>NW_024881731.1:0-600000 GCF_019059575.1 Amphibalanus amphitrite | reverse complement strand
GTGGTATATGCTATTTGCGCGCAACATCTGCCGCAAACGCCGCACTTCTAAAATAAAGTCGCTAGAAACAGCGGAGATCCCAAAAAAGTAAACAAAAGTAAAAGTCTAATATCTTGAAAACCGGTGAATATTTTTCGGTGAAATTTGGTAGATATTCGTTTTCGCTCTTTCTGAGCCGAGCGACATCACTTTCATGCCAATTCATAAACTTTTTTTTTTTTTTTTGATAGTCCGGCATTTATTACGAACAACAGTGATATTCTCACAAAACAAATGAACTGCATGACGATATAGTGGGGATGCATCAGATGAACGATGCTTCAGATGAGCTTTTGACTGGTCTCAAACGACCCGAAAAAATACGCACAATGATAGACAACAGCCCGTGTAGACACCTGACATTCCGAACAAGACACATGACATTCCGCATCACGTCTACAACACAGTCAGCTTTAACCCTCCCCTCCCTCCCTAGGTATTCACATGGTCACACTTCTCACCAGCTCAGTTCAGTCTCACAGTTCACTAATACCTCTCACACCAGCCACTTTACCCTAGCGCGGCTCAGTCATTTCTGCTGAGCGTGGCCGGCGACAGCGACTGATACAGCTTTGTGACGGCCGTCAGCACGGCGCTACGGAACACCTCGTCCTCCTCACAGGTCACCGACATGTCCGTCAGGTCAATGTCTTTTTTTTTAGCGGGCCGCGGGCCCCCGCCCGCACCCCCGGAAAATCATCTTTTCCGGGGGTGCCCCCTAACCACCGCCCGGGCGAGGGGAGCGCCGACCCGACCCGACAGGCCGGCGCCCCGCCCGCCCGGGCGGCCGACCGGTCCCTATCAATTGGGACCGGTACCCAGGTTGGCCCGGATGGGTCATAGGGGCGGGGGCCCAGTGCTCGGCAAACTCAGGACTCCGCCACAGGCCGGCGTTCAGTGATCAAACACTCGATACAGTAGCTGCAAGGCGGCGGCGACAGCACAGGCAGCAGCGGCGGCAGCGGCGGCGCGGGCAGAGGCCGCCGGGTTATACTGCACGTGTACATTAGGCAGCAGCCACCGGCCGGGCCGGCGCAGCGCAGCGACGAACCGTACGTGAAGGGCATACGACGGTGCGTGGTTGGGGGGTGGGGGAAGAGGGGTATAATAACTTTGACGTCCCCAAGCTGCATTATGGTGAATTATGTTTTACTTTATATATTAGTACGTAGGTATATTTTATGTGGGCATGTATAGTGTATACGTATGTCCTTATGAAGCATTGTAAATGTACGCATATGACGTATTCGTATTCGTATTCGTTTATTAGGGCTTTTCCAACAGAGTGGCTATTACGGCCCAGTCAGTACATGTAAATATCACATTGCTAAAAAAACTATGCTAAAAAAAACACATAGGTACACACATATATCGGCACAAACATGCAAAGAATAAAAGAGTATAAGTCAATCAATGCTGCACTTTAAAATGCTCCATCAGCTGTCGCCTTGAGGCGGTCGCCGCCACCTCCCGCGGCAAGCCGTTCCAAGCTGCGGCAGCTCGGTAGGGAAACTGCCGCCTGGCCACCGCCAGGCGAACTCGGGGCAACTCGATCACCGCCGGGCCCGCGGCGACGGCGCGCGTTGCCCTCTCGGAGACGGAAGCGCGTGAGGGAAACATAGCTCGCAACGACTCGGGGGCAGCGGCGGCGAACAGAGCACGGTGCACATTGAGCGCATCACGACGCGCGATCATCTCCCGCACGCTGGGCCAGCCGAGCGCGGCGAGAGCAGGGGTCACGTGGTCATATTTGCGGAGGCCGGAGACCAACCGTGCCGCAAAATGCACCACCTTCTGCAGTCGATCCAGGCAGGTTTTGGATGCACCACCCCAGACTGATGAACAGTACTGGAGGTGGGGAAGGACGTGGGCTTGGACAAGGATTTTGAGGATGTCAGGAGAGAGGTGGTGACGAATTTTGAAGAGTGACACGAGGATTGCATTGGTTCGCCGAATGATGGAGGATATGTGTGGCTCCCAGCTCAGGGTTTGGTCAAGGAGAACACCCAGCACTTTGATATTTTTCGCTGGCCGAATATCTACGTCGTTTACTGTGAGGACAAAGTCCTTCACTTTATCAACAGAATTTTGCGTCCCAAGAAGAGTGAAACATGTTTTTTCTCCATTCATTTTCAAACTGTTCAAGCTAAACCAGTTATGAAGGTGTTGGATGTTCTCCTCAGCCCGGGACTTCAGCACTTGGATGTCATCGGGCTTGGAGGGTGCTGAGTCCAGGATTTGGGTGTCATCCGCGTAGGATATGAGGCGGCCATGGGGGAGGAAAGAGGTTAGGTCGTTGACGAAGGTGAGGAAGAGGATGGGGCCCACTATGGACCCCTGGGGGACGCCGTGGGAGAGTGGGAGTGCCGTCGAGGAGCGGACAAGTTGGGAACGGCCAGAGAGGTAGCTGCTGAACCAGCGGGATGAGATGCCATACCACTCGAGCTTGTTCAGAAGCAACGAGTGATCGACACTGTCGAATGCCTTGCTCAGGTCTACTGACGTCACCGCCGCAACGTGGCCGCCATCGACCCTGCGAGCCGCCCATTCGACAATGTCGAGTATGGCATCTTCAGTGGAGTGGGATGGGCGATAGGCATACTGGGATGGGGAGAGGATGTGGTTAGTGATGAGGTAGGAGGTGAGCTGAGAGCACACAACCTTTTCAAGGATTTTAGAGAGAGCTGGAAGGATAGAAATAGGACGATAGTTGCCAGGTTGGTTAGGGTCTCCAGATTTGTGAATGGGTGTCACATGGGCAACTTTCCATGCGTCAGGAAAGGTATGGGTGGAGATGGATGTGTTGATTAGATGAAGGATGAGTGGACCGACTGCAGGGAGACAGCTCCTGATCGCAGTGATCGGGATGCCATCGACCCCGACGGCCCCCGACGCACTCAGCCGACCCACAGTCAAAATCAGGTCAGGCAGCGTTACACATTCAGGGGCGAAGGCACTCGCACACACACGGGGAGGACGAGGGCCAGCAGCAGGGGGGACGGCCCCCTGCGCGGCCAGCATGGCCTCTGCAGCCACACGCGCGCCGACACCGGCAAAATGCTGATTAAGCGGCTTAATCATGCGGCTTAATCAGCGCTGACCGGCTGATTAAGCCGGTCAGCGCTCAGTGCGTCATGTCCATGATCTGGTGGCTGAGCGCCTCCGGAGCCTCGCGCAGACAAGTCAGCGCCATACTGCTTAAGGCGGCTCCAGAAGCGCCTCCCCGTGTCACTGTGCAACGACTCCGTTAGGTAAGACCTGCGCGCTCGTGATAGTAAAAGCTTCGCTCGGTTTCGAAGCCGCTTGTAGACCTCACGGTCAGCTACCGAACGTGTGACAGCCCGTATATACATGTATATTCACGCGTGCATATACATGTACATAAAACATATATACATATATCATATGTATATGCTGCATACCAGTTGCATATGCTCGTACATGTTTGTGTAAATTATTTTACTTACTATTGTGATATTTTACTTTTTTGTTCAATGTACAATCCCCTCGTTCTCAGAACAAAAGGGTGTACAATATTAATCTATGCTGTAATTCTTCTTTCGTTATCTGTGCGTAAGCATGTGTCCAGGGATTTCCATTTTTCCCTGAACTTCTCAGTTTGTCCATTTTTACGTGCTATATATTCTTCAGAAATAAAATCTCTTGAAAGGCATATCTTGAAATGAATGAAATAAGGCAACTTCTGTGCACGTCTTGCCTCGTATATCACATATTTCGCCACCGTCACGCAGTGTGTTATAATTGGTATTTCATTGTGCCCAAATAGTTTAGTTTTATTTGAAAGGTGACCTAACCTGTTGCTCGACATAAAATTGGAAACCTCATCCCAAAACCTGTCCACTACTGGACACATTACGAATAAATGTTTCAATGTCTCTGGTTCCGACTCACAAAAGGTGCATTTGTTATTTTCCTGAACATTAATTATACTTAAGAAAACATTAGTTGTCAGGATACGCATAATCAGTTTAAAATGGAATGATATATATTTGCTCACGTTTACACCTTTTTCGATATTATAAACTGATAACTTTTCAAAATTGCCAACATCAGAAATCCATTTCCTTTCTATTCTCGCGATGTCTTCCTGTGCTCTGGTGTCACTTCCAGCAATTTTTGTGAAATATCTCGTAAATGTTTTATTGTTTAACCCGCGCCGTGCTGGGGGGGGGCGTTTTTACGCCCCCCCCCCCCCTCAGGTTTTTCGCGAATATCTCAAAAACGGCGGCGCGCAGCGCCGCCGTTTTTGGTACACGTGTTCCTACATCATTTCCGCACATGTTGTGAAAATTTCAGACCTAGGCCGTTCAAGGTCAGGTCACCAGGTCACGTCAAGTGACCTTACCTCAGAAAAAGTTCAAAGGCTCGCTATAGCTACACCGACTGAACGATCACTTTGAAACTTTCAGCGATTGATATGAGTAACAGTATGTATAAAATGTATATCTCGGATTTTTGATATCTGTGACCTAAGGTCAGGTCAATTTTGCGACCTCTCCATTATAAGTCAATGGGAGAAAATTGAAATGCGCCTCTTTTGGACGAATATCGTTCAAAACGCTCTCAAACATCGGTTCATAGGTAAACATGACACACTGAATAGGAAAAATGCACCTGTGACCCCTCTGTGTGCCCCTGAGGTCATCTCAGGTCATGAACGGTCGCCAGCAGTTTTTTGGCTATAACTTTTGATAGAGACGTGCTAGAGCGGTGAAAACACGTCAGATGTGTTCAGCTCGACGATACGGATCGACTGATATGCAACATGACCCTTTTCGGTCAGGTCATGACCTTGACCTGAGGTCAAATTTTCAAAATGACCTTTCAAGGTCAACGAATAGTTCATTCGACGCGTCTCGACGAGAGGAACACGATGCTGGCAAAAGTAATATCATGGCGCTTATGAGTCAAAAGTTATTGACGAAAAAACGTTTTTCGTAAAAACGGCTATTTTTGGAGTTTTTGCCCTCTGGAGGCTAAACCGTTGACCTGAGGTCAAATCTGAGAACATTACTCAGAAAGGTCTGTAAAAGGGCTATCGAATGCGCTTTTCCGCGGCGCTGTAGCTCTATCGGTTCCCGAGATAGCCGTTGGCAGTTTCCAAAATGTTGAAATAGTCAACATTTTACCTTTGGTGACCTCTGGTGACCTGACCTTTGACCTGACCCAAAAAATGACCGAAGTGTTTTCGTCCTTATTTTTGACGCTCTTTCGATTGCCGCTTACCGCGTGTCGCTACGTGGCCCAGGAGCCGAGTTAGACGGGGGGGCGTGAAAACGCCCCCCCCCCCCCAGCACTCGGCGGAAAGTTCAGGCCACCAGCACGGCGCGGGTTAATAGGCACTGAATACGTGCTGGAAGCGCTGGTTGCATGTACCATCCTGGTGACTGTTGTTTTTTCAAGGGGGCAGGCAAACTATGCAAGAGTCCTTGGTACTCTAATGGGACACAGTTTATATTAAACTTTTCTTTAAATTGGTGCCATGTCATCAGCCTATTATTTTCGTACAAATCACCAATAAATTTAACGCCCTTTCTTTCCCATCCTGCATACCTCTTCTTTTTAAATTTTGTTAGGTCTGAGTTGAAAATATTTTCGTAGCAAAGAAGACTGTCTTCTGAGCAGAACCTCATAGAAAAAGATATCCATGCGTTTATAACATCCTTCCAGAAAGGATTTAAGATATATTCAAGTTTTTTGTTCAGTGCCACGACACCGTAATTCCAAATAAAATCGTCATTTATTTTATTTGGTACAAGCTCATGCCACGTAGCTTTGTTTCCAGCAATGTGCCTTTTTATCCACTTGATTTTCAGTGAATTCACAAACGATTCAATGTCAATCATTCCAAGACCGTTTTCGGTTACTGTTTGACAAAGGCGTGCTCTTTTTATCGGATTTCTTTGCGAGCCCCACACAAAGTTAAATAAGATGTTATTTATTTCCTTCATTGTTTTTTGACAAGGATTTGGTAGGGAGGCAAGAATATGAGTTATTTGTGATAGCAAAAGAGATTTAACTATGACAATTTTTCCAACCAGTGTTAGGTTGCGGCTTTGCCATGTTCTGATTATTCTTAACATCGCGTCTTTTTTTAGCTGTATATTTTCTTCCGTGATATTTGAACACAACGGGTTAAAAACAATACCGAGTAACTTCAGTTTTGTTACCCATCTTAATTCAATATCAGGGCAAATAATGTTTTCTTCAAGTGCCTTTTTTCCAATCCACATTGCGTGACATTTTGTTACATTTGGCTTTAAACCTGAGAATTTGGCGAACCAGCCCAGCTCGTTGAAAACGTTCCTCAAACTTTCTTCAGATCCATCAAGGAAAAATGTTGTGTCGTCTGCATATTGAATTATTTTTACTGTTGTATTACGTATTTTCATTCCTCTGATCATATTGCTATGTCTTATTATATTTGCAAGTATCTCAGCGCCTATGATAAAAAAGTAGCATGACACTGGGTCGCCCTGTCGACAACCTCTTTCAAGATTTATCTGCCGCGTTGAAGCGTGTCCATTGTAAGTTATGCGCGATATGTTATCTTTGTGCAGACATTGGAAAATTTGGATAAAAGTAGAACTAAAGTTAAACTTTAACAAACATAATTCCAAGAACTTCCAGCTCATTACGTCAAAAGCGGACTTGAAGTCTACAGACAAAAGCATGCCATCCTGATTGTTTTTCTGGCTTTCCCATAATACATCATATACAACTCGGGTGTTCTCACCAATAAATCGTTTCTTTAAGAACGCCACTTGATCCTCATGAATAATAGAATTTAGAACTTGTTTGAGGCGGTTTGCTATGGTTGCGGAGAGAATCTTGTACGTTGAGTTTAGGAGCGTAATCGGACGCCAACTACTAATTAAATTTCGTGGTTTTGATGGTTTTGGAACTAAAGTAATTAGGCCTTCCCGTTGACTGACTGAAAGAGATCCTTTAGATAATCCATATCTTAGCGATTTGTAAACAAAGTACTTTATTTCTCCCCAAAATACTTTGTAAAATTCATACGGAAATCCATCAGAGCCAGGACTTCTATTATTTTGAAGTTTTTTCAGCGTTTCCCCTAATTCTTCGACCGTTATATCTTTATCTAGTAATTCAGCCTCATTTTTTGTCAGTTTTGGACATTCAATTTTGTGGAGGTACCTAATGTATCACCTCTGATTCCGAGAAACAATCATGTTTTTTGAATAAATTTTCAAAATGATTTGAAAGCCCATCAAGAATATCATAAACTTTTTTGAAGGTGGGAGGGTCCCTTTAAGTTTCATGACTTTAACTTGCTTCTTGGAAACCACATTTTTAGCAATATAAGCAACTCATTTACACCTTCAGGCAGCAGCCAAAGAGAGAGAAAAGAAACGAAACAGGCGAATTCGCCTAGTGAACCAAGCTGGACCGTTCAATCGTCGGTCTTTGCACGGCTGGCCGCAGGTGATCCCAGACCGTGCCGAAATCGCGCTAACGCCGCTCTCCACCGGCGACAGATTTGACGCTCTGGCGACGATGGCGGTGCGCCGGAACTGCCGCGGCTCTCCGCTCCCCTGCGTTTGGTAATTAGCAGCAGGCAGCCAGAGTCAGTGTGCTGCGGCACGACCGTCGCCGCTGCGTCAGCTCTGCCGCCCGTGAGAACCGGGACGGGCTGAGAGCACGCCAGATGCCAAGAATCCGGTGGACAGAGGATGGAAAACCACGAGTCATGGTCGTTGGGATGAGTATGGCGTCACACAGCTTTTTTCACCAGGCATAAACTATATCATGGTTATCTATTATAGGTGGTGTAGGTATACTTATTTTTAGGTAATCATCGTTATAAACCATTCCAAAGACAGGAGATAACGCATAGATAGGATGCACCCTAAAAGTATAAGTAAAGTTATCTTATGGGATGCACCTAGGGCCTTGCGTGCACCGATACCTACATCGCAATAGAAGTGTGATTAATTTGTCGGCGCGTGAAAATGTGCGCGTGATGTTAAAAATATGAACGAATATTTTTCTAGGTCAATGTGAGGGAGCGGTGAGCGGCGAGGAAGCCAAGCAAGGCCATATATAGAAGCCAAGTGATATGTCGATCAAGGCAATCAAGGATGTGTCGATAAGGCTCCATGTCGATCACGAATTTGGTGTTGGAATAATTGAATAATACGTGCACATGAATATAACGACTACAAAACGATTGCTACCTACATTCTCCCTGTCTCTTTCTTGATGTTAATCCATCTTTCACACAAATACAGCTTCTGTCATTTTACAATGCAGCACCACCCAGTATTTTTTTTTCGACAGGCAGCGTTACATAAAACTATTATTTTGCTAATCAGTCCTCAAGCGTTCAGTGGTCTCGAGTTCTTCTCAATGAGCGTTCAGCAAAGGCATAGATGACAGTTGACACGATTAATGTTATCTATGGCAAAGGGTTATACTGTTTCATGATGAACACTAGCGGCGGAACACCTTCAATTAAGGGGGCACTGCCGACTTTTGGTCCCATTCTTTCCATGCAACGCCCATAGGGCTAATGTTAAAAATAAATGAATGCCAAAATCAAAGGGGGCACGGTGCCCCGGTGCCCTCCCCGTTCCGCCGCCTATGATGATGAAGGCACACCACAACGCCGACCATCTACTCGTATTCACAATGTCTACCTTTTCTGTCTGCGTTACGTAGGTATGTGTAATGTGTATGTGATAAGTCAGTCACTAAGCCTAAAGTGCCGTGTGCATAGCAGCTACTGCTATGACGGTACACATGTGACATGTTATCTAACTAAATGCTTCCCTTGTTGACCATTATGCGAGCTTTGCCGATTCACATGCTGCAAAGCGTGAAATTAGTCGATGAGCATACAAGCTCAACTAAAGGAACCGAGGATCTGCCTTAGTTTAAATCGTCAGTGACTTATAATGTGCATTTATCATTCATTCACGTCTACTTAGCGCTCCCCTCGGAGCGTTTCCGACTTCCGAGCAAGTTATTTTGGGATCATAAAAATAGGTAATGTTTTGCAATGCACATGAAGAGAGGGTCACCTACTAAGGTTACCGTCAATGACATTATTGACATTCAAAGAATGGTGCGCAAAACAAAATCCTGACCATTGACTTACACGCTTCCGCATTCCATTCGCTTAGAACGACTGGGTTCAAGCATGAAGGGACCTGTGCCAAACGGTCATCAGTGTTATCTCTATAGGTTAGTGGAAACGGGGTATAGACGGACGGGGACGCTCTCGGTTCCCAAAGGGGTGGTGTGGGGCTGGGGTGCCGCAGGTGAGGGTCGGCAGGGCGGTTGTCCTGCTGTCATCGCTTTATAAAGTCGTTTCCACCCGGCCGTCCACCCGTCACCATCTGATGAAAATATCACACCACCCGCACCTGCCGGCTGCCATCGGTGCCAGGATTAATATTTTTCACTTTTTGTGACGCAGTTTTTAGGCATCGTTATAAGAGAACTATAAACGACCATGACACATGCTTCCTTCAATTAATACAGCAGAATGCATTCAAAATGCGTTGAACCCTTGGCTAACACCCATGGTGCCAGCCGCCGGATGACGGGACTTGTGACGTTCAAGGAAGGTGGCACGGCACGATAGTCGACTGGTTAGCACAAATGGACATGTATGCGAGAAGCGCTTTCATTTGATACATGTAGTGGTTTAACCTTGGTCTTAGGGCAAACAAAATTGGTCATCCCAATCACACATGGGTCGAAGAAGCCTGAACCAAGCCTGAACAGAGCCTGCCGTCCAATCCGACCGCACCGCACTCTTACAGTTGGGCAGAAGAACTGTTAGTACTAAATATATCTGTAAGGTGTCGCTACCATTCAGGCTTTTTCATCCACGCAAGGAAATTATCTCGAGTTTATTTGTGAATATGATTTTAATGGAATAAATTTTACTCATAATATAAGAAATCAGCTCCCACTCAGAAACACCTTCATTTAAGCCAGTAAAAGAAACTTGAATTTGTAATGATATTCAGCTATCGATCAGGGCACAAAAATTAACTATCGATGTAGGCACAATCAAGGGCACAATCACTTCGAAATCTTCGCACTGAGCAGTGAGCGCAAGTTAATTGAAGTTTCTATAGCTCTGTAATCAGATTCACCTTGCTAAACAGTAAACATTCAAATCACCAGTACTATGCAATCAAGACAACGCACCTGCAACAAAAATATTTCAACAAAACGTAATGCTGGACGAATGTCGTAAACCGTCAGCTCTAATTCCCTGCGCCACTGCGCCACATGGCACGTAGCGTGAACTAGACGTGAAAAGCATTCCCCATAGGTGGCAGCACATACACCAAACGCGGCCACGCGGCCAGCATTTACCCAAACCGGATGTGACGTCAACTTTAGCAGGCTCACGGCTGGCAAGCATATCCGTGCCGGTGATCCGAGATAAGAGAATACATTGGCACAGAGTAATATTTTGTTTATATTTTATTACGAATTAGGTTGCCCGTCAGGGGCGGATCCAGAAAATCTCCAAGGGAGGGGCCATTAGAAACCAGGAGGCCCCCCCCCCATAATCCCACCTGTTGGAGGCCCCATCTTCCCACTTGTTGGCCCCCCCCCCCCCCCAAAAAAAACTGCGTCTATTGAGCTTATCTAGCTGTTCAGGCAACATCTCAACATCTGTGCAGGCTTGGAGGCCCTCTGTGCAGGTTAGGAGGCCCTGGAAAAGTGGTCATCTCTGTGAGTATAAGAGACCTCCAAGTTATGAAAAGCTTTACCAATCTTCTAACAAAGAAGTCTTCTCAGCTAGTCTTCTAAGAAATAACTAAGTGGATAGGTTAAAAAAAAACTCATCGGATTTCGGCCACTTTATTTTCAGGAGGCCCCCTTTTCAGCTTTTTAACTTTTTAACTTTTTATTTTATTTTTGAAAAAAATCGGCCAAGGGGGGGGGGCCATGGCCGCGCCTGTTGCCCGTAAATGTTCGTTAAATCGTTCCACCCTCGACGATTACCTACAGGGTGTCTCAAAAGTTCGTTTACACATTTCCCATGTCAATAAAGCATATAAGAACCTGCCAAAAATCTAAGGTTTTGGTGTCCGTGTGTACACTAGACAAATATGCATGCTTTGACAACTGATTCGGAAGGTTGGAAACCAAACCCTTTGCCATGGGCGTAGGAACGGCTGGAGCATTGTGGGTGCATGGGTGCAGAAATCCAGCCATGGCCGGTGAAGCGGGGGGGGGGGGGGGCGACACCCGAGCGAAGGCTCGTTACGAGCTTTGAGGGTGTAAGTACCATGTCGAAAAGGTACCAACCGATAAGTGCATTTGGAAGCATTGACCCTCGCATGTGTAGGGGGGTCGGATGAACCCCCCTCCCCATGGTTGTTCGCAAATAACTCGCGCAAAAGAGCGGCCGATCGCGACGAAACTTTTATTACCCTCGAGTTGATCAGTATTACACCTACTCTAAAAATTTCATGACCCTGACCCAAAAGACCTTTGACCTGTGACCTGATTCTCGAGACCATGTTCGGCCGGAATCGCGATTTGGCGTATGTCAGCTCACATTATCCGCGCGTTTCCAGTCTTTTTGTGATTGTAGACGTCCAACCATGTGAAATGATGTTCTTCCCATGCATCACGGTGGGTGTGAAGATAACCTGAAGGTCAGGTCAGGTCATTGACCTTTGATGACCTCGGTTCACTTTTTCGAGTTTTACATGTTTCTAGGGTAGTTTATAGGGCTGATTTCGAATTTAGCATCCATTTGAACGTTTACGAAGTAGTTTTAGTGCTTTCGTGACATGCTACGACGCCGTCAGTGGTAGTTGACACGACACCTACTATGGATAGCCGGTAGGACGCCTAATGGTTGACCTGACCTGACCTGACCCGATCTGGCCTAAATGCTTGAAGAAATCATCTGTGATCAAAACTAACATCAGATATTTGTGATCAGCACCCCGAAAAACCCGATAACAGCTTCACTTTACGCAGTTCTAGCAGGTCCCGATTTTCCCGACTTTTGGAATATTGACCTGACCTGGAAGGTCAACCAATGAAGTAGGACCTTAAAATTGGGTATCATCGGCTTCCTCTCGTCACGGGCAACACCCTCGTTTTTTCCCCGAAGCTCTAGCTCCATCAAGGGCCGAACGGCAGGGGTCCGACCGACCCCCCTCCCCCTCCCCCTATACACATTAGAAGCTGGAAAACGCTGCACACATTCGAGGGCTAATATTGTCAATATTGACTACCGCAAAAAGTAAAAGCGGCCAACTTAGCCATTTTCGAAGATATCGGGCTAAAATTTTTGACAGTGGGTCATCGGTTCGGTATGTGTTCAATCACATGCTCCATTTCCCTTTTTTCAGCACAAATGTAAGTTTTGAAGACCATCACTGATCACAGTAGCAAATGCTTCGAAAGATGGATAGTAGGCAACTTATCCTGAATTTGCCGTGCTGAATGGGAAGTAGTGTTGATGAAAAAGGGGTTTTTGGTTCAGATTAGTGTGGGTGCAGAATACATTGTCTGCACCCACTGGATAAATATTGTGGGTGCAGCTGCACCCTTGCACCCATGGTTCCTACGCTTATGCCCTTTGCTGTATCTCCAAAAATATTTGCCCATACCGATTTTCGTCACTCCGTCAGCTGCCGGAGGCTGATAAAAGGTTACCAGTTTTCAAGCTCTTGTAGGGGAATCCCCTGCAGTTTCTGCGTCGGATTTAGGTTTGACGAGCTCCCCGGCAACATCCGCTTCTCCCTGAAAGCCGACAGCTTGCATCGACACCATCCGTGAGTATTTTGTAGGTCTTCTCTGGCGCTAACTCCTTCATGAATGACTGGCGCCGACTTCCCAAGCACCATTTTCCTTTTCAAAACAACCCCATTCCTGAACAAATGGGAAGTGCCAGGGGCAAATTTTTCGCAGCATATCGTAGCAGAATGTGTCGGCCATCTGTTTCTTAGACACATTTTGCAAATTTTTTTGCAAATCCCGAACGCTCGTCATTCCCAATGCCAAGACCTTCGCTGGGTTCCGGAGTGTTTTCCTCAGGAGAGGTTCTGCTTTGTAAACGGCCAAAACCTGTCCATCGTGCGGTTTTGTCCGGATTTTGTGTGTAAAAGAAAGCTATTTACTCCAGATCTGCCTCTTGAAAATTCGTTAGATAAAACTTTACATTAATTGACACTTTTGGAGGGTCATTTGTCCTCGGCATTGACGATTTTCGCATTATTTTCCCTCAAAATTTAGCGTTATAGATATTATAAACAATTTTAAATGATATTTTGTCTTTATTTTATGATGACCTGCAATTTTTGAAACTGGGTAACCTCTGTCTGTGAGCTTCTAGTCAGTTTTCAATAGTTAGGACTGCATTTTCAGCTGCTTTCCGGAGCACGAGTCTGCTGCGGTACAAGGGTCGTTCAAAGCGCTGTTAGTCTCGCATGGTTTTGTCCAAGGCTATATAAACCAGGTAGAACGTTCCCGACGAAAAAGTGGTGACAAGCGATAATTAGTAGCCGCGTCCCTCACTTGTTCAAAACTATATCCGCAAGCAGCATTTACAGGCTAGCGGAAATCGACCAATCGGCGTTCGGCAATACTCGACGCTGATTGGCCCGATGCTCGTGACGAAATTGCGGGGGACTGTAGCTATTCCCCTATGGCGTTTAATAGACTTACGGCTTTTGAAGGGGATTTATACCAGTTTTTGTTGGGTTTGAGGCCATTTTTGAGCTTGGATATTCTTTCTGTGACCTTTGACTGTGTAATAACGACATTTAATCATAACATTTCTATATACTACCGGTGTCACATCGGCCAAAAAGACCGTAAGTACATGGGATAGACGGACCACTGCTGATGGGGCCACACATGTCGGCGTGTGATCATCGGAGGTCCATGAGGGCTCGACATAGGCCCTTCATGGGTCGGTATAGGACCGGTGGGTCCAGTGCAAGCCTATCAGGGGCCGGTGCTGACCCAACAGGGCCCAGTGGAATATAATGTAAGGCTGTCTACGGACGTTGAGGGCTCATGGAGGCCATATAGGACCAATAGGGACCACATAAGTCAGTCAGGGGCCATTTAGGCCAATAAAGGCACTTCAGGGGACTTGAAAAGGTCATTCAAGAGCTGTGGTGGGCCCATGAGGGGACGGCATTGGTCCAGCAGGTGCAGTCAGGGGATGTTGTACGGGTTTCTCAGTGGCCCATTTGGGCATATCAGTGACCAATTTGGACCCAGCAGGGGACTTTGTAGACCTATCAGGGGCTGGTGATGGTTCATCAGGGGCCAGCGTTAGTCCATCGGGGCACGGCATATGCCCATCAGAGGTAATTGCGAGCCCACGCTGAACAATGATGGCCCTTCAACGGCCCCTAATGGATCTACATTGACCCATGGGCCATGATGTGTCATGTATGCCCCTATGACAGGCCTACTCAGACCCCTGATGGACATTCCCGGCCTCTGATGACCCTATACTGAATGCTGATGGGGCTCTAAGTTTCTCCAATAACCCTTCGTCAACCCATTATTACCATACGCTGGCACTAGGGGCCCCACATCAGCCGCACGGCAGTCCGTGCCATGACAGCATGTCTTTTCGGCCGATATTACATCGGTAATATTTATTAAAATCATGATTTTATGGTGTCATTATATAGCTAACAGTCATAAGAAATATATTTCAACTCGAAAACAGCTCCAAACAGCATATAATTTTAAAGAAACTCCTCCGAAATCCAAAAGCCTATTCGGGTCCATAGAGAATAACTGCGGTCCCCCGCAATTTCGTCACGAGCGTCGGACCAATCAGCGTCGAGTACTGCCGAGCGCTGATTGGTGAATTTTCCGCTAGCGTGTAAGTACTGCTCGCGGAACAAGAGTTCGTCGACAATCCTCCACAAACGTCTGTCACCATTTTTTGTAATGCTAAACAGCCGGAGCGTACCCCCTGGTTTTGTCCTTCAAAAATTTTAGCCACCGTTTTTATTAGATGACCATCATGTTGTACTCATCCTCGCCGACACTTTGCCATGTGTCATTTCCGACCTAACCATTCCCATTACTCGTGAAGCAGAGAGTTTCTCAGCCGACCCGAGTATGCGACCTCCATTTTCATGCCTGATCCATGGTCAGAGGTGAACCCTTTTTGTGAGCTCATGAAGGGTCGAATGCGCTTGAAAACAATGAAGCTGCTTGAGGAAGGTTGTTACCAATGCCCATGCAAAATTTCGACTGTTAATTTCTTGTTGATTCAGAATTATTGACAAAAAAGCATGGCTGGTACCTGTAAACGAACTATTGAGACACCCTGTACTTGCAGCTCAAGACGAAACGCACACAGCTTGCCGGCGCGACGGTGCCGGATGCCGACACGTATCGACCAACTGGGGCCATGCTCCAGGGGATAGTGATAACGACGCCATCGGGATTCAGGCATGATCTCTGACAAATAAGCCGCCAAACGTTTGCAGCCCGATGACGAAATGAAGAGTGTGACTCGGGATTGCGATAATCGGCAATGGTAAAGGCTGGATGAATAATTTACAATTGTACGTCCGTGTACTGTACGTCCGTGTACGGACTGGGCAGACTTATTATTTATCCTATCATTGGATAATTTAGAATGGTGATATTGATCGGCGCATGCGAGTAGAGAGCCATGGGTGTAGGAGCGCCAAAAATATTGGTGAAGGATGTCACCTGAACCTTTTGAGAAGGTACAGGACCTTGCCGCAGGGGGGGGGGGGGCGAATTTCGTCAACCCCTCCCGTTTTTTTTTCTCGCAAATATCTCGCGCCATTATCATCTAATTAACGTCAAATTTTTAGTACATGTCTAAAATTGAATTGTGCATCTTGCCATGAAAGCAATGAGTAAATCGGTCTGCAACTTTTTTCAGTAACGGTTGTAAAGTCAAAAATCCCTGCGGAGTGGCGACGCGGGCGGTGCCGGCCGATTTTCACTGCCGGCGCCGGACGGTTAAGTCTTTGCGTTGCTCTGCTTACCGCTGCCAATGCTCGATTTGCGTCAATGTATCATTGCAAACTTAAAGATGTACGGACTACAAGCAATTTTATAGTAAAAGAAATACGAAAATCAGCTGGTATCATTTTGAGTCTCGTGTGTGCAAATCAAACACAAAACTGTGACTGAAACGCTTCCCGCGTCGGCTGTTCCCGTCTCAGCCCGAAGACATCTTACTCTTAGAAGAGTTTTAACTTCTAAGTGCCGTCATTTTATGACTGGATTAACTATAGATTCTCAATGCATACTCAAAAAGGTATGTGCAATCTTTTAGTGAGAGAAATATGAAAATCTGCTGATAACTTTTTGAGGTACGTGGTGTAAACACAAAATAAGCGCTTATCTGGAAAATTTAACTACGGTTGACCTCATTTGACCTAAGGATATTGACCTAGTGCCATGAAATTAACACACAATAGAGTTCCACACTAGTGGTGCCAATCGGAACTTGGACCTTCGGAATTCCGATTTTGTCCTCCAATGTCCAATTCGGAATTTGATTGGACAAAGGCAGCACGCTTTGGACAACATTGGATAATCACTTGGTACACCTCAGCACTTCTGTTAAGTAATCGTGCATAGCATTGATTGACGAATAGAAGGTTCAGCTTAGCTCTCGATATGATAAACACTTTTCGGCTGGTAAGGTATGTAATAGTCAGTTCATTAAAACCAAATTAAATGACAGGGCTCAGTGTTAATTATTGCGTAGTTTTCGGACATCTTTCGGACAAATGGCTGGCTTGAACATCTTTGGAAGGAGAGTCGACTTAACTGCCGGACGTTGGACGGACATTGGACATACATTTTCTGCAACTGGCAACACTATTCCACACCGTCCCCAACCACCCTCCGAATTTCGTCTTTTTGACTTCCGTAGGAGCTGAGATCTTGGGGTGGCGACATTCGCCACCCCTTTCCACTGGGCATAGTTCTCGGAACCCTTCCACTGCGCATGTTAAACCTACCCACCCGAAACTGTTTCCCATCGGACTTCGAATGCTATTTTGTATTTCACAGAAGAAATACGAAACCTAAAATGTTTGAAGAAAATCTAAAACCCCTCTGTATAAGGGGTCATTTGTTCCGAATGCTGCCCCCCCCCCTCCCCTAGATCAGCCAGTGCGTCGGTCTGCAACCTCTTGGGGCCTACGTCAGCCTGAGAGCCTCACGCCTGCTCAGAATCGCAGGTCGGATTCCGGAAATATGTTGGCCTTAGTGAGGGCCCCATGCGAGTCCAAAGGGGCTCCCGCGACCCCAGACTCCTGGGGTCTCTGAGGGCTCGTTCTGGTCTCTGATGACCCCGTGCTTGTACTCTCCTGGAGGCCCATACTGACATTTAAAGGCTGGCAATGCTGACAAAAACCTCTGAAGGTTCTCACCGGAATCTATGGGCCCTGGATTGTCCTTTGAATTGGTGCCAAGGCTTACATAATTGTCTGAAAGGGTTTATGCTGATATGTGTGCAGGTTCAGCCATCTGTCTCACGTGGGCCTCTCACACTCACCCAGTGGCCTGAGCCTGAGGGCCGGAGCCAATGAAAATGAAATGCTTAATCCTTGATGTATGATAGTTACTTGAGAGACCAGCATAAATCCTATCTTACGAACATGAACTAATTCGCGATTGACGTAAACCGGTCATGTAAACGGGGCCGCTTTTTGGACCATTGAGGGACCTAGATGCTGCACACGGGTGCTCTTATGCCTAAAGTTATGCTCCACTGCTCTTTTTTTCGTGACCAAAGTCCTACAAATTTCCCACGAGTTAAAACAAGCCAATTTATTTTGGTATTCACGGCATTGACTGAGATACATTTACACGTTTACCAACTTCAATATAGTTTTCGGCTTTACCTATTATTTATTAAGTAGCGTGAATTGTGAAGAAGTTGTGCATAACGCTTGAAAGGTCGGGATAATTGGGCGCCTGTTGCCGTCTTAGCCTTTTT
Organism: Amphibalanus amphitrite; assembly: GCF_019059575.1. NCBI lineage: Eukaryota > Metazoa > Arthropoda > Thecostraca > Balanomorpha > Balanidae > Amphibalanus > Amphibalanus amphitrite. Next base: position 581,954 of record NW_024881731.1, on the reverse strand, counting down.
GTTCATCCCATTTGGCATTACTATTCTTTTTTTTTTTAAACATTAGATCAACCGTCGAACCCAGTCGTTCTAAGCATTGGTGAAGACCCTCACATGCATTGCTCAAGATTGTTGAAGGATCCTTCACCAATCTAAAACTTTGGTGAAAGGTATCCTTCACCAAAGAGATACGTTGCTACACCTATGTAGAGAGCCGTCATGCGCCAATACCCAACTGCATTGCGATTTGCGCAAGACTGACGATTCAAAGGACGAATACGTAAATCAAGGAATTAAAACGGCTCTAGGTCGACTTGGGATTTTTCGATTCGGCCTTCGGGCTATATCAAGTCGGCTTTTCAGGCTATAAAATCACGGTGCGAGTTCATGTCACTGGTGTCAATGACCTCCACGGAGCTGTTTTTGCTACCAGCGTTTCGGGGAATCCTCCACAGACCACGCGACTACCATGCCTGTGTCCAGGATTCCTGGATCCTGTCTGTGCTGCACCCCCGTCCATCCCCTGAGACTGCCCAGCTAGCAGAAATTCCTCCGAAACCCGGTATCAGCTGTGGCGCGACAGTGGCTAGGTCGGTGGGATCAGTCCCGGCCCCGTATCTTTGTTGCCGCTTGTTTTGGCGGCCGTAGGCGACTGTGTTGATTGATAGAGTCAGCGTCTCTTGGAACACCGTACCGAACACCGTACCGCCGACAGGGAGCCGACAGGGGTCGTCCACCCTCCCCCCCCCCCGCCTTTCCCTCCCACAGCCCCTTCAGCCTTCAGTCGCCCGCGTCTCCAGGTGCAGTGTCGTCTGTTCAAGGCCACACAGTATCTCTACGGGTACTGCCTCCGGCCATTGGCGTGTGGCAAGCAAAGCACCCACGCTGAATACACAGCCGAGGCTCGATCATAACTGAGTTTGCATTGGCCTGCAGCCAATGAGGTCAATGTGTGCGGGTGAAAAACCTGTTTGGGAGGTTCAGGAATAACCTCGGGTTTTTGTCCGACGGGCGATGGCGCTTCCATAGACCATAGCTGCCAACTGAATATCGGTTCTCGCGTAGACTGTTTAGTGGCACGCGGATAAATCACGCTGTCACGGTAGGTAGATGCTAACAAGTGCCTTTTTGATGAGAGGGTTGACGGTCGACCTTACCAAGGGAAGGATATTCGCCGCGCTGTAGACAATTTTGGAACGTGCTAACGATTCAGTAATGAATATCCAAGTCACTTGTCCGCCATAGCGCGATCAACTAACAACAATAGCTCTGCTCTTTTATTGCGTATCGTACGATAGCATGGGTCATAAACATTACATCACCGCTATTCGCTAAATATCACACCGGTTCGAGCACAAGATAGGCACAGATTGGGGTCAGTACTCCCCCACTTCCGTCCCTCCCCTCCCGCCAACTGGCCCCTCGGGTTTACCTCTCCCCTCTACGGCACCCCATTGACACGGACCCCAGGCTCATAACGGTCGCTCGTCCCCTACTGCGTCCTCACGTCAACAAGGTGCCCTTTCAAACCGGCCCGGCGCGCCAAATTTGAACGGCGCGCGCCCGCGGGGATCACATCTCGTCGCGGCGAGGATCTCTAATAAGAAGACGATAACAGCCACAGCGACGATCCATGCCGGGGAGACAGCACCACGCCCATGCGTGAAATCACTGAGATAGTCGCCAATAAATCTCTATCGATACAGATTACAGCCCTCTGGCCATGCCCTGATACTGGCGGCCACGTGGGTACCGGCTGGCGCGACGGGATCGCGCCGCGCCGCGCGGTGGCGCCCCCTCTCCCGCCAGGCCGCATTGTTCGCGCGGTTTTTGCCGCGCGCTCCGCCGGCCAGCCTCTGAGCGGGCCGCGGCGCGCGCTAGCCTCAACGCAGCACTTCGCGCGGGAGGAGTCTGGCGGTAAGCGGATCTACTTGGCCACCGCGAAGCCGACGCGCTGGCGAGTCATGTCGAACTCGGTGTAGTACTTGCCGATGAAGACGTCGCCCAGGATCCAGATGGGTCCCATCGGCGCCGGCACGTCCAGACCGATGAAGCCCGACAGGCACATGGTCTGGCCAGCTTGCGAGACCTGCGGCGGACGGTGTTTGAGTCAGAGCGTATAAAATACGTTGCGACAAGGGGAAGGCAAGAGGTCAACTGCTGCTTACATGAGAAAGTTTCAAATCCCTGCTGCAGCCTGCAACAGCAAAAGTCGCCACGGAAGGCCAATGGCGAACGCGATGGGACTAAACTATGCCTAAATATAAGCTACCCGGGTAGTTGACGTCAGACCACCAACTCGGAACCATATACGGTTCATATCAAAACCGCATCGTATCAATCACCGCACAAATATCCGCCAATCTCCCATTGTGAAGTCGTCGACCTGTCCTCCCCGCGCCGCGCGGCTGACGCCGCCCCTGGCGCTCCGTCCGCGGCATGGCGCGCGGGGCGGAGAGGGGAGGGGGAGGGGGAGAGGGGTCGGCCGGTTGCCGACAAAGGCAGCGGTGTGGCGGCGGGCTCGCGGGGGAAGTGACGGGAGTGAGCCGCGTCCGCTGATCCCGCGCTTTCGGCGGTCGGCGTGCCACGTGGGTCCATGCGGCGGGGAAACGGCGGGAAACGGACAGGGCCAGCTGAGGAAAGGAGCCGACACGGAGAGTGATTTGCTGGGAATTGTGTAGTAGGCCAGAAGGACACAGATTTTAAAGCACTGGCGACATGTGTTCTTTACAGTGGATAGCTTTATTAGGCTTCTGCTCCTGCTCGCGATTTCCATGAAATGTTTTTCGTAAGAGAAAACAAAAGCGAGAGAGAGAGAGAGAGAGAGAGAGAGAGAGAGAGAGAGAGAGAGAGAGAGAGAGAGAGAGAGAGAGAGAGAGAGAGAGAGAGAGAGAGAGAGAGAGAGAGAGAGAGAGAGAGAGAGAGAGCGACAGAGAGAGGGAGAGGGAGCCCCGTAACCTAGACGTCCATCCGCGGCTAGAGGCCCTTATTTTTCGAGATTATTTTTTGAGTGTGGATGAATGATTCAGTGAAGACCAAATCTAAAAAACGGTCCTTTTCCCACCGGGTCATGCATTCTGCACCAGCCTTCTCACTAGCTTCCTCAGGCGGTCCATCGGAAAGGTTTCTAAAAATCCATTGAACTTTATCCACATAATAAAAATTGTTTGATGCGGTTAGCGCTGCACTTTTTCCACCCGATAACCGGACGATTCTACTGCGGACGCGCGTAACGAACAATGCATTGCAGGAATGCAAGGAGAAATACAAAACATCCTGCACGGCGAGTTTGATCGACGGGCGACAACTGCGGCGCGCTAGTCAGCGCACGACCGGTGTTGCGCAATCAAAGGTTGTTTGTGCGGTCATCATGCAATGCGGTACGGGCACTGCTAGCACGACTAACGGTATGACAGCGGCAGGCGGGTCAGTACTTAGTAATCGTTGGTTTAGGGGAAATGGCAAAAATGAAGGATTTGAAACAGCAACTGAATCAGACAAAAATGTCCCCGGTGTGACAAGATAACAGATTCAATCTTGTATGCCTAGCGCATCGCCTTTGACTCGGCGCCGGACAAAGAGGGATCAAAAGAAATGAAGCGAACACATGCTATCAAACTGATAAACAAAAATATGAAGCACATCGGGATAAAGCTAACAAACTAAATGGAATTAAAACTTGCGCAAAGAATTGTAAATCCCAGCATATCAATCGTGAGTTGAAAAGCAACGCTGGGGCCACGGGCTAAAATACTTTAGACTTCAGAGTAACTAAGCCGGAAAGCATTGGCAATGGCTTCCAAACTTTAAAAACAATCCTTCCACATACAACTGAAAACTTGCAGACCGCGGCAGATTTTCCTCGACATAAGCCCAGAGCGGCCTGTGAAAGAGTTCATTGACGTAGGTGGGTTCCTGGAAGTTGGAACCGCAACCCACCAGTATGCGGTCTTTTGATAAAACAGAGACTAAGCGCAACTGATCCCACCCGCCCGTCTCCGCAAGATGAGAGGCAGCGCTGGCAATCACAGCTTTCATACCTTCATAGGATAATCATACCGACATGTAAGTTGGGATCAGTGAAAAATAAAAAGCCAGCGCATCTACAAAGTTTCACGTTCCGAATCAACGTCTTCAAGTTTGTGCCTTTGGAGTTTGGATGGTTGCAAACCAGGATGCTTACCCGGAGGATGTAGTCCTTGCCCTCGAGCGTGAAGTTGCGGCCGCCCAAGATGAAGTCGATGGTGGGCAGGTTCGGGATCAGGTTGCAGTCCACCTGAAGAACAAACAAGAGAAAATTACAGCACACTGCATCACTTGCACAGTGAGTCAAACGATCACAGCTCTTTTCTGCATCCACAACTGTATGTTTCCTTAGCGACAAACTAACAAGTCTTGCTGGTACAATCAATCTCTATAAATTGAGCCTCTCCCAGAGTGTCGGGAGCCGTGTGAGACGGGCGCGGGGCGTGGGAGAGTCCTAGACCGGCTGCCCTTGGTTTCCGCCGCGGCCATTGACTGTATTCCTCCCCGTCCCGCCAGACCAGTACAGCAGACCAGCACATACTTCAGACCGGAGCGGAACGGGTTTTCCGTCCACCAGAGCGGACTGAAATCGGACGTGACGGTAAGCGGTCCTCTATCGCGCCGATCGCAGGACTGGGGAGAGTCTGCTGTTGTGGACTGAGTCGTCCGGGCTTTTGGTGGTGGTGGATGAGCATGCAGCGTGACAGGGAAGACAGAGCTGGTGATTATCATGTGCAGCCAGCCCTGACGATGCGAAGATAATCACCTGCGGGGCGCCAGACTGGCGCTAAAATTGGGGGAAATGACCTTCGCTTGCAGCACAAACAGATGCCAACTGCATTGTAGCTTTCCGTCTAAGAAACCTGCCCTCCTCGCCCCCGAACGTATTTACGGATATGCATCTAGATTGATATCAATGAAAATTTTCAATTTGTGACATTAAAAGTTCCTATCATACCTTGTACTCCCCACCGACGATGAGCACTCCTCCGATGGCCTTGTTGATGGCGTCGGCCTCCTTGGTGGGTGCGGCGATCAGCGAAGTGCCCGTGTCGGCGATCGCCTGGCAGCCGCCGGCGCAGAACTTGGAGCCGCCAATCTCCAGGCTGCAACGGACCGGCGCAAATGGATGTCAGCATCAGGTAAGTATTGGGCATCCAGCACGACATGACGTCAATGCTGCGAGCCGGACACAACCGGGGCATAATGGGCTCGGCATTATGGTCGAGTAATATCCATTATCATTATACCCGCCACGACTGTGACAGCGCCCTGGGAGCCCGCACAACGAAAACCTGCACTGTGCACAATGCGCACGGGCAGGAAAATCCACGAACACTATCTAGTATCCACACGGCTAATTAGCGCACCAAATCGGTGGGATGGGGAGGGGGAAATGTTATATAACAGTGACAAACACAGGAAGTTCCGGTTATGGCCTGACAGTGAAGGAAATGAAACGAAGCGCATCGAATCTCCACACGCTGCACTTTCGGCTAAGAAACAGAATGGCAAGTGAAAATAGTGTGTCTCCTATAAAAAGCTGAAGATGTAAATGCCAAGTATGTGTGGAAGTTAAATATTTATCAATACCCTGTCACGTTTCTTAGAGGAAAAGGAACTTCAACATCAAACGCAAGCTCCGAGCGGCATGATTCTTCAACTCTTTTCGACATCAATCGTCCTTGTCGGAGCAGCTAATCGTCACTTTAGTGGGGCTTGAGTGGGGCATTCTAACCGCAGAGATCGACTCTTTATACCAGCCAGGTATACACCCGAGGAGGCTCTCAGGCAGGCAGCTCAGTTCGTCCGCTATCCTCATTATCAAATACCATGAAAGTCCGGCCCCGTCGATGTCCGTCACAAACACTGACGGACTGGGGACGGCGAGTGCCAGTCAGCGACTGACAAAGGTCAGATGAATCACCACCAGCGAGTGAATCCGCTAGGTGAGTCACACCAACAAACAGGACTCGGTATAATGCTATGGTAAACGATTCAACTAGGGGAGTGACATCAATTCAGGGGGTTTCCAAACAGTGATTTCCTAGGAGTGATTCATAAAAATCAAAGATGAATCAGTGCAGATTCAAGTTATGAATCATTGCAGACTCAAGTTAGAACAAGCGGCGCCTACACGTCTTTTGTTGCCAGTTCGCCGTGATTCACGATGAATTATGAGTTCATCATGAATAATTTCGACCTTGGGTGATTCACACATTAAACATGAATCATTGTAGATTCGAGTTAGAACGCGTGACGTTTACAGGTTCTTTCCTGCCGCTTCCACTAATGATTCACGACGAATCATAAATAAATAAATCATGGATCGAAAATGCATCGATGTCATAGGACGATAGGTGTACCATGACACCATGTTTGCGTGTCCTGTGCATGTATTACTTGCATTAAATAAAAATGAAGTTCGAGTAAGAGTAATATTGAAGTGCTCTTACGCGGGCGCCTGTGCGAAATCTCAATATCGTTTCTGCCGTGGGAACTAGCCAGCGGCAACGACGGTTGCTAACATCTCAGCGCAATGCTCGACAGTACAGGATTGCGTCGCGGAGGAGAATGTCAGTCTCTTCCTTACAAAAATTACACAGAAGTCGTTTCTCCACCAGCAAAAAAGCGCCGCCTTTGTGAGGACTACATCCTGATTCCACGTTCAAAATAATTTCATCCACAGACCGCGACACCAAAAGGCGGTCACAGCCGGGCACAGCACACACCCGGCCACACCATAAGCACCTCATCCATCTGCGGCGACCAAACAAACACCACTCGCCCACACTCTGGCCTCACGTGACGCTACAGCACCGTGTCGTGTCACCACTCCACTGGACCAGACCGGTCGCACCACAGACCGGTGGGAGTGGTGACAACCAGGGTTAGTCACCACTCAACCACTGCACCAGGCAACATCGGCATTGAGCTTTAGTTGCTACTAAAAATATAACAGCCAGTGACTCGAATCTCGAAAGAATCAGCGGCGTCAGTGGGACTCCCAGCGCCAGCGTCATGGCCGTTCGTAGGGTAGTGGTAAGCACTAACCCAACCGAGTGCAAAGCCGCAACTTTGCATATCTGTGCCCTCAACAGATCCACGGACAAAGCCTTGAGCGTACGGTGGTTGCATGTCAAATTAACGGTCAACATAGTGCAACGCGAACATAAGGTACGATGTTGTCGTAAATGTCTCGTACAGCCCGAGTGCATCTGCGTTCGACGTTGTACAAAAATAAACAAGCTGCGTTCAAAACCGCAAGTTGAGTGCAAGAACGGTTCGCGGAGGGCTATGGCCATGTGTTTGTATGATGCCCAGCCCATGCCGGGCCTATGGCAGGCTTTATACCAGGCTCTATGATACAGTCTCTGATACGGGCGCGGAGCTGACGTAGTCCGGCGCCGGGCCTAACCGCGGGAGTTCCCACGTGCAGTGTGCACACCGTGCAGAGACGGCCGTGCACTGCACTGTCAAGGCCAGCGACCGGGAGGGGGGGACCGGCCGGCCGAGAGATCGGCCCGGCCCGGCCCGGTGCAGCGGGAGGCCAACAACATACCGGCTGAACCGCCCACTCTGCCCCCAAGGGCGAACACTAAAATTATACACACCGTTCTAGATAATCGGCACTAAAAAGGCTCTGGTTTCACTTTCGCAAAGAAAGTGAGCGCAAATAGCCGTTATTTGTGCTGAAAGATTATGGACACCTTGAACCAAAAATTGTGGGATCACTTCAATTTCTTCAGACTGCTGATGCTGGTTGCTTCATTTTTTGAGCTCACACTTAACACAAAGAAAACAATTGCCTCAAAAATTATGGTGAGAAGATACTAGCCATCTCGGTCTAAATACGAAACTAAAATTCACATTCTTCACAACATACTGGTGCCCGCAGCAATTCAAACATTCGGATGACTTTTGTAGCAATCATGCCACACGGAAGAGTGTTCTACGCACGCCCAGCTTCCGGTGTCTACCGTAGGGCCGAGCTCCAGAATAATCCATTTCGCTCGCAGTTGCTATTTCGCGGCCCGCGCGGCGCACTGTCCGCCGGCAGAGGCCAGAGCCTCGGCGGGCCGCGCCGCGCCGCGGTCGTGAATCACGGCGCGGCAGCGCCGGCCGGCGACTGCCCGCTCCTCCTCCCGCGCTCTCTCCTCTCTCCCTGCACCGGATCCGTGCGCGCCGTGGGGCCGGCCGGTGAGGGAGGGACGGGGAAGCAGGGGCCGGCCCGCCGGCAGCAGTCGGTTGTCGGTATGCCGTTTACAATAACACGTGAAAGTGGAGACTGCTCACCAGTCACCCTAGTAAAACCAGCACGGTTTCTACACAGCTCTGCAGATTCAGTTTGCTTCAATATAATGCGTTTATTTTGAAAAATCTTTATGACTTATCAACTGAAATGATCCAAGGTGACACACCAAACATTATTTAGTTAACCCTTGAACTTGCAATCATCGGTGAAATGCACGAATTTCGAGGCGAAGAACGCGACCCGCAAACCTCCGGATTCTTGTGATCCGTCATTGAAATCTGCAATCTTTCAGTTCTTCACTCAATACCGGACAGCTTTATACCATAAATCATCCTCAACTGATAGCCACGTCCAAGCGACGTCAAATGGGTTTGTCGTCGCTGTCTCCAAACCCAGAACAATCGACAGCAGTGCCGTGGTGCCGCACTAGCTTATCGAGCACCCGGCAAAACACGCCTGCGACTTGCGAGCCCTGTATGGTGGCGCCATCTGCTTCCCCTCCCCTTCTCGCCCCGTCCACGCTTCGCGCGCTTTTCGGGGCCGCTCTGCGCTTCGCGCGCTTTTCGGCGCCGCTCTGTGCCGGGCCCTGTTCAAGTGTCTGCGGCCGCCGCGGCTCCCGCGGCCAAAAAGGCGGAGCTTAGCTGGCGGCCAATCAGGCGAGAGCAGCATTCTGGGTAATGCGTAGCTCTTCCTGCGGCTCCCGCGGTCGCTCGGGAGCGACCGCAGGGAAACTTCGACATAAACTGCGCGCGTGAGACAAAACATTACGGATTTCGCTCTTTGTTTCGGTTGAATTTATTATGTTGTTAAGGAATAATTGCTTCAAAAGGGTACTAATTGAAGTAATAAAGCCATTATAAAGCAATTATGCACACAATTTTGATCAGCATCTCCTTTCAAAACAACCGTGCCATTCTCGTCGCCGGCCGCAGCCGCGAGGGTGTTCAACCTAACCGAAATTAGGCTCCGCCTCCCGGCCGCGGGAGCCGCGGCGGCCGCAGAGCACTTGAACAGGGCTCAGGTCCGGTGGGGGAGGGAGGGGACCGGCCATCACCCCGGCCGAGGGCCGCCGCTCGCACCTGCACGGCCCGACAGCCTTGAGCGCGGCCATTGCGCGTGGCGCGCCGCGCCGGCCGGCCGGCCCGACCCACGTGGTTGGCGCCGGCCGGCGCGCGCGCGCCCGGCGCCGTTCCGCGCCATGGCGGGAGCCGGCCATCGACCGCCTGCGCTGCACTGAACCGGGGCGGCGGGCGGCAGGCTCCGACTCGCCGCGCAGAAACGGTCGTTAGTGGCGCTGCGTTATGTAAGTCATTCCATCATGCGTGTGCAATAAAAATATTTCAGAACATGGACGTAGCATATGAAGTAAAATTATAGGAGAAATGGTATACATCATGGCTACGAACGAGCGAATTTCCTTAAAAATACACGAAACCCCATCATTTTTATCTACTCCCACACCGAGAGCAGACGTGACCGGACACGCACCCAGTTCTGGGAATCACGGCGCGCCCGTATGGTGACGTCACGGCGCTGAGCTGAGCCCCAGTCGGTGAGTTCACCGGCCGTGGGGGTGCGCCCCAGCGCGGCGGTGAGCGGACCACGGCGGACCACGGCGGACCGAGCGGCGACGAGCCCGAGCTCCAGCCGTGCGCCGGCACACGGCGAAACGCCGCAGCCGGAAACGAGCCGCTCCGTTGCAGATGGAACGCTTCCGCCTTCACACACAAATAACGTCCCATTACGGCGGGTTGTTAGCGGCGACAACTGCGATTCAACTATGGTCGAGGTTCTGCCACAGTGAATCGTTGTCGAAAGCCAACTCTGCATGTGTTCAAAAGTCATGCTTTGCTTCTTTAAACATAACATTGAAACACTGAATTTTCCTTGTCGGTTGCAACAGGAGTAACGAAAATTCCAAATAGCGCCAGCCCGTCCCATTTGAGTTGATCCGGGAACTGGCGAGGATCACGCAGGCGGACGGTGCACTGGAAAATTCCCCGCTAGCGCACTTGGCACCGGTCTCGGCGCGGCGGTGCCGGTGCCAGCGGCGCCTGTGCCGCCCACATGGGAGACAGGTGAGGTGGCGCCGGTCTCCAACTTCATGTCGCCGAGTGAGCACAGCACTGAGCACACTCAACGTGGGTGAGTGTGTGTGCGTGTGTGTGGGGGGAGGGGGGTGCATCTCTGCATTACATTCCACATTCGCTAAAGCACGATTACGAAGAATGCAAGGATTGAACGTAAAGAACCTATTGTGTAACCGGTGTTGTTTTTCAATCGAAGTCTGATACTAATCGTGAGGTGTCGACATCAGCTATAATCTATTATTCAATCAGTTTGCTTATTTTACGCTTGGATAGGTCAATTTAGCGCTAATGTGACATCCACCAATGGACGTTTGAACGTCTGGCTTGGTGACTTGTCGTGAATCCTGACGAATGAATGCCAAGCCAATCATAAATCGTTTCTAGATAGGCTCACAGAATGACGGCGATAACGCCCGGTCATGGTCATAAAGGTCGTTCAGAAATGCCGATACCCACACATGACACAAACTTTTCTTCCATGCAGTTTTGATACCGCAAAGCTACCCACTGTCAAACGAGCTTCATTTGCGACCGTGCTTCAAAAGCAGTCAATCCAATGCGCTTTTCCCTATGTGATGAAATTCTTACTCAGCTTATTCAAAATCTAAAATCAGCATAAAACCAAACAATACCATAATACCGTCTCTCACAAGCCCAAAGTCAAGTGTTCCAGTACCGTGATTTCAGTCTGATAGGTCGCCTGTAACGGACATCCGCCACGCTCATGCTCTGGTGCTTGTCAGCTCGTGCGGCACCCCCTCCCCCCGGGCTCCAGGGGGAGGGGCGGCAGCTGCGGGACGGCACGGGCCGGGGACATGCCGGGAGGGCGGGGAAGGGGCAGGTGGGGGCCGGTTCCGCCACCACCTGCCACCCGGCGAGCAGATGGCTGACGGTTGACAGCCGGCCTCTCCCGCCTGCCTGTCGGGAGAGCGCGCCCGCCGCCTCTCCCCACTCCCTCCCCTCTCTCTCTTCCTCTCCCTCCCGGTTCGAGGTGACTCGCCTAACATCCGCCCCAGATGCGTCCAAGGTAGTGATGTCAATTTCAGAAAACATATGTCCAATGTTCGTCCAATGTCTAATACTTACGTCAACTCTCCGTCCAAAATGTCCAAGCCAGCCATTTGTCCAAAGATATCCGACATCTACGCAATAGTTTACACTCAACACCGTTATTTAATTTGGTTTTAATGTATCGTTACCAGCTCAAAAGTGGTAATCATATCGAAGGCTGAGCTTTCTAATAGGCAATCAATGTTAAACACGATTACTTGATAAAAATGTTGAGGTATAGCAAGCGATTGTCCAAATTTGTCCAAAGCCTGCTGTCATTGTCCAACAGAATTCCGGATTGGACATTGGACAAAATCGGAATTCCGAAGATTCAAGTTCCGATTGACACCACTAGTCCAAGGCGTGTGAAGGCATGCGGGGGCGCGCTCGGCGCTTGGTAACAAAACCAGAAGGCGGGAGAATCGGCGGGTCACTGCCATGGAAACGAAACAAGCAAAGACAACATCGGACGGTCACCGTGACAGCCAGTGGCAAGCTGCCACGCTTTGGATCATGTTTTGAGTATGGGGAGAAAATTACGATGTCCGTTATCACACAAAACATGGAGACTGGAGCCGGAGAGGTATGAAAATCAAATAGCCAGTTTGTTTCCGTTTTAATAAGTGTATGTTGAAATCAAGGCTGAAAATCATACGCATTTTCCCAATGAGCTGACAGCTCGTTCGCCCCCCGTTATGCAAGCCGCAATCACTGGATTCACCGAGTCCGTCAGGTGGCATTGCCGCATTACCATAATCGCGCGGGACTCGAAACGCCAGCTTATAACCCACTGATTGATCCCGACTTATCTTTGACACCCCGCCGGAACAGCGAAATTGTTTGTCAAGTTTTCCTGGCGTGAAAGAAGCCAGCCTCTTCATTCAACGATTCCTCAAAAGGACAGCGTGACACTCGAACCTGTCAGCAGCCAGCTTTATCAGCTCCATTTCCGGAGGGCCACATCCGCAGCACGCCTATCTGTCCCTCTGTCCGGCCAGCAGAGGGCGCTGGCGGACCGAGGTCAGCCCCGCGGCGCAGGTCGCGACCCCGAGCCGACCCCTGCACGCCGGGCCGCGCGAACCGAGCCGGGTCGCCGGCCGGGAGGCCGTCTTTACGGTCGGCGGCCGCCCAGGGACGGAGGGCGATGAACCGGCCGGCCGCCGACCATGGGCGCCGCGCTGACGGACCCGGGCGCCGCCGCCAGCGCCGCGCGGCCCCCTCCCCGTCCGCGAGGCGTATTTTGAATTCACCATAGGGCTCAGCCATTCCTAGAGGAATTCTAGGCACCTTGGAAAAAAGCGAAATCGCGCTAGGGATTTCAGCCGATCTGGCAGCTCTTCCGATGCCACTGGCGCGCCTTTTAATCCAAAGCGCCTTTTTCGTGTCTCATGTTTGCTCGTTTATTGCGGAGGCCTATATATGCTTCAAGATGCTGGAAAAGGTTGGTGATTAATAAGTATTTCCATTTTAGGTGCATGTTCTTTGCAAGAAATACAGTTGTTGTTGCTGTTGTTGTGGGTTAGGGCGCAAGAAATACAGGTATATGTCAAGTTTAGGTCCTAACTATAACTGTGACGCTGTTGATACAAATCTGTAACAGCAAAAAAATTATGTTTTAGGTTACGTTAGGCTGTAAGTTTTAGGTTGCATTGTAGGTTTGTAGGTAGTAGATTGGTAGGTTATAGGTGAAAAGGTAAGGTTAGTTCAGGTTTGATTATGTTTTTCTTTTAGTTACGAGACATATAAGTATCATTTTTGGATTCAGGATGTCAAATAATGGTCGGAAACACTAAATTCAAAATTAACTAATTTTGAAGCGGGGACCTCCATGTGTACCGGCCAAATAATGTAAGAATATGAAAAAATTATCCATGAAATCTGCTTAGGACTTAAACTTGACATTTACCCACATGGCTATAGGTATCACCAGCAGAATTATAATCTTTACATAGGTAATTTTTAAGAAATGCTGTAAGTGAAGATTATGAGTCGTGTAACCATTGTTACTATATTGATATTAAATATTGAATAGGTACAAGTCCGCCACTAACTTTATGGAACATTCCTTCTTCCAACAGGATCACTTCCAAGTAATCTGGAAGGCTGATGCCAAGTACATCTTGTGCGAGAAGCTTGATATGATTCCTGACCTGGAACCGGTGAGCATCAAATATAGCAATTTGCTTAAAGCAATAGCAATTGCCGATGATGGCAATTTCAATTTGCAGTAACACATATTATATGTAATTGGTTTGAGCCATGTTGCAATCATTTCATGAATGAAAACTTCCATTTTTAAAATGGAACTATCAACTTTCCCCACAGGCTTCGGTAACAAAGTTTTATCAATTGTGAATGACAATATTATTGGTATGAGTGGTGTGTGCGGTGATCTGTATTTGAATATAACGCGTCTTGTCACTAAGTATTTGTCATCTGCATTATAGCTGACTATTACGGTAATACGATCGTGCATTGGTCCCAGACAAGAATACCCCAGTGAGACCTTGCATTATTTCGTTTCAGGAGTTGATGGAGGGCACCACTGTGGCCTACCGATGTCCGGCGTCAAAGGAATCGGCCCTGCAGTGGATTCAGCTGTACCAAGAGGCCGCCAACATCACCCTGACGACGTACGACTCCATGTCGAATGGCCAAAGGGTGGTGTACTGGGTGAGAGCTTTAGTTTATGAAATACCAGTTTGGGCTCGCCGTGTAAAGCTCGGCAGGGGGGTACTTTTGCCCGAGCACTCGACCTGGGCCCGCCAATGGAAAATTCTGCTGGTGCAGAGCCTCCTGAGGGTTCAGCAAAGACCCGCCGTATGAAAGCCTGTCGGGGTCTACTGACAGAGGGCCCGGCGGCCTGGGCTGGCTGCATGAATCCCCAGCTTGATGCCGCGTACTGAGGACCAGTCATCCAGCCGTCATACCGGGTGTCTCGGAGGACTGGACGGGCACCTACCAGCGGGCCCGCTAGATTTCGGGAGGGTCAGCTGACCCCTTTGTCCCCCTGACTCCTCCCTGGGTGCGCCACTGCACCCAGTAACTTTTACTCTTTTATATCGCAGGAAGGTGCGGGTTAATGAAACACCATGATCAGGGTCAGTTAAAAAGGTAACGTTTTTAAATCGAGAAACTTTCATCCTCATTTAAATGACGGACTAATGAGTGGCAATTGATTTCATCACTTTTGTTAATGTTGTCAATTTTTTTTTTTCAGGCCAGGCTTCGTTGTCACCACGACGTCCCAGAAAAGCCGAGTCGTCCGAGGAAAAACCAATCCGCCAAGGACACCGGGTGCCCCCTGCGCCTGAAAGTGACTGTCGCCAACATTCCAAAACGGCAAGTTTCTCACCGTCTTTTGTCATTGGCACCTTTTACCAGGGCTGCGGAGTCGACCCAACTTTAGCCAACTCCGACTCCGACTCCGGCCTCACAAAATCGACTCTGACTCCGACTCCGACCTATTAGTTCTGGAAAGCATTTATTTGGTCCTTTGGTTCACCGAACCAGTGCAGAGACGTGAACTTCGGGAGAAAAGAAAAGGCTGATCAAAATCGTAGGTCGATTTTGTTGTCTGACCACTTTGGATCATCGGGATAATTGCCATTTTGCTTTCACCAGACAACAATTTCACTTGATGAAAGGCGATTTTCGGACTACATGGCCGGAGTCGGTAAAATCTTATCGACTCTGGCCAAGAAAAAAGATCGACTCCGACTCCGACCAAAACTGTTGACTCCGACCGACTCCGACTCCGACTCCGCAGCCCTGCTTTTTACAAACGCCTTAGTTGATCAAACGATCAACCGCAATTGAAAAAAAAACTACATATTTGATGAAGGAGTTCGCTGCCGAAAAGATTTCAAGTCGCTATCTTTCTTAGTTGTGCCAATCTTGGCTCAGAAAACTAAAAACGGTGATAATCCGAAACATTTCACCTCGCTCGTTCCTTGCCTCAAAAGGTTTCTTGCTGGTACCCTATAAAAGTGCGTGGAAGGAGCGGAATTTCTTCTGAATAACACCATCGTCTCGTGTTTTTTTATATTTGTTGACGAATCCTCCCTTTCCAGGAATAGGTCTACAGACCCATGCGCGGCTTACGAGCTACGGGTGACATGTAACAAGAAGCCCCACAACCACGCCGTGGACAACGCTGCCGCTCTGAGACATCGACGCGTCTCTGAGCTGACGAAGGCCCGGCTGATGGAGCTGTTCCAGCACCACCACTCGCCCTCCACGGCGCTGGAGACCCTGAAACTACAGCTTCAGGAGGAGCATGGGAGCGCCTACCCGTCGGTGGCCGCAGACCGAGCCATTGTCCCAGATCGGATGGCCGTCTACTAGTAAGTTTTTAGCAGCTTGATGCAAAGCCACACTGCCACAAGTTAGCAAGTCTGTAGGGACAGTATCTGAAATAATAAGACTTTCCCTATAAAGTTACACATGATTCTCATATATGAGATGCAATTGATCGTTACACGGAGCAGAGATGATAGGGCTACTCAGAAAAGAAGGCCGCATGTCTGGGATATGTGGTTGCGATCCGAGACTGATCTGGCCATTGACAATTTTTGGGTCCCCTATTGCAATCTGCCTGTTTTCGTGTCACATCCAGTTCTACTGTTATCTATGAATTGTGTTGTGCTAAAAACTCGCAACATTTTACGCTGCGATAAATGCACTCTGGTTTAGTAAAAGCTATCGATAATCATATTACGTACGCCTATGTGTCAGGGTCATTTCCGTTTTCCTGCTTTTCGTGAAAAACCTGAAGGGGAATGGCGTCTAGACGCCCCCCTTCCGGCCCAGCGCAGGTTAACATTATTTTCACCTTGGATTTGTGTAATTCAATGCGCTGAGGGGTAAGCTATATTTTGATTAGGACGAATCAGGAACAAGTGGGACAGCTGAAGCTTAACCATAAGTACACTGTTATGCAATCGGTATTTTATCACAAAATGAAACTGACCACCACTTGCAGCTGGAAGTCAATTGACAATGCAATGTGTTTTCAGCCTGTACTACAAGCACTGTCGGGAGCGTTACCCAGCCTCGACCCAGGAGGAGACCATGGACCTCATCCGCCACATGAAGGACGTCCGCACGGCGGTCTCAGTCGAGGACGGCGAGACGGTGATCGCGGCGGTGACGCCGCTGATTGAGCGCGTCCACACGCTCCCCGACGCGGGAGAGGTGGTCTTCGTCGACGCCTCAGGAGGGATGGACCGGCACGGCCAGCGCGTCTTCCTGCTGATGTGCTGGAGCCCGGCCGGTGGTCTGCCTCTCGGTGTCATCGTCTCCACCTCGGAGACCGAGGCCGTGGTGGACAAAGCCTTCCGGCTGCTCGTCGGGATTTTACCAGACGGTACGATATACCTACATTTGCCATGAATTCCCATATCTGGCGGCTAAACTCTGAATTGTCCAGTCAGTTGTGCATTGGTGTATAAAATCCAATATCGTGTTTGACCGAGAATGCTTCTTTGACAGGCGCCTTTGGCGGGCGTGGAAGGCGCGGCCCTCTGTGCTTCATGACGGACGACTGTCAGGCCGAGCGGAACGCGCTGTCGGCGGTGTGGCCTGAGGCGCGGCTCCTGCTGTGCACGTTTCACGTGCTGCAGGCCGTCTGGCGATGGCTTCACAACGGCAAACATGGCATCGACAAGCAAGTGAGTAGTTTCTACTGGGAATGAATTTCCGTTCATTTTTGTCTAATTACCCCTTTTTGAGAAACACAGAGAGAGAGAGAGAGAGAGAGAGAGAGAGAGAGAGAGAGAGAGAGAGAGAGGGAGAGAGAGGGAGGCAGAGAAAGAGACAGAGACATAGAGAGAGGGAGGGAGAGAGAGAGAGAGAGAGAGAGAGAGAGAGAGAGAGAGAGAGAGAGAGAGAGAGAGAGAGAGAGAGAGAGAGAGAGAGAGAGAGAGAGAGAGAGAGAGAGAGAGAGAGAGAGAGAGAGAGAGAGAGAGAGAGAGAGAGAGAGAGAGAGAGAGAGAGAGAGAGAGAGAGGCAGGCAGACAGCTGGGCAGAGGCAGGCATAGGCAGGCAGTCAGGCATAGACTAGACAGGCATAGGCTGGCAGTCAGGAATAGACATGCAGTGATACTGGTCTAAAAGCTGTAAAAGAACGTAAATGAGTTTGATTAATTTCATCTCAAACACCCCCTATATTTACATTTACCTTCACCCTTCACCCTTCACCCCTCCCGCCTCCCACACTCGGATACCAGTTAAATTGTGCATTTTCTTCCAGCACAGGCAGGCTATCATGGCACTAGCCAAACAGCTCGTGTACGCCAACAATGAGGCGGAGATAGCGACGACGATGGAGCTGGTGGCTACCGAGTGGGGCGAGCGCTACCCACTGCTGGACCAGTACCTGCAGGGTTTCGCTGCCCGCCGTCAAGAGTGGGCGCTGTGTCTCCGCACGGATGTCCCCACCCGGGGACACAACACGAACAACATCGTAGAGTCCGCCTTCAGAGTCCTCAAAGACTCTGTCCTCTACAGGTCAGTCTTTATTCATATGTTTCACCTAATTGCGGTTCAATAAATAAAACAGTTAACCTGGCGTTCATAGACAAACCTGTCTTTTAACTAAAGTTGATTGTAAAACTGTTTCGGTGACCGGAGGTATTGCGATAGATTCATTACTATTTTAAAATATTTCAAGTTGTAAGGTTGCCCAAAAGTGGCAAATGTTGAAGAAATGTCAAAGTTGCAGTTACAGACAAATTCCAATTAATAAAGACAAATAATTGGAAAAAAAGCCAAAGCAGGGGAGTAGTTTTCCTTTCAATATAGGTCGGAGGGCTGAGAGTTAGCCGGTAAAATGTTCTCGAAAACACCATCAAAATCCCTAGGACTGTGCAATTCTCCCCAGTGTCTGCCAAAGTTCAGAGCCTGAAGCCCCCGAAACGGAATTGGACCATACATCCCTTCGTCAAAGACGTTAATTACTAACTTGTGACTTTCATGGATTAACACGGATTAACTTGTGAATATCACGGTTTTACATTTCTGTTAACCCTACATGTGGAAGAAAAACAAACTTTCGCATTTCGGGTAGGTTGTGAAATTGTTAGTTGTGCTTTTGGCTGCTCTTCTGAAAGCCTTATTGTGTCCATACGATGGCAGTCTACCGTTAATTATAGCTGCAAAGAAATTGTTGAAATATTCGCTTGACACGCGCTGTTTTTCCAGGACTCGGGCGTTCAACCTGCTGCAGCTGTTTGATTTCGTCACGGTCCAGCTCAGCAAGCACTACGCCAGGAGGGCGTGCGACGTGGCCAACGGCCGGCAGCGGGCGGCACCGGTCCGCGGCGGCACCAGCCAAGAAACGGGCACTGTGACGCAGGTATTTTGCATGACACGAGAACTGATTGAGGTCACATAAGACAGCTCGTTTTCCAATGCTGGTCCCACCCGTACTGCCACATGGCTGTGCAAAGTGACCAATGCAATCGGCGCACCCCTAAGCACCAATAAACCACATTGCTGTGCATTCACACACAAGAGTCTGTCACTGTACCGCTGTGCCACTGTAGGGCCGCGTGGTGTTGGCGCTGTGTGCCACATCTCGTGACTCGTTTCGCGTTTTTTCTTGTTTCTTCTTTTTTCCCTTTGGGGGTCTGTTTTAAAAGGCCAAGCTGACAGTACTGGGGCGAATGAACAGGTTCGGATTTTCGTACAAGTAACCGTCCGTCAGTTTATGTTGTACAGTCTGTCTTAAAAGTCCGCGAAAAAGCAACGGTGGATCCATCAAGCCTGACCGAGGAAGGGCCTGCTCAATTTGAGTCATCAAAGCAATTGATATTCTCGTCCATTCCCCAGGTCAATTGGTTCGGTGACTTTCAAAGTAAAGCAGGCCTTTCTTCAGTAAGGCTTGATGGATCCACCGTCACTTTGCGCGGTACTTTTAAGACAGACTGTACATACGAATTTTACAGGATTTTATGTGTTGCCCCTCCCACAGGTGACGGAGTTCACCTATCAGGTGAAGTCGCTGACGTCGGTCGGCATCACCTACCTGGTGGACCTGAACGTCGGCGCCTGCACCTGCAGGATGAACCGGCGGACTGGCGGCTGCAAACACCTCCGAGCCGTGCGGCAGCAGACTGGCGCTGTGCCGGAGGCGACGGCGACAAAGGAGACGCGGAGGGCCTTGATGGACATCGCCATGGGGACCAGCCAGCAGCTGCCAGGCAACTGGTTCGACCCTCTGGTCGCCGAGCCGTCCACCTCGTCACCTCCTGTCCCCACGCCCGCCAGCGCCCCCGGAGTCGCGCAGCCCCAGCCGTCGCCGAGTCCCGAGGAGTACGACGACGACGCAATGGACTTCGAGGACCCCGCCGCTGCGGCGGCGGCTGTCAGTGGAGCTGAGCAGCGACGCTCAGATGACCGGACACGCCAAACCGTGGCGTTCATCCAGGAGTGGGCAGCCTTCATGTGCGAGGCAGTCGTCCAGGACGACACCTGGGAGAGGGCTGCCGCTGCCTTTCAGCAGAGGTGGGGCCAGCTGCCCACTGCTGGCCGCCAGTCCGCTCTGCACCAGTTTGGAGGCGCGCAGGGCTGCCGGCGGAACGCCACCCAGATTCCGGTCCAGCCGACCAGCACTGCCCGTCGCACCAGCACCAACGTGCGGGGGCGCGCTCGCTGGCCCGCTGGACGGCCGTGCCGCTCCGCGCGCACCGGGGAGCACGGCTACGTGGCAGCCTCCGCCAGGCGGTCGGCGGCGCCCCACAGCCTGGCCACCTGTGTTGACCAGAACCGCCCCCTGGGGCGCTGAGTGATAGAGGTGAAGTGGGGGTGACCGGGGCAAGTTGGTGCCAGGGGGGGGGGGGTAAGTTGGGACGGAAGGGATATTTCCAATACTTCTCGACAGTTGGCGTTCAAACTTATTTTGTACATGAACAGTAACGCCGTCTGTTTGTCAACGTGGTGTCGGCGCGTGCTGAGGTAAGTGCTGTTAATAATCGCTACAAATGTGTTTCAGGTACCAAAAGTGATTTTCTTGCTGTGAAAATATTCTCTTCTAGTGTCGTTGTGTGTGCCTTTTTGTTTGCCGCAGGAGTACTGCAAACGTTTGTGTTTTGTCGTTAATGCCCGCATGGATTAGCGATGATTGTTCATGTGAAACATGAATAAAAATGTGTTTAGATAAACTGTTTTTCCTAGTGTACCAACTTGCCTTAGGCCTTGGCCCAACTGACCCCCCGCCGCGGGGTAAGTTGGGACATTGGAGGATGGCCGCTTTGATCAGATATGACACCAAGACGATGCTACCATCTCTCTTATATTAAGTCTTCTTTAAAAGATAAAGAAATCAGATCTCAGTTAATAGCCAACAAATAATGATGTATAGTTATACCGAAGTTATGACGCTTCAAGCAATAACTGGCTCAACTAGCGTTAGCGGAATGACGCAAAATTAGCAGGTGACCAGTGACCACTCCCAGTTCGCTAATATGTTTGCATCATTAACATACCTTCCACTATAAGCACGGTTTCTCAATCTTAACATAAAATATAACATCTTTTCATGTAATTTGCATCTCTAATATACCCCAGTCAAACTTGCATCACTAATGTAGTGGGGGACTTCTTGGGAAGAATTAGTTTCTAGGGACTTACACATTTATGCTCATTTCCCCACATTTGTCGCCAGGGGGAGAATTCCCCAGAATTTTCCGCTAGGAGTGGCTGAGCCCTATGGTGAATTCAAAATACGCGTCCGCGAGCGCCCACCGCTCCCCCTCCCCCCCCCCCCGGCCAACTGCGGAGCCACTGACGGTCACCTTCCCGTGCTATTTTGGGACCGGCAGAAGGGGAATAGCACATCCTGCCGCCATTTTGGCAGTTCATTTCGCGTACGGCTACGGCTACTCATTCAAGAGTGCCCCTCATTGAGCAAGCTTTACTGTACTCTGCAAAGTGCAAATAAACTGCCCATGTTTTTATACGACTCGCACGTCACTACTCGGAAAATACAAATGTACAACTATGGGCTATGGCGTCGTTTCAGCCGGAACTATGGCGTGAAGCACGTAAGAGGCTATCCTAAAACTTGGAAGGAGTAGTGTACCGTTAACCACATTCTATAGCTCATAAAATTTTTAAGCAGAATACGATAAGCGAAGCGCCGTCAGCCCGCAGTGTGACGTCGGCACCGCTCTGGTCGTATCGACCGCGCCGCGGCGGGATCGTCGACAGTGCGCCACACACGCCGTCGTTCTACCGGCCCGCTGGGAGCGCCGCACGGCAGAGTGGAGTGCAGATAACGGGTGGAAGGCGGCTGGGAACGGGGCGGGACGCTGGCAGGTCATAAGCCGCCGCCACAGACGTAGCGGGAACTGTAATCAGGATCACGACTAGCGCTGAAACCACGACTGGTGGTGAAGCTACAGCCATAACCGCAGTCATGTCATGGTAAAAGCCGTAGTCGGAGCGCTGAGTTCGTAGCCGCAGCCGGACCCTGATTTTAGTGAGAATTTCGTACCACATGGGGTGAAGAGAGCATACCTTTCCACATGAGGTTTCCAAGGGGTCAATACACCTGCAGAACGAGAGATACGTTTCAAATCGGATAAAAAGACAACGTACCCCTCCACGTGGGCCGTGGAGTGACTGAGTTTTCATGCAGCAGAGTAGGCGGCCACTTTCCGATTCCGTCCCTTCACCTAAGGGCTGAGGCCTGAGAGCCGGCCCAGAGCGCACAGCCGACGGCCGCCATGCCAGCTGCCGCAGACGCTGAGGCGATCAATGCGTGCTCTCCTCCACCGACCCGAGTAGGCAGTCGCGAGAAGGCGCCGGTGCGACGGCAAACGCTGGTTCAGACTAAACCTCTGCAGCAACTCAACTGTTCAAGAAGCCCCTTTTGCAATACAAATATCGTTTGCAGCCCAACCGTCCACTTTTCCACAATCAAGCAAACACACGAGTGTCGTGTCTGTTAATGTGTCTTCATTGTAGCGTAAACTCCTGAGCGGATGGCTCAGTGTTTATCGATTTCCCCGAGACTGCGGCCACGGACGGGCAACAGGCGGGTAATTACCAGCGGAAACTTCCCAAATGGGGCCAACTCGCTACACCTGTGGCAAGCCACAACAAGTAGGAAACTATTTACCCCGTTACCGCCGCTTACAGCGCTAACCGCGCAGCCCCTGCCGGCCGACCCGGTGCGCGGCCGCGTGTTCGGCGCTGCGTGTCCTCTACCCACGTGGGCGGCGGCGACCGGCGCTCAATACGGCTGGCCGGGCGCGCGGAGGGACGGGGCGAGGGACGCTCAGCGGCGCCCGACAACAGCCGACCACCGCACACCCGGCGGTCAATCGTTAAAGGAAACAGCTCACTTTCCTGAAATTAGTATTTTGCTATGAGTTTACGATTCTTTATGCTCAAAATGATCAGAAAATAAAATAAAACCTTTTTGTAAAAACAATTATTTTCTATATTTTAATATAGGACGAACTATATTCTATGTAAAATAATGTTTGACGCGGAAGCTTATTACGCGTTGACCAATCATATTGCGTAGTTCAAACCTACGCATGCTGCATTAGCTGTAAGCAGCATGCTGATTGGCTGACGATGACGTGGCTGCATTCCTGTGCAAGGCACACATTCCTCTGCAAGGCACTCTTTTCGGAACGAGAAATGGAATATCTTCGTCTAGGGTGATCGTTGAGCCGTAAAAGCTCCTGATTTGTGCTAGTCTCAGCTCAAGCTACGAAACTGCTATTCCAGTTCAAAATCCCATGTTAAAAGTGAACTATTTCCTTTAATGGATATCGGCGGCCACAGGGGGAGGCAGGGGTAACCGCAAATGGGGACAGGACAGAATAGAATGTTCTGGAAAAGACGGGCTACCGCTGGCTGGGACGACGCCTAAACTCACATCAATATGAGTTCTAGAAAGGTGACAAGAGCCATGTGTAAACCCTGTGAGGGCCCAAGCACTTCCAGCGCCCTCTCATCCCCAGCCGCCTCTCTGGGCACCCGGGGAAAGCTGCCCACGTGGGGAGAGCCGGGACGGGACCCAGTAAAACAGGCGGCTGTCGGAATTCTGTCCCGCCTCGGCCACAGCGGCGGTCCAGAGCCACCACAGACGCCGACAGTAACAACAACAGATGAGACTGGTTACGGGGAATGAAACGGGGAACGACAAAGCTCACACGTAAGTAACTAGAAACACATCAGTTATGATGAGCTTAGAGTACAATAACTAAAATTCGCATGCATTTTAAAAACGACAAAGAAAGTGAAAGAAACACAAGAACACTCAACAACATAGCGAATACCAAACCACTCAAAAGGCGGCAAGGCCATCCGTTGACCACTGTTTGGGATCCGCTAAAGGGTTGGTGGGAGTTCCATTAACATTCCAGAGCCCACCGGCCCAGCGAATGCGCCCGGAGACCGGCCGGGCGCCAGAGCCGGTCCGCGCCGACCCTGGACCGCCGCAAAAACAGACCCAGCCCGGCCGCAACCGTTGGACCGCTGCGATGGGTACTGGGTAGGTCCCAACCAGTCCGCCCTTGGATTCTACCGTCGACACTGAAGTCAATGCTGATAACTGTGCGATGCGCGTCGGCCGTTGATCGATTCATCGATTGCGTTCGATTGGTTGATTAAAAGGTAACAGAACGTCCGCATTAAAGGGACCCTCCCACCTTAACATTAGATTTGAGTTGAGATAGCCAAAATGGGGTCCCTGGCTCACAATTACCGGTTTCGGCACTCACAACATCGAGAAATGCCTTAAATCGGAAATATTGAATTTCAAAATTGCAGCATTTTGATTCAGAGGGGCTAATGCTTAGGAATACCCCTCTGAATGTGTGACGTCAGCGCCGATATCTAACGATTTTTAAATGTTTGACTAAAACGTTTTGTAGCACGCGGTGGTATATGCTGCGTTGCGCGCAACAAATGCCGCACTTTTAAATAAAGTCGCTAGGAACAGTGGAGATCCCAAAAGGTAAACAAAAGTAAAAGTCTAATATCTTGAAAACCGATGAATATTTTTCGATGAAATTTGGTAGACATTCGTTTTCGCTCTTTCTGAATCGAGCGACATCACTTTCATGCCAATTCATAAACTTTTTTGAAGGTGGGAGGGTCCCTTTAACAGCATAGCCATCGTGTGCCCATCGTCGTTGATCGATTTTGCGGCAGCACGTAGTTTATAACTATGCTTCAGACACATGCTGTCACAATCGTAAAGTCCAAACTGCTGACAGCTCACGACGGCTTACCCATCACCCGTTGGCCTCAAAACTCGGTTACGAACGATCCAAGTAACTCCCGGATTCCGTAGGTCATAGCATAGCATCGCCACGAGATGTGCCGTTCATGGTTGGTGCTTGAGATATCGTACACGATCCCGAGGTAACGATCACCGAGATAGTTACACACATAATCGGATCACGTCAGAGTAACATCACGGCTAGGGATGCCGTTCGTGCATCCTTTGTCAGTACTTACCCATCCATCTTGAACTGCCAGTAGCCGGGCTTGTCGACGCCGATGTAGGTGAAGTCACCAGAGTACTTGGCCGGGTCAGAGCCACCCAGGATCAGCTCACCTCCCTCGGCCGCGTGCGGGTCCCTGAGGACACGAGCGACAAGTTCGGTTAGGAGGTCTGAGGCACATGCTGAAATCTTCAGTGTCCTTCTCATCCTTAGGACAACAACATCGTCTTGCTGATCATCTTCATCGTCTTGTCGTTTTTGTCAAGATAAATTTTCTCAGAAACATAATTCACATTAGTTTGTTAGCTTAGTCTCAAATCACCAGCCATTAAAAGAACTGCAAGACGTGGTTTGCTTGCAGTCTCTATGTAAATGTCGGTGGTTTGGTAAACATAGATATGCATTCCTTCACAGACGACGCGTCGATGCGGCCAGCCATAGCAACACAGCGTCATGACATTCAGCTGCTGAGTGCTGACCCCAGTTTTTGCTGTGACAGAAAAGATCCGGGACGGATTGACTCTGATCTCTGACCTATGCACTCAGTATGCACTATGCAGTGATCCATTAGACAAAAAACAGCGGCGGCAGCGTCGAATGTTCGGTACGAGAGCTAGCTTCTCATCAGACATTTTTCGACAATTACACTTTTTCTTTGGAAAATATAGCTCGAAATTTCAAGGAAAGTGAGAAAGAGCAGATGTAATGTGAGAATATTTATCACGAAATAAAATCTGAATAAAAGCAACCGAATCTCGTTAACAGAACAAATTATACATAAAAACAACGGTACAGAATGTATCAAACGATATAAATGATGCATGTTGTGCGACCGAGCAAAATATGAAGTCGTTACAAATAAAACTGAATATCTGCACCAAACATCAGTTCCCCATTCATCAGTCAGTTTCGCAGACTCACCTGTTGAGGTAGAAGGAGAAGACGGCGTCGCCGACCGCCTGTTGAGTGACCATGTTGTTGAAAACGGGCACCACGCCGTCGACGGAGATTTGCGGGAAGGCCATGCCCAGAATGCCGTCAAATTTGGCCGCTACGAAGGCGAGGCCGGGCTCGCTCAGCGCCTCAGCGAAAGTCTGGCCCTTGACCTGCACGTCACCGACCTGCGTAGACAATAGCGCCCGTATAGTGACTGGCGGAAAAAGCGTGCAAGAAAGTGCACTGAACACATCAGCAAATGATCACAAGAGTTCCAAAAATAACGGTAAAAATTGTCGGACATCTCCAGTGTTCTAAACAAAGTTGACGATTTAATTATAATCTCACTCATCGCATTTGACGCCGTTCGGGACACGGCATGATGCCGGGAAGCTGAACTTGAATTTTGATGCGTTATGTTAGAGCATCCACATATCCAGCCTAACCCATCCGAAACGTGTGAGTAAGCTACGACTCAAATAATGCATCAGCATTCAGCCCTTGATGTTACCCCTTTGAAAGCCTAGCGAAGCTATAACCCGTAGTTGATAATTGATACATTCATTGCTGCATTCATTGCTCAAAGACTGTTGATTCTCCTTACAAAGACGGTATCTTCGGAGAGGAAGCCGGAGAGGCTGCCGCTGCCATACTGGATGGCAAACTTGGTGTCATTCTTCTTGTATGTGCTCGACTTAGAGCTGTCATACTTGTTGTGGAGCACTGCCGACAAAAGCAACGCCCGGCGTCAGTCTGCCAGTCACGTGACCTCGAAATCGGGTCA
This sequence comes from Amphibalanus amphitrite, assembly GCF_019059575.1. Classification (NCBI taxonomy): domain Eukaryota; kingdom Metazoa; phylum Arthropoda; class Thecostraca; order Balanomorpha; family Balanidae; genus Amphibalanus; species Amphibalanus amphitrite. Next base: position 555,362 of record NW_024881731.1, on the reverse strand, counting down.
CCGACACCAAAAAAACGGGGGCAAAAACAGTGCGCTAATCAGCACAACTGAGGATCTCGCACGTCCGCTGGCGCTGTCGACACGGAGCTTTTTCCGGCATAAAACGTGCCCCCCAGGGGTCAGACCAATACGGATCGCGGGCAAACAAGGACACACCCCGCCCGCCCCGCAACAGTGACCACTGCGCAGTTCGTAGTTTTTTTTTTCAATCATGGAGGTCCAACGTCCGGGAGGCCATCCTCAGATGCAGTTGTCGCTTGTCAGGCTTCTTCGTCGATACCGAGCCTGGCCCCTCCCGTGAGACACGTATCCCCAGTGTCCGGAAAGCAGGTATGGTTTTTCGAAAAACACAGTACAACTGAAACCGATAGATTAGCCAAACATTATCCAACTCGCACCCCACCCCACCCCAAGGCCAGAGTTCCCTCAATACGAAGCGTCGAAGCCGAGCCACGACTCATCAAGTCACACTCCGACTCCACTATTTCAGTATGGATCCAATAGGGAACGAACAGGTACTTACAGCACGCAATATTGGTGAGGTGGCACTTCTTGGACGGCACCCAGAGGTTGGAGGAGCCCGTGTCAAAGACAACGCGGAACTTCTGCGGCGGCGTGCCGATGCTGATCGGTCCGTAGTACTGAGCCTGCAAATCAAATTTGACCGAGTGATGCCGCTTGGAAGTGCAAACACTTATGTAGAGCTAGCCACACCAGTTCATCAACATACGACTGTAAGAGAATTTATCGGAGGGAATAGTAGGCATGGCATCTGTAATGGAAGTACTTACATCCAGGTAATTGGAGAGTGGCTCCGGGTGCGGTCCAGCGGTCGCCCAGCGGCGGCGGATCACTTCCACAGAGGTCCCCACCTCTTGAAGGGAGCGGCGAGCCGAGGTGAAGCGATGAAGAGGTACCCTATCACATAAATGTTACACAAGTAACAAACCAGTTACAGGTGTGCATCAGAAAGTCAGAGTGGTTATGCCTGTTGCTTACTAGCCAGTGATGAGCCTGAAAAATTCCTCTTATCTTTGAATGCATCAAATAAAACCCATTACAGGACAATGTAATCCAAGTTCAAACAATAACAGCATATGATTATGAGTGACAGCTTTGAGCCTTCAATGAATTCACCACTTTTGTTACCACTAAACCAAGCTTAAAACTCCGCATATTAATTTCTTAGCTTTGTTCATTGACATATTCTAAAGCCCTGGAATTTCTTGAATATCAATCTTTTTAAACATGATTGTTACAAAGAGACATTGATTCACAAATAATTTTTCCTCATATATTCTTTCAAAACACTGAAAACTGAGACTTCAGATTGAAAGTGATGTTGAGTGCCTCTTCATAATCACTTTCAATGACTGATTCTATGCTGAATATTATCAATATACAGCAGCTCCAGGCCATGAACAACATCGTTGCCTACAAATAGACTACTTCTTGTCATTGGTGCATTTCCTAAGCAAAAAAAAAATGTGAAAGATTTTTTTTAAATGACACCAGCAATATCACCCCAAGCTGCCAACACTCGCAATAATGTCAAAAGCATGTACAGAGTTCTGAATGTTAAGTGTAGTGTCATAATTCAACAAATTTGCATTTACCAATAAATACCTACAAAAATACTCATGAACATAACAAATATGCAACATTGCAACCTGAGCTCTTTTATGCCTGACATGTACAAAGGCAAGGTGGATTGTTTTTAATATAAATGGCGTCAAACAAATAAAAGCATAATTAAATAAAATGTGCAGTATCACAGGAAAATGAAAGGCATTGCAATTGCGCTTCCAGCTTACGACCTCTTCCCATCCAATTGAGTATAGTTAAGAGCACTTTAATGACATGAATCATGAATGCAACCTAGGCTGAAATATATTCCATCTTTTGGGGACAGTTTGAAAGAGATAATTGGTGACAATTGTGAAATACAAACCTTGTGAATCCATTGATGCTCTGAATAACTCCCAGGCATAAACAGACTTGCAGGGCCAACATGGCTCTCATTCTGAAATTAACGATTAGACCGCTCGATTCACTCACAACAAATCCACAGAAGTTAAGGATAGCCCTAGCTCCGGCCCCACAATCACAAGAATACAGAGAATCGGCGCCCTCCCCTCTCGGCTGTCCGCCTCTCTCCTTTGTTTACATTCGTCAGTGCGCTTCGCCGAGTCAGAGGTCACATGACATGACGTCACTGGGCGCGCGACGGACGCTGCGCGAGTCTTGACGATACTGTCGAGCCTCAATATGCGCATGCGCGAGGAAGCTTGTCCTCTCGAGGTCAATGAACTGCAGCGGTTTTCGCTCCCCAACCATATTTTTGCGCTTATTTTATTTTGAATGTAGGTATTTCAGAGACAAGCTGGTAGTTGGTACCTACCACTAGCGAATCCAGGGGAATTGGCGGGGCACAGCGCCCGAAAAAGATAAAAATCGGTTTTTTTCTAGAAAATGGCCTAAACAACTTTTATTGCGCTTGCACAGCAGTGTAGAGGCCAGTGCGTACAAGGGATCGGCAAATGATGGGACATGCCCAGGGGTGGAGATCTGTCAAAATTTCAGGGGGGGTCCAGGCCGGGCAGATGGAGGCGGGCTGGATGCAGTACCATTGACTTACATAGCTGATAGCAGTAATTCGTTTTCAGGGGGGGGGGGGTCCTGACCCCCCCCGGATCTCCACCTATGGACATGCCCCCTTTGGGAGTATGTACATACCTAATGCCGTCTGGAGCCCTTTTGGCGGGGAATGAAGACCTCTGAAAATGTCTGTCTTTAGCCGTAGTCGGAGTCGGAGTAACTCCATCGACTTCACAGCCCTGGCCTCAGTGGCGGCGCCACCATAGGGGCAGGGGTGGCAGCCTGCCACCCCTGCCGCGAGGCAGGGGTGGCATTGCCACCCCTGAAATATGGGACAAATTTGAAACGTCACCGATGTAAAAGACTCGCATACTGCATAGTCTTAACTGTTCGAGGCCCCTATGACCTCTAAGCCTACACAACATACAGGAGGCCCTTTTACACGTGGGAAGTTTTCTAAGAGGTATTTATCGTTACACAGGAGGCCCTGTGCCAGCATAGGAGGCCCCTGTGCCCGCGCCCTCACAGAGGGCCCTGGGCCCGCACAGGAGGCCCCTCTGCCCAAATAGAAGGCCCCTTTGCCCATAGGAGACCACTGTGCTCGCATAGGAAGTCCCTGTACCCGCATAGGAACTCCCTGTGCCCACACAGGAGGCCCCTGTGCCCGGACAGGAGGCCCCTCTGCCCGCACAGGAGGACCCTATGCCCGTACAGAAGGCCCCTGTGCCCGCTCAGGAGGTCCCTGTGCCCGCACAGGAGGCCCCTGTGCCTAAAAGGAGACCCCTGTGCTCGCACAGGAGACGCCTCTGCCCCAGTAGGAGGCCCCTTTGCCCACAGGATACCCCTGTGTCCATACAGGAGGCCCCTGTGCCCGCTCAGGAGGTCCCTGTGCCCGCACAGGGACTCCGCCCAAATAGGAGGCCCCTTGCCCACAGGAGACCCCTTTCCCTACGACCGCACAGAAAGCCCCTGTGCCCACACAGGAGGCCCCTGTGCCCGTAAGGAGGCCCCTGTGCCCGTAAGGAGGCCCCTGTGCCCGCTCAGGAGGCCCCTATGCCCACACAGGAGGCCCCTGTGCCCGCACAGGAGGCCTCTGTGCCCGCTCAGGAGGCCCCTGTGCCCACACAGGAGGCCCCTCCGCCCAAATAGGAGGCCCCTTGCCCACAGGAGACCCCTCTGCCCAAATAGGAGGCACCTTTGCCCAAATAGTAGGCCCCTTTGCCCACAGGAGACCCCTGTGCGCGCAAAGGAGGCCCCTGTGCCCACACAGAAGGCCCCTGCGCTCACACAGGAGGCCCCTCTGCCCGCACAGAAGGCCCCTGTGCCCGCTCAGGAGGTCTCTTTGTCCGTCTATGCCCAAATAGGGGGCAACTGTGCGGCCATAAAGGACGCCCCTGTGCCACTGGCGGATCCGGAACTCCGTTTTTTTAGGGGGGGGGGGGCTAAACGTTGGTACAAGGCCGCTTTCTGTAGGCAAAAAGTTGTTGAGGGGACGGGGTGCACTCCGCAATTTTCAACCCCTATTTTTCCATATACCGCCCAATGTATGGTTAAAAAGTTGTTGAGCGGAAGGAAGGGAGTGTGCTCCGAATTTTCCAGGCCGTTTTCATTCATTGCAACGGCATAATATGAGAGTTCAGATAAAAAAATGTGGAGGGGGGGGGGGCTTATACTATATGTATTGCCTGTATTGTCCTATTCATAGGTGTAGCGTAGTGGCACGTGGGTGTTTGCATCATTAATCTGGGGTACCTGGCGCTTCAGCAACCGCATCCCTTCATTCTGCAGAACCACACACAGAGCGTCAGCTTCACTGACGTCTCTGGTAACAGGCAAATTTCAACCGCGTTTCCGAATAACATGGGCGTTTTCCAAAGTTCGGCACTAGGTCCCCTCTTATACACTATCTTTTCAAACGACCTCAGCTTGTTCGTGTGCGACCGTTGGTGCCGGACGACACCCAGGTCATGGTTTGCGGCAACAAGACAACCCTGTCAGATCTGACTGAGCGCATGGAGCAGGCACTCTTTTCTCTCGACCTTTGGTTCCGCGCAAATTCGACAAAACTCACCTGATTGTTCTTGGCAGTACATATAGACAAAAATTGCGGAAGGTTACACCTCTCGGCGTGAAATTCCCCGAGCGTACAACATAACCCGTATTATAAGCAAGAATATTTGCTTCTAATACGGGTTGTAACCAACGGGTACGGGTTATAATTAATACGGGTAATCAAAAATATTACTTCTAATAAAAAATATACTATATTTGCCGGTCCCGTAGCTCAGTTGGTATGTAGAGCGTTGGACTCCGCGTGGTGAGAGCACGCGTTCCTGGTTATAACAGTCCGGGTTCGAAGCGCGACGGGCGCTTGACATTTATGGGCATCCTGACGGGTATGGTTGCGGTTGGTGGCAGCCCGTAGCCAGGCGAAGTCAGTGAGGGGACCGGCCGTGCGCGGCTATGTGCGCAAGTTAAATTTTGGACTCTAAATTCTGCCATAGAACTGGAATTGCGCGATCGGAGGGTAGAGGGCAGGGTCACCGCAACAAGCTTCGCTTAGCAGTGGCTCTTGTCCTTGTGAATGCTTCCTATCAAAAAGGTTCGGACTAAATTTATTAAAAAAAAAAAAATATGGGGATGATCTTTGATCACCACCTTTCCTGGGACGCCTATGCATGTACAAGAAATTACGCGCATTTTTTATATATAAATTTAGTCCGAACCTTTTGATAGGAAGGATTCACAAGGACAGAGCCGCCGCTAGGCGAAGCTTGCTGCGGTGACCCTGCCCTCGTCCCTCCGATCGCGCAATTCCAGTTCTATGGCAGAATTTAGAGTCCAAAGTTTAACGTGCGCACATAGCTGCGCACGGCCGGTTCCCTCACTGACTTCGCCTGGCTACGGCCTGCCACCAACCGAAACCACACCTGTCAGGAGGCCCATAAATGTCAAGCGCCCGTCGAACCCGGGCTGTTATAACCGGGAACGCGTGCTCTCACCACACACCGTTCCGTGCTTCTATCCTCAGGATGCTGAAATCCTCCACGCCGCAACCCCCTCCGGGCTGGACATAGGCAACTTTATCTCATGCGGGCTGCTCCCTTGGAGCGGCACCGCTGCTCCCTAGGGAGCTCATTCCGTAGCCTGGTGCAATGAGTACCTTGGGGCTGGTCGGCCTGTCTTTCGGGACGGGCTCAGCCCCGGTGACTCACTAGGGTGTCTGCCCAGACCAATGTCTCCCCCTAATTCCTATCATCTTTCCGGCTCTGAAATGGTCTCGTCAGACCGAAAGGGTCTAACCCAACAAAACTAACAAACAAACTCTCACCACGCGGAGTCCAATGCTCTACCAACTGAGCTACGTGACCGTCAAATGCTTCGGGATCCTCATTGGCCTGTCGCACATAGTCATTACCTTCCGGCCGAGATCTTGCCCGCCATCGCAACCGCCCTGGTGCTCTCAAGCGTCCGCTTTTGCCTCCCTATGTACGGCAGCGGCATCGGGAAGAATGCTGCTAAGATTTAAAAGGTGATCATTGATCAACTTTGCCGCGCGTGTCGTCTCAGATAGAAGGAAGTTCAGCCATTCTGCAGACGTTCGGAGGGCGCTGGGATGGCTGGATGCAGAGGATCTAATCAAATATTATACGCCCGCATTACTCCACAAAATTATCAAATACCATACACCAGTGTCACTTTCATCCTTTATCCAAACAAACCGTGAGACACGAGTTGGGAGCACTCGCCAGGGTGACGACCTGTGATTGCCACCTGTCAGGACGGAGACTGGGAGGCGCCGATTTCTGTACTGTGGCCCGATGCTATAATACAACCAACTGCCAGCTGAAATGCGTACGATGTCAATCGGTCATTTTTATTATGCTATCAGGCAAGTGATAAATACGCAGTAGTACACCTTTTTGCGTTAGCTTTTGACCATTGGACAAAACATTTGTACACATTCGCCATATAGGTGGCGCTACAAATGGGCGGTTGGTCACAAAGAATCACCATTGAGCAAAACTATTCGGCGGTCCTCCTCTACAATTCGGCGTTGAGTGAATGGCTCAACATTGTGGAAAACAAATCGTCAATTGTCGAAAATATTCGTCATATGCCAAGCTGGCTCACTCAATGCCGAAGTGTGGGGAAGTGTCAAACTGTTTTGCACATCGCTCATTTCAGTGTTCAATCTGTTTTGCTGAATGGCTAAAATGAGACACACAATGCCGGAATAGTTGTGCTCAATGTCGATTGTCGAAATGGCTCCCCAAACAGTTATGGCGAATGGTTGAATTCAAATGCAAAAAGGTGTAATGCACTGCCATGGTCACTTTTATCATATTCTTGTTTATTTTTATCGTTTTTATCAAGGTTAGTTCGTACCGCGTCTGTAACGTGTGAAGCAGTCCCATCATTGTATCATTTGTTTTCCATTGACTCTAGGCAAGAAAAAACCAACTTCTGCGTGGAGTTGCCCGAATAAACGGCATTGGTATTGGTAAAGCGAAGACGTTCTAAACTGCAGATAATAGATATAGGTACTGTTTTTGACAAACGACCACAATTTCACTTTTGAGGAGGCCCCAGAGGCGAAGAGGAGGCCCTCTTATGAAGAGGCCCCCTACTTCGGCTTGCCACCCCTAGCAAAATTTCGTGGCGCCGCCCCTGCCTGGCCTGGTAAGCACATCACCCGTCGTAAGCTAGTTCTCCTTACTTTTAGAGGCGGAACTTTGCCATTATATGTCAGCAAGCATTTATAATGCATCGTAAAAGGTCTCACATACGTTTAAAGGGACCCTCCCACCTTAACATTAGATTTGAGTTGAGATAGCCAAAATGGGGTCCCTGGCTCACAATTACCGGTTTCGGCACTCACAACATCGAGAAATGCCTTAAATCGGAAATATTGAATTTTTAAAATTGCAGCATTTTGATTCAGAGGGGCTAATGCTTAGGAATACCCCTCTGAATGTGTGACGTCAGCGCAATTATCTAACGATTTTTAAATGTTTGACTAAAACGTTTTGTAGCATGCGGTGGTATATGCTATTTGCGCGCAACATCTGCCGCAAACGCCGCACTTCTAAAATAAAGTCGCTAGAAACAGCGGAGATCCCAAAAAAGTAAACAAAAGTAAAAGACTAATATCTTGAAAACTGGTGAATATATTTCGGTGAAATTTGGTAGATATTCGTTTTCGCTCTTTCTGAACCGAGCGACATCACTTTCATGCCAATTCATAAACTTTTTTGAAGGTGGGAGGGTCCCTTTAAGTGTCAATTTTGAAACCAGGGAACCATTTTCAACGGATCCGAGCAGCGCTGGGGTTTAATTCGCGCTAAACTGGTGTTTGGCCACACTGTGCACCGGTCCGGCGCGGGTCAAAAAGTTAGGTACTAGTGTATCCAGTATGAATCGGCGGCGCGAAGCGCCGAGAAAATTTTCAAAGCGAAACTACTGTTTAAAACTGATGTCAAATTTTCAAACTCAATTTTTAGCAATTCTAGACCTGCCGCCAGTAGCGGCGGAACACCTTCAATTAAGTCAAACGGTCTTAGAAATTTCGAACACCGTTTGAATTTTGAGGATACGTTTAGTAGTTTCGGAGATACCGAGGGGGGGGGGGCAAAAAATAGCCCCCCCCCCTACCAGGTCGCGATATAAACGAGACCCCACCAGGGCACGATTCAAGGTCAAGATTTGATATCGCGCGGCGTGAGCTAATACTTGTCGTTTATTGAATTCCATAACTACTGCGACGATTTAACCCTCGCCGGACCTATTGGTTTTCTACATACGCGCCGGCCGAGGGGGGGGGGGGGCGGCCGGGCGGGTACGACCCCCTCGCCGTTTCGCCCCTGGTGGAGCTAGCGCGTCGCGGAAAAAACGAGCGTGTGCGCCGTTACGAGACGCAGAGATTGGTACCCGATTTTAAGGTCCTAGGTCAACCGGTGACCTCTGAGGTCAGGTCAAGTGCCCCAGGGTACGGTTCAGTTTTTGGTGAATAACTTCGCAAAAAACGGCCGCAGAGCCGCTATTTTGGCAGCATCGTGTTCGCCTCGCTCAGGCGCGTCGAATGGTATACTTTTTGTCCGGGTCAGGTCAACTTGGGGTGTTGACCTCAGGTCAAGGTCAGGTCAGCACCCCCAGGTCACGAAGTTGGTCGAAAGGGGTCATGTCGCATATCATTCGATTCGGCAGGTCTTCCTGAGTCCATTGGTGGCTTTCTCGACTCGCTAGCTCAATTTGATCAAGAGTTATTGACGAAAAACTAATATGACCTTGATGACGTCATAAATGACGTCACGCAAGGTCAACATTGCAAAAGTGACGCATCTAACCTTGCAAGGAGTGCATCAAACCACGATTCTGTGTGCTTGAGATAGTTGGAGATCGTTCCCGGCGCCAGAATAGCAGTTTTCATTTTTCCCCATTGACTTATAATGGTGAGGTCACGAAAATGACCTGACCTCATATGACCTTTAGGAAAAATCCGAGATATACAAGTTGTGGGACTCATAATGGATACTAGATCCTGCAAGTTTCATTTCCCTGTGACATCTCCTCTGGCAGTGAGGGCGTTGCAAAGTTGCGACATCTGAAGACCGTGCAGAGGTTCACTTATGACGTCATAGGTCAGTGACCTGACCTGACCCAAAAATGCGGTTGGTGTCAAAAGATGCGGCTTGGATCAAAGGTCAGGTATGCCAAGTTTCAGCTCTCTATCGCCAGCGTGTTCGGGAGCTATCGCGAAAAAACCCTATGGGGGGGGCGGCACCCGCCCCCCCCCCTCGGCCGGCGAGGGTTAAAATATTTGCCCCTCCCGTCGTTTGGATTATCGTTCAGGTTTCCCTTCGCCCAGATGCTATTCTCCGCGACATAGCTATTGCACGTCCCCGCAGATGGGAAGATTGTGCTCTCGTCCCTAGCTGTAGCGGCTGAGCCGCTGAATAAATCCCCGTAGCTGAGCGCAGTCAATTGCCTGGTACCTTCAACGCCGACTTCTAAAGAGTAGGTATCTTTACCCCAGTGCCGCACGCTGATGTCCGTATTTCAATTTAACTCATTCCTAGTTTCAAACAGTGACGGCGTAACACCTTCCAATAACAATGATAAAGGGGGGATGGAGCACTGCCGACTTTTGGCTTAATTCTTTCTATGCAACGTCCAAAGCGCTGACGTTAAAATGCCAAAATCAAAGCGAGAAACGGTGCGCCCCCCCCCCCCCCCCCCCATTCCACCACCTATGGTTCTCAACCATGTAATCAAGTACCTATAGATTAGAAAACATTGAACACTTCAGATATGGGTCACCCCAGCGCCCCTTCAAACAAGACTTGGACAAATTTTAACAAGTTTTATTCATTGTTAGGAATGCTTGATGACAGTCTCCACATGAAAGCTGTGTGTTAGATGCAGATGGACCAGGATGACAAGACATGTAGGATGAACATACAACTGGAACAATGACAATGTACAAAATAAATACTCATCATGGATGGTACTTAGCTCGGTTCACCCAGATTGCACAGCTCTAATTGGGTGCTTACACATCTAGCTTCCTGGTGCTTCCAATGGCCTTCCAGAATAAATCGCACACATGTTCCCTATGATACAAAAAACTTAGGCAGCCGCCTCTGCCACCTTCTCACTTTCTTCTGTTGCCACCTCATCAAGCTTGGGCTTTTTGACTGGGCTGTCTTCCTTCTTAGTGTCCCCATCTCCACCAGTTGACTTCCTTTTCTCTGCAGAATAAAACAAAGCATTTAGAACTCATGCAAATTGCAAACTACTGCAGCCTAGCTACTATACAATGCTGGAAAGATCAAATGCTGTTACATTTCCTTTAGTCAAGAAAATATCACACAAGCAATGTGAAATCCAGCCCACCTTGCACCTTCACGAAACCACTTCTCAAATAATTGTACCCTTAGCATAGACACGAAAACTCGGCACCAAATTGCACAATGGCAAGCAAACTCCTGAGATTGCAATTCCTAGTCCACCTAGCGAAAACAGGAAGCGCAATGGCACAAGACATTTTACCTACCTCCCTGCTCCTCGGTCTTTCCATTGGACTCGGTGACAGCATCACCGTTCTCCACTTTCTCAGCTTCCTCGGTCTTCTCCTCCTCTCCCTCCTTGGTCTCCTCCTTCTTCTCTTCCACTTCTGCCTCCTTGGGAGTCTCCTCGGGCTTGGTCTCTTCCGCGACCTTGGTGGTCTCCTCGACGGTCCTGGAGGCGAAGAAACAGTGTGATAATCTCGTCGAGTCTGACACTATCCACTCAAAACACTCATTCATATCCGCTACAAGGCATACGGTTTTCGATTTTTGTACTCACTTAGCCTCAGTGGTATCAGCCATTTTGTTAGTTTCTTTGAGAGCAAAGACCACGCAACCACACGCGCGAACACCTGAGAGTCGACTGCGAATTTCCCGCTCGTCGTCAGTGAATCACGTGACAATTCGACTGTTCGCGCATGCGCATACTATCGACTGAGTCATCTAGCAATTACGAAACAACAGTCATAGCTACTATAAGTGCGATTGCTCTTTATTCAGGTCAAATCTGTTGAATAATGTCTGTTGATAGAAAGTAATATGGAGAAAAATGACAAACAGATAGAGATGGGAATCTTTTAAAAAAAACTTTGACTGCTCACATTCTGGTTTTTGTTTGATGCTGTAAATGTCAGGCTGTTACATTTCGAAAAAACTGCTTTTGTTTGACTTTTACATTTAAATTACACGAGTCTAAAAAGGATAGCCTATAAAAATTATTATAACTTTAAACATAAATGAAAAATGATCGGATATTCAAGATTTGTTATTTGATTTTCTATCGATATTCACCGACCCCGCTGCTGAAATAAACGGATTCAAATAATTGAGGTTTTTGTGTACATCTAAGTGTGTTTTTTACTATTGTTGTTTAATTTCCTTTCATAAAATCCTTGAGCAATGCTTTTCAGAATGTGCTTTTGTGACTGGTCAGTTTCCTCAGCTTCCATTATTTGATATTAGAGCTGCAGCTTTTATGTCCAATGCATTTGGTGCTGGTGTAGCCCAAGGCCATATATAGTGTGTACTAGCCTGTTACCTTGCCTGTTATTATGGATGAGATAACTAATTCTCTTTATACCGTGAGATAACTGATAATAGTAATTTTATGACTTATCTATGCTATAACCATAGCCTATAGCCTACATCACTTGTCTACTGTTAGCATTCTCCGAGCCTAGCCTGAATATTGACGGCCTAGCTGCTTAACTGGGCTTAACCTTTCATTTTATTCAATCAAACGATAGGTGTGGTAGATACATACATACACTGAAGTCTGAAGAGATGGAAAGAGCAGCGACCGCATTTTTTTGCGACCGATGCTCCTTGTCCCGAGTGTATAGGTACTGATATCCAGGAGGATAAAAAGAGCACGGTCTAGCGAAAAATAATGAAAATTTCTGGGTCAGGTATGGTTAGATTAGCAAGATCAGACTGCATTTTATTAGTTTCAGGACTCTGGACTGACTATGCTCTTCCCATTCTCCATTTCAATAAGTACCTATAGGCCTGCAAAGTGCAAATGGTACCTAATGGGCGCGCAGACCAAGAAGAAATCAACTCTTAGATGTTTGTAGGTAATATCTGGGTTTGTGCTCTGTGGTGTCTCCTAGACATCGATGACCACCAATGCTGAGGTTCTTAGACCTTTCGGTAGCCTTGGTGCATCGCTAAAATATGCAGCGACATCTATAATATGAAGCAATAGACGCCACCTCTAGCCGATTGCCGTGTATGAGTGTTTGGGTCTACAGTTACACTTGCAGGCTGCAGTGCATTGGATCAACTCACAACTTTTTTTAGGGGGATGGGGGAGGTATGGGAACTACAATTCTTTTATCACCTATTGGTTCACTGGTTGGCACAGTTCGTTCCTAAAAAATTGCAACAGCGTTCTGAAGTTGAGGAATGAACCCATAGGCGATCTTACCTTTTAAGATTGTAATGAGAAACGAAACTTCGGTTTGTGAATTAGGTAGTAGGTACCCATGTAAAAATTGCAATGTACATTAATGGTTCGTTTCTCATCTATGCCTAAGTCCTTTTTTTCTTGGCTGCATCGTGTACCATGCACTGGCTTATCCAGACTTGCGTTTTCGGGGGGGGGCGGAGGGGGGGGGGGGTACTCATGCAGGGACCAAACCTGTAGGGTACCCCCGAATCTTGTTTTCTCATCGGATTTAGGCCATTTATTTTTCGTCACAGCCCTGACACAATGAATATTTTCTCTTAACTAGAAATAAAAATAGATATGGTGATCCATACCTTTATATTACTTTGCAAACACTTCACATTGCTTTTGTCGACCAGTTAACCCGCTCCGGGTCGGTGCTTGGCGCAACTTTTGCGGGCCGGGAGGTGGTAACACAGCCCCTGTCTAACTCGGCTCCTGGGCCACACACTGATTGAATTATATTTCATTATCGTTTGGGGGACAAATGGGCCACTTTATGCCTGGGGGGGGGGGGGGGGCATTGCCTCAAATGCCCCCTTTCCCCTGGACTAACCGCCAGTGTAAGAAACCATTGGAGCTGCAGTTGGGAACCTCAGACGTCAGGGTACGCACTACGCCCTCAGATGTATAGGACTCGCGCGTGGAGACCTCTTATGCTATAGTGAACTGAATTACAGGGCCTCGGCTAAGGAATTTTGACTGGTGGGCCACTTGGGCAGCGACATGGACTGACCTTCGTAGCCATAGCCCTCCCCCCCCCAATTTTCGATTTCTCCCCAGATTTCGGCCACTTTATCCTGCAAAAAAACGTCAGGATGGCATTCAAAAAATGTAAAAAAAAACGGGGCTCGACCCCCCCCCCCCACCCGACTCTTCAGAGAGAGGAGAGAGTAGGGACCCACAACCCTCTCAGTGGTGATACTCCAGCGGGGTGCACATAAAATCGCACAAGTATACACAAAATATTGACGCAGATTATAAAACTTTGGAGGATATAACTTACGGCCGATCGGATGTTAAAATCATCGAGCCCTGAGTGGATCGCACGCCGACTAGTCGAAGAGTCGAAGAGTCGGAGAATCGAAAGCGGTCGGACGGGATCGGGCGTTGTCGAGTGGATCGGGAGGAATTGTGGAGGAATTGTGAACAGCACGAATGCAACTTTATACCTATATAAAGTGGGTTGTGGCAGGAACCCCCGGGGGGTTGTAGCAGCAACCCCAACATCTCTGAAAATGATCATTAGGCCTATTGGTGTCGCATGGAAAATAATTTACTCAATTAGCCCAAGCGCACTGCGCAACCCTAATATTTTCTATAAAAAAGTTATGTACACTTCTGGTGAACAGTGTCCCAAGCTTCAGATTTCCCTTGGGTGTCTGAGTGGAAAATTCTAGCAACCCAAAATGTGAGAGTGGAAAATTATCCATTCTTATTCTTGAGTATCATCTTCAGCCCAAATGAGAAATTTTTGGAACGCTGACTGTGAACGGTTCGAAATTCATCCGACTGGTCAGATGTGTGACTGCAAGCATCATACCGGTCGTGAAGACGTATATTATCGCTTGCAGACTTCAATCGGCTGGAAGTCGCCGACACTACCTCTAGTTTGACTCTGGCTTGTATCGTGTCTATCGGCGAGCCGTCTGAGATCGCTCGCAGGCTTATCCCCGACCGTCTGAACTGGTCTGTTCTTTATTCATAGTTTTTCTTGTAACCGACTGGTCTGCGGCAGATGCTTATGTGACTGCAACCACTCGTTGGTCCAATCCGCCATCCGGTGAAGTGTGACTGAGGCTTATTCTACGCTACGGCTGTCTCAAGAAACCGGGAATGGTGATGGTATTAGGCGGGCAACGACGATCATTCTTTTTTAAGTTGCGGGTACTATAGTCCACTTTTTACCCCAAGGATATTGCAAACAATAGGTTGAAGTTTTTTCACAAGAATATGTTTCACCGATGTGTATTTTACAGCCTGAAACTGTACGATAAGATCTGCTAATTCAATTTGAAATGTGAAAAATGTGAAAACTTAGATGTTTCGGAAAATTACTGGTGGGCCAAATCTTTGAGGCTGGTGGGCCATTTCGGGTCACTGGTGGGCCATTTGGCCCACCAGTTAACATGTTAGCCGAGGCCCTGAACTGAAAGGACCCAAAGGAGTCCGTCTAGGGCTCCTTAGAGATAGGCAATAGGCCCTCAGGTCTGAGAGCCCCCAATGAGGGATAAGTGAGGGAGTGTGGAGTGCCTGCATATTGCATGAGCCACAACGCCTTTAGAAATCAACATATTATGTTTATTCAGATTGTGTCATGTGTGTGCCTATTTTGCTGAGATCGTATCACAATCAGCACAATGTACAATTCAAATAGTATCCACTTAAGTTCCCTCCTATCCACTAATGTCCTTACTCTCCAAGCTTACCTATTCCCCGCACCCCCTTGCTGCTGATTCTTCCTTGCATCCCGTCAGGTCAGCGATTCTATCTCACGTGACGTCCTCCCCCCTAAGATCTCGAGAACACGCAACCTAGCAACAAGCGGCAAACGGTGTTGGATAGACCTATCAGGGAACTACCTTGTGACCCAATTTTATTGACCTAGGTCAAACCGATAACGTCACAGGTCAGGTCAAAGGTCGAATGGCTGAATGGGCGGATTTGAGGAATCAGAGCCCGCACTAAGCATAGCTTGTTGTGCTGACCCTGACCCCACCACCCGATCGTGCAATTCCAGTTGTATGGCAGAATTTTGTCCGAACGTTTAACGTACCCTCACGACTGGACACGGTCCCCTCCGCTCTTTCACGTTACCTGGCTTCTGTGCGGCCCCTGCCACAGACACGCACGCCATTACACGTAGGAGCTAGATGTGGCCGCCCGCACGCTTGAACCGGGCTCTCTCTTCCGGCTAAGCGTCGAATTTCGGCGCTTTTATCCACTCGGCCACGGAGAGGACTGTTTACTGGCATTTCAAGAAATGCGCTGTAAAATCGAGTAAAATGCATTTCATTGAAAATTATCGATGGGGAAATGTTATTCAAACACATATTTTGCTATTTGAGGTCACTGATACCAGGTCAGGTCACAGAGGTCAGGTCACTGAGGGTCACAATAAGAAAATATCATGTGATGCATGTATCATGGTCCATTTTGTATGTCAAATACGATTATGTGGGTCAGGCAGCATTTGGGGTCAGTTTAGATTATGTTCTGGTGAAGGTCAGGTCAAAGTCAGGTCAAGGTAAGGTCAAATTAGGTCAAATTTCAAAGTTGATATTTTTGCATAAAATGGGTATTGATTCGATGCAGCTCGTCACGGGGAGTTCAATGGTGGTCTTTGTTTTGCCCTACGTGGTCTAGAATTGCTAGAAATTGAGTTCAAAAAGTTGACGTCATCATTTTTGAACGGTTTTTTCGCTATAACTTGACCAAAAAACGAGATATCGATCTGAAATTGGGTATGTATAATGTATATAGAAGAGCGCAGAGACTATCATGCATTCCGTTTTTACGAAATTCGTTTTTTTATTTTTTGAGTTTTTCTAAAAAATCTCCTTTTTTTAATTTTTGGGGGTCAAAACCCAAAATTTTGAAAATCCGAGATAACAGTTTTATAGCGCAGCTTTTTGTCTACTAGACCATATAAATAACTTTGAAATAACTTGGTAACTGTACATTTGGTGAGCGTTTCAAGATTGCATGTTTTTTGCTCATTTTTGCTCGAACATGACCTCAGCCGTCCACCGGACGGCTGAGTTTAGTTCCGCCGTCCGGCAACCACCGGACGGCGAGTGTACAAATCTCAGCTTACTTAATTGGCGAAAGGTGGCAGTAGCAGCTACGGCGCTGTTCTAGACGGATGCAGTGCACTCAGTTCTATGCAAATTTATGTAGAATATCGACTGAAACCCATAGCGAGGGCAAATTATTTATGATCTTAGAATATCCCACACTCCCAAGATGCCGCGATCGATGTTGTTTGCCAAGCCGACCGCCGCTTGATGTGGGACGGCGCATGAATATTGAAAAGTACGAAAGGTTTTCTAAAGTCGCTATCAATTCAAGGTGATTTGAACCACTTATCCACACAACGTGATTCATACATTTCAGTACACTGGGACTTTAATCACTTTCATTATTGTCACCATTCTTCTGCATTTCGTGCTGAGATCCGGCACTATTTTCATTCATGTATGACGTCATACCTAGATTTTCCAAATATTTACGAAGTAGGTCACGTCCTTTATGCAACAGGTTTTACGGTGCTTCGTAGAGTATGGCCGTTTCGTAAAAAAGTTACGATCTACTCCGGTGGAGTAAATCTTATGTCATTATGCAATACCGCTCAGGTCTTGAAATGGTCATCTTGTAAATCAGTTGATCCGTAGGTACCGTTGAACTGAGCGCATTCACGGTGCAGTTATCACTCAATCATATTCGTATACCCCTACCATGAAGTTACTGTCGAAAAATTGCTAGTGACCCCGCATGACCCAAATTATGAATCTAAGTTAGGTTTACGGTATCATTTTTCGATACATTAACCATTTAATCGGTATCATTTAACCTCTTCAACGATGTTTGATAGTGTTCAACATGACTTTTGTCCGGAAAAGTCGCAGGACACAGCTAAATTTTTTTCTATTGTCTTGAATGGATGTTGCAACTTGCAGGAAGTGATTGACAAAAACAACTCCTCAGAAAGCCTGCTGAAAAATGGTGTTTATTGTGTACTGATTATAGCCGAATGTAGCTGACATCGATAACAGTCACTTAGATATATCATAGACGCTCCAGCGTTCGGCAATCGGCAGGCGCGGAGGATCGAAAAACAGAGTTCGATGCAACGGCGTGCAACGCCGCCGGAACCTCAAAACACAACCACCGACGCGAAGGTACAGAGAGCGCACTGCCTGCGTCCACCGTCTCAGCTCGCTGCACCGTCCACTACCGCAGGGAGGCGAGCCCAGAATACAGCGATCGGAGAGGGCAGGATCATATCCCGCGATTGTAAATCAGCAGCAATCGGAAAGGGTGGTTCGTGATCGTCAAATTATGGGTCGTATTTCAATAGAACAAGCGGCATGGGTTGACGGCATTGTTGTGGATCGCTATAATTTATCGCTGGGAATCGCTCAGTATGAGATCGGGATATAAGATGAGATCAGCGTGAGATCAGGGCCATCCAGCGTACTGCAGGCTGGTTGATGGGAGAGTGGGGCGGGTAAAAGGGTCGGGAATAGCTGCGCTGGTGTGGGGGTGGGGGGTTAGGAGGGTCAGGTTTTCTGAGGAGGGGGTCTGGAGCGGGTCAGGTCACCCAAGGGGGTCTGGGAAAGGTCAGGTCGCCCGAGGGAGGGGTCGTGAGCTGTCTGTGGAACCGCTGTCAGCGGGTCGTCTTCATCCAGTCGAGGTGGTAGTCACTGTTCTCTCCAGCGTGTTCAGACGTATGTCGATCAGCCGTTACTGCCTGCTTTGCTGCCACCTGCCGCCCGATAAAAATGACGTCATTAAATTAAAAGTCGTATGCTACGTTTGGTACGGAGAACGGATATGATACAGAACTCATGAAATAAATGCTGGGTTAGTAATCTGAACAAACCAATGAAATCATAAGGTACTTTTTTTGTCACGGACTAAACTTAGCAAACATATAAAAAGGCTTACGTTAAAAACGCTAACGGTGCAAAACGTTAATGTTAAAAAAAAACATGAAAGAAGTTGAGCAGATTTAATAATTGGTGCCCACATACCAACAATTTAAGGCGCTACCGCCATTCATCATCTTTTAAAAAGATATTTGTGAGAAAAATGGAGACAAGGCATTAGTAACGCATACAACGCAATACAAAAACCTTATTCTGTGAAAAGGAGATTAATAAAAAGCCAGCCAAAGTCGTAAATTGGCTTCCTCCGTGGTTAGGGGGTTGCAGCGGTAAGCGCAACAGCCGATGGCCTGTCACCACGTGAGTATTGGTTCCATTTTAGGTGTGATGGAAACCGAAAGAACCGTCGCCACCGAAACCCAAACATAAAAGACATCACAAAGCAAGAGGTGAAGAAAACAAAAAGCGGCGCAACATGAAATCCATCATGTCACTTTGAGTGCGAAAAGGCTTTGCGTTTGTAGTGTTTGCGCCGCCACCGTTGAAATGTGAAGCCGTCACCGAAAAGCATAAAAAGTCCAAGCGTGGTAAGCAGAAGTAAAATCCCATCTTTGCTAAAAGCGGTGTCGTCTCCCGTTGGAGGCGTGAAATCCGGACGCTGGATTCAGGCTGAAAAGTGAGACTTTCACCAGAAGCTGCAGCGCTCCGAGTTGGAGCGTAGGACCTTCACCATCACCAGATCAGACGGAGGAGCGTCGTGTCAAAGAGGGAGGAGAACCGTGTCACAAACGGTCTTCACCTCACCCGACCAGCAAGTGGAACGTCTCAGTAACCACAGCCTGGTCAGAAGCCCTCAGGTGAGAAGCGATCTGCGTGGAGTCTCGAGTCGCGGCCGAGAGAAGCTTCTCCATCACCGAGAGGGGTTCAGAGACCGGTGGAGGTGCTCAGAGCTGACCCGCCCGCCGGGAAGACGATGGACACCTGACACAATCTCGAGCAACGCTGTGCGGTGCCATTAAAAGTAACAGGCTTGCACAATAAAGGCTTTTAATTTATTGCTCGTTATGAAATGATTTTCTTTGCAAACTTTTTTGAAAAAGCAAAAGAACTATATTGTTTTGCAATCTCTCCTGTTCGCTGGAGTGTATCGTCAGCTTACGTTACTCGTTAGCAATGTGCCAAGTGTCCAGTCTCTCGGCCGGGGTCGAGCAGGTCACTCCACCGTGTGCCGCCGAGTCGTCTGACCTGGGCAGCTCTCCCTGTCATCCCGCGCGGCCTCCATGACCGCCTACTTCCCCGGCGAGCTGCCGGGAACGCTGAATCGCAGGTTGTCCGCCATAGAGCTGATGAACTGCTCGTCCTTACAGGACGCGTCCGCCAGGTGGAGGCAGAAGGAGCGCGAGCGCCGGTACAGTCGCACACCCAGAGGGTAGGGCACGCGCCGCTCGCGCGGCCTGTCAACACACACCGTTACATGTTACACGTTATGCGTCAGTGTTAGCAGTCTCCGCTGTAGGGTCGCCGCCTCTGCACCTGAAAACCGAGAAAACGTTCAGCTGTTAGTGTGACGGCTCCGACCGCTTTCCGAAACCACCGACCAGGGTTCTTTTCCCGTGACACGAAAATCGCCTCAGGCTACTGACTTCTGGCTCAGTAGGTTACACAAAATGGCGGTTATCAATGGCAGTATTCGCAGGCGTAAGCCAAAGAGACAAACATCACGAGCCTCTGGAGAAGCCGATCAGGTTACCAAAAGCTCAGTGCCTGAGGCCGATCTCGGGTCTCGGGGGTCGGGCCGTGGTCGGCGGTCGGGGTGCAGTCGAGACCGACGCGGCGCGGGTCGCCGACCTACCGTGTCCGGCGTCGTTCAGACGGCGCGTCTCCGCCGTTTACCGGGGTAATCGCGCGAGACAAAGTAGTTGGCCTCGTCACGTGCGCCCACCATGTCCTTGTAGTCGCAGGAGTGCGAGTTGATCAGGCAGGCCCGCTTTCGTGCCATCCTGCCGCCATTGCGGCGATGGTGCAGGTCAGTGAGGGGTCACCAGACGGAAGGGATAAAACAGCTGAGTTGATGAGCACAACCGTCACCGAAAGAGTAGAAAAAAAAACACTGAAAACTTATCTTATAGGTCCAAATAGACAAGTAACAGACAATGCAATAGCGTATCAAGTATCAATCAAGATAACTTTATAGAGGAAAGTAAATGGGAGAAAGAGCAAAACAAATTGAAAATGATAGTGCGATCAATGCACGTAACATAAACTCTACGTGTACAGAAGTAGATCGCACAAAACAAATCAGGAGCGCACACTTCTCAGTACTAGTTCGTTTGGAGTTCTTACGCAAAAAAACGCACTTAATCATTATGTAAGGGCGGTCGTGAGCAATCTGAAACGGTCGGGTCTGGGGTCGGACTCGGACCTGAGTCAACCTAACGAGCAACTGAGGCCAGCCGAGGCAAGAGTGAGTGCGTAAATAATGAGGCCCCAACTGCCAGGCTATGCTCATTGCCTCCTGAGAGACTCTGTGATGTTCGGAGGCCGTGCATGCGAGGGTGGCGCTTGTCATTATTTCCAGACGCCGTGTCATCTGCGTAGTGGAATTACGCGAGTTTTCCTATGTCAGAGGGAAAGCGAAAGCGGAGGAATTACTGCATACTAAAATAGTATACCTTATCAAAGCGCTATATTTTTCAATGGAGTGGAATGTAAGACGTGAAATACATAAAACGAAATCATGATATGTGGTCAAGTCAAAATATGTGAATCGATATTGAAGATAAAAGTCAGGAACAAGCAGAATCATTTTACTTTAGTTTTTAGTCTGGGAAAAGCAAATGAACTAATTTGCATTTTAGCTCCTATACCCGAGGATACGTCCATTGCTCAGCGCTGGTCAATGGACCAAGTAACTAAAATAAAATTGCCGAAATGTGGAGTTATTAGTCGCCTCTTGTGCCTTGCTAGGCGCTGTCATATAAAATGACGCTATCCCCCTGCGTATGCTGCAACTAAAGCTTTTGAGGCCCCAAAAACGCAGTGCCCCACATTACTGCATCACGTCTCGTTTCCGTCAAAGCTGACCCAAACCAACTGGCCTCGCCGGTACTAGTTGAACGACAATCCCATTTGGTCTAGTGTCGGCGGCGGCGATCGACGATACACAGTGGCTGCTGCAGCCAAACGTGCCGTGACATTATTGTGTTGACACTGCGGAGTCGGGTTCCGTCGGCAGCGGCGACGCGACGGTACCGACGCGACGCTGTCTCGACGGTCAGCGGTGGTCGTCACCACCAAATTAGGGCCGACAAGAGCGGCAGATGAGGCGTCGTAGGCGGACGGTGACAAACAGAATTCAATACCACCGCGTGTGCGATGTCCCACCTTGCCTGAGAATGGGTGGTGGGAGGTCGGGCCCACTCGTCCGCCAACAGCGCTTCAGGGAGGCAAAGTACACAAGGTGTGCCACTCAAAAGGAAAGGGGACGTTTTTGTGGGAAATGGCAAACAGTAATAGGATTGTTGATGTAGTGTTTGTGCGTGGGGAGGTATTGATGTTAAACATTATTACTGGTGTGAGGTGGGAATGTGGAAAAAAGAGGGAGATGGGATAGAGAGAGAGAGAGAGAGAGAGAGAGAGAGAGAGAGAGAGAGAGAGAGAGAGAGAGAGAGAGAGAGAGAGAGAGAGAGAGAGAGAGAGAGAGAGAGAGAGAGAGAGAGAGAGAGCGAAGAAGGATAGGACAGAGAGAAAGGCCCACAAAATAATTAGCGTTGGCAAGCTTCTAATATGAGATATTACTCAAAATTTCGGCAGGCAGCGTGTAAGCGCCGCTTGATCAGGTCATGCTTCATATTTGCTATGCTTCAATTGGGGTACCTTGATGCATACCGTAAATAGCAGGGTACAACGCAATCCAATTTTCATGAGAAATTATCATCAAAGCAAACACTTAAATGATACAATTCTATCGGCTTAGTTTTATACCCCAATAGACCTTTCGGAAAAGTACCAGGCAGCAGACCCCATCTGTGCAATCAATAGCGATTGGTAAAGCCTGGTTCAGTGCTCCGTTCATTATTACCGTCGAGTTGGTGAGCCTACCCCACCGTATAGCGTATCCTGTCCTTTCGGCCGCGCCGCTCTGCGCTCTCATAACGCCTCGCGCCGATGCCCGCGGGCGCTATTAGCCTCACACGGTCGGCGGCTGTCGCAGCTCAGAGCAGCGGCTCAGCTGCCGGCCAAAAGCTGCGCCAGCTCGGCTGACCCTAGAGCTTACGGCTAACGATGCATTGCTGCACTGTCGTCGTGTTGCCGCGGCGGTGGGATATATGTAGATCATTGGCTGGTATCTATAGGAACTGGTCGGACTCTCACTTTTTTCCCAGATTGGTGGATATATACGGGATTGTTGAGATGGGGAAGGAGGTGGGGATGACGGAGAACGAAACACCAGCGAACGATTGTGGGCGTTAGAAGTCGCCTGCCATCTTTTTTGAATTCGTCAGTGTACCCCAATGGTGAATGCATTTAAATTATCTCGTATAACTTCTGTCCTGTAATTTAATAGCTAATGAAATCGACAAAAATAAAAATAAACTGAGGAATGCCTATAGCAGGAGCACTCCCTCGCTCGCCAGAGCGTATTTTTCCGTCGCCGATTGTCAATAGCCGGTCTCCCGATCGACTGCAGGTTTTAGGGTGCGGGGCTCTCGGGTACGGCACAGCGCATCGCTCCGCTATACGGGTCACAGGTGATTGGCAGACGTCTATGGAACGATCCATCCCCAGCGTACTGCATAGGGAGCGCCAGACGCGGGCTTCACCCCGGCCCAGTGGTGCACGCTGCAAATGCAACGCGCATCGGTCGATGCGCCAATTGGCACACTGGCCTCCTGTGATTACAGGTGTTGATTACTTGTCAGCAGACTGGGAGCGACTGGTGATTGTGTCATTAGCTGATGCTGTATTCGAGTGCCTGGAAGCGATCGCATCGTCGAATTGACTGAACTCAAATTCGAGTTGGTCAGTGTTCATTTTGTTCATCATGTTTCGAGTAAAGACAAGAGCTTGAATGAGTGAGAACTCGGAATGTCACTGGTCTCAGCGCAACGGTATTTGATCAACTGAGGCGGATGTGTAAAAATGCGAATTGCGAGCGAGTAAGAGACACTGTAACGGATGTTTGCATACCTACCTATTCTCATAATTGTTTTTGCTCAAGCGTCAGTAAGGATTAACGGTGAGTCAAGCTGGTGAATAAGAGAAGATGACCAATTAATTCAAAATTACTCTGGGTTAATTCCACTGATGGGTACTACGGATGTAAGAGCGCACCTGTATTTGATCTGTCCCGAGCGGATGTCTTCCAGAAGCCGGCGGAGCAGCAGCGCTTCGTTTGGGCTCCGCACTTCGGGCGCCTCATCTGACTCCGCCACGCTGCGAACAACGAGCCACACCGGGGTGAAAGGGGATAGTCATACACAGCTGCCGGATCAGATTCAGATGACAAGCAGCTTTTAAGTCATTGATGATGACTAACGAAGTGTCGGATGACAGTTTGGTGTCAAATTACAATTCCTACGACCGAGTGTCAAGTGACAGCTGTAAAGCGCAAGTATCAAGTGACAATCGTTCAGCAATTGTCAAATAGCATTTACATTCAGCCAATACAGGGAGTTTCCAGGTGGCGTTCTGAGAAGCGCCGAGCTACGCTGTGATGAGCACTTTAGTGGTCACAAGGGAGGGGCTCGATCAACATTGCCAAGAGATATTGGAGTACATAATACAGAGAAGAATGTAACTAACGTTCGTTCAGGGATGTTTGCTTATGCGACAATTAGGCAGTTGCGTGCATAGCATAACAGAGAAGAAAACAAAGGTATCGCGTTCTATGCAATGCAGCCATGCATGGAAACGAGCATTGGGATATAGACACTAACATCGCTATTGGTCATCTCTAGAGGAATACTTTTTCAATTATAGTTTTTGTTTTTGTTTTTAGCGTGCTGCCGTTTTTGTGAGTTCTCTGAGGTAAATTGGGAGATCCAGGCAGACATGCCCTCATCAGCACCTACATGAAGCAGCCTGTACCTACTCCCCGAAGTCCAGTTCTTATTGTCCGTAGAATTTAGTTTTTTGTTTTGTATCCAGCTAACTCTGGTCCATATCTGTTACAACTTACAGCCCACAGGTCGACGGAGCGGGGCCCTTTGTGCATACCGTCAACCTCCCGAGGAGTGGTCGTGTGTGCTGGTACCCATACCTACGTCACTGATATGTGTTGTGGAACTTGGAAGTACATAGAAGCGATATTTCACTGACTTGTAGAGGCGGTACACGCAGTACTTAACGGACATATAGGATCTGTAGACGCCGTATTTCACTGACCTGTATAGGGGCTGAAGACGCTGTATTTTACTGACCTCAAGGGGCTGAAGACGCCGTATTTTACTGACATGTATAGGGGCTGAAGACACGGTATTTCACTGACCTGTACGGGCTGAAGACGCGGTATTTCACTGACCTGTAGGGGCTGTAGACACCGTCGAGTGGCGCTGACCGCACCTGGGTCAGGATGGCTAACAATGTGAGCAGAAGGGCGGCGAGAATCGCCACGCGGTGACTCGAGGTGGCTGCCATTGCTGACGGCGGAGACCAGGGAAGTGTCAGACGTATGTCTGTCTGTCTGTCTGTCTGTCTGTCTGTCTGTCTGTCTGTCTGTCTGTCTGTCTGTCTGTCTGTCTGTCTGTCTGTCTGTCTGTCTGTCTGTCTGTCTGTCTGACTGACAAGGACACAGACACAGACAGTGTAATACACATGGTATCTAACTCGAGCCTGCCATAGCTAACGGAGACGACCAAGTCAGACAAAGTATGGTAGATACGGTGGCTCGAGCTGGCTCCCATATGTAGCAACGAGGCCGGTCAGGGTAGGGCACTGATAGTAAGATAGACAAGGTGCGATAGGGACTGTGTCAAACACTAACATTGTAACAGAAACGAAGTCAGGGGATAGGATGTCACACACGAACGGTGTCAGGAAGGTAGGGGCGGTGAAGGTAGACCCTTCAGACGAGGGATTGACATGAAACACGATGTATGCCTTTTATGTACTTCTCTTCTTTTCTTCCCCTTCTTTCCCTCCATCAAACCATGCATTGCACAATATCATCAAACGTATCACCACTAGTGCCCACGAATGTGCTGATAGCATCATATGCAGCTCAGATCAACCGCTAGACACACGAGTACTGAGAATTCTGATCTCTTTGCATCGACCAAGCAATACCTGAGTCGGTTACCAGTCAACTGGTCCGGAATTTATTTCTTTGTTTTCTACGCACGTGGTCAAACGTTAGCCAGATTAGGCTAGCCATCTCTAACTGCGCCTTTGGGGCTGCACGAGCGCAAGTGCGCATCGCTGCGGACCAGTATAACTCCGCTGAACGGCGGTGCCATTACGGACAGCGGTTCAGTCATGATGTCGACGAGGGCTTTGTCTACGAGAGTGTCGGGAAATGGGCAGACATGACTGTCCGGCCGGACTGTGACTACCGGTCATGGTAACCATCTAGTCGAGATGTGACGCCATTGCTAAAAATGGCGCCTGAATGACATTATAGTCGGTGCTGCTACTGAGCCATCTCGGCTGAAGATTGCGCATCTCTGCGGGGATTCAGAGAGATCAGCCGCCGCTCACCATAGATCAGCTCAGGCGCGGGATCAATCCGACTTTAACGGGTCCGGAGAGGCGGCTGTGACTGCACATTGTGCTTTGATGAGGGAGGGCACTGGTGTATCGGGTCGGACGATTACCTTGTCGCTCAGATGGAGTTTCCATCGACTGTACAGAGGAATTTCCGGTTAGGAAAAATTTAAATTATAAAATTTTCTAGCGGAAGCCACATTTGATGACAAGCTAGATGGATGGCAATTAGCAGTGCGTCTAGTTATGAGAAAACGTAGCCAAACTAGGCGCGTCTGCCACCAACCTATAGACACTACGGCATTTCAGGCAAAGTTGTGAGGAAGTTATAAGTGACCTGAACGAGGCAATTAAAAAAAAAAAAAAAACATCATGTAGTACCTATACAGCCAACCCTGTATTACTTCAAACTGCTTCGCACAATTGCACACTTACTTTCGCAAATCTACCGCGCATTATTTCCATATTAGCAGACTGTTTTAGGTCGAGGACCGTCCAACGCCAAAGCTGGCACGTGGCATCGACCATTGCTCTGCAGCGTCGGACGGCCATCGTGTCGCAATGTAATCAGCTCCGATGTATTGACGCTGCAAATTGGCACCGCTCGTCAGCGTGGATCACACGGTATACGCGACGCGGCGCAGAGCGGTCAGCGGAGGGAGGCGAAGTGTCGTACCGGTGACTGACCCGCGCGCTGACATCACAGCGAACGCTAAGACTGTCCTAGAACTGCAGCATAGAGCGTTGAGTAATAGGCGGGGCTCAGGTGATGCATGCAGGCATGCGTATGCGTATGTCCTTGCATGAATGACACGTGATTTATGGTATCTGTGTATTGCGTAACAGAGACGAGCGGCTTAGTACGATAGTCAGCGTAGTGAAAAGAACGTTCCTTATCGGAATTTAATTAGAGCTCATTGTCAAATGAGACATTATCATGTGATATTGCCTTTTATCAAATGAGCCTCGCAAAAGATTCATTCATGCTTCGCGTGCATCGCTCACGAGTTACGACTCACAAATCTTGATTGTAGATCATATTTCATTAAATCATAAAGAAGACACTACTTTGAGGAAACGATTTTGGAATTGTTTTTTGCTAGGACCCAGATATTCACACTAAAACATGATACAAATAAAACCGCTCTATTTGAAATGAATTCTAGTGATTAATAATACACCTCAAGATTAATATCTATTGCACATTTTAGCTGTTCACAAGACCGGCATGACGAACGTAATTATTGGAGCATGTCAGTATGTTGCCGACGATTGCAAGTGGGTGAAAGCGGACGCGTTCGATTTTGCTCGGAGAGCAGGGCGGCGCCTGCCGAGGCGCGCCGACTGCGCCCGTATTTAGGTGCGTGCGGCCCAGGCTCCCCTAGGACAGTTTCGTTACCATAATTGAATATTGATGACCCCTACCTAGCCGATCAACTTCTCGCCACGTGCCTTCTTATCCAATGTCACAGCCAGCATTAGCGTAGCACACGCATATGGGTGCACTTGAACCGGTCATTGACGTCAAGGTACAACGAACCTCAATTCTGATATGACTTGTTTATTCTCTTGTGATTTAGGCCTTACGGCCGTCTGATTTTATACCTGTGATATATATCGCAAATAAACAAAAACGTCACCGTTTGCATGTTAACACGTTCCATATGCAATCTTCATGCCCAACGAATGTTGGTAAATTCAATAACCCATATTTGTAGGAAGATGTTTAGTGCTCAAAACACCACCTTCATGAGCATCATAAGACATCGGAGCCCGTTCGACCGGGTGTGTGTGATTGGTCTATGCATAAATGATCTTATTTTTCGTTCCAAACAACAAGGAACAAATGAACCAATTGACACCTGTTTGCACCATGTCGAAACACGACTCAAATGTCAGTGAAGCCAGCTGGGACATTGTTTCAATTTATTGAAGATTCACGGCATTGTGCACCCAATAAGCAGGCATGATGTGTGGCTGAAAGGTGACAGAACAAAATTCAAAGGTCTGGAACGTCTTTGGCACACCAATCCTCCATCACATTATATGGCTCTGAGAACTTGAGAAGAATTGCATGATGCCGAATCTTCCATAATGTTAGAGTAGATTGGCATGACGCCAGAAACGTAATAAGAATTGTACGTAAATGGAAGAGTGTCGAATGTGGCCGTGAGATTCTTTAAAAGTGACAAGGTGGGTTAAAACATAGTGTTCAACTACGAATTTCAGGACTAAAGCAACAAGGACAATGTCGCACTTAGTAATTATAAAGCATGTAACTGAACTTACTATAAGGTGGATACCGAAGGCTTTTAGAAGTAATTCTAATCAGCTTACGCACTTGCAAAAAAGAAAAGAAATTAATAAATGAATTATACTGATAATAAGGACACTGATTCAGCAATGATAGTTAAATTTTCTCAGTTCCGGCTTCACTGAATACCAACATGTCGATGTCTCTATTGTTTTTGCACTTGTAAAGCCTAAGACATGAAAATCGCCTTTACCGTCACATGCCCTTATCGTCAAACTTCTGACCAGAAGCTAGCCAAAGCGCATTGAACACAAACTGTTCAAGAGAAAATGGTAAGCATGACTTCTACGAATTTGGCCAATAAGCACACCAAGAAGTGAAACTAATACCTTGTTCACCCTAACCTTCAGTCAGTTCAGCGGTGACCATTGACCAGCTCATGTAGTCAGCCGCCACGCGAGCCGCCGGCGCCAGCTGCGCCGGCCGCTCATTCAGTTTCGGTGCATTGCGGTGCAGCATAACGGCAGGCGGATGACACTAGAGCCATCTAGGGGCAGGTGTCTGAACTAGGGGAGATCCCAGCTGTCCGCGCCGGGCAACGCGCTAGACGGGCAAAAAAAGGAGACTGCTGGTGGGGAGCGGAATAAGATTATTCCAAATAACGTGATACACTGTTGGATTTTGTGAAAGGTGGCTAAGAATTGCCGACAATGCTAAAATCCATTGCAAGCACGGAACCGCCTTTCGAGGAGTTCTTCGACGCAACGCTCCTTCTTACTCGATCTATAATTAACTTCAGATTGGTATTTTCAATAAAAATGAACTCTTTTAATATGCAGAATTGTATAAAATAGGCAAAGTAAAAATAGGCTCAAAAGTTTGCTTAGATTTATCACTTCTTTTCGCAACTGGACAACGCCAAACGTTTTAACTTTTATTGTTATGCAAAATGTGTCTTTTTACTGCTTTCAGTGAGTTGATACTAAGCGTTCCCTCCGCTTTCCAGCAACATTTTTAGTCCACGAAATTTAACAGAGGTTACGCTAGCTCTGGTTTATTTTGTAGCATGACAGTTTAACAACTAACAATGCTTTTATCAGGCCATAATGCACCATGAGAAAAACCAGACACCCTGAGGACGCCAGGCTTCTAACTACGCAGAAGACCTCCCTCTCTTGAGATAAATTCGATTTTGGTAGCTCATTGGACGCAGCTGACTTGAATGCATCATAAGTGAGTGGCTGATGCTATTCATCGTTTATGAAAATTGGACTTGTATGTTTGACAGAGTACTCGTAATGAATTGAGTAAAGTTTCTTTGGGGGACAGCGTTTGATGGAGTTGATAATATTTACGTTAAGATGGTGTGATGGAGTTGATAATATTTACGGCAAGATGGTGTGATTCAAATGCAGTTAAAATGAATTTCGCGGATCGGTGGTGTGATAAAAATGTGATCGGTGATGTAAAACATGATTTGTTTTCAGTCAAGAAATAAAAAAAAAACTTAAAGACATCTAGTATAGTGAGCATTTTGCAGGAAAACTGTTACTTATTAGCTTTGAGAACTGCACTTTACTGATTTGCTTAGTTATATCAGTGTTTGCAAAAAGTGTTTGCTATCATTTTTGGTTGATTACAAAAATGTTCAATGAGTATGCTTTGACATAAATGACCTTATAACTATCAGCTCAGAAGCACAGTTTTCCGTTGTAAATGTTACATTTTTTTACAGATTCATTACTAGGCATTTTACGTCCTTTGAATGAGCGTATTGACGCAATTGTCCTGTTTGTCCTTTAAAAATAAGACACGCACGACTCAATGCAGTGACAGTAATACACGAGCCACTTTTCCATCATTACCAACCGTAACACTTTGCCATACAATGCCGCAAATGTCTTTCCGCCGCGGTCTGTGCCACTGTCCCCGCACTCTGCGCCACTCCACCACCACCTGCTGCGTACCTGGTGTGATCCTCTCGGGGTGACCTGAGAGCTGACCTGGCCGTGACCTGCGCCGCTCGAGGCTGACTGCTGACGGACGGACGGCCACGCGCCACTATATACAGGCCGTTATCGTGGCGCGGCCACCGAGGCTGCCGGCCGGCCGAGCGTCGGATATGGGCGCGTCTGCGCGGGGCGGCTCAGGTGTGCAGGGATACACACGATACAGGATACACACCCCTGCACGCACCAGGGACAATTAGACTGCATAGCGGTGACAGCAACTCCCCCGGCAGTTAACCGTTCATCGGATATTGTCAATCAACATTAACTTGCGTGCAGGCACGATGAAGTTTCTAATTCAGCTATTTGAAAGGCTGCTTTAATGACTAAAGGTCTACCTGGTTGGCAGGATTTGCCTGACCAATAGCTCAAGCCATGGTTTCATGACCTACCACTTCAAATGAGACGCGACACTACTATTTTTTGGCGTTCTTTTTAAATTGAAAGGAGCTGCTGCGTTGTTTCAGATATCGTATTTTGTAATTTGCTTAACCCTAGAACGCCTAGGGGGGGGGGGGTTGTATCAACCCCCCCCCCTGAGGTTTTTTCGAAGTGCACGCTAAACGGCTTGTCGTAGCGGGCTGAAATTTTCAATACCCTCTGGGGCAACCTTTGCGCATCTTTTGCCGAAAAAAATTGATCGGGTCATGTCAGGTCACGGAGTTATGACGTCATAAGAGGTACAGCCTCCGGCCGGATTTTCACAAACTGAGTGCCAACGCCCGAGGTTTCCTGCCGGTGGTACGGACATCGGTTGATGGATCGTGATGAAACTTCCCATGCATGTTGGGGCAAGTATTGGCTATCATATGGTATAAGAAATTTGACCGGGTCAGGTCAGGTCACGGAGCTATGACGTCACAAGAGGAACAGCGTCCGGTACTATTTTTGAAAAGCGCCCGAACCACTATTTTGCTAATTCTTGTCACCTCAATGGGAATATGCAGCAATATTAGCTTCTATAGGGAGCAAATGGACCTCCCAAATCCAAAAATACAAT
This sequence comes from Amphibalanus amphitrite, assembly GCF_019059575.1. Lineage (NCBI taxonomy): Eukaryota > Metazoa > Arthropoda > Thecostraca > Balanomorpha > Balanidae > Amphibalanus > Amphibalanus amphitrite. The sequence goes on along the minus strand of NW_024881731.1, from coordinate 524,168 downwards.
CAGATTTCAAAAATTTAAATTTTGATTTTTCGAATTTCTGCCGCCGACTGTGACCTTGCCGACTTCCGGCGCTCCCAACGCGCCATTTTTAGAGCTAGGGAAACGAAATACATACCAAACGATAGAGAATTGATCAAGGAACACGATAGTGAAGGTTTCAAGTCGATATCTCCCACCGTTTTGCCGCAATCGCCGCCGAAAGTTGAAAAAAGTCTATTTTTCCGAAAATTTGACCTTTGACCGGTCAAAAGTAGGTCAAATGTTGACCTAGGACCAAAAAATATACCACCAATCGCGAGATCTCGTTGAGAGCAATCCGTTGTTTTTTTTTCGCTAAGCTCTACGACCTTCCGTTTCGAAACGCCAGGGGGGGGGTCGTAACAACCCCCCCCCCCCCTGGTCGTTCGTGTTATGAGAAATGGCCTGGTCGTGCGAGGGTTAAGTAATTTTGTCAAATAAATTTTAAATGACAAAATGCTGAAAATGATGGTTGTCAGAATATAGCTACATTAGAAAGTTCTCTGAAAATATGAATGTACAATGTACATACTAGAGAAACCTGCAAGCTGATAATCCCGTGAAGGTTCTGTCACAATTCTGCTCCGCAACGTCTCCGTTATTATTTTACACGATAAGATGGTATGAATCGAATCATCAAATGTATCAAACTCATAGTGTAGCCAGGTATTTAACTAAAATACGGGGGAAATGTTGAGAGGGACAGTCAAGTGCATAGGCGGTGGAACGAGGGGGGGGGGGAACCGGGGCACCGTGCCCCCTTTGATTTTGGCATTTTAACATTAGCCCTATGGGGTTGCATGGAAAGAATGGGACCAAAAGCCGGCAGTGCCCCCCCCCCCCTCTTAACCCTCGCCCGTAAACGGCGATCTGCCACCTTCGCCCATGCAGGGGGGGGGGGTTGGTGCGACCCCCCCCCCTTGGCGTTTGAAAACGGAGCGTCGTAGAGCTTAGCGGAAAGGACCAACGGATTGCTCTCGCCGAGATCTCGCGATTGGTGGTATATTTTTTGGTCCTAGGTCAACATTTGACCTACTTTTGACCGGTCAAAGGTCAAATTTTCGGAAAAATAGACTTTTTTCAACTTTCGGCGGCGATTGCGGCAAAACGGTGGGAGATATCGACTTGAAACCTTCACTATCGTGTTCCTTGATCAATTCTCTATCGTTTGGTATGTATTTCGTTTCCCTAGCTCTAAAAATGGCGCGTTGGGAGCGCCGGAAGTCGGCAAGGTCACAGTCGGCGGCAGAAATTCGAAAAATCAAAATTTAAATTTTTGAAATCTGATTTTATTTTTTGATTTGGGAGGTCCATTTGCTCCCTATAGAAGCTAATATTGCTGCATATTCCCATTGAGGTGACAAGAATTAGCAAAATAGTGGTTCGGGCGCTTTTCAAAAATAGTACCGGACGCTGTTCCTCTTGTGACGTCATAGCTCCGTGACCTGACCTGACCCGGTCAAGTTTCTTATACCATATGATAGCCAATACTTGCCCCAATATGCATGGGAAGTTTCATCACGATCCATCAACCGATGTCCGTACCACCGGCAGGAAACCTCGGGCGTTGGCGCTCAGTTTGTGAAAATCCGGCCGGAGGCTGTTCCCTTTGTGACGTCATAACTCCGTGACCTGACATGACCCGGTCAAATTTTTTTTATCAAAAGATGCGCAAGGTTTGCCCCATAAGGTACCCAAAATTTGGCGGCGCTGCGCGCCGCCGTTTTTACACTATTTCCGAAAAACCTCAGGGGGGGGGGTTGCACCAACCCCCCCCTACATGGGCGAGGGTTAATTGAAGGTGTTCTGCCGCTACTGAATGTACGAGTATCGCGGCCAGAAGACGCTCCTCACTGGCTCGGAGAGAGGCTCCATAGTCCGTACAGTGCCACTCCACACAGTCAACATGGCACATGACGATGCTACCTCCTCTCTATGCTGCACCGAACGGACCGCCCTCAATCAAACTGCCAGGTCTTCAACGAACCAAATACGTCATCAAACCGTCCACGACATCGCAACAGACCTGGAAAATTACATCATGGGTTATAGGTCAGCACTTACTTCCTATAGATAGCTAACGGTTCGTGATGTCATTTCCTTTCGCGCAGAGAAACGTTGGAGAGTTGATTCTCTTGCACCAGCCTACATGAATTATTACACTTGCACTATTCTTCTAAAAAGGTCGAAGTGTTCCTATTCCCTACTCTCCCTTCTCTGAAAGCCCCTCTTGCTTCCTTCCGGTATCCATCTGAACTCTGAAGGGAACGGCCAAATGGTAGTAATCGAATAGATGAACCATACGCATTGCGCAGTTCCTATTTACCACTTACGCAACATCCCTTTCCTATATCGGTTCGAGGACGCCCCCATTTGGCCATATTCGGGGTGGGGAGTGGGGGACGCCAGCAGCCCGGACCGCCGCCCACCGGTCCCTGGCGCGTGACGTCACCGGAACATAAGGTGGCCGGCCGTGTTGACCTAGCACTTGATCGGCCGGCTATGATTTCTATTTTATGGCCGCAGCATCAGCGGCGATGGGTGTGTGTTTTGCCAGGCCGCCGCATCCCGCTATCTGCCCAATATGGCGCCGGTGCAGGGCTGAGCCGGCCGCCGCTATTAGCGGGGAGGCTGAGGGTGATAGCGGCATCGGCAGGGTGCAGGATTTCGCCGGACGCACCGACAATCACAGGCCCGGTGGGCGGGATGACACACGCCGAGTTTGTACAGAGTGTAATGGTGCAGCGGCGCTCAGCCCACGCGACCTGCGACACGGCTCAACCCTGTAATGTTTCTGAGAAACAGTTTTATTGTGTTTACCTGGCTTGAGCGAGGAAGTCAACAACCGCGAAAAAATAATTGCCATGTTTTGTGCATTACACTCGCTGGAGTGTGCCCAGATACGGCATTAATGTGACCAATTGGTAGCTCTAATGTCGATCATTATTCCTTGAGTGTTCGAGAACTGCACTTGACAGTTAACATACCTGCTTGACTGAAAGCCTTCTTTTGATGTGAAAGGGCATGGCATGTATACGGTGAACGATCTGTACCATTTAATGCAGTTTGATCTGGAGATCAAAACGTAGAAATGTTTTGCATTGTTGCTTGTTGTGTTGATTTGAAGATAAACGACTGCCGTCGGTATGTACATTCAGCACGATTAGTTCAGATGGTCAGCTAGACTCGTAGTCAAGCCTTTGACGCGTGCATTATTGTCATGCTGCTTATAAAACAACGAGACAAGGATACCTCGCCCAGAGAACACTGTAAAAAGCATGCAACTTGCATTTCAACGTGCGAAGTCATAATGCATGCATTCATGGTCGGTATCGCACGACGTGCGATGACAGCGTGCAATGATTCATCTGCTTTGTCTGCTTATGCAAATTGGAATCTTTGCACGGGCTTACTGGTCAAAGTACAATCTTTGCGTGACGTTGATCGGGACAGGGGCCGCGTTACACCCACGATCCTACAGTCAAGTTATCGAATGCCGATCACGGTTTCGGAATTCGAACCAGACCATCAGAGGATGATGGACTATTGTGGACTATTGTGATCGGCACGGAGCCGCATTATTTGGCCGATATGGGTGCCATTGGACCGGAGCCGTCATGGACTCGGCGACCGTCTCGGCCGGGGAGATCCTGGTTCGCCCGCCCCCAACAGCTGCCGGCACCAGATCATCAGGGTAGGACCCCTGGGGAGGGCGAATACCGTCTTATGGTCGGCCACCGCCGTCTCCGAAAACAAGGACAGAGCGACGGAAAAGGGATGGGAGGAGCAGTGGATTGCGTCACAACTCACAACTGTTACGAGTGATCTGTATCTGTGTTTGAACGTTTTTTTTCAACGATGATTATGTGTTATTGCCAAGTGTCAACTAATGATCAATTTATTAAAAACACCTAATGCATCGCAAATAATATTTTGGAAGTCTAAATTCGTATGGCGAATGAGAGAAAAGCACACGTAAAACGCCAAAACCATCTTTATTTAGCACACCGATAGTGGAAGCCGCTAACACCAAGGCATAGGGGAGAGAGAGGGCCGAGCGACGGGGAAACAGCTACGTCAGCGGCGGCCCGGGATCATCTCTGACGTCACAGTGACGTCACTGTAAGACCGGCAGGACAGGGACACATCCTGCGTGTGCGGGCGGCGCCTGACGCTTCTGTGGCGCCGGGAATCGAGCTTGTCATATCATCAGACTAGTGACCATTTGACCACAGCGAGCACTTTCCCGGATGGAAGTGGCCCCTGCAGGCAGCCGATAGGTATAGCTGCCCACTACTCGGTGGTCGGTGGTTGACCAATCACAATTTTTCTTCTTCTTAGAGTCCACAATTTCCACGTGACTGTTCGATGACAATGCGCAGCTAGTCTACTGTCACGTCACGTACTATACATATAAATAACAGGCTATGTTCTCATTTTGATTCACTGGTAAGAAGGGAGCTTCACATTGCTATGGAATGAGTGTTTTGAGCCATTAAGTAATTTGATCATTCGGCTACCGTCAGCTACGTTTTAGAGTCACAAATGACACACGCCACTCGTTGGCACTTCAATACGTTACTTCCTCTCCGCTTGAGACGTGAAAGCTGCTAAAAATGAGCCATGTTATGTCGGTAGGTACTTCGCTTCTCGCATTACAACTTCTTATTTGTTCCTCTTGGCTCTTCCCCAGCACTTTCCCTTAGCAATTAGTGCTAACAAGTCCTCCAGCCTTTACCTACTTTATTACAAACAGTAAATCAACGAGCATTTCGGTTTCTTTGACATACGCCTGTTGGACAATATAAACACGAACCATGAGCAAAATCCGGGCTCTAGCACCGTTTTCATTCGTCAGTCTGAAACAAACGAAGACATATATAGACTATAATCTCTCTATCAGTAGGTAATACGGTAGTCTGACGAAGTGTGTTGCACTTTAACGAATGCCGCCCCAGACCCCTCAGCGTTTTCCTCCTAGTAATGATCCGATCCAGTGGACCGAATAAAACTGACACTGCCAAACAGCCGTTCTGACAGCAACGACAGAACGGTGAGCCTGGTGAGCTGCAACAATTCATTTTTCGGGGGTTGGAAATTTTTAAAGCGATTTGTTTAATTTCAACCGAACCCAACACTCCCCGTTCAGTGACGCCTCTGTTAGGGACTGGTTATTTAAGAGTTAAGTACAGATGAAAGTGGTAATTTACCTTCTTCTTTCTAAGCGAGATTTTCCAACTATGCACTTATGTTGGACCAAATAACTTATGTCTGATGCGATGAAAAGAGGCATTAGTACATGACTGAACACATTTATGTGCCTATACATATATATGAATGCGACCGCCTCCCTCGATGCTCTACTGACGTATAACGGAGCATGATCACCAATGCGAGGGATAAGTCCCATTGAGAGGCTGAAAGCTTATTGAAAGAGACATTTGAATTGGCAATCATGCTTTTTATGTATTCTGCGCATTTGCCGCTTGAAGCACATTATAGTGCACTACCTGACACGTGAAAAAATAAAAGACGTATCGTAGGTATCATAAAAACGTTCACCAGCCTACGCTACAATTCAATTTCAGTGTCACAAAAAAACTTGAGGTAGGTACAAACATAGAGATCTTATATACATAGAGATGACATGCACTTAAAATCGTGGCGATTCAGTGGGTCTTTTTAAGCAACTTATTTTCAGCCAGTAGCGTGCCAATATGGCTGAGGCATTGTTAGTCTGAAGAAATCATTACGGAGCGAGCGAAGCGAGCGTAGTCTTTCGTAGATTAACGGAAATTTCTGAGTATGAGCGGCCGGCCGGCTGTGGTTACGCTTTTGCGAGGCTTATATCTCAGCAATCACTTGACCGATTTACATGCAATAATTTTTGTACGGTAGCTTCATTCCTTCTACCAAGTATTGGACTATTCTCGATGCATGTGGGTGACCGCTTATGCACGTGGCACGTGCAAAACGAAGAGGTGTCAGTTTTGTAATTGTTGCAATATCTTGGTAACTACTTGGCCGATTGTGCTGAAACATGGTATGTAGGTAGGCACCCACTAGGCAATGCATATCCATGTGCCACAGTTGGGGTGCTGCTGCACGTGCGCACGTGCAGGGGTCGATTCCAGATCTCGAGAACGGCTGAACCGATTGTGCTGAAATTTGGTACATGGTTAGGAACCAGTTAGTAGGGTGCCGTGAAAAGTCGGTTGGGACCCACTTCGCACGTGCGCACGTGCAGGGTGCCGCTTCCAGATCTCGAGAACGGCTAGGCCGATTGCGCTCAAATTTGGCGCTAGGGAGCGGTTAGTAGGGTGCAGTGCACAAGTTAGTTGGAGGTGTCCCTGGCAATTTCACTTGTCCAAGGCCCACCCTCTCGCTCGTTCTGTTGGTCGCCTCAAAAGGCGTTTTACTGGTTAAAAATATTGCTGTTCTTTCCTCGCTGATTTCATTCCTGAGGTGAGCACTGAAATTGGTAGCATGATTTCATTTTGTGTTTTTATTGAATTCATTAAAAGCTCGCCTAAAAACATTTTCTCTCATTCAGGCTCTCATCAACCGGGCAGGCGGTGGACCTCCCGGCCACCTTCCGCGCGGTGGGGGAGGCATTTTTTTGTCCCCCTCCCGTATCTCCGAAACTACTGGACGGATCCCTAACATTCAAACGATGCTCGATAGCCCTGTCAAATTTGTCGACGGAACTCCAATTTCATTGACCTCGGGGTCACCGACGACGTCACAGGTCAGGTCAAAGATAAATGTTTCGCCGTTCACAGGTCTTCTAGGGAATGCGCTATAACAAAGAGTAAAACGCATTTTGTCGAAAATCAGCAATAGGGCGTACGTTGCCTAGTTACGAGCGAGCGAGCGCAGCGAGCGAAGCGAAGTCTTTTCAATATAACGGAAAATATCAGTATGAGCGGCCCGGCCCGGCCTGTAACGCTTTTGAGAGGCTTACATCTCAGCAACCGCTGGACCGATTAGCCTGCGGTCTCTTTTGCTGGGTAGCCCCATCCCTTCTACCCCGTAATTGACTACTTTTGATACATCTCAGTGACCGTCGTGGCACGTGCCACATGAAAAGTCAAGGGTGTTCAAGCAGTTTTGCAAAAGTAATTATTTTGAGAGGCCCATATCTCAGCAGCGGCTTAAGCGATTGCCTTGCGGTAATTTTTATAGGGTAGCTGCATCCCTTCTACTAAAGGTCGGATACTTTTGATCTATGTGAGGCACCCCCACTGCACGTGCAAAATACAAAAAGAAGAGGTGCCAAATTTGTTCCCATTTCAGTAACTCGGTAATTACTGGGGCGATCTCGCTGAAACTTGGCATACAGGTAGGCACCCACCAGGCAATACATTCCCATGTGTTGCGGTTAGGGTGCTACTGCACGTGCGCACGTGCAGGGGGCGTTTCCAGATCTCGAGAACGGCTGGGCCGATTGCGCTCAAATTTGGTACACCGCTAGCGACCGGTTAGAAGGGTGCTTTGCACAAGCCCGTTGGAAGTACCCTGTCGCCCTTCCGCACGTGCAGGGCTCACTATCTCGCTCGCTCGTTCTTCGCCCAAAAGGCGTTTTACTGGTATGTATATATGTTGCTATTAGAGGTCACTGATAATACCATGTCAGGTCACAGGTCAGGTCACCAAGGGTCAGCACATGAACCCAACTTTACTTGGGTTGTGCTATGCATGTTTTATGGCCCCTCGACATGGTTCCCCCAAAAAAGGTCACAGGTCTAAGGTCATTTGGGTCAGGTTCATGGAATTTTCAGGGTAGGTTTCTTGAGATTTGGTCAAGTTTGGCGCTTTCGGTCAACCGTCGTGAAATCGGCTGTTCTGAACCTTTCTGAGCACGGTGCAAGCTCAAATATACATATGTTACATGTTCCCATTCAATGATACATTAACCCTCCCCGGACCTATTGGTTTTCTACATACGCGCCGTCCGAGGGGGGGGGGGGGGGGGTACGATTTCCCTCGCCATTTCGCCCCTGATGAAGCTTCAAGCTAGAGCGTCGCGGAAAAAAAAACAAGCGCGTGCGCCGTTGCAAGACGCAGCGAACCCGATTTTAAGGTCTCAGGTCAACCGGTGCCTTCTGAGGTCAGGTCAAGTGACCAAGGGCAAGGGTTCAGTTTTTCATAACTTCGCAAAAAACGGTCGGAGAGCCGCGATTTTGGCATCCTCGTGTTCACCTCGCTCAGGCGCGTCGAATGGTATACTTTTTGTTCGGGTGAGGTCAACTTGAGGCCTCGGGGCTCGGGTCAAGGGCAGGTCAGCGCCCCCAGATCACGAAGATGATTGAAAGAGGTCATGTTACATATTACTCGAATCGGCAGGTCTTCCTGAGTTTTTTTTTTTTTTTTTTTGGTGGCCTTCCCGACTCGCTAACTCAATTTGATGGGGAGTTATTGATGAAAAACTCTAATGACCCAAGTGACCATAAATGACGTCACGCAATGTCAACAATGCAAAAGTGAAGAATCGGACGTTGCAAGGCGTGCAAGAAATCACGATTCCATGTGCTGGAGACAGTTTGAGATAGTTCTCGGCGCTAACATAGCAGTTTTCATTTTTCCCCATTGAGTTATACCTAATGGTGATTATTGGTGAGGTCACGTGGCCGACCTGACCTCATGTGATTTTTAGGGAAAATCCGTGATATACAAGCTGTGAGACCTCTGGAGGATACTACATCCTGTATGTAAGTTTCATCTCCCTGTGAAAGTTCCTCTGGCACTGACGGCGTTGCGAAGTTGCGACATCTGAGGACTGTGCAGAGGTTCACTTATGACGTCACAGGTCAGTGACCTGACCTGACCTGAAAATGCGGTTGGTGTCACAAAATGCGGCTTGGATCAAAGGTCAGGTAGGTATGCCAAGTTTCAGCTCTCTATCGCCGGCGTGTTCGGAGCTATCGTGAAAAACCCTATGGGGGCGGCACCCCCCCCCCCCCCGTCGGCCGGCGAGGGCCGAGGGTAAATGATACATGTAGTGCCTGATACGAGCATAAGGTTAAAACATGCCTAATTTCATTTCAATAATAACGCTCGAAAGCGTCACAGCTAGACAAAAAAGAAAAGCTGTACTTAAAAATAAGCGGATGTGAACACAATCTCCTTGACCGAATCCTTACAAAATGCAAGTCACGGGCCATGGCACCCCAGAAAACCTTGCTTAAAAAGACCCACTGAATCGCCACGAAATCAAGTGCTTTAACATAGGCGTGTCATCTCTATGTATATAAGATCTCTATGGGTACAAAATCCAGCTGTGAGCCCTAAAATGTGTGTACCTACAATGCATAAATTTTTATTGCTGCAATAGTCATGTCGATTGTAGATGCTTGTGGATTCTTGATGTCGTCTGAAGACTTGGCTTTCTCAAAGGTCTCTTCGCCATCAATTCTAAAAATTGCAAGGAGTTAACCCGCGCACCGACGGGGGTCTGCGCCAACTTCGCACCGACGGGGGGGGGGGGGGCGGATGACCGCCCCCCCCCCTGAGATCTCGAGAACGAAGCAAGATAGCGACAAGCGATAAACGGCATCGGATACGCACGGCCAAGATCTACAATTTTTACTAAGGTCATTTTCAGGTCAGGTCAAAGATGACGTCACAGGGGTCGAAAAAGTCAAAATGGCGGCGATAGATATGGAGAGAGTTTTTCTCGAATAACTTTCGAATTAGTCAAGATAGGAACAAACTAAGGGCATCATCGTGATCCTCTCGTCAATCCGCATCGAATGTTATATATGTTGACCTCGAAAGGTCAAGGTCAAAGGTTGACCTCAGGTCACGTGACCTCGAGGTCATCATGTATATCATTCGATGCGTCTTGACGGGCTGAACACAATGAGACCATCCACGCGTCTGTATCTTGTTCCTGTACGGAGTTATTGGCCAAAACCTTTGGTGACCTTTGATGACGTCACATGACCTCACAGCTGCCCAACAGCAAAATAGACCTCAAGGTAGTGAAGGTTGATCGTATATGAAGTCATGTATGGTATATGGGGCCATTCCGACCCGTTTTAGTGGTAAAAACAGGGAGTTGATTTTTCCCCCATTGACTTATAATGGGGAGGTCGCGAAATTGACCTGACCTTAGGTCACCGATATCAAAATTCCGAGATATACAAATTGTAGCTACTAATGACCTAATAATATCCTGCAACTTTCAAAGGCCTCCGACATCTACTGTAGCTCTGGCACGGTGACAAAGTTGCAAAAAAGTGACTTGAGGTTGGGTCATTCAAAGTGACCTGGTGACCTGACCTTAAAAGGTAGGAGGTTCAAACTTGCACACCATATGTAAAATTGATGAGGTTGTAGTCATACCAAATTTCGCGGCGCTACGCGCCGCGGTTTTCCCGCTATTCGCGAAAAACCTCAGGGGGGGCGGATATCCGCCCCCCCCCCCGTCGGTGCGAGGGTTAAAATTCGTCCCAAAACGGTTCATAATCCAATTGTGCGTCGTGGCCAAACATAAATGTACGTACCGATAACACATAATACAGTCAAAATCAGGGCTGCGGAGTCGATGGATTTTCGGCGACTCCGACTCCGACTCCGACTCCGGCTTTCAAAAACCAGCTCCGACTCCGACTCCGACTCCGGGCAGAATTGTCGACTCCGACCGACTCCAACTCCCGACTCCGACTCCGCAGACCTAGCAGGGCTGCGGAGTCGACAGATTTTCGGTGACTCCGACTCCGACTCCGGTCACAACTGTCGACTCCGACCGACTCCGACTCCGACTCCGACTCCGACTCCGACTCCGCAGCCCTGGTCAAAATGTTCCAGTCTTTTCAAGGGTCGTTTATTCATGACGCACATACCTATGCCTACTCTGCTCACAGCCCACTACCTACTCAGCACACCTTATAACTTCAGTTTGCTCATAAACAAATATATTTGGCAGGAATCGCAGACTAGAAGCTAGTTAGTACAAATACAATACATAACACTTTCAAATAAAGCGTGCTCTCATCAGAAAAAAAAATCGGACAAATGACGAACAATTTATCTATACATTCATGAGCCAGTATAGCCTTTGTACGACTTAAACACTGTTTAAAAATGGACGAACAAGAAGTAAGTACCTATATGGATATGGCAGCATGTGTACTATAGGGGAAAGTGGGGTAAGACGGTCAAGGTAGGTAAGACGGGCACCCCCTCTGCAGACCAAACCAATAGCGCTACGAGCGAGAAAAATTAGGACCAGAATAGCCTTTCCCACTACACACCGCCATTGAAGTCTGGTGAATTTGTGTTCGGTCAATAATCTTTTATTTTGATTTCTTTAAAACACTCATTTCATTGAAAACATTCATAATGTATTGTGCAAGCTTTTGTGTGCAGCACTATAGAGTTAAAAACTGGCAATCACTTGTGGCACACTCATATGCCTCCAGTGTTCATTCACCGCGGATTTGCTTTGTCTGCATCAAATTGTCCACAGAGAAAAATCGTGCTGAACTTCTGACATTGAGTTTGGGGTAAGACGGGCAACTATGAATCCGATGGGTCTGTAATGGTAAAAATATTTTTGTTGCTGTAGGAAAAAAGAAGCATTTCTGATAAGAATATGTTCGATTCCGATACTCACAGACATGTTAGCAATATTCCTTCGGCACAGTTTATTCTCGAATAATGAATGTGAAAAACGGCTCTACATGGCTTCTGAACTAGGGCCTATATACGAGTATACGCCTTCTGCACGAATCTCGTATACTGCCATTTCCGAAGCACTTGAGACCAACGAGCGACTGTATCAATGCGGCTAATCTCGGGCATTTGCTGCGAGCTGTGCTGGTCGGTGAAAGAAGCTGGCCGTCTTGCCCTACCCATGTGACCGTCTTACCCCATGGAGTGGGGTAAGATGGGTTTTTGCAAGGTTTTGCAAAAATAGCTGCAGTTTATTTGTTGAGTCAGGTCTAAGTCTCATCTTCTGGCAAATGGAAGTAAAATGTCTGTAAAAGGTTTTCACTCAGTTTCCCGTTTCTATGATGTTTCTAACCGGCCGAAAAATGGCTCCAAAGTTAAGGTGCCCGTCTTACCCCACTTTCCCCTACCTAAGCATATTTTAAAATATATCTGAGAAATATGTTTCAGTATAATGTGGCTAGCATTTTTAACATATCCTAAACATAACACGGTAAACAGACGAATAGCGTCGAGATCGCCGTCCCTTACAGGCGGCACATTCGTTTGACGTCATCCACACTATCGGGCAGCCAGCGGAGCTCCTCCAGCTTGGTGAGCGGACACGGGCCGCGGCGCGAGCCGAGGGGCAGCTCCCGCAGCTCTCCGGAGCTGCCGGAGCGCCGCAGCAGCCGCACGAACCGGGCGCCGTCGGCGGCAGCGAACACCTCCAGGAGAAGACAGCTGGAGGTCGGCAGGGGGCCCGAGTACACGCCCAGCGCCGCCTCCAGGGCCGCCAGTGTGGTGTCGTGGGCCGCGTACAGCCGCAGAGCCGTGTCGCTGTCCCGAGCTGTGTCAACCATGGTCCGCAGGAGACCTCCAGCCGATAGAGAACGGGTGGAGGGCGCGCCCTGGCTGCCGAAAGCCAGGAAAAAGAACCGCTCCAGCGCGGCGTACACGGTGGGGAGTCCGGAGCCGAGCGACTGGTGTGCCCACTCCGGGATCTCCAGACCGCTGAGCTGCTGAGTGCGGAAGATGTCGAAGACGTTCACCAGGTCGATGGAGCTGGCGGACGGTATGTCGGCGTGCTCGGCCACCACGCGCTTCAGAAGGGGCACCAGGTCGCGGTACTCGGGAGTGCGCTTCAGCATGGCCTCGATGGCGAGGATGAGCCGCGGGCAGCGCTCTGGGGACACGAGCCGAAGCACGAAATCATCCCTCTCAGGGATGACGCGGATGGGGCAGATGGGGTCGGCCGGCGGCAGAGGACCGCCCTGGTACTCTAGTTCGCCTAATTCAGTGTCCTGGAACAGACCGTGCAGCAGGGCCCGCGCCGACTCACGTGTCCGGTCACGGTCGGAGGAGATGACACTGATACGCTGACAGGATTGGAGTCGCAGCGCCGCGCCGTACCGGCTCCTCAGCAGGGCACCCAGCCGCACCTGATCACCCACCCCGGCCGGCAGTAGACTGCCGAACCCGCCCTGCCAGGTGACGTTCCGGTAGGGGTCAGCCGGGTAGGTGCCCCGCGGGGACCGGCCCCCGTGGCGACACACAGCCTGCACTTGGGTCAGCAGGGCCGTGCGACGAGCACCACTCGACTGAGCTATCACCAGCACCAGCAGAAGACCGCCCAGCGCTCCTCGGAGACGGAGACTCGCCATCGCAAACACTGACCACCGCGGGCCGCGTTGAACTTCCAGCGGTACACTGAGCACCTCGCGGGCTGCACTGAGTTTATAGCGGGGTCCTGGGCCGGCCGGGCGGCGAGGCCGCGGCCTCAGGATGACGCCACAGGGTGTGAGTCACAGCGGCCCGGCCGGCGGCGTCACCCCCACTCAGGCCGTCTTCTAGTGTCGCACCGACCTCCTCGAACAGTGTGAGGTCGTTATCACTGACATCCCGGCCACAACTTCCTGAATATTCCATATGCAGCACGAGTAGCGCAGTCCACAACAGCCAGACACGTGTGTCCAGTCCAGGGTCAAATGCTCACCCTGTCGTAAGTGAGAGGCACTCGGACGTTCTACGGTATTATCCTGTCTGACTAGACGGATATGACGTCACTGATTAGACGTGCACTGCGGTGCAGACGTTCATGAAATAAAACATTCCCGTCGCTGGCGAGGAACAGGTTTCGAAGCGGTATGGTCACGAACTCATTGGAAAATCATGAAGGGCAGCCGTCGGGCCAGGGAGGCCTCTTGGGACGCAGGGAGCCCCGAGCGAGGAGCGCCACATAAAAGTGGAGCGGAACGATGCGGTTCCATCTGTCACTCGTTCTGGTAACGAGCGTCCATGCCCATCCAACGGCAGTCGAATTCCCTGGTGGGACGGCAGAGCGGTGCCATTCCCTGGCCGTCCCAGCCAACACAATTAGAGCCAGCGGCAGCTCTGTACAAATCTCACGTGGCCACTAACAATATTTCCGGCTTCCGTTTAGTATCATTTTATCACACAGACGTGACTCAATAGCCTTGGACGTGACATATAATCAATTGAAATGTTGAACGTGCGTTCTGCGTGCAAAATGACACTCAAGGCTATTGAACTCCAGGTAAGGACACCAGCCGTTTGACCTTGAACGCCGCCGGCCGGCCGATGACGTCATTGGAGGCAAGCCGGCTCGGCGGACACACAGGGCGAATGCATAACGGAGGGGCGTTGGAACGGTTGGAACGTTGCGGGAGCCAGGGAGATATTTTAAAGTGGTTGCATACCACCATTGTTTGTTGATTGAGCTACAGACTGCATCCTTTTAAACCTCGATGCATCCTAGGCCTGGATGGTGCGTACATCCGTGGAACGATCACCCCGTCCGACGTCCGTGGTCGAAGCTGTCATAGTATTTAAGACACTAAGACGGGTGCAATAACGGCGATCCGATCCCGTCTCTGGCGAATTTAGAGGGGTCGTAAGGACCCAGGCCGAATCTGACCGTCTATTTTTAGGGAAACGGGGTGGGTGAATTGACAACCGATGGCTTAAGAGATGATGAGAAGGGATCCCGTCGTCGATTGTTGTTTGACAGACAACACATGTTGTACTGGGCGTATGACCATCAGAGGTAATGCCTGAACGTAGGCAAGCATAATTGGTCTGTCATATTGTTTAGGAATATAAAATGGTAATGGAGATCATTGAGGATAGGATCTCTACATTACGGGAATTCACTAATTACTACGGCCCATAGGGGCACCGCCGGAGCTGTTGTTTTGCCATCGGTCCGTCCCAGGCAACTCCAGGGAGCTGCAGTACCCGGCGGCCAAAGCGGCCACCTCGTCGACCCGCAGGTCCTCTGGGATTCCGTGATGCTTTAGTGCTTCACCCACAGAAGCACGGGCATAGCAGTAGGATGTGGGGCTAGGTGTCTCTCCACCTCTTCATTCAAAGAACAACGTGTACAGCGCCTGGTCCCGCCGAAGCTCGGTATCGACCGTGACTTATTCACAACTGGCGGATCCAGGAAGCGGTATTGGACACTGCGGGGGCTTACCCCAAAAAGGTTTCTCGGAATTAATTAAAAAAAACTCGGATTTCGATTCCTTGCGCACTGCTGTGCGGTGTGATTAACCAACATTTCCTCAGAAAAGTTGTGAAGTTTTCATTTATTCTCGAAAATCGATTTCGGGCGCTGCCCTGGTTGTTGGGGAAGACATTTGCCCCAAATGCCTTCCCCTGGATCCGCCAGTGGCCGTTGCCCCACTCCGAGCTTGACTAAAGAAGTCTTCAAACCTCACCAGAAACCGATGTTAAGGTGAATTTAAATCCAATAACTCATCTCTGTCTGCCCGCCTAAATACATATACTACACATGGTACAGCACCCGGCCCTGTCGGAGCTATGAGCCGATCGTGATATTTTCGGCTTTCCCCATCCCAAACTCGATTAGAAACGTTCTCCTTCCCCACCCGATTGCTGATTTCAATTCAAATTCAATGCCTCATCTCTGTCTGCCCGACCATAACCCATTCATTGCACACCGTTCAGCGCCCGGCCCCGCCAGAAGTATCCTAGCGCGCTGAGCAGTTGCCTCCAGCCGCGTCATCGCGAGGCCCCGCGCGGCCCATGAATGAATACATTGCGCGAATAGCCGTGTCACCCCCCTGATGACACTGTCGGACAACTAATGGCACGTGCTCTGTTTAACAATGTTCATTTTGCTCATACCTTTTTCAAATCAATACTGGGCGATGCCTTTGCGCAATAGACCTCTGTATTCCATATATGCCGCGAATACATACTGTTTAATGCTTGATGCCGAAAACACAAGATTATTGGGAAGTTCCAGCTACGGTAATCCATCACTACAGAACCTAATATACCTAATAGCCCTAAGCGAGTCATTCGAATGTCCTAAACACACATCGCAGGCACAGGCTCTGGAGTGTCGTCCATGCTTATCAGCAGGATCCCCCCTCGCCCTTCTGGCCTAATCCAACAACACAAGCAAAAAGGTCGAGGCATCGTCGGCAAATCGGTATGTCCTTCGGTAGCCGTAAAAAACCTGCAGTCGCGCGGCTTACAGTGAACACGATGAAGCGACCAAAAGTCAAGCTGAGAATGCGCTTTTTATTGAGAGCATAACATCTGAAACAATGATACAGGGTCTTACATTTTCCGCACATCACCGCTCACGTTGACAGGAACCTGACAGCTTTAAACTGTACTCATATTTCAAATGCCCGCGGCTAATAAATGATGCCAGTTTAACAATCGATGGATCCTCACCGAGTTAAAAGCTTTTAGCTGACATGTAAGTACAGTCTATTATGGACCCATTTAGGGCGCAGTAGGAATTAAGCGACTGAACATGAGTTATACATAGTCAAACATGACAATGTCAGATGATAATGAAAGACCAAAGTATGCATACCTATCCCAAGAAAATAATACCAGATTATGCCTCACATTATTAACATCCATGCATGTGAATGTTATTTCGGAAAGGTGTCGCATATAAACCGACAACAAAAAGAAGCGTCTCCCTCATTAAGCAAGCTAACTACATCAGAATACTAAAGCATCCTAACTAGATCTAAAGAGCTTAAATAACGACTCGCGTTGCCTAAATCCAAAAAGGTCTAAAAAATGACGAGACTGCATAAAGCTTTTAGACGACCAGAAGCGCTGGCGATTGCCATATAGCTTCTGTGTAACACCGCCACCTCTGGGCGCGCGCTGGGGGGGGGGGGGGGGGGTACGCCGCGAGGGGTCCCGCCTCCCCGGGTCGTTACGGCCGGTCAGCCCACCGTCCGTCCGGCGGCACGGAGCCCCGGCGGCCCACCGGCCGTCCGGCGGCACGGAGCCCCGGCAGCCTGCTGCCAGGACACGCTCCACTACCACTCGCTGTACTCGGCCGCTGATGCCCGCGGCCCACGCACGGCGTCATCCTACACCACAACCCCAGCCGGGCAGACGGCCATCAGGCTTGGTAATGTAAGAACACCCAAACGAGTCGCTAGTCAACCCCGGGCAGCATTACTAGCGGACCAGCCTCGACAGCTCTAAAGGAAAACGTGAATACCGCCAGTCCTACTCGATATCAATGCTAGCAGGCCACGCATTATGGAATACGTGAAATGGTCAGCCTACGGTACATCTTCCAGTGGAAACGAAAAACAAAACGAAAATAAGGACTATCATAAATAAGCTGCACTACCGAGCTCGGTTGTCTTCAATACTAATTAATACTTACATCATCAGACATTTTACATCTGTTGACTTCATATTAGCGTCATCATTGGGCACATCTTTAAGTACCACCCAACCATATCCCTATTTCATAATCTCGACATTATTCACACACAGCAATATATACCCACCACCCCATACCTATGTTCTGCCCATCCGACCCCCCGCAGACTCACCTAGCCCGTCTATACCCTTTCCTAGCATCTGTCGCAACAGTGTGGAAATGCCACATCACTGTAGAACGACTCCCATCCCCCCTCCCCCGTGAGAAGCCAGGCAGCTCAGGTGAGAATGCCTGCTGGCTGGTGAGACGCACCCCGTGAAACGCCCGGTGCCGGGTGAGAGCCCTCCTGCTCCAGTGAGACCCCGCTGCCTGCCCGGTGAGACGTTCCCGCTCCTTCGGTGAGAAGGGGCCTCCCCTCGGTGAGAGCGCGGCGAGTGAGTCCCTATTTGGCGGTGAGCGCCGACAGGGCCTTGGTGAGCGCGTCGTTACGCAGGCGCAGCTGGTGGTGCTCGAGGGCCCCCCTCTCGGCGGTCTCCTCCAGGCCGGCGATCCGGCGGTCCCGCTCGGCCAGCAACTGACGCAGACGGTTATTCTCCTCCTCCAGCTGCGGATAGGGAGGAAAAAGATACAGGTCATACATAAAAGAAAGAAAAAGAAACAGTGATGGCACAGACACAACAGAGACACTGACACTGACTTAGGAGAGGCGGATGCTGACACTGATCAGGACCGACAGTGTCAGCTTTTCAGTATAGACACCGACACCAACACAAAACCTACGCTGACAGAGAAGGACCGGAACTGGACTCGAACAACACAACAAAGATGGATGTAACTGAGACAAAAGCACAGGCGCAAAATATGCGTGGGGCATCGAGTGCGTCCACTGCGTTTCCATGATAGGAAATTCAAGGGCAATTAAATGAATGAAAACTTTCAAAATTTCGGACCAGAAGTAACGTATTCGTATGGCGTATGCGCAGAATCTGACATTCATTTCCAACAAAAGCGAAGATACACAATCGAAGGCAAGTAGGCTTTCTTCAGCACCGTCGACTGCACATTTGATTTGTCGGTCAGCCCAGCACTACAGGCAAGAAGAGACAGCCTAGATACAGCCTTCAACGGTTGTTGCTTTAAAAGGCCGTGGAGCGTGGGTCGTTTGGCAAACAGCACACGTCCACATAACGACAGAGCGCAGCCGACAGATCTGACGGGCCTTACTGAGTGGGAATCAAAAGGCCCACACAGAACGGGGAGATCCGGCGGGCAAGCCGTTGATAACCATAAAAGGTAGGAGGTGCAGCGGGAGATCCATTGAGCCAATGGGAGATCTATTGGGATTGACTGACGGGAGATCCATTGAGAGATGGAACTGACTTTATTTGCCATACAAAGTAAGAGATCCGGCGACTCGGTCTGCGCTGCCAGGTGTCCCGAGCTTCACTAGCGGATAGCTGTCTCTCGGCCAGGTACGCGCTGCTCTGTGACCTCGTATTCTTGGAATGGAAAGCCGTACCTCGGTATGCCCTCCTAGAACTATCCCAGCCCCAGCCAGTGAGCTGTATCTCAATGTCGTCCTTTCATTGGACCCTCCCAGCTCGAACAGTGATTTAACCAAACCCGTAAAACTCCGCGCCCTCCCAGAGGTCCCACCTACCCCTAACCGGCACCGCAGTCGCCCACCGTCACACCTGGCACTGCCCAATAAAGCGCCGAGCCTGTCCATAACCGTCGGGCCGCTATCGTCGCCGGTGCCGTGTCCACACAGCGGCGGCCACCGGCAATATTGGCCGCCCCACGGCCACCGCGCTGACCCGCGGCTGCCGGAGACATGCCGGTCACACTGTGAATGGGAGCTAAATGTACCGATGTCCAAACACGGCGATAGAAGGATGATCATTGACCAGTAATGCATGCAATATGCATGATTATGCACTGCAGCCAATGCATTCATTGCTGTGTTTAATACGGCATCGGGGGTACATTACCACACGTTGCGTAGTTCTGACTTCTAGGACGTTCTAACATCCTTCCCCGAGTAAGGCTCAAATTAAACAGAGATCCAGTTTATTTTACATCGCTTGGCCAGCTGTCTTTCACTGACACCGTCCGAGCGTGTTTGGTGTCAGAATGCGAACTATGACGTCTGGTATTCACCCCATTCACAGAAACACTCTCAGAGCAGCCCTCTCCTTCCTGTCGGCGCGTGTCCAGCGCTCAGTTCAGTCACGTCCGGGGCAGCACCGGTGGCGCTCCACAAACGCACTCGGTTCGCGAGCGCCCCACTCGGCGTCCACTCCACATCTCTCCACACCTCCCCACCTCTGTTCACGCCTTCGTGTCCGCCATCGCACCAAACAATTATCGCGCCGGTCTCGGCGGGGAGCGGTGCTCGGTCGAGCCACGTCGAGCGCCGCGCCGCACGCCCGTTTGAGACACAGAGGTGCCGACCGAAGACAAACGATGAGGAGGCGCGTGGCACGGGACCAATATGAAATGCACACGCCGACAGGTGTCGGAGGCCGCGCGCTACCAGGCTGGCTGTGATGTGACACCTGGGACCGGTGTGAGGTATGCCTGAGGTGAGGTGAGGTGAGGTGTGCCTTTAGGTGAGCTGGACGAGCGAGGGAGCCCAGTGCTGGTTGTGCGGAGGGTACTAGGTGTGGTATTATGCCTGTTAGGTATACCTTATATCACACCCGTTACTATGTCCGGTTAGTAACGGAATTGCATTAAATGAAAAAGAAACACATCGAAAAAGGCATGTGCTTTGCCATCAGCTGGTCCCGTGTGTTCCGTGTCGCATCCGTCAGACAGTTCCGGTCACGTACCATCGGCACGCGCCAACGACCGGCGCCAGCCACCATCGCAGGGTCACTGCCATACACGGCTGGGTGTGAGAATATCACTGGAGCTGTCCGTTCAGGGTACGAGTTCTCACTAGGGTCGGCTGAATAGTAAATAGGGTAGAAAACTATCACTGGGGTCATCCAAAGAGGACGCGACGCTCTCACTGAGGTCGCTTCGTCAAAGATACACCGCTCTTATTGATGAATGATGACCGTATCACACGGAGGATAACAGCCTAAGCCAAACTTTTTTTCTCGATGTGGCCTAACAATACGGCCGGTTATATCACTCTCATTAAAGCCGCTACAATACGGATGACGACAGCCTAACCTATGACTTCCCATTGACCGACCCAATACGACAGGGTGCACCACTCTCACTGACACCACCATACGGAGTATGCCTCTTACTGGGCCCACCCGTATACCACAGGATATCGAGACATCCAACCGACCTCGCCGCCTTCTCCCAGTGGAAAAACAGCGCCGCCATCCGTCTCAGTAAGTCAATATAGGTGCACCGCCGGGAGCACAGATCCAATTAGCGATTGTTTCGAGAACATCGAGGAGTGCATTGACGTGGCCTTTGACCGCCGCCATCCAGACGGATACGGTCACGGGCAAGAGAGCATCAGAAGTAGCAGAGCAAGCACGTGGTGAATGACAATGCACACGGCATCATAAGATACGGCCCTAGCGTTACATAAAAAGCAGGACGGCAGGCCTACAGAGCCAATTAAGACAGCGGCTAACAACATACACGGCCGGATAAGAATGTCATGTTATGACATTTATACCGGAAGTGACCTAAATAAACAGGAAACGTATAATAGTTAAATGCTATCCAGGGACCATGCATTTCGCTTTTTCTATTTTGCAGATGTTCTGACATGATGACGTCCTGAGACCAAGACAGAGAAGTGAGAAATTTGTGACCTGCGACCCCGACGGTGACCTCTGTAACCTGACCTGGTATTACGCTGTGACCCCGAGTAATGACTTTTGACCCCAACATTGACCTTGTGTCCCAAGTGGAGACCCCAGTGATCCGAGCGTTAACGTGTGACCTGACCCCGGTCACTGACTTGCAGCAGTCCAGCGGCGGTCTCTGACCCGAGTGGTGACCTCTGAGACCACGAGCGTTGACCTCTGTGACCTGACCCTCCGGGAACTGACCTGCAGCAGTTGGGCGGTGACCTCTGTGACCTGACCCCTGGAACTGACCTGCAGCAGTCGGGCGGTGACCTCTGTGACCTGACCCTCCGGGAACTGACCTGCAGCAGTCGGGCGGCGGCCGGCTCCAGTGGCGGTGACGGTGGCGGCACGGCTCCGGCAGCCGGAGTGTCCGGAGGGCCCAGAGAGTCGCAGTCCTGGTTGTTGTCCTCATCGTCCGCGTCCAGATCAGACAGACTGTGGAAGAGACAGGAGGTGAGGAGGTCAGACTAACAGACAGACAGAGACAGACTGCCGGAGAGACGGTCGGTCGGAGGTCAGACAGACTGTGGAAGAGACAGGAGGTGAGGAAGTTAAACTCACGGAGAGTCAGGATAGGTCGAGATCAGATAGACTGTCGGAGAGACGGGAGGGGTGGAGGTTAGACTCACGGAGAGACGGGACGGGTCGAGCTCAGATAGACTGTCGGAGAGAAATGGTGGACTTCTGCGGGGTACGGTACGGGCGATGGTCAGACTAACCGAGAGACAGAGACAGAGACAGACAACTGGAGGAGAGACGGGGGACGGGTGGATAGTCAGACTCCTGCGGGGTACGGTATGGGCGGAGGCTAGACTAGCTGAGAGACGGGACGGGCGGAGTGTGGAGGTTAGACTAACGAAGAGACGGGGGAGCCGAATGGATGGGAGATCAGAGGTCAGATGGCTGCTTCGTGAGACAGATCGGAGAGCTCGAGAGGAGATGAGACTGTCGAGAGGGGCGGACAGAAGACAGACTGAACGGTTTTAAAACATGCACAAGGTAGATCGATGTTAGAGAGAAAAAATACCGGTTGTGAAACGCCTCTGCATTTGATATTAGGGTTCACTGTTACTAACCCATCAGCATCAGAAACACGTTAGCTGTACCGCCGTTTCAGACCAAACGGGCCATTTGGGAATGCTTAATTGGCCATATTTACTTTGATGCAACTTGACTTAAATTTTATCATAAATACATTTATGAAAATAATAATGTAGCATTAGGTCCAATCCAATGCTCTGGCCGGCCACTCCAAGGTCTAACAAGATGGAGCTTATTCACCGGACACTTTTTACGAACTACATCAAACGAAAACGTTCAAGGCACGCCTACACCGATATACCCCAGCAGCATTCGATCAATGTCGAGTCTAATGTACCAGTTCACCTCCTCAAAACTGCTTGACAATGCTCGGTGATGGGTCGGCACACCTGACCGCAGCGGATGACCAAACAGCGTCTGGGCTGGTGACCTGCCGTCGGCCCGTGGCGTGTTTCGCAGCTCGAGGAGACCTCGGTCGAGCTGATCGTCGTCCAGCTGTCCGCTCGCCGAGGCAGCCACGATTATTTTCTTCACCGTTTTCACGGCAGCCTCGGCGTGACCGTTGGATCTCGGGTACCGTGGGGATGACATCTCGTGGCGGACTCCCCACCGGTCCAGAAATCGCCGGAGCGTGGAGGAGGCGAACTGCGGTCCGCCGTCTGTCCGCAGTACGGTGGGAACACCCGTCTGAGAGAACAGCCGCCGCAGCTGCTTCACCAGGTGGTCCGCCGAGGCCGTCCTGGGGCAGACCGTTACATACGGCCAGCCTGACAGTCTGTCCACGTACACGAGGTAGGTCCGGCCGGCGACATAAAAATAATCTGCCGATACCGACTCGAAAACGCGGCTGGGAAGATCGTCTTCCATCCATAAGGGCTCATTGCTGTGACTGGCAGCGAGCTGCCTGCAGCTCTGGCATGCAGAGACGGTGTTGCATATGTCCCGGTCAATCCCCGGCCAATACACGGACAGCCGTGCGCGGCGTTTGGTTTTCTCTATTCCTTGGTGAGAATCATGTAGCCGGTCGAGAACGTTGCGGCGTAGACTGGCCGGAATCACGAGCCTCGCTCCGTAGACGATGAGCCCGTCGTCGACCGCCAGCATTGAGCGGACACCCCAGTAGGGCCGCAGATCTGGTGCCACGTCGTGTCGGTGGTCGGGAAATCCTGCCAGGATGACGTCACGGAGGGCTCGGTACTCGGGATCGCGGGCGGCTGCCGCCCGAACCGAGTCCAGAGTCCGGTCTTGGAGCGGAGCGACTAGGACACCGTCCTCGGAGGTCGCGCTCAGAGTAGCGACCACGGCGTCGTGCAGTGCCTCCGTCACCTCCGCAACCTCGTCTCCCGTTGCTGGATCGGAGACTGGAGCGCGTGACAGGGCGTCCGGGATGCAGTGTGAGGCCCCCTTTTGCCATACAGCAGTGAAGCTGTAGATCGACATTTTCTCCCGCATCCGCTGGAGGCGAGGGTTGTCGATCTCTGATAACCTCTTGGAATTGAGGATCGGGACGAGAGGGCGGTGATCCACGATGAGGTCGAACTGTGGAAGTCCTGCCAGAAAGATGTGGCACTTGCGGAGGGCCCACAGGCAGGCCAGGCACTCCAGCTCCACCACCGCGTATCTTGACTCTGTATCTGTAAGGAAGCGGGAGCCGCACTGCACCATCTTCCATGTGTCTCCGTGGCGCTGCTGGAGAACGAAACCCAGACCGCGGGTTCGTGCAGAGTCCGTTTGAAGCTTGGTAGGCAGCTGCGGGTCGAAGAAGGCCAGAACGGGTGGTGACACCAGCGCTCTCTTGACGTCCTTGAATGCCTCTTCATGTTGCTCAGTCCATCTCCAGACGGTGTGCTGCTTGAGCAGGTCTCTGAGGGGCTGAGCTGCACTGGCGATGTCTGCTGAGAAGTCGGCCAACTGATTGGTGAGTCCCAGGAACGATCTGAGATCGGTGAGGTTCTCCGGCCGCGGGAACTCAGAGATCGCTTGCAGCTTGCGGTCGTCAACCGTGTAGCCCTGTTCCGAGATGCGGTAGCCGCAGTAGTCCAGCGACGGCCGCGCAAACTGGAATTTGCGCGGGTTGATAGTGATGCCTGTCTCTCGGCAGCGTCTGAGGACCGCGACCACGTGAGAGAGATGGGCGCTGTAGGTCGCGTCGTGCAGCAGCAGATCGTCCACGATTTTCAGCGTTCGCGGTATATCTCCGAGTGCTGCGTCGCCCCGCCTGTTGTATTCGTCACCTGACGAGATGAGACCCATCGGGGCCCTGAGGAACTTCATCCGGCCCCATGGAGTTATGAAACAGGTGAGGTCTTGAGATTCCTCGGCGATCGGGACCTGAAAGTATCCCATGGCGGCATCCAGCGTGGTCAGCCACCGCGCGTCCCCGTCGATAGACGCCACTGCGTCGTGGATCGGTCTCACGGGGTAGGCAGGTCTCTTCACGAACCTGTTGATGGCGGTCATATCCACGACCAGTCTGGCTCCTCCCTGGCGTTTCGCAATTGGCACCATGGGGTGACACCACTCCGTAGGGTAGTTCACCGGGGCCACGATCCCTCTGGCGACCAAGTCGTCGAGCTGGCTCTTTATTTCCTCTCTCCAGCAGTATGGGATGTTTCTGGCAGCGGTGAGAGCTGTGGGGACTGCGTCGTCTGTCAGGTCGATGACCATCGGGCCACCAGCCATCTCGCAGAGCGTCTCATTGCCGTCGAACACGTCTTTGAATTGTTGTCTCAGGGCCGCCTCATGACCTCTGATGACATCGTCTGACGGGTCGTATTCGTGCTCCCACACAGGCTGGGCACTGGCCGCTGTTTGTTGAGACGACGGCTTCGTGCTGGATCCTGCGGCTCCCGCGCCGCCCGCTGTGGTTCCAGTGCCGCCCGCTGCGGCTCCCGTGCCGCCCGCCGCGGCACCCGTGTCGCCTGCCGGGGCTTCCGTGCCACCCGCCGAAGTTCCCGTGCCGCCCGCCGCCCGGGCCGCGGCCACGTGTTGCAGCGGGTGACCAGTAGGCGGCGCCAGGTGTTCGTCGACAGGCGGCGCCGGCGGACGGTCGGGACGCCGCAGAGGCCGCGCGCCGATCGACTGTGAGCGGACGTGGCTGCCGCGGCTTTGGTCTGGAACGGACTGACTGCGCCAGATGTTGACAGGGATCTGGGCCGGAAAATTGGCGGGCAGGATCCGCAGACGCACGGAGTCACACCAGCCGAGCAGGAATCCGGTGACCTCTCGCAACACATACACCGTTGTGGCGGTCTGGCAGTCGCCAAAGGTCACCGCGGCGCTGAACTGGCCGATGCAGGTCAGCGGCGTGCTCCCGGCTGACGAAAACTTGATCTCGCCGCCTACCGACCCGGTCATCTTCGTTGCGACACCCAGGGACGCAGCCATGTCAGCGCCCATGACCGTAGCTTCCGCCCCGGTATCAGGCATGCATAACACGGCCGACGATCCCGTCGAATGGACGAGTGTCACTCTGATCCGCGGCGTGCGGCGTGCAATCAGTTGGTCCACGTAGATATCTCCGACAATTTGTCGTACTTCGGGTCGGTCACCGGCCGCGTCCGCGTTTGCCGGCGCCGCGCCAGGACCCGTGCCCCGCCCGCGGCGTAACCTTGACCGGCCACGGCCGGGCGGCTGGTCGCCGGCCGCGCGGTCACGTGATCTGGCATCCTGCCAGCCACGGCCGCCGCCCCGGGGACCGCGGTCGGGCGGCTGGTTGGCGCACACCGTTGCGAAGTGACCGGAGCCTCCGCATGCATGGCATGCTGCATCCATCGCGGGGCAGCGCACGCCGTCAGCGTGTCGAGCCCGACCGCAGCGTCGGCAGGGGTCGTCTCGACGCGCACTGTTGGAGCATGGATGGGCACGCGACCGACGGTACGCCGACAATGCTGTCACGTTAGCCGGCTCGCCGAGAATTGCGGCACTGTTCGCGTTCGCCGACTCACACGCACGACAAATGTCCACCGCCCTCTGCAGCGTCAGCTTCGGCTCATGCAGCATACGCTTCAGCGCCTCCTCGTCACGGATGCCGACCACGATCCTGTCACGGTACTGATCGTCCGCACACTTATCGCAAAAGTCACAATACGCGGCGATTTCCTTAATAGACGATACAAAATCGTCGAACGTCTCATCCGGTTCTTGCACTCGCGAGTAGAAGTCTCGTCTGTCGAGGATGATGCTGCGTTGACCACGCAGATGAGCCTCCATCGTGTCGATCACGGTCTTCAGGTCGGCTTCCGAAGGGATCTGGAGGCTATATCGCAGCGTTCGCGTCCACTCGTCGTCGAGCAGTGACATCAGGGCCGCCTTCTGCTCCGCGATAGGCAACGTCTCCAGGTGAGTGAGGAGCCTGAAGTCGTCGAACTTCTGGCGCCACGTGCCGAACTCCTTGAGGGACGCGGAGGAGGTCAGGTGCGGCGTCGAGATAGCGCTCGACGGGAGTTTTGCTGGCGTAGCAGAGGGCTGTCTGCTCTCGGTGACGGCCGTCTCGCTCCGTGCGATCGGCTGTTGCACCTGGTTCGCCAGCGCCCGCTCCAGCATGGTTGCGAGTCGTTCCTCCCGCTGCGCCGCCTGCTCGGCGAGCCGCTCCTCCCGCTGCGCTGCCTGCTCCGACTGCTGGGCCAACAGCGCCGTCAGGCGCTCGAGTTGTGCGTTGTCCGCCATCACTGACGCGAGCGATCCGACACGGCTGCACGTAGTTCAGTATATCTCGGAATCGGTGTCGCACGCTACCGATCACACTACCGACCGCGCCATGTTCTGTTCTGCGCCCGCCGGATCCTCAGTCCGCACTGACACGACACGCACCGCTCTGCACATATATTGCCGGCTCGGACGGCACGCACACCTTGACGGCTCGCCCGACACTGCCCGCTCTCCGCCGGCGCCGGCCGGCGGCCGCTCGGCGGGCCAAGGCCGGGCCCTTCTCATAACGGGGGTTGCGGGCCCGTATCATAACAATAGGTACTCCTAATGACAAGTTTTCGCCGACTGCTATTCGATGCGGATCGGATTCCGAAATTGATCCCGTTCCTTTGAGAATATCCGGTGGCATATCACTCATACCACTCATACCTACCTCGAATCTGTCCTACATTACAAAACTATGCTGTAGGTGGCAGATCATACACGCTAGCCGTCGCCAGCGGTTGAAAATCCTTGCTTCGTTTGGACACTGACCCGGAAAAAACCTTAGTCAGAGGGACCGGAAGACAGACTGGCAGGAAGCCGTCACACGAGACCCCACCCGGGCTGCGGCTGAGTGGCGGTGGTATAAACTTGGCAGCTCCACCTCACACCCACCCACACAGCCCCGGCGCCGGCCAGCCTCTAAGACTGCGTGTCTCGGCGCCCTTCGGAGCATTTGGCGTGACCGAGCGGTGCCTGCCCGGAGGCGGTCGTGCATAATTGATCCCCGGCAGGAGGATCACAGACAGTGTGGCAGCCCTCCCCCCGGACCGGCGCCGCACACTCGACATTAGAGCACAGACATCCGACAGGGCAGCGCAGTAGCGACAGTCAAACTTGCTGAAAGGTAGCGACAGTGAGAATATAACTACTGACCAAGTATTGATAGTAGAGAGACCCATGAATGTCAATGACATATTAGTCACATCGCCATGACATTATGCACGCTAATGCGTCTACCGTGTGACTCGCGACAAAACTTTCCGTTGAGTGTCCTATTTGGTTTTCTTGGAAGATATTTAGTCGGTAAGAAGGTTATCAGGTCAGCGCTTTGAGCACCACCTTGTGTCTGACACGGCATCTGTGGTACCCGATGGCCTGACCGGCATAAGCCGTTCACGTGCAACCGTAAAATGCGGCTCGGAACGGAATAAATTAGAAGATTCAAAATGCCCACAGCACTGATACTATTCCGATGCCAACAGACCAAGCTCATGGACGGAGACACAGCCTCATCCAAGGTCTCGACGAGTGCGAGTTCAGGGAGGTCAGCTCTATGCCAGATTTATTGTTACGAGAATGTTGGGTGAGAGCCGGAATTGAAACTTCAGAATATTCTGAATATTCAACCTCCGCTAACTTCATAATACTACATGAGCAAAGTGCAAGCTGCCGCTGAAAATGGAATGGCCCGTGGCTTATGAATCGCGACTGCTCAGGGTCGGCTCAAGGCAAGACGGCCGTCAGCTATTGATCAAGATTTCCTCAACTTCAGAGACACTGAAAGCATATACTAAAACAAAACTGCATACTGACTAGTGACTACAGAATGAATGCCAATCACCTCCATGGATTACGCAACGCCTGACGTAACGCATATCACTAAGTCACTGACCTCACCTAACTTTCTGCCGTCCTAGGGAAATTAACCATCACGCGTTAAAACCCTCCACACATAATAAACCACGACCTTCTCACCATTGAAGCACACCATATGCATAATATGACTTAATTACAGTGAGTGTTCTCCATTGTAAGACCGACGGGCGAAACGAGCCGAGAACGAGCCCATGCAAATTACCTGACGTAACCTGAATAGCTACAAGGACCGGACAAGCACCACTCAGCACACATCAACAATTCATTTCCAGAGAGCATCTCCCCGCGGGCGTGACATTGCCAGCGAACGTCTCTCCAAAGGGGCGACAATACGCCCGTCGCCTGGGGCCAAATTTACTGAATGGAGCGGGCTTCCCTAGTAGGCACCGTGACGTTTGAGTGAGCCGGCACCACCAAATTAGCAACCCACTGTGGTGTGGTCACTAGAATCCATGAGAGGAAGGTGAAAAAGAAATAGTAGAGAGAAAGGATACCCATAGACAGCCAGTGATAGAGACAAACATCCCTACAAAGTGACAGACAGGAAGACAGATATTCATCAGACCTTCAGACGTCGGAAACTCCCACCGACTGGTGACCTGTCGGCTGTCGTGCCACCGACCGGTGCAGTGCGGGACCCAATCATCACCTCCGTCTCGCTGGGAAAAGCCTCACGCGCCGTGAAATGAGGAATCCTGTCCGGAGTGTGGGAGGCGGACGTAGGCGCCGGTGTGGCGCCGATTTCGGTTCCGGGTGGCACGGACCGCAGCGTTGGAGAGCTTAGCTGATGTATGTAGCAGAAAGCTGCGAGGCTCTGTCCCTTTCCTTCCAATACAAACAATGATTTTAAGTGCGTTTTACGATTTTATTGTTTACCACAGTTTCCTTTATTAGTTTGACTTCAAACATGTTTGATGGATTTCAATGGCTGCCGGACCTAAGCAGCGGTAACACACATCATTTCCTATGATTTCGGTTCCTTGAACTTCTTTGTTCATATGGAAGTCCAGAAGATAAGAAGGTGACTATAAGAAATAAGCCGTACCTAATGAACCGCACAAAAACGAGATTGCAAAAAAAAAGGACGAGGCGATAAGACACCAAACACGACCACTAAAACGTGTCGGTGGTTTTTAGTTTCGAAACTGCAAAGACAAACAGAGTGGCCATTGGTCAGCTAAAATGGATCCAAATAGGGGAGAAGAAAAAGCTCTGGAGGAGGAAAACGCTGAAAGAGTAAAACCCTTGCCGTGTACCAAAGCCTAAGCCTCCGTGCACTTAGGACGCTCATCGCACAGCCACCGAGAACGCCTACAAGATCCGGCGCCGGGCTCACGTCAGACCCGCAGACGCACCAGACATCGGCACCATATCTCCGTCCAGCTCCGAGCGATACGCCGTGCACGTGAATCATTGAACACGCACCGGCTCTCGTATTCGCGCCAGGCTTCAGCTTTTCTCGGACGTTTAGCTATATGTAACGTACAGCCACGGAATATATAGTCTACGACATGGAATGGACAGGAGCTTCGATTAGCATTGCCACGTGTGTAACCAAAAATCAAGGATTTTGCCGGATGAATATCCGGAGATCCGGAGGATGCGGATGAATTTCTTTCCACGTGGGTGTACATTTTCATATATTTTCTTAACATTTCATACATTTTTTCTTAACAATCGTCGAATGATTCGTCTTCAACTTAAAGGCCCAAGTTGTGACTGTGACTTCGAAATGGTAACCGTATATTTTATTGGAAACTTTTAGCACACATTGTTACGGGAGCATTTATACATATTCATTGCATTAGAGTTTTAACATTGGTCTAAAATTAAATGAAATTCGATGAAATTCGTCTAAAATTTGATGAAGATGAGGAAGTGCGAGCACTCGCGCTCTACTTTCAGGGTCCCAGGACTATATATGGCCTTGGTCCCAGGGCGTATCGGTTCCTACAAAAACGGTACGTCCTTCCCCATCCTCGAACTCTGCGGAGGAAGATGGAAAAAATACAGATGCGAGCTGGCTTTCATGGCGCTATCTTGGCTCTCATAAAAGAGAAGTTCGCCGGAGCAAGTGCCAAGGACAAGCTGTGCATCATTTCGTTCGACGAAATGCAGCTGAAACCAAGGTTGGCCTACCAGCGGGGTGATGACGTCATCGAGGGCTTCACTGATCATGGCTCTCTCTGCCGCGCCAATGCCTGCGCCGACCACGCCTTGGTCATGATGGTGCGGGGCGTCAGTGTCACCAAACGCTGGAAACAGCCCATCGGTTTCTTTCTGAGTTCCGGAACGACCAAGGCCGTTGTGCAGCAGCAGCTGTTAACACAGTGTGTCCAACGTGTAACAACAACAGCGGGATTCACTGTGCTAGCTACAACTTGTGACATGTCAAAGAACAACCAGGCGACCTACAGACTGCTCGGAGCTGCGGAAACCGGCTTGTTCACCGTGGACGGGCACGAGGTTGCTGCCCTGTATGACGTGCCTCACATCTTCAAATGCATACGAAATGCATTAATGAAATACGATATTGAAGTAGACGGTGAAGTAGCCTCTTGGAGTCATTTAGAAACACTCTACGCACTGGAATGCGCTTCTTTCCCACGGGCTGCTCCAAAACTAAGCCAGAAACACATCAGGCCAAACAGTGGCGGATCCAGGGGGGGGGGGCTGCGGGGGCTGGCAGCCCCCACCCAAGGAAAACTGGCGCCACTGCGCCGAAGGCGCAGTGGCGCCAATTTTCAATTCACAACTCATCGGAGTGCCGCATACTAGGACTAGGATGCAAAAATCAGTCGAATAACGTCGTTTCAGTACGCTCCGCACCGATATTTCCAATCGTGTGGTGTCACTGTACATACTGATCCTGGGCGCCTCTTGTCAGGGCCACTGGGCGCCAATATTTCAGCGCCAATACGATGCGACTATGGCGCCCATCCGGGGCGTGGCGCCCAATTATGACCTGCAGCCCCTCCCCAGTGAAAATCCTGGATCCGCCACTGAGGCCAAACAGCTTTGAAAATTAAAGTCAGCTATGCCCTATAGGTGATGAGCCGGACAGTAGCAGCAGCAATCACATTGCATGCGACCCACGGCAAGCTCCCGCGCACTGCACTCCCGACTGCTACTCTCCTGCTGCGCCTCAACGACCTGCTCGATGTGCTAAACTCTTCCGACCGGTTCGACCCCTGCTCTAAGCGACGCGCGATATCCAGCCTCCATCCAGCAACGGCGGGAGAACACCTGCAGTTTCTTCAGGAGAGCGACGCCTGGCTGCAGCGGTGGACGGTCGGTGGCGGCGCCAGCATCGACTCCATTCGAGGACTGCGACAAACGATAAAAGGCGTGGTGAAAATCTGGGACTTGTGTCAGGCTGCTGGGTGCACGTTCCTGTGCACTAGGGTTGTTCAAAAAAACCGAATTTTAGAAAAGTATATGGGCTCATGGCTCATGTGGTGCGGTATTCTTTTCTGAGACCAATGATGCCCTTTTTCTGAAAAGTATTAACTGTTAGGGGCTCCTCAAACGGCTTAAAGAGGACCATGCTACGCCCGCCGACCGGCCGGTGTCAATAAGGGCGAGAACTCGACGCCGCGCGCCGGCGGCAGCGCCTTATCGGCACCGCGCGCCACGACATCTGCCGGGCGGCCGGCTGGGCGGTGGGAAGTTATAAGTGCGTGGTCTTATTGCACACGATCGGGGTGAGCTATCCCATGTTTTCGGGGCGGAAAGTTTCAGTGCAGCATCGGTGCGTCTGCCACGGTGGTCTGTGTCGATGGTATAGAAAATAACTCAAGCAGAGCTGAGAAAAGACTGAATGATTCCGGGTAGTTGCCTCGAAACAATCCGTTTCAAGAATACAGCTGCCTTCTTAACGTACTGTATCACTTGTTAATTCTTCAAAAAGCAAGCTCTGAGCAATAACACACCTCTTTGCATTGCTGTTGACAATTTACGTTAGTTTTGGACGGTGGCTCGCAGCCCCAATATGCTGCCGCGCAACTTTATTCCAACGGCGAAACGGCAAGTTCGCGAGAATCGAAAATTCACGATATACGTACAGCAGGGGCTGGCAATGCAGTATGCACAAGGACAGAATATGGAGGAGACCCGACAGTCATCGGCCCAAGTTTGGGGGTGGCTTTGACGAGCATAGGCGTCACCAATGTCATTATTCAGATACGTTGATGTCAGATGGGCAACAGGATCGACGCCAGGTGTAGCTTAGATTAGCGGGTCGAAAGAAAACATAACATGTCTGGGAATGACAGGGTGGCCACCCTGACAGTGTGACGAAGTGAGACATGAGTAGAGACATTCGCCGGAGTACCTACTCATATAAATCAAGCGCCGTTTATCCAATCCTTCGAGCATAAGCGACGCCGGCAGTCCGGCCAGGGCGGCCGTGCCCACCGATGCCGATCAAGACCCGAATCCAGACCCGGCATAGAACACAGCTCTGCCCTGACGTGACACATTACCCCGGTGTATCACTCATGACGGATAGACCAATGCAGGAGCCTTGCCAGCTCCTGTTGTACCTGCTTCGTTAAATTTTCGATTCTCGCTACGTTGCCGTTTCGTCGTTGGAATAGAGTTACGCGGCAGCATATTGGGGCTGCGAGCCACCGTCCAAAAGCAACTTAAATTGTCAACAGCAATGCAAAGAAGTCTGTTATTGCTCAGCTTGCTTTTTGAAGAATTAACAAGTGATACAGTACGTTAATTAAGAAGGCAGCTGTATTCTTGAAACGGATTGTTTCGAGGCAACTACCCGGAATCATTCAGTCTTTTCTCAGCTCTGCTTGAGTTATTTTCTGTACCATCGACAAAGACCACCGTGGCAGACGCACCGATGCTGCACTGAAACTTTCCGCCCCGAAAACATGGGATAGTTCACTCCGATCGTGTGCAATAAGACCACGCACTTACAACTTCCCACCACTTATAACTTATAACTTCCCAGCCGGCCGCCCGGCAGATGTCGTGGCGCGCGGTGCCGATAAGGCGCTGCCGCCGCCGTGCGGCGTCGAATTCTCGCCCTTATTGACACCGGCCGGTCGGCGGGCGTACCATGGTCCTCTTTAAGCCGTTTGAGCAGCGCCTAGCAGTAATACTTTTCGGAAAAAAGGGCATCATTGGACTCAGAAAAGAATACCGCACCACATGAGCCATGAGCCCATATACTTTTCCAAAATTCGTTTTTTTTTTAACAACCCTACTGTGCACTCGCCGCTTAAACCAAGATCCAAGCTACTGAAAATGAAAGTTTATCTCGGCAAAAATATATATTAGGCACATACACGGTGCCTGTGTACCTACTTATAATGAAGAAACATTATGACAACGTTTGAAACGTTTAACCCTAGAACGCCTAGGGGGGGGGGGGTTGTATCAACCCCCCCCCCCCCCCTGAGGTTTTTTCGAAGTGCACGCTAAACGGCTTGTCGTAGCGGGCTGAAATTTTCAATACCCTCTGGGGCAACCTTTGCGCATCTTTTGCCGAAAAAAATTGATCGGGTCATGTCAGGTCACGGAGTTATGACGTCATAAGAGGTACAGCCTCCGGCCGACAGTTACCAAACGTGTGCGCCGAATCCCTAGGTTTTCTGCCGGTGATACCCACATTGTTTGATGGATCATGATGAAACTTCCCATGCATGTTGGGGCAAGCATTGGCTATCGTGTGGTGCAAGAAAATTGACCGGGTCAGGTCAGGTCACGGAGTTATGACGTCACAAGAGGAACAGCGTCCGGTACTATTTTTGAAAAGCGCCCGAACCACTATTTTGCTAATTCTTGTCACCTCAATGGGAATATGCAGCAATATTAGCTTCTATAGGGAGCAAATGGACCTCCCAAATCCAAAAATACAATCAGATTTCAAAAATTTAAATTCTGATTTTTCGAATTTCTGCCGCCGACTGTGACCTTGCCGACTTCCGGCGCTCCCAACGCGCCATTTTTAGAGCTAGGGAAACGAAATACATACCAAACGATAGAGAATTGATCAAGGAACACGATAGTGAAGGTTTCAAGTCGATATCTCCCACCGTTTTGCCGCAATCGTCGCGGAAAGTTGAAAAAGTTTGTTTTTTTCGGAAAATTTTACCTTTGACCGGTCATAAGTAGGTCAAATGTTGACCTAGGACCAAAAAATATACCACCAATCGCGAGATCTCGTTGAGAGCAATCCGTTGGTTTTTTCCGCTAAGCTCTACGACCTTCCGTTTCGAAACGCCAGGGGGGGTCGTAACGACCCCCCCCCCCCTGGTCGTTCGTGTTATGAGAAATGGCCTGGTCGTGCGAGGGTTAACACAACCCCTCCTCTAAATGCATTTATGAAACGTGAGTGGGCCAATAAAGGCAACTAGTTTTAACTGTAACAAAAAAGCACTTCTGGGCACGTAAATGGGGTAAATGTGGTAAAATGTGGTAAAATCCACCACCCCATATCGCCTCTACCGGAAACCCGTTTTAACCCCCGAAGGACATTGGCAATTGAGCAGGATCGTTCATGTTTATCAAAACAGCCGGCAACTTTCTATCGCAGCGAAAGGTTGGCTAGGACGAAAGTCATTGCTTTCACTGACTATGACAAACCTACTCGAACGGATTTTCACCTAGGAAGTTACCAAACGAATGTTGAAAAATACATCAGCACCATGAAAAAACCTTACCCACCATCCTCAGCAACGCCGCCTCCCGCCGGCGTCCACCGGAAAAGGGCGGCAAACGAGCGAAGTTTAAATTGTCAGAAGTGATTCCAGACAGCAACACCTGATTAGATAAAATGCACCCTCTCATATTGCCCCGGTACCTCGTTATGCCCCACCTTCCCTATTAGTTATAGGTCTGGCAACTATACTTTCATCCTCGTAAGGGAAGTAACCACAGCGAATCCGCACGACTAAATCATCAGGTCGCCAAAAACTCGGCAGTTACAGGAAATCTCGATCTTGTCCATTCCATGTCGTAGACTATATATTCCGTGGTACAGCTTTGATTTGATGTTTTACTGAGTAATATAAAGCAAAGAAGCTCCCAAACTCCTCATGTTTTTCAACCACGATGCTAATTCCATATCATACCAATGCAGATATGTGAAAGCATGGAGCTTCACATATTGAAGGCCGTGCTAGCAAGCAGTCAGTATTCTTCGCTCAGCAGACCTGTCCTGTGTAGTTGGCAGGGGAACCCACCGGTGCCCGAACGCCTCCAACCATTCCGGCGCTGCGCGGCCGCGATTCCTCAGAACTTTCCCGGTGTTGGAATGAGGGACATGTGACGGCCGGGCAGTGTCAAAACATACTCTACTTAATGGGTGACCGCTTCAATGGACAGAAATACCGGCCGTTAGTGTCGCCGGTCATGGCTCTAATGGACGTGCTAATAAATTAATTACATGCTGCACACGCAACAAGCCGTGTATGAATTACAAATGAGCCGAGTTGCCTTTGGAGACTGGAGAGTGCTTTGATTCTGCAACATTCCATCTCCCAGCTAGTCCTCATCAAACAATTTCGACAAGTGAGCATTAGGTCAAACTTGCACATAAAATGGAAACACATTTACAAGACAAAAATGAAGCCCTCATCGTGCAGCCTAAAAAGGCGATGAAAAACAAAACCGAGGAAGATGGTAATTCTATGACTTATAATATCCACATCATTCCTGCGGTTTCTCGGCGATTTCAGAATGAATATTCAACAGACAACCCCGCAGGTAAAATTCCACCACACACACACCATCATGGGATTGTATTGCGAGCCTAATTTTACGAAGTGACCACTGGCCCAAGCCTTTCGGTAACGATAACGGTATTGGCAAGCGCTTGTTCCAGCCAATTTATTGATCCCTGTAAACAAAATAATGCTAAATATCTTTCAGTCACAGGCAGCTAACGAAAGCTGAAATTCAGTTACAGCTGTCCAATCCTATTCATGACACTATGTAAAATTGGACACAGGCATCGGGGACACACGGGAAACACAGGAAGTCAGGGAATTCACTGACGGCCGAACTCGGGCCAAACTCGGCGGCGCAGTCTCCACGCCAGTCCCCGATGGGGAACCACGTGCGGTTAGCATGCTAAGTGCAGGAATCATCAATCACGTCATATAATAACCCACAAGGTCGTGGTAACGCTCCTCTTTAGATAATATTAATGATGTCTCAGTAACGGCTGGGACAGCAGCATCAACACGTGCACGGCTCATTACTGCTCCCGCTTGTTGGTCGCCACATAACACGTCTTCAGGATCAGAGGGATGGTAAGATGGTAGGACAGTGTAGGGTAAATGTAAGAAGGACTGAACTGAGACGTGAAAATGTAAGGACGTGAATGAATATAAATGAAAAAAAGACTTAGGTGTGGCAATGGCGCGAAGCTCCCGTGGCAAAAATAACTACAGGTAATTTCAAACATTTTTGTTATGAGACTTGCGAGAAGTCTGTGTATGAAAGCAGCCAGTCGCTGTTGTGTGGGATCTTGTGGAAAAGGAGTGATTTTCGTCATGAAAGCATGACTTTGTAACTGTATACTTACAGACCCAAACATCCGGGAGAATAAATAAAGTAGGGTGGGTGCCTGGCTTGGGTGCTGAACATATCCGTGTTTACATGACCTACAACAATGGTGAAAGGAACAATAGAAGTTAGAACATAATGACTGAATAACAGCCCGAACCGCGTTATAAAAGGTGAGGTGACGTGTGCATAGTGTTCCACGCCACAATTGCTCTTACTATTCAGCCCCAATGCATAACAACAAGAAATTATACCGCCAATTTGTCAATGTTGTGATCGGCGACCTATTCAGATGTGAGCACAAATGTGTCCCCACTGTTGTTTTTGTACGCACATACAAACCTGCTTCATACAAGGAAAAACATAAAAGTGGTTCCACCAATCGAAGTCGTCGGACATGGATACCTTGACCGCTGCGCTTGGTATATGACGAATGAAGAGCAACAGTTTTGAAGTTGACTTATAAAATGAACAAATGTAGCTCAACGGTCTATAATATTACATCCAAAACCACACAAAACTATTGCTTAGCTCTGCAGTCTACATCACCGGAGATAATTGATTAAGTTGATAATGCATACAATGAACGAAAAGAAACATTTAGCTAAAGGCCAGTATAGTTCCAAAAGCTACAAAACGCGAGAAAATAGGAAATATCCTCATACCCTACATCCAACTGACGTTCTTTGTGGAGTCAGAAATTCGTGAAGAAATCATCTGCTCCCAATCTCCCCATAGCAGGGTGGATGCAACGCAGCATCTGCACTGCCGCCTCCTCTGTCGTTTGCAAGTGTGCCGACTAAGCCGGACTGTCGCAGTCTGAGGGGCTTTCCGGGGATTACTCGCGCTTATTTCTGGCCTCTGAGAGTGTCTATCACAGCAGTCTTTGGATCTCGGTGAATGGAAGCACTTAGCCAAAACATGCTGAAAAATGCATGAGTCGACAAGTACCAATCCATCAGTGCAATATAACGTCAAAAGGAGATAAGGCAGAAAATCGCAACTTTTTGTTACTTTTACTCTGATGCCGTTTTTAACCAGCACCTTACCAGCTACCTTACAAGTTACCAGCCTGTTGAATTTTAAAAAGTCAAACCGCTAAATACTTGTAATACTATTTGCCCATTCACGTCGGTAAAAGGAGAGACTTGAATGACATGGTTTACAATTTTACTCTTCTTTTATTTTATTCCAAAGAAAAAATAAAAATAAAGGAGCGGTTCAATACAAAAATAGGAAGCACCGATGACTTCCGTAATAGGTACACTGTAAACTCATTTCAACAAACGTTTGTTACTTTTACAAGGAAAATTATTTAGCGCAAATCCCCGCACCCTTTGCCATGTCATCGAACGACCCTATTGTTTGTCATGGTAGTTTTTCTTACAACCCACTCACATGTAGTTCGTTAGACTAGCTACCAAAGTTTGCTTTGTCATTGTTGTGTGAACGACTGTTTTCCTAGTTATAATCATGCGGCTACTAGGTAAAGACCTGCGCATGTTTGTATTTAACAGGGCTGAGCCGTGTACTTGTTAAGTCAAATCAATGCAAATCTTAGTTAGCATAGTAATGTCTACGTGCAGCAAACCTGTACTTGTAAGCAATCTACTAGTCTCAGGTTTGTAACGTTTTACAAAGACCTCCCTTGTATTCGTCAGTTTTCTCCACAAATCGCAGGTCGCCGCTCTGCAGTCTCATTATTACAGCAAAACAGCATTACTGAAAGTAGGTCATGTATTTAAAATGGCACATACACATTACATACACAATGGTGATGACACTCATGACCCAAGGGGCAAGGGCAATAACGCATGGGAAAAAGCAATGAGCGTCATCACTTACCGAGTAGCACTGTACCCATTCAAA
This sequence comes from Amphibalanus amphitrite, assembly GCF_019059575.1. Taxonomy (NCBI): domain Eukaryota; kingdom Metazoa; phylum Arthropoda; class Thecostraca; order Balanomorpha; family Balanidae; genus Amphibalanus; species Amphibalanus amphitrite. Next base: position 485,237 of record NW_024881731.1, on the reverse strand, counting down.
TCTAAGGGGCATTCGAATTCATTAGCCCCTTGGAATTCAGGTGCTTTTTCATTTTTAGAACTCTTGAGTTTCTGCAGTTTGCTGTCTTCAGTGTAGCGACCCTTGCTTGCAAGCTGGAGCTTTCGCTCCTGATGAAAGCCTGAAAGAAAGCATCGCTATATTATAGCATATGCAGAACAATATGGCCTGGAGCAGAACACATTGTGCTTGCTTCCATACATCACGCACTTATTTAGCAAATTTCTCTGATTCAATCTGCATTACTATCAGTTGAAAGACATACATTTCATTAAAAAATGACAAAAACGACCGAACACTGTTATCACCTACCATTTTCACGGAAGTGCGCAGGAGGCCACATCACTGCACGGCGGTTGGCGCGCAACTGAAACTTTCAAAATGAAACGGCCGGAAACGTTTTTGGCGCCACCTATATAACAAGTAACAGCTTTGTATATGTTACTACTAACACGTCTAACTAGCGTAACTAAGTCCGTGTTGCAAAGGTGTAGCTGATACCTTTGACAAGGACATAGATTACATAAGTATGTATCAGTATTGTTGCAATGGTGTAGCTGGTTCTTTCGACAAGGATATAAATTACAAATCATAAGCAAATCTATGTTCCATATTACGAATAAGACCCTGGTAGTTTTCACAATAGCCTCCATAATCCTCGTCAATTTTATGAATGGTCGACTGGGTGCTGGGGCTGATACTAATATTTGCCCTGTTGATTCAACCAACTATGACAAGATATTCGTCGTTCGACATAACCTTTATTAGTATTTTTGACAAACGCTCGTCGTTGTACGACAACCCCTTGTCAAAATGAGTTTACAGTGTAGTGTTTCCTTTCCTAGCGCAAATTGCTCGATGACAGACTTTCGCAGTAGTTCGAAAACACAACGAAGAGAGGTATAAATGGGTACCATAAATTAACATATACAAATACAAACATTTCTGTCACATGCATACATGCGTAAAACAGACACACATCTGGCACATGCATCACATTAGCATATAACTCGCAGACAGACACCCACCCAGGGTTGGATTTAAAGCATGTATGGATTGCAGCCAAAACGAAATTGACGTCATTCCTTTTTACATACGCAGGATTGGCTGACATTTTCTTTCGACATGGAGATGTCGAATAAATTACTGACGTCAATGCATGGAGGAAAGCTTTTTGCCGTTGACCCTGGATATGCCACAACACACGTGTGGAAATAGCTTTGGTGACCTGGCACAAGTCGGACCTCTTTAACCGGCCGCTATCAAATGTCGCTCTGCCTTCATTCAGATGTCTTTCCTATATGCCAGACCGTTGATATTTGATACAGCGGAGAGGCCGTAAGAGCTGCCAGTCAAAGGCCAGGACTGATCTAGAAAACCACCTACCTGGAGATCGTCATCCGTTAGATCGTCACTCCGCCTATCCCCATTACCGGCAGCCAGCCATACCAAAGAGACAAGCCAGCATCGTCCACAAGTGGGTTGGAAAGACGTCAGCCTATGTCTTAACAAACGGATACCTATGTTAAGAACCGGAATCTTTGAGCTTTTGGGGTTCAGGAAATAGTTATAATTTAGCTTCGTCAACAATTCTCCTTTCGAAATGTTGAAAGCCGGACCTGAAAACCCAAGCCACCAGTATCACTGCGGCGGCATTGTTACAGATCAGGTCCGGCCCACCAGCCTCTGAGCGCCTTTTTCGCCGATAGCTGCGGTCTCAGGGGATCATTACAGGTGAAGAGGGCCCAGGCGAGCAGCGGTGGGACTAATGGACGGCCTTTGGCGGCACCCGTGTCGGCACTGAATGGCGATCGGCACACTCCCCTCCCCCGGCTACAACAGAGGGTGGTTTGTGGTCTGACGGTAACCTGGGTGGTAACAAGGCAAATGTGGGATACATCCAACCTACATCCACGCACACGCACAGATCGTCGAGGAGCGCCAACGGACTATCTTTACGTGCATTTTGTAGGTTTTGTGTCTCAAAATGCAGAATACCTCTAACAACGCCTTCCAAGGGCTTCATGCGATTTCCAACATCATGCCATTAGCACTACAACAGTTGAAGACTCTCGGCTCCACTTGACCAACAACTTTCACAGCTCGCCGTTCTTTAGTACGATTGACTGGTTCATGAAGTCCTTTATACTTAGATAACGATCATTGCTCAGAAACGGGGAATTTTCAGTATTGTATTAGTGATAGTCTCTAAAATTTTCAGCCAACTCCTTAAAGTACACATTTCGACAATTCTGAAACTAATCAGGCAGAACGATATCTGATACCTACTTTACTGATTAGTGGTATCTACTTTACACATAACAACTGTCAGCAGTCTGTGAAAGAATCGACTCGGGTCAGGATACCGAAATTTTAAAAACACTTGCCACAAAACACAACGCCTAAAAAATACGGGCACAGAAAGCACCTTCGGATCGACCACAGACTTCTGTACAACTCCGTACTATTCGAACGGACCGAAAACCGGTGTACCACGATAGAATTACCATCAACCATATACTATAACAATAACCCACATCAGGCTAAGCGCGGAGGAAGCTCTACATAAATACCACGACTTGAGCAATGCAAGCTCACAACTCTATGTAGTCATCAGAATCCACCCCGAGACCATTCAACTCATAGCGGCGACGCGGCTATGGAAGGTTAGGACCCTGCCCGGGCGCCACTGAACGTGACCGGAGCAAAGGGAGACGGGGGTCGGAGATAGATAAATCACCCCGCCGACAGACGCGGGGCAGACCCTGACTAGGGGTGGTGCGAAGGGGAGTGTAGGAACGGGCGCGCCGCTGGCGGGAGAGCCGAGAGGCGCGAACGGCAGTCGTCGACTGCGACGGACGGCGAGTGGAGCAGAGAGTGGGCGAGAAGTGAGCTAAGGAATCCGTGCGGAGTGCCAACGGCTACGAGGATTATCCGATCACGCACTCCTTAACGCCGACATGGCCGCCGGCGAGTGGAGCGGAGAGCGAGCGAGAAGGCAGGGAAGCTGTGGGGAGTACCAACGGCTACAAGGATTCTATGGTCAGGCATACTAACGCCGGCACGGCAGGTGAGGCGTATCGAGCACGGCTCGGGGGTACGTACAGCGGAGTGCGGTTCCTTGGCGGCGACACCACGAGGATGGTCGCCCGGCGACTGACGCGGCGCCACCATGAGGATGGTTTCCCCGGCGACTGACGCGCATCTATTCAGAGGCATATTAAGCGCACACGCAATCGTAAAGGAAACCGGGGAGCCTGGTAGGCACGCTTTGAAGGGTCGTGCAACGCGGCACCCCAACCTGCGACGCGATACACACAAAACACCTGGTTCCGGCCACCCTACAACTCATGCACACACATCAGGTCCGCCGCCGACCCCTCGGCTACTCTGCAACTGCAATGCGTCCGACGCCCCGGCAACTCCGCACTGCAAATACATCAGGCCCGCTGCCGACGCCTCGGCTACTCTGCAACTCACGCACATACATACTCATGCACATGCATCAGGTCCGCCGCCGACGCCTCGGCACGCACATACATCAGGTCCGCCGCCGACGCCTCGGCACGCACATGCATCAGGTCCGCCGCCGACGCCTCGGCTACTCTGCAGTAGAGATGTCCTCGGATATAACTTTTCGGTATACCGATACCATACTGATACCAACTCGGTACTTGCTAATTGATTCCTAATGTGTTCGGTATTTTGTTGGTATAATGCACCCTAGGTTGGTACTTGGTTTGGTATCGGTATTCCGACTTTCCGTAGTCGACGTCCTACTCTGCGCCGCACATACATCAGGTCCGCCGCCGACGCCTCGGCACCCACACGCATCAGGTCCGCCGCCGACGCCTCGGCACCCACACGCATCAGGTCCGCCGCCGACGCCTCGGCTACGCTGCTGTAGAGATGTCCTCGGATACAACTTTCGGTATACCGATACCATACTGATACCAACTCGGTACTTGGTATTTGATTCCTAATGTGTTCGGTATTTTGTTGGTATAATGCACCCTAGGTTGGTACTTGGTTTGGTATCGGTATTCCGATTTTCCGTAGTCGACGTCCTACTCGGCACTGCACATACATCAGGTCCGCCGCCGACGCCTCGGCACGCACAGGCATCAGGTCCGCCGCCGACGCCTCGGCTACTCTGCAGTAGAGATGTCCTCGGATATAACTTTTCGGTATACCGATACCATACTGATACCAACTCGGTACTTGCTAATTGATTCCTAATGTGTTCGGTATTTTGTTGGTATAATGCACCCTAGGTTGGTACTTGGTTTGGTATCGGTATTCCGATTTTCCGTAGTCGACGTCCTACTCTGCACCGCACATGCATCAGGTCCGCCGCCGACGCCTCGGCACCCACACGCATCAGGTCCGCCGCCGACGCCTCGGCTACTCTGCTGTAGAGATGTCCTCGGATACAACTTTCGGTATACCGATACCATACTGATACCAACTCGGTACTTGGTATTTGATTCCTAATGTGTTCGGTATTTTGTTGGTATAATGCACCCTAGGTTGGTACTTGGTTTGGTATCGGTATTCCGATTTTCCGTAGTCGACGTCCTACTCTGCACCGCACATACATCAGGTCCGCCGCCGACGCCTCGGCACGCACACGCATCAGGTCCGCCGCCGACGCCTCGGCTACTCTGCAGTAGAGATGTCCTCGGATACAACTTTTCGGTATACCGATACCATACTGATACCAACTCGGTACTTGGTATTTGATTCCTAATGTGTTCGGTATTTTGATGGTATAATGAACCATAGGCTGGTACTTGGTTTGGTATCGGTATTCCGTTTTTCCGTAGTTGACATCAATACACTGCACTGCACATACAACAGGTCCGCCACCGACGCCTCGGCTACTCTGCAACCCACGCACACACATCAGGTTCGCCGACAACGCCCCGGCCACTCCGCAAATCACGCACATACATCAGGTCCGCCGCCGACGCCTCGGCTACTCTGCAACTCATGCACATGCATCAGGTCCGCCGCCGACGCCTCGGCCCCTCTGCTACTCATGCACACACATCAGGCCCGCCGTCGTATAGCCTCAGCCACCCCGTAAAATCTGCACCGGCATGGGTCGAGAATATGGTATGGCAGGCATGGCACGCGCCACACCAACTTAAAAGATGGTATGGCAATGCCATACCAACTTTTCAGGGTAACAGCTACGAAATTTAAGGATTTCAGTTTGATAAGAATAAAACACGATAGTATTGTTTCGAGCAACTGGCGCCATACCAACTTTGAAAACAATTCTCCACCCATGTTCGCACGTACATGAGGTCCGCCGCCGACGTCTCGGCTACTCTGCAACTCACACACATGCATCAGGTCCGCCGCCGACGCCTCGGTTACTCTGCAACGGCACATACATCAGGTCCGCCGCCGACGCTTCGGCTACTCTGCAACTCACGCACACGCATCAGGTCCGCCACTGACGCCTCGGCTACGCTACACCCCTTGCACGTAAGTACCTACATCAGGACCGCCGCCGACGCCTCAGCTACTCTGCAACTCATGCACATACATCGGGCCCGCCGCCGACGCCTGGGCTGCACTGTAACCCCTGCACACATCGGGTCCGCCACCGGCGCCTCGGCTAATCTGCAACCCATGCACACGCATCAGGCCTGCCGCCGACGCCTCGGCTACTCTGCAACTTACAGGCGCCAGGTGCGCCGCCGTCACCTCGGCCCTCTGCAACACGGTAGGCACTTAGCTTACTAAAGCGCATTTTAGTGACATCAGAGCCTGAGTCGATCGCCGGCGACCTGGTCACTCGTGGAGGTGTTCACCGCCGTACCGTACAACACGGAACGCAGACCATTTAGTCACGCCGGCGATTCGATCGGAGTCTGGCAGGCGTAGTTCAGACACGCTATTGTCATCGCATATAACATCTTGCCACGAAACCTGACACGAACCTGCCTGGGAGCCGCTTCAATAGCGAGATAAAGCAGCACTTGTTGACGAGGCAACGTGGCGGGGTTGGTTAGATGGGATAAGGCCCCTTGTCAAAACAGACCACGCATTTCGAGAAGCGCTTCCGAACGCAACCTGATGGACATACGCTGCCGCAGAAACACATCTCAGCCAGTCACCTTGGAGGCTCGGTTTAGCACTCAAGGAGTCTCTTTGTGAAAAGGTCTCAAAGTATTTTCTAAGTGGCCGCCTCCGTATTTCTGCAAATCGGCATACGCATACATCCGGTCCGGCGCCGACGCCTCGACCACTCTGTCTACACTACACACCTGGTCCGCTGCCGACGCCTCGGCTACTCTGTCTACACTACACACCTGGTCCGCTGCCGACGCCTCGGCCACTCTGTCTACACTACACACCTGGTCCGCTGCCGACGCCTCGGCCACTTTGCGCTTAACACATACACACACACACACACACACACACACACACGCACCCCCCCCCCCCCCACACACACACACATACACACCCGGTCTGCGTCATGCATCGGCTGCTCTGCAACTCGACAGGCATCTAGCTATCGACAGACTATGAACTTCTTTCGTCCAATGTCTGAAATACTGGGCTCAACGGTGGCAGACGAGACCGAACGAACAATCCGCACACACTGAGAAAACAGTTTCTCCTTTTTCGGTCTCAGAGATCAGTTTCGGGCTAATGTCCCCGATTCAAAACAGATCACACATTTTGAGAATATTTTCTGAGCAACGCCATTGATCGCAGAAACAGAGCTCAGTCGGTACCTATTTTCGGTGTCAAGCTTTTAAAAATTAGTCTTACTATGAAACCAGTTTCCAGTCCGAACCCCAGTTTCGGTATCGCTTGAATCCAGTATTCGGGTACATGAGCCCTTAGGAAGCCTTACTGAAACCGTTTTAAAATCAGACACATTTGAGGCTGGTTTTCAGCGCTCAATTGAGTCTTTATATTCAAACTGCTCTCAAAGTGTATTCTGAGTGCAGGAATCGAGCAAGCACAGACAAAATGCATGCAAGATCATGCCCGGACACAACTACACCGACTACGCCGCTGCCTGCCGGCTCCCCACTCTCGAGACTCCGAGTAAGCGTCGCGACACTGCAATCTGCGGCAAGCTGGCAGCCGACACTTTCGCGAACCCTGCCCACCCACGGTAACCCGTGCGAGCAGCTGCCAAATGTGAGTCCCCATATGCGCTGGCAATGCAAAGTTGTCATCCCGCAGGCCAGAACGGAGCGGCAGAAAAGTCATCGGCGCCCGTGCTCACAGGCCTCATGAACAGCACGTGATTCTTAGGTAGGGGTAGGTGCGTTTAAAGTACCCTAACAATGCACCGTTCCTACTTTCCGTGAGGCACTGTGCTTTGCGTGCGGTGCCATCACAGCACCGGAATCTATGCACAACCTTTTCTACCAGTCATTCACGGCCACATGGCCATACAAACCCCATTTATGTATGTGCGGTCGTCCCCGCCGACAGACGCGGGGCAGACCCTGACTAGGGGTGGTGCGAAGGGGAGTGTAGGAACGGGCGCGCCGCTGGCGGGAGAGCCGAGAGGCGCGAACGGCAGTCGTCGACTGCGACGGACGGCGAGTGGAGCAGAGAGTGGGCGAGAAGTTTCCCACCCACCCTCACCTATTTAATAGATGCGACTTCGAGATTCGTCAAACCTGCATATCCTTAATCCCGACCATATACCTCGTCGTTATCACTCCGTCGGTGCGTTTTTTAGGGGCCGTCCTACCCTACAAACGAGCCGACGCGAGTGGTTTCGGCCGCTGACAGCCAACTGAGGCGAACGCTTGGTGATAGTGGCGCGGGCAACGGGGGCCTAACTCCGTCACGCTGGCTCTTTCCGACGCCGCTCGCGCCGTGGTAGCGGGAGTGGCGCTCTCTGCGGGGGCGGCGGCGCTTGTCCGCCAATTACAGCCGTCGGCAGCTACAGCGGCAGCGACTGACGCCCCCGTGTCCCTCTCTCGGGGACGTGGGGGGGGGGGCCTCGTCGGCGTGCGATCAGCGTCTCGCGACACGCGGGCTGGCTGGGAAGTCCGACGGCACGGCCGTTCAATTAATAGGGAGGTGTATTAGTAGGGCGGCTATTAGGGCGTATCCGTGTATGTAACGGAAAGAGGAGAGCATTATGGGGTTGATATTATTTTCTTTCCAGACGGCTGTCAAAGCAGATCGGTCACCGCAACTCAATGTAGCTCCACTTGTGTACATGTTTTAGAAGACATACTTGTTCAATTTACAAAGATCAATATCTCTTGAGCGTGCATTTATTTAAGCCCCACCACAAACTGAAAGGTAAATGAAGACAGTATGAGTAAGGCATAGCACGGGATGCATAGCGCGGGATGCACATGCACATGCCAAACACATGCGGAAACCAGAGACACATGCGCATGCTCAAGACCGTGCACATTTACGTATACATATACAGCACATCAGGAATGTAAACAATTAAACTAACAATCATCCCCTTATCTTTTTTGTTCAATACGCGAGTCACAACAAAACAGGTCTTCAACGACACCTCCTTCAACAACGATACCGTAGTCATCCTCATAGTGACACCTAACCCGATTCACAGAATACCCGTCTTCAGCACGTCTAACAGAGCATTGGAAGATGCCGTCCTCTTGGTCAGACTGTCTGCCAGCTGCTGAGAACTGTCGACCCAGCAGACCCTGGTCACCTCGCCAACTTCCAACATCTGCCTAATCCTGGCTATGTCAATCCGAAGTCTCTTGTCCTGCACCGCCTTGGTCGAGTACAGTGCCCTGTACAGCCCTCTGCTGTCTATATAGCACATCACACTCATGTCTCCTGACCCGTCATACAGTGCCTCAGAAATCAGCGCAGCCAAAAGGACAGCTGCATCAGCACCATCTTGAAGTGCCATGCACTCTGCAGCCAACGTACTTCTCACAATGCGCTTGATCTTTGCTGAAGACCAGGCAAGTGGCGCGCATCTTCCCCTTTTGTCTCTAAGGAACACAACGTATCCTCCCTGCGAGGACCCATCTGGAAGATTGCCGTAACTCGCATCGCTGTACACTACCACCGAGCTCTGTGACAAGTCCAGATGAGGATATTTCAGACTAACCCGCGCCGACTGAGCCTTTCGAACTACCTTAGCAGCCCTTTGTAGATCAGCTACCTTTGGATCCCTAATGGAACAAGAGAGATCACAAACATCAAATGAAAGATCTGGTCTTGTCTGCGTGGCCAGCCAATTGATTTGTCCTGTCACGCCACGGAGGCGGGTAAGCTCTGCAGGAGAGAGCTCACTGTCTTTCTGCATTCGCCTCTCTGGTGAGAGATTTGGCTCTTGCAGCTCCTCAGCCTGCGGCATCTGGTGAACCTTGATCACCTTATCAGACTGCTGGTGAATGTGCAGCCCAAGGTACTTGAAGATTTCAGATTCCTCAGAACCCAGGAGGAAGACCTGCCGCAGCTTCTCGATCACCTCCTTCTCGAACCTTGAGGAACCACACCACAGGAAATCGTCCACATGACAGGTGATGATGCCCTCAAGGCCGTCCTCAGCTCTCCAGTAGAAAAGCGCCGCATCAAGTTTGCTGGCCACCATTCCCAGTGCGAGGAGCTCCCGTCTGACACGCAGGTACCAGTACCTGCTGGCATCATTCAGGCCATACACGCACGTCTTCATTTTCCACACATGTGACCCTGCGTTAGCCTCAGAAGGCGGGCGCAAGAACACCTCGCGTTCGAGAGGAGAACCCTGAAGGAACGCTGCCTTCACGTCGATACTATGACAGCTCCAACTCTGTGAGGCTGCAATGGCGAGCACCACCCTTAGTGACTCCTTCCCGCACGTTGGCGAGTCAGTCTGGACTCCAGATGTGTCCTCCTCAAAACCTCTGGCAACAAGTCGAGCCTTGATGCGTGAGCTACCATCAGGATTACCTTTTTCAGTTATCACCCAGCGGCAGCTGATACAGTGTTGTCCTTCATCGGGAACAGCGGAATACACCTCATTCTTTTCCCAGTTTTCTAACTCACACAATTTAGCCGCCATGATGTCATCCGAGGTGCACACCAGTACGTCTTGATTCAAAGGCTTCCAGTCATCAACATCCCGCCAGTCTACACATTTGCCAACTTCATCACCATCGTCAAGAACATTCAAAAAGGATTTGTACTTCCCTTTGGCTTTCCCAGCACGACTCAGGACTGTGGCACTCTTCCAATCAGAGGAATCACGAAGAACATAGGTAATGCGCGACTTAGCGCGAGGTATCGAGGGTTTGTCACGAACGACGACGCCACCACCGACCACGACACTGGAATCTCCGGTGGCATGAGCTGGCGAACTGGGTTCCAGACCAGAGCCACCATCACTGTCCACGGCATTGGACTCTCTGGTAGCCTGAGCTAGCGATCCGGGTTCCGAACCAGAGCCGCCTTCGACATCTTGCAGACCGCCAGTGGGTGATACCGTCACCAACTGGCGTTGTCTTGCGTCCCCAGACACCGTACACGAAGTAGACCTGGAGTTCTGCTCATCATCATCGGAGTCTTCAGCAGACTCCGGGATCGGAGCACTACTGATCTTCTCCAACTTCTGGGTCCCTGGAGCCGGATCCGAAGTTGACATCCGGCCTCGCTTTGTCAGTTCCCGCGGCTCACTTGTGTCGCGCACGACAGCGCTTGTGTGACACCTGTAGTACACGCCGCCATGTTTCACCAGGATCTGCTTGTTTTCCTGTCCAATGACGACACCTGGACCTCGCCACTTGTCATCTTGGTGACGTCGGTACAGGACGACATCACCCGAGCAAAACCTCTCACCACTGGGACGGACCTGGTGAAGAAGTGCTCTCTGCAACTTCTCGCTCGACTCGTTCTGAATGAACGTCTGCCTGGCAGAATGCATGGCGTTCAGGTGTGTCCTCACCAAATCACTTCCGGAAGGAGGTCCCAGAGCCGGAGGTTTGTCATGGAGACACGCCGGGTTGTTCGGATTTCGCCCAAACACAAGCTGATTAGGACTGAATCCCAGGTGAGTCTCAAGAGAGTTCTTGGCTGACACAGCCCAAGCCAGAGCAACCTCGAGAGAGCATGGAGTGTCATCCATCACCTTCTTCACTGTGCTGGCGATGATACCGTTGTACTTCTCATTGATCCCATTCGACCAAGGGGATTCTGCAGCAGTAGTCCGCACGCGTATGTTGAACGCCTCGGCCATCTCTCGGAACTCTTCATTGTTGAACTCACCTCCATTATCAGACAAGAACTGACCGGGTGCCCCGAACCTAGCTATCCACTCAGTCATGATTGCACGCAGGATCGTTTGCTTGTCTTTGTTTTTCACTACCACGCACGCACTGTACCTCGTGGCCAGATCTATCATGTGGCAAAACCATACTCCAGGTCCCCACTGCTTTAGATCCAGCGCAACGACATCATTGAAGTCGCGAGCCATCCCAAAACCAACCACTGGTCGGGGCAGACATCTCCTATACCTCTTACATACATCACAGGTTTCCTCCACTGAGACAAGCATGCGAAAGAAATCCTTGTCCTGGACGCCAGCATCAAGACACAGGGACTGCAGTTTCACACTCCTAGGATGACCGAACTGACGATGCAACTTCCTAGCTATTTGCATGCGCTCCTTCTCGTTGGCACCCTCAAACTTTGAACAAAAAAGTACCTGCTCTATGTCCTGCCTGGCACTCACACTACCGACATGAAACTTCGCCACAGGTACTATGTAGTGGCCATTTGAGGTCACAGATAGCTTGACCTCAGTGTCAAACAGTACCGCCGTGTCTCGAGAAAAATCTAGCAGCGCATCACACTTCTTCAGCGACTCCTTGCTGAGGAGTAAAGGTATCTCATAGGGAACCACATCAGCAGCCACGCGCACCGTCTTACCGGCTACCAGTGCTGGAAACGTTACTTTCTTTAGAGAAGTAACCTTCTCACCATCCCCAAATCTAAACGTTGTGCTGCTGGGCTCCTCTACCACTCGCTCCGCGTCATCTGAAGACATGGCATCCAAGTGACATTTGTACCACACCTCACCACACACGGTCTTACTACATCCACTATCGATGATACCATAGCCTAGTGTTTCGCCCAGCAGTCTTTGAACGTTCAGTTGGTCCACTTTCACATGTATCCCTCGCAAACAACGTCACGAATACCTCCTCGTCCTGTGTGGGGTCATGGCTATCATCGTCACAAGCAGACGCCTCGAACACCTCACCGCGATCGGGGCAATCTCTGGCCCAGTGAAACCAAGAGTTGCACACTGCACAGGTGGTCACATTACCCCTTAAATCCCGTGGATTCTGCCTAGATCTAGCCCTTGTGCGCTGGTTGGCGGATTGTCCAGCAGATCCAGGATCTCTCGAGCCGCCACGTGAAGTCCAGGTAGTCCCACTGCCACGCAGAGGCGGTCGTGAGGCGAAGCGCGGTCCACCACTTCGTCCTCTTCGGTTGAAACCTCGTCCGACACTCTGTGCTCTGCCTCGCTGTACGAAGAGGGTGTCGGCCGCCTGGCCGAGCCCTGGTTCTGCGACTGTATCCACGGGCTCGACTTTTACTGCCACTCTCGCTGACGGCACACCCTGAGAACTACTGTCTGTGAAGATCTTCTTCAGCTGGGTTTGCATGTTTGCATATGTGAGCGACGGCAGAGTTGCCCTTGCTAGCTGTTGATGTGCATCTGAAAGGTTAGCACTGCGAATGAGTCTGTACGCTAGAACACCATCAGGCAACTCCAGCTTGTAGTGCTTTGCCTTCTGATACAGTCTTTCAAATGTGTTGATGTACTCAAACACAGACATGCCAGATGGTCGCTCATATCTCTCGAACGCATCATATGCCTCAAAGGCTGCATTGTTCTCATCTTTCAAGAACAACTCGTCCAACTTCTCTATGAGAGCATCAAGTCCAGTATCACTGTTCAGAATCTCTATTGACACCTCACGGGCTGCATCTCTGGCAGATCCACTTAAGGACAGGAACAGTGCTGGTCCCAACTTGGACTTCTCCAAGCTAGTGAAAGCTTTCCACACTTTGATCTCATGCTTCCACTCTGAATATGGCAAATCTTGACGCATAGGTGGTGGGGCTTTGAAATCTCTAGATGCCATCTTGTAACCACGCTCTGCTACCAATGTTCAATTTACAAAGATCAATATCTCTTGAGCGTGCATTTATTTAAGCCCCACCACAAACTGAAAGGTAAATGAAGACAGTATGAGTAAGGCATAGCACGGGATGCATAGCGCGGGATGCACATGCACATGCCAAACACATGCGGAAACCAGAGACACATGCGCATGCTCAAGACCGTGCACATTTACGTATACATATACAGCACATCAGGAATGTAAACAATTAAACTAACAATACTGACACATGCGTTTCAAATTGTTCATTTTTGGTATCACCTCAGACGAAAAATGACAGCCCACTTTTGATCAATGCAATCCTACACAAATTTATATGCAGCTAACTGAATGCAGACGTCACGCAGTCTATGGATGTCGACAGTCCACTGAAAGACATTTACCTAAGAGTAGTTCTCGGATTACACGCACCTTGCCCGTCTCTCGTAACGGAGAACCTCAGGTCATACAGGGCGGACTCGTTTAATGCGATGGCTCCACATGTATTATTCAGCGCCATTGGCCACTTCCACACAAATGGCGCAATTCTACGGCTAGAGTCCTGTGTTAAAATGATGGATGTTATGGATGCGAATATATGTGTAGCCATTGACATTTTACAATAAGTGTTTCTGGGAATGTGTGGTATATTCAACAATGATAATCCGCCCAAGGTTTTAGTAAGTTTTTGTTCGACACTCCTGACCCATCGCAGGATCAAATCAGGGCCGGTAATCCAGTGACCAAAGAAGTGCCGGTCGTAGAAAAAAAATCGCCTACTGGCAGACCATACATATGTTGATGTTAAAAAGAAACAATCTTTCCTCACGCAGAAAAAAAGAAAAACGGAGAGAGACCTCTGCTAAGCAATGTAAAGTGAAAACAACTGATGTTTAAAGATGTTGCTACTTAGAATGATAACGAAGGACATGACCAGACCACTGACCACATCCCGTTTTTCCCCAACGACTCATGACAATTTAGGTATTAGTATATGACTGAAGATCGTTTTTCCATTGGAGCACGTGTTGAGGATGAAAGCGTTTCTAACAGGTTTGTTAGTGCACTCCGTGCACTAACAAACAGTTAGTGAACGGGTCAATGACCCATACAAAACAGACAGGTCAATGTCCTATGACCTACAGTCAACGCCGTGCAATTTCATTTTTCATCTATTTTATTGTCTATTGGCTCTTTTTGCCTATTCATATGGCTTGTTTATTTATGTATGTATATTCAAGTGTGTTTTTCTCTCTATCTCTGGTGTTCGGTGTATCTCTGGTGTTTATTGTCTATTGTCTATTATTTTATTGTCTAATTCGAATAACGTGTAAGTGCCAAGGCCTAAATTTGCTGACAATGCTGGACAATGCAAACCGAAATTGTTTCCAGACTTGATTTTTCGCTTTAAATTTGAATTCGCGTGGCGCAGTCATATACTAAATCGCTTAGTACACTCGCGTTTCTAAATTTTCATTTTGTGACCTCGACTGCGTCTCGGTCACAAAATGAAAATTTAGAAACGCTCGTGTACTAAGCTATATTGTGGGTCTCTGAATACATTGCTCACCGAAATACATAGTCCACGTTTCTGAGCGTTTTTTTTTTTCATTTCCAGGGCACTCGTTGATAGTTACCGGGAGCTTGTGTTCAATGGACTTTGCCAGTGTCGCAATATCTCTGGATCAGCCCCACAGGTCGATCCTAAACATTGTCCAGACACTGTACAGTGTACACATGAGTGATCGGCATTCGGCGATATGGTATTGGGGCCAAAGCTATATAACAGCGGAATGAACCGTGCACCATGGTGAATCGCAATTAGGTCTGGCTGCGACACCAATATAGTTTGAGAGATGGACAATTGTTCCCGGACTACTGGATTCAGCTGGTGATAGGTCAGGCAGCTTACAAACAAGCTTTCTGCTCATACGCCAATCGTTTTCGGTTTGATCTGTGGTGCGTCATGCATATAGATATACCTACCTACTTGACAGATCAAATGAATCCTGCTGTATGACAGCATCATCCAAAATGTTTTAAATTGACCTAGGCCACTGTGCAGGAATGCACAGCCTACTCAAACGTGTGGACTGTTTGTACCACGTTGTAATCCTTGTGGCACGAGAGATCCATCGTTTGCTAAACCACGGAGCGCCAAGGCAATTGTTATCCATTTCGATTTAATCCATATGTGTGCGTCCATCCAAGTCCATCCAAATAAAGTCCACCAGAACAAGTAGGTCACACTACCGTAAGCGCCATGCATGTAGTATCGCACGGGATATGAATCTCCGCTCTCTCCAGCCTTCTGACGACCTCCAGCTCTCCGTCCAGACCAGTGTCCCAAAATTGAGTTTTGTCTTGGGTGTCAGAGGGGAAAATTACCCACCAAAAAGAGGGGAGAGAGCGGAAAACTGCTGATTCGATTAGATCAAAAAGGAGTGAGAAATGACAAAAAGCATGCATTTTATTCTAGGGTGTAGAATGTTTGATGCTAACTGGGCATCCACACAACTGTCTTTCTATAGGTAAAAAATCTAGGTATGTTTTCTTGGTTGGGACTTGGGAGTGGAAAATTGTTCTTAAAAATGGTGGCGAGGGTGGAAAATGAATTTCATTTGGATGTCGTTTCCCACCCAAATAGACAAATTTTGGGACATTGGTCCAGACTCCTCTAACAAAAACCACATGACCCCTCGCGGACGCACCTTTTGTTCCTGCGCGGCGACTTGAAGTGTCTGTCGGGCCGGGGGACGGTCGGGACGGGCCCACCGGCCGTCTCAGCCGTCTCGGCGTCAGGCAGAGGAGGCCGCCTTGCCTCGGCCCCAGCAGCCGCCGTCGGGCCTGTCGGCACCTCCTCGTCCTCACTGGTGCTGCCACCTGTCGACTGGAACAGGAACCAAAGGTTAGACAAGGCGACACTGGGAGACACCGACTCGAACGAAATGAGGCTGCTATCGCAAGATTACAATGGAATGAGTATAATTACTACAGTCTACAAAATACGAATTATTACTTTTTGATGCAACATCTTTGGTTTAGCAAGTGAGCAACTGGCGCATGACTCTATCATACCACACATGGCTCCATCCTACACATGTGAGTTCAAAGTTCATTGCCAAACTCCATTTCATCAATATGTCCATTTCATTAGGCAGAGACTCCTATCCAGCACTCACGCTCATCTCCGTGGATGGCATGTGGACGACCCCAGAGCTGCGCCGTTTTTCTCGCAGCTTCCTCCTGTCCCGGTCCCGCTGCTGCTTCCCCTTGTTTGGGTGGCTCGGCCTGCGAGCACATACATTAGGTGCAGTCAGTGTACCGGCAGATAGAGATATGGACGGGTTATGCTTCGGGTACTTCACTGAACTACTTCACTGGTTAGCCGGTTAGCCGACACAACGTTATGAAAAGACACCAGCGACGTAAGCTCGATAAGTCCATCAGAAAACCACTCCTTTCACACTAACATAGCATTGCAGTTGGTGTATTGTGTGAATAAAGCCTGATAGTTCGCATTTCGTTCACTTTTGCTTTGAGTTAAACATTTTCTTTTGGCATGATAGCACCGTGCTGTTGTTGATATGTAAGCAACATTCCCTGCTAAGTTATCGGCGTCGGTAGCAGATCATATACATGATGATGTGGTAAACGTGTCTTTCTCATCCATAGCCATGAGAAGCCTTTAGCCACGTCCTAGCCACCGCTGTTTGGTATGGCACGCCGCCCTTTCCACGGAGGTACCCCTTTCGCTCACCTGACGGGCCGCTTGTCCTTGGCTCTGGCGGCCGGTTTGGGGCTGGCGTCATGGTCTCCCGAGTAGCCCGATATGTCCAGCGGCCGTGGCTCGCCGGCATCCTCCGCTTCGGCCACCGGGTCGGCCGCTGGAGGCGAAGGGGAAAAGGTTTTTTTTATAAATTTAGTCCGAACCTTTTGGTAGGAAGGATTCACAAGGACAGAGCCACCGCTAAGCGAAGCTTGTTGCGGTGACCCTGCCCTCTACCCTCCGATCGCGCAATTCCAGTTCTATGGCAGAATTTAGAGTCCAAAGTTTAACGTGCGCACATAGCCGCGCACGGCCGGTCCCCTCACTGACTTCGCCTGGCTACGGCCTGCCACCAACCGCAACCATACCTGTCAGGAGGCCCATAAATGTCAAGCGCCCGTCGCGCTTCGAACCCGGACTGTTATAACCGGGAACGCGCGCTCTCACCACGCGGAGTCCAACGCTCTACCAACTGAGCTACGGGACCGGCAAACAGCAGGGTCAGACAGCAGGGTCAGACGGATGGGGGAAGAGAGGGGAAGGTAAGACAGCAGGGTCGGCCGCTGGAGGCGGAGGGGGAACGGGTTAGACAGCATCAGATGGCTGGGGGCAGGGAGAGGGAGGGTAAGACAGCAGGGTCAGACGGCTGGAGGCAGGGAGGGGAACGGGTTAGGCAGCAGGGTCGGCCGCTGGAGGCGAATAGGGGAACGGGTTAGACAGCATGGTCAGACGGCTGGGGGCAGAGAGGGGAACGGGTTAGACAGCAGGGTCGGCGGCTGGAGGTAGGGAGCGGAAGGGTTAGACAGCTGGAGGCACAGTAAGGAAGGATTAAGACAGCACGGTTAGACGGCTGGAGGCAGAGAGGGAATGAGTATCGGTCAGATAGCACGGGTCAGACGGCACGGGCAGACGGCATGGAGCATACAAGCTCGACCATTGAGTTCAGAGGGGTAGGTAAACGGATTCAGCCGTATGACACTGGTCAAATAGGCCCTTCAAGAAAGTGGCCATGAATAACTTCGACACTTGCCTTATATAAAAGACATTTTCAATCATTTAAACGATTAACTCCAAGTACAAATATTCAGCCGCACGGACTGGAGAGACTGTAGATCCGGATGAGTAGAAAGTTTAACCAGATAGTTATGCAAAAAAAAACTCCATCGGCTACCTAAATGATCAACAAAAAACCTGAACAACGTGTATCAACAATCAGCCCTCCAGTCTGTACCGGCGAGAATCCAAGGAAACGGCAGTATCTGACAGAATTCCACACCGCCCTGTTACCGACAGGAAAAGCTGCAGAGTTTACCGGTAGGTATGTAAATTACCAAGGCCATCGCTGTCACGGCGAACCGAGCTTGGCGAGCCGTTTTGGCCAGGGCACAACAGATACGGCAGCTGGTGAACTCTGCATCGCAAGAAGTCTGCAACAATCGTGGTCGTGGACCAACTGTCTCGATATCATTTATGTAAATACATATGTAGGAAAGGATATCATATAGTGTAACCTTCAGGCTTAATGTGACTCGACACCCGGTCTTTAGCGACGTCTGAAGTTCAAACCGCTACAAACCGCTACATATCGAACCAAGTGACTTATTCAAGCCAGCAGCCGCCGACGCTAGTTATTCCGTGGAGTTCAAAACACGCACAACTCAATTTGTCGAAGAACATGCGAGCACATATTCACGGACCCAAACGCGAATGCGTTTCGAATCTTCCTCTTCTGCTCTCTCACCGTAATAAAGTAGTGTTTCGACCATTGCCTAACAATTGCTCTGTCTGTACTTCATCACCTATCCTTCTCCATCGTATCTTCCCTCTCCTTCTCAACAGTTCACCTCGCTTCTGCCTTCACATCTCCCCCTCTACCATAGCACCTCCCCCTCCGGCATCCCACCTCCCTATATGTCATCCCGCCTCCCCATCCGTCGTCCCATCTCCCTATTCATTATCTCGTCTTCCTTCTCCCATCCCATCTCCCTCTCCACCTCCCTATCTTCCCAACCCCCACTCACCGAGTCGTGTAGCGGCTGTGGTCAGGTGCTTTCCCCTGACATCCCTGCCACGAAACATCCCCTCACCGAGTCTGGTGGCAGCTGTGGTCAGGTGCTGTCCCCTGACATCCCGTCCACGCGCCATCAACTCACCGAGTCGGGTAGCGGCTGTGGTCAGGTGCTGTCCCCTGACATCCCTGCCGCGTGCCATCCGGATCCGGGAGCGACGCGAGGTGCGCTCAAAGTCGTTCTCCATGTCCTCCTGGCTGACAGAGCTGGACGCCATCGCCGCCGACGACATCAGGGGCGGCACGTGACGTCACTCAGGGCCGCGCGGGTGACGTCACTTGCAGCAGGGTGTGATGTCACTTGGTGACCGTCACCTGCAGTTTGTCAGAACTCAGAGTCAGTATATCAGTGAGATTTTATCAGAGTATCCTAGTCAGAACCGGTGCACCAGAGTGCCAAAAATACAACTTCTAAGCAGGGCTTAGAAAAATTCTTGAGCTAAGCCTGCTAGAGACATTCCAGGACGATATTCCAAGCTGATTCAAGAGTATCTAGAGCTTCAAATTTTGATAAAAAATGCTTCATCTGATTTATTTTTATACCAGCAGATTGCTTACATATCATAATAGTGGCCTCAGGCTCTGAAGGCAATACAGCTGTCAATGCTGAGTGGTACTTACCACTGACAGGATCTATATTGCTATTCAAAACATCAATGCCAAGCTCAAACATGGGAGAGCACCTCAAACATGGGAGTCACAAAGTAGGCGGAGCAGTGTGTTCCAGACTGGCGGGAGCCAGCGTAATCGCCACGCCATGTGTGGATCGCCCATGATCGTAAATACATACATACAGCGAGGGCTGGGCAGCGAAGCAGCACGTGCTCCGGCACATCAACCTTTTATCGGCACACAGCGCAGAGCTTCGCCGGGCACCGCGGGGCTGGGCACTGCTGGAATGCCGCAGAGTGGAGACGGCTGATTCGGTGCACGTACTGGAGCGAGTGGCCCGCCCTAATCTGGTGCACTGAAACAGCGTCCTCTGTCCTCTCCGGGGATAGGGGGCGGCAGTGCGCCCCCGAGGAGTCGCTTCAATAGTGACTCAGACCAGTTATCGCGCCATTGATGCGAGGCCACACAATTAACCGCCCTGGTCAGCGGGCGGGCATTTGAGGGCAGAGCAGCCGTTTGTTTTGCCAGGTCATCCACGCTCTCATTCCCCTCAATACCGCAGTGGGCAGGAACCCACTGCAGTACTTTAACGATGCTCAGTGATGAATTCCATACCTATCTCCACAAGGCCTTCCATACCTATCTCCACACTGAAGGTAGAGGCCTTACCTGGGCGGCAGCACCTCTGCCGAGTACTCAGGCTACTTAAGTTTTTGAAACTGAAAGCTTTGTGTGTTTCTAAAAATCCCTATTTTAGTTGTACCCAACAGCTTATTACTAGGATGACCCGCGTGCTCCGCAACATGAAGAAGGGTTATTTTTGACCCGTGGGTATTGGATTGGTCTGTGTTGATTTGGTTGGCATCCATTTCGTTCGATTGCTTTTTGACGGCCAAGCATTTTGTAATAAAACAAAAAGATACATCGCATCAAGGTGCCTGTGTCATATTTTCAGACGTTCTACTTTAGAATGATTCGAAAACTGACGTGAAGTCTTTTGAGGGCCATCAATTAGTTTTGCTAAAAATAACTATGTATAATGTAATGGTTTGAGACATTTGCATTTTTAAGAATATTGTTGCTTGTCATACCTGATACCTGATACCTGATATTTGGGGATCATTGAAGGCACTAGGATTGCCCGGTGGATCCGTCGTAAAGAGCTCGGGTAGCATTAACAGTCTTATCTATTGTGGAGCGATGAAGGCATAGTTCATCCAGTGCTTGTCCAGCCGGTTCTTGAAAACATTTGTCGATGGCAAGCAGACAACTTCTTCTGGTAGGGCATTCCAGTCCGACACAACCCGGGTGGCGAAGTGGTTGCGCAGGACGCGGCTGACCGCTGGCGCAAAAATGATGTGTGTATCTTGGACAAAATTGAATGCTCTTTCCAACTGTACCATTTTCAATTGCCAAACGTATCAGGTTATGCAGCAAAACCCGTGTAATTAATAAAGTGGCACATCATCAACAAACACCATTTTCTCCAGCGATTTGTGCCACCTTCGCGTCGATCAATTTTAATTAGCTATTCGTGGCCAAAAGCTCAGATTCATACTTACTTTCAAATTATTATTTATACATGTCAATAATGAAACAAAAACAATAAAGATATCAACCAACCATGAACCATAGGCAGGCATGCAGGCACGAAGCAGAGTTGTTGACTAATACAGGAAAATACCTGATACCTGATACCTGATACCTGATATTTGGGGATCATTGAAGGCACTAGGATTGCCCGGTGGATCCGTCGTAAAGAGCTCGGGTAGCGTCAACAGTCTTCACTATTGTGGAACGACGAAGGCATAGTTCGTCCAGTGCTTGTCCAGCCGGTTCTTGAAAACATTGGTCGATGGCGAGCAGACGATTTCCTCTGGTAGAGCGTTCCAGTCCGACACAACCCGGGTGGCGAAGTGGTTGCGCCGGACGCGGCTGACCGCTGGCTTCTTGGCGACCTTCAGTCGGTGGCCGCGGGTGCGTGTACTTGGGGCGGGCGAGAAGAAGTCGTCCTTGTCCAGGCCGGAGCGTCCGTGCATGATGTTGAACATCGTGATCATATCTCCGCGTCGACGGCGGTACTGGAGGGAGGGAAGTTTAAGACTCTTCAGTCGTTCTTCGTAAGGCAGATGCCGAAGTCCAGGGACAAGGCGCGTAGCCCGTCGCTGAACCCGCTCCACCAGCCTCACGTCGGTCGTGTTGAACGGGCCCCATACTTGATTGCAGTACTCTAGGTGCGGGCGAACCATTGTCTTATACAGCAGAGGAAGTGTCTTGGAATCGATGTGGACGAAGCTGTGCTTGATCAGGCCGAGGGTTCTGTTGGCCTTGCCAATGGCGGTCGCCGCCTGCTCCCTGAATTTGAGCAGTCTGTCCATCTGGACCCCCAAGTCTCTTTCCGTGTCAACAGTCTTCAATGCAGCACCTTCGATCGTGTACTTCGCCCGCACGTTTTGGCTGCCCAGGTGAAGCACTGTGCACTTGGATGGGTTGAACGGCAGCTTCCACTTCCGAGACCAGGCCGCCAGGGCGTCCAAATCCTGCTGGAGCCTTCTGCGGCCGATCTCGGTGCCCGCTCCGACGTACACCTTCGTGTCATCAGCGAAGAGCTTGCATGCGCTCTCTACGCAGCCAGGTAGGTCGTTGACAAAAGCGATGAAGAGCACTGGTCCCAAAACTGTGCCCTGCGGGATACCGCTGCCGACTGCGACCCAGTCCGAGAAGCTGCCGTTGACAGTGACCCTTTGCTTTCTCTCTGTCAGGAAAGAGCGAAGCCACTCGAGGAGGCGTCCCCTAACGCCCATGTCGTGGAGCTTCTGGAGAAGACGCAGGTGAGGCACCGAATCGAAGGCGCGTCGGAAGTCCAAGTAGGCGACGTCAACCGGCTCGCCCTCCTCCATCAGCCAAGTCCACTCCTCGAGTGTGCTGAGAAGCTGCGTTGCGCAGGAGCGCCCCGGGCGGAACCCGTGCTGGCATTCAGTTAGCTGGCCTGTCACTGTCATGTGCTCGAACAGGGCGTCACGCACGAGCGACTCCAACACTTTCGCCGTCACGGACGTCAGGCTGACGGGACGGTAATTGGAAGGATCGCTACGAGGTCCCTTTTTATAAATGGGGACAACTTGACCTAGCTTCCAATCTCTTGGGACTCTTCCGTCTGCCAAGGAGTGGTTGAAGAGGTCTGTCAAGGGACCACACAGGGGGGCAGCCAGCTCGCGCAACACCCTAGGATGGACTGCGTCAGGGCCTGGTGATGCTGCCGGGCGTAGGTCGCGGAGTTTACCCTCCACTTGCCCCGGCGTCACCCGCAGCTCCTCCAACGTTGGGCCTCCATACTGGGGATTCATTGCTGGAACGTCAGCCGGGTCTTCATCCCAGCAGTACACACTGCTGTAAGCTTCCGCCAGAGCCCTAGCTTTAGCTGCGTCCGTGCACGCCATATCCCCATTCTCAGTGACGAGGTCGTCCACTCTTGTTCTGGTGGTCAGGCGGGAGTGCACATAACGCCAAAATGCCTTCGGGTTTTCCGGCAGGTTCTCCACCAGTTGCCGCTCAAAATTCCTGCGGAGACGTCTAACCAGTCCCTTCAACTGGTTCCTGGTTCGAGAGAATCGGCAGTAGTCCAGGGTATCTTGGGTTAGTAGGTATCTCTTCCACATTCTCTTCTTACGGTTCTGCAGCGTCAGGGCCTCGCGCGTCATGTACAGGTTTCGCTTCCTGCCACCTGGGTGCTGCCTAGGGATGCCGCGCTCGCAGATGCCGTCCAGGACTTCTTGAAACGCTCGGTAGTGTTGGTCAACGGTGCAGCCATCAGAGACAGGCCAGGTCGCCTCTCGCGCCATTTGGACCATCGCCCCATAGTCGCCGCGGTGGAGTGCCGGTTTCAGTGTTGTCACTTGCTCGACTTCAGCGTAACACCGCAGGGTGAACGTCAGGACGACGTGGTCGCTACTGCCGAGTGGCGGATGGCTGCGGAGGTCGAGGACCATGCCTTCCTCGTTGGTCAGCACGAGGTCCAGGACGTGCGGCGTCTGTCCGGGGCGGTATCTCGTTGGGGACAGCACGTGTTGAGTGAGGTAGTGGTCCCTAAAGAGTTCTAGAAGCTCGTGCGACCAATGCCCAGTTGGTGCCCTTGAAACCTCAGCCGCCCAGTCGATGTCGGGAGCGTTGAAGTCGCCGGTAATCAGCAGGTGTGTAGGTCGTGAGGCGGCGACGAGATCCAACAGATGGCTCAGCTGGCTGGTTGATTCCAGTGGGCTGGATGGGCTCCTATATATGCACCCAATCAACAGAATGTCGCTGCCTGCCAGACGGATGTTCACCCACAGTTGTTCGCGGAAAGGACTGGCAAGAAACTTAACTTCGGAACAGGGCAAGGAGTCACGAACATAAATGCAGATGCCACGGGGCCTTACAGTACTTAAACATAGAACATCAGGAATGAAACTTAAGTAAACTTTGTAACCAGGAATGGCAAGGCGTACAGGAGACACCGCGGAGACCTGGACTTTGGGTAAAACTTCTGCGATGAGCATGATGTCAGGCTCCGTCCCAGCTATCCGCGCACAAAGATCATCACGCTTGTTTAAATACTGGTCGGCGTTGGTGTACAGGATCGACAGTGCTCGTTTCCCACGTGATTGTCATATCCCTTGCGTTTGCCGATCGCCGTCGGAAAAGGATTAGGATTACATCTGTGGTGGTATCGAAAGTGTTTTTCGTATAGTGAATATATAACTCTCGTTGACAGGTTCAAGCAAAATAGGTAAGCTATTGGTGTATACTGATCATAAGACATCTTTGTAAGCAGAACTTACTGAATAGAACACAAAAGAACAAGACGTGATTTTGTACTTACTGCGCCAGTCTTGTATAAGATTATGCCCATCACTTTCAGAAAAATACATGCCAAAATTTTATACTTTTGTGGCAGTTTTTCCTCAAATCATATAAATTTATCATTGAAATGATTTGTTTGATTAAGAAAAAATATATTTAGGACTAACGAATTTATCTATTAGCCCCTGCAGGACGACCTCATGAAGCAAAAAATGATACTTGTCACTCAGCACTATTATTTTCTGTGGAAAATAAACAATGAGCAGCTGGGATGGTCGTCGCCATCGTCGCCATCGTTGCTATTTTCTCGGTGCTGGCTGTCGGCCATTAGTTTAGTAAATCCTGTGCTGGTCGTCGGGGGAGACGTTGATCCTTTCCAAAATTAAATAGTGATCTTCTCTAACATCAGGAATTTCGAAAGTTAGCTTTGTCTGAATCAGCTAAAAGGATTTGGATTGGTGCGAGACCTTCATGTCAAGATGACTATCAAACATAAAAAGAAGAGCGCTGAACGCCCTTTGGAGACAGAGAGTACTGAAGGCCCTACTCTCCTTGGATCTCATATCGGGCATCATAGTCATAATTCAGTGAATTTGACTCAGGCGGCAAATGCACTTCAGGTATGAATCCATATTGCTGTAGGTATGGGTCTGGCTCCGCAAATCCAAACTGAAACACTTGCAGATTGAATGCGACAATGTGACTTTTTCCTGTGCTTTTCATAAATTTAAGTGTTGTAAATCCAACTCGTGACATACATTTTAATCTTACGTGCTTCTGCATGCATAATTTTACTGTTAGAGCACAAGTGGAGAAGAATAGAGAAAAGAGTGAATGCAGATTTCAATTTAATGCTTGCATCCTTCTTGTCCACTTCTGTCATAATAAAATACTATAGTGCATGTTTTATTGTATGTGAGAGTCACAATTTTTCTGCAATTTGAAAGCATCAGCATTACATTACATCATCCATAGCTTTGTTGCTGCCATTTTTAGCAGTCAGAGTTTTATGTCACTGATATCTTTTCTCCAAACTACTCATTCCCCCAGCTGGTATATTTTGGCATAATTTTGAATTAGTATTTTGATGGCAGGAGGTAGCAGAGTAATCTTAACAAGAAAGAACATGGATTCCACAAGCATAAAACATTAAACAAGATGTTTTTGATCTTTGATTTTTTCCCCTGTCTTTTTACTTGTTTAAGTCATATTAAGTCATATTCATTTTATTATGGGCATAAGTAAATATTTAAGGAAAGTGGAAGGATAACAAGAAAGGTGTGGACATTAGGATGCAAACATATTTTCCTTGTAATGATATTTTGGTTTGAATGTTATGCTCCTGATATCAACCCTGTTTTGCTACATTGTGAAACACTGAACAATTCAAGTGAATAGGGAATCAATCATGAATACAGAATAGAGGCAACTTGGTATAGGCATAGAGGCATAGAGAAAAATAGTGTCATCTGGCAGATTCTGAATTTATGGAAGGGAGGCAAAGTGGATCTAAGTGAGCTCCTACATCATGCTAGTTATATACCAGTATAGCGCCTTTTGGGGCGACTAACGGAGCGAGCGAGGGGGTGAGTCTTGCACGTGCGAAATTTCGAGGGGGTACCTCCAACTGACTTGTGCACGGCACCCTACTGACCGGTTTCTAGCGATGTGCCAAATTTGAGCAGTGTTCCAAAATTATATTTCGGCTTGGGTGTCGGAGGAAAATATTTGTCACTATAAAGAGGGTTGAGAGTGGAAAAATTGCCAGTCAGAAAGGCAAAAAAAGAGTGGAACATGCAGGGATCAACAATGTTTTTGTGAATGTTGAAGGATGTGGGAGCTGCCTTATAAGATTGTTGAATCGAAAATGGAGCGAGGTAAAAGGTACCCGCAGATGCTCTGTATTGGTAAAATAGGGAGTGAAAAATTGCTCTGGAAAGTTGAAGGTGAAAGTGGAAAATTATTTTGATTTGGATGTCATTTCCCACCCAAACTGGCAAACTTTGGGACACTGAATTTGAGCACAATCGGCCCAGCCGTTCTCGAGATCTGAGAGCGGCACCCTGCACGTGCGCACGTGCAAAATGGGTCCCAACTGACTTGTGCACGGCACCCTACTAACTGGTCCCTAACCGTGTACCAAATTTGAGCGCCATCGGTCCAGCCGTTCTCGAGATCTGGAAACGACCCCTGCACGTGCGCACGTGCAGCAGCACCCCAACTCTGGCACATGGATATGCAGTGCCTAGTGGGTGCCTACCTACATGCCAACTTTCAGCGCAATCGGCCAAGTAGTTACCGAGATATTGCAACAATTACAAAACTGACACCTCTTCGTTTTGCACGTGGCACGTGCATAAGGGGTCACCCACATGCATCGGGAATAGTCCAATACTTGGTAGAAGGAATGAAGCTACCCTACAAAAATTACCGCGTGTAAATCGGTCAAGTGGTTGCTGAGATATAAGCCTCGCAAAAGCGTCCGCACGGCCGGCCGGCCGGCCGGCCGGCCGGCCGCTCATACTCAGAAATTTCCGTTAATCTAAGGAAAGACTCCGCTCGCTTCGCTCGCTCCGTAACAATTGATGTTGCCCCAGCAAACATTCAAAAAATGCAAAAGCAACTCTTTGTTTTTATGCTTCACATGCCACTAGGCACTATGCCTATAGCTTAAAACATAGTCATCATAATGTTTGGCCAAATATATATATTTTATTAAGGCACCATGTGAAAAGCAAAGAACATTGGTCAAGGTGAAGCATAGTTTAGGTTTCAGTGACTCAGTCAAACCCAGATCTTCTATACCTCTGCTTCTTCTAAGCTATCAGTTACAGCTCATGTTCACCTACCCACATGTTTACAGCTACAAAACACAGCCCCTTTTTACATTTGTTCAACAATTATGATGGCTTGCACTCTTGGGTTGTCCTCTAAACCAAAGGAGTGTCATGATACTGGTATTCATTTCACAGGGCGCCTTGGAAGAGTTAGACATTGTTTTTCTACTATCTCAATGATACAAAAACAACTGCAGGGGTGCTAAAATGATATTACTCACACCACCTTATTAGCAATGAATTTTGCCTACAGCTACACAAAAAAAAAACTCAGCATCAGCTGCCTCTTCACATTTTGTAGCGTGTCCTTTGTACCCCACTGGTAACCTGACCTGTCCTCGCACGTCTGCCCCTGCTCTGTCTCAGATGCCAGTGGCCAGGAACGACCTGGAGCGTCTGTTCGCGTCCAGCGCCAGCTCGCCGCCCGTGTGGCCTCTGCAGCCGGGCCGCAGTGACGATACGGCACCGCAGTACGACGAGTACGACGGCCGCGAGCAGCCCGCCAACCCGGCCAAACGGCGACACCGCGCCAGCCCGCACAGGTACGGCGACGCTCAATCGCGGACGGTTATAAGCAGGGATGCGGAGCCGGAGCCGGAGTCGGAGCCGGAGCCGCCGGAGCCGGCATATTTTGCCCGGAGCCGGAGCCGGAGCCGGAGCCGTGAAACAAAATAGCCCGGAGCCGGAGCCGGAGCCGGAGCCGCCAAAAAAGGGGGCGACTCCGGCTCCTTTTTATTTTTTGAAGAGGAAAAAAAATAATAATTGACCTAGTTCGGTTTGACAGTACAAGGCAGTAAAACATATGGTACTTACGTCATGGGCCATCAAGTGAATGAAAAAATCCGAATATCCCCAGTATCCCACAGTACGCAAACAACTTCCTGTTTGCTCTTCCCCCCCCCCCCCACGTCTACTGCATCCCCTGAACATGAGGACCAGTCATCAGGTGACGGCCATTGTTTTCAAACCAGTGCAGTGGACTGCGACTCCCAGCACCGTCTCATCCCACACACCCCCCACCCCTCACCCCCAATGCAGCCGAGACGGGTGTCAGCTTACGATGGTTCACTGAACTCCGATTCGCGGCGACTGCGTTTCCAATGCCATCGCTTCCTAGCCCTTTGTTCTGCCAGTTCTCTCCGAGGTGCGTTTGCGCGGGGACGCGGTGAGGCGGTCATGGCAAAGAGTAACGCGTATAACCAATCCAATTTTTCTTCCACCCGTATTTAATTGATTGCGTAGGGGATGTACTGAGTCGGAGCCGGAGCCGCCGGAGCCGGAGCCGCCGGAGCCGGACCATTTTACTCGGAGCCGGAGCCGGAGCCGGAGCCGCCATAACATTTCACCCGGAGCCGGAGCCGGAGCCGGAGCCGATTTTTTTCTCCGGAGCCGGAGCCGGAGCCGGAGCCGTCTGAAATTTCCACGGCTCCGCATCCCTGGTTATAAGTGCAGTTCCAGTGAGCTCTTGGAATGTCAACATCATCAGAGATTGGTGGGGATTCTGGATAGATATGGGAGAGGACTGTTTGCGGAGAGCGAAACTGGATTGGCTGCGGACGATGTGCTTGTCGGCGAGGGGGGGGGGGGACGATATAAACACCAACTGGTAGGTACGCCGGTACGGCAAAGAGACGATTTCTAAGCTCGTGACATCATTCAGGTGAATCGGTTCGTGATACAAGATGTTTGAGGATACAAACAGTATGACAGTACAGCCTCTGAGGGATCTCGGCGAATTTACTGGCTGATCGTCGTTTCTTTCGAGAAACGTCTTTGCCACCATGTTTAAAAGTTATGTAAAAGGAACATCGCAACTCCCATTGGATGGTGACTCAACCATACAATAATACGACTCATGCTTCATATCTTCGCGATCGGGGCATATGCGCAGTTACAGGAGAGGACAAACTAGTCTCGGAAGTAAATCGTGGTTTCGCAGTTCAGGTTACTTACAACATGTTTTGGTAAAAAGGAATTCATTTTATTCCATCTTAAGCTGCTGAACTTTGAACCTTTATTATTTGTGCGTGTCTTCTTTCTCGTTCGGTCTTAGTTGACTGGCTTATGTCTCTGACATTTACCCACTCCTTGCAGATCGGTTCGCGCCAAACACCGCGACCGTACCGAGCGTGGCACGGCCTCGCCCACCACGTTCCACCCCGCGTCCGCCGCCGCTGCTGCTGCCGCCGCTGCCAGCGCTCCGCTGGTAGTGGCCGGGCCCTCTGGCAGCCGTATAGAGACTGAGGCTGCGTCTGGGTACAACTCTGGCGACGAGTACGGAGCAGACTGCTGGGACCTCACCGACGACCAGTGGCAGGAGGTGAGACGGGAGGGGTGAGATGGAGAGGAGACAGACCCTCCTCACTCCTCCGGGGTGAGGAATGAAAGAACTTGGGCAGGAGGTGAGACGGGAGAGATAGCTGGAGGCGAGCTGGTGGAGAGAGATCCTTGCAGGGGGTGAGACTGATCGTGAAGCTGAACAAAATGTGTTTTGGTGTGTTGAGGCGAGAGATGGTGCTACAGGGAGGGGAGATGATTCTGTTGAGAGGACGCGTTGCTGTGGCAGCAAGGTGGAGCAATATTCTTGTAGATAGAGGGCCGTGTATCTGATGGTTGGGGAGCAGCTCTGTAATTGAAACGAAGACGCAGATAGGTCAAAAGCAGACTGCATCTGGCCCGGAAGTGAGGAGAGTTGGGGTGCTCAAACACGGTGTTTCAGCGGGAACGGATGCTCCAGACATATACATACGATGTATACAGAACATACGATGTATGTTCTGTACGATATAAGCGCTGCAGCTGTACGGATCCGCCGTGACCCCGCAAAGAAAATCAGACTGGCTGGACGAACAGCCTTTGAAAGCCAGCATATCAGCAACGGCGTATGACACGTCCTCATATAGTCACACCGACAGTGCTGGATGATAGGTAAAAACAGTCCAGTGTCCACACCCTCGGTGTTGAGATGCCCCCAGGTTTTGCGGCACAAATACATGAATAATCACTGGATATGGCGATGGAGAAGTGCTGTTGGCTGCCAGCCACCACCCACGCGCTGACTGGGGTCAATACTGCTGCCTGGGTTGGGGCGGGGCCGGGGTGCTATGTCACTGCCACGCTCTTCATGAATGAATATCATCTGATGGAGGGGGCTTGAAGGGCCGCTTCGCTTCTGCGAATTTCAGCATTATTTAGTCCCTCGGGACAGTGCATTGTGGTCGTGGTAATTTGGTGCTTCGATTCGTTTCCGAAGGTTCGGGAGCGGGACGGTGGGTTACGTAAGGTAACATTACGTAAAATAGCGCTGGATATGGAGTGTGTTTTAGATTAAGCTAAGTTAATATTGGTTTATATGGCAAGATCTGCTTCCAAGAATGTTTCCACTTCTGGGGCTATTGCGAACGCTAAAACATTTAAAATTGTCAGTATTCTGTCGATGACTCGCAGATTCCTTCGTTTTTAGTGGGATTAATCATGCTTTCAGATTAAGTTACGAAGCAGTTTGCCGCCCTTTGGCCCTTATGAATCAGAGACAAAGCTTTGGTAAACCTGTGCGGTATCGGCTTTTTGACGCTTGGAGCGGTACCGACTTGTATATTGACCGCCGAAACCCAGGAGAACTTCGTCTGAAACCCTCGCGCAAACACATTCTCGTCCATACGCGCAAGGTTGTTTGTGTGAACGTCATGTCGCCCGCCCCACTCCCCTAGAGTGTTGGTCTCATTTTCGGCCGCCCGCGACTCCGCACTCCCCTCCCCTCCCCTCCCCGCCTCCTCCCATTTCTGCCCTATCGCTCCGCTGCCGCTCGCTCCGGGGGCGATGGCGGCGCTCGGTCCGTCGAGGGAGTCGGTCGGCCGGCATCGACCGCCGCCGGCCCGGTGTGTCCCTTTGTCCGCCGCCCGGGCCGCCTATGGCAGCCAGGGTAATGTAGGGACCGAGAGAGGTACCCGGGGATGACGGTGGAGTGAGATGGGCGGCTAGATGGACTGTCCTCGGAGATACGGGTGGAAGATGTGGGCTGTGATAGTGGTACGGCCGGTACGGGATTGTGGTTAGAACTTAGAGACGTGGCATGCGGCTGCTTTTTCCTACCGTCGGCCGCAGAAGCGTAGCTCATGTGACGAAGGCGTGTAACTAACGCCAAGTTTTTTTTGTGAACTTGGATAGCGAACAAGCTACCAAACAGGCAAACAAGTTTTGACTCGTGATGCTCAGGATTCTCCAGTAGACCACCATAGCGTGGGTAGCTCACCCGCCGCGTCTGTGGACCCACTGACAGTAGGGGGCGGTGACGCCTCGCGGCGCCCCGGCGCCCGCTGATGATTTGCGACGTCCGGGGAGGGCAGACGACCGGCCGGGAGAGGGGAGCTTACGGTGGGAGAGAGGGGAGGGAGGGAGCTCACTGAGGACAGAGGAAGGTAGAGCGGGTCTCTCGGTTTGTTAGTGGGAGGTAGAGTGGTACCCCCTATCTGGGAGGAGAGATAAAGCGTCCGGTGTTCCGATTCTAGAAGACGGCGTGGTAGAGGATTGGTGAAAGGGAGAGGGAGGGAGGAGCGCAGGTGAGCAGGACAGCTCGCCGCCACCGCTCCGGTGCCAACTCGTCGTTTTTATGGTGGTCGGATTGGGACGTTTAGTTCAGCTAGGTGTGCCAAAGCCAAGGTCAGGCGCCTTTGTCGGGTAAGAGGATTGGAGTGGCGGTAGGTCGCGTTAGGTAATTGGGCCACGTAAAGTACCTCTCGACATTGTGTTTACTAAATGCTCAGTGTTTGTTCAGTGTCGCTAGAGTTATTTGATAATTTTTTTTGGAAAATGATGATATCCTTTCTACAATACTATCGTCGAAATATTTTTTTTTTTTTTTTTTGCATAGCGTGGGTGCCTATACGCCCCAGAGATCTGCAGCATTATGCTCCCTCGACCCTCTCCTTCCCTGTGGCTTCCGAATGGAAAGACGGAATGACTTGCGTTCGCTGAGGAGATTACGCTCTGCGGCATAAGTGGCTGAATCACTGCACCGGATGAAAGCTGGATTATTCGCACCACATGGTGCATAGTAATCCATATGGCGGACGCTGACATCAATTTAAGCGCTCAATTATAAAATCTAATAGTTTTTATGCGGGACTTTGTTGTCTGGTCTTCACCTTCCTTTGGTTTTCGCGTTATAACAAGGTGTGATTGATGCTGATCGATCAGCATCGAACGCTTGCTGGTACCTAGGTACCTATGTTGTGGACATTGCCGTACGCAAAATTTCTGAACCGTATCTTACATGCTGTTAGTGGAATTGAGAGACTGACTTCTAGAAAATATAGAAAGAAGGCTAGCCGTATGGCCAATAATTAATTATCCGTGTCGGATCCCGTCACTTGTCGGCTCATTTGCTCACCTTGTTTGATCAGTGTTATTAATGATATCCCGGCAAGCAAAGAGTGATTCAGAGACGGCTATTTTATAGAATAGTTATCGGTGAGCTTCCTTTATAGCCGGTGAACAGTGTTCATCGTTTCAGTCTCGCTATAAGCACCTTGGATCCTATCGCAGCGAGGCGTGCTTCCTGTTTACCGCCTTTGTTCGATAATCATGAACGATGCTCGTGGACCGTCGCCACCCGACTGTGGAGCCGCTTAGTACGGGATAGGGTCTTATCGTGTATTTGGATACTATGCAGCATCCGTCTCGCACAAATAGTTGTCGCCGCCGTGTACTAGGCTTTAGCCTTTACAAGGCTCGGCGATCACTTCTGGGGAGACACCTCGCATTCTCCATCCTTCCCGAAAACCGTTTCAATATTTTCAAGGATTTATATGTTCCGTTCCCGGTCTATGTCTACTCTCCGTTCTCTACATGACCCGATTGATGTCACGGCCTCTGTCCGACGTCCGTCCCTGATTTTCCATCTCAGTTGTCTTTCTGCACGCCGTAAAGTGATTGCAGCATGGTCCTGCTCTCGACCGTGCTATTAGCTTGACGCATAGACCCCTTTAAACATAGACCCGCATAGACCCCCGCACAGACCCCTTTGTTTAAAGGAGTCTATGCTTGACGCAATGGTGACCCAGGTCTGACACAGTGTATCTTTTGGGCACCCGCAGAAGGAGCGTCAGTTCGAGAAGAAGCTGAAGAAGAAGGGCCTGATGATCAAACGTACGGTGGAGGACGGTGCCTGTCTGTTCCGCGCCGTGGCAGACCAGATCTTTGGCGACGAGGAGATGCACCTCACCGTCCGCAAGTACTGCATGGAGTACATTGTAAGTACCGGGGTACACGCGGATACCTACAGTGAGTTTCCAAACGCTCGTGTCAACGACAGGCACAAACTTTTAGCTTCTTCTAGGCAAGCTGACAGGTTTCAACGAATACACTCAAATCTACTCTAGCCCATGGTTTGCCAGTCAGGCTCGCATACTGGTATGCTAATGGATACACGCAAATAGATACAGTGTCGCAAGACGGCTGATAGTCATACATTGAATTATTGATTTCGGACCCTGGCAAGCTGAGGACATATCATTGGCAATACTCGTTGGCAAGCCGATTTGTATTTGTCCCGTGCCCACTTCTGACACATCCCAGTCATTGTAGTCCAGTCCAGTGTCTCTGTCCCACTGAGCTGAATGGGGCGTGAGTCACCCGTGGCTCACGGTAGAATGTATTGTACACTCATCGCCCAGGAATGCAGCCAAAGTTACCCCTCCCCGTACCACACATAACTCGGTGGGTCCGGTGACGAACGCTGTTATGCTGTGGTTATGCTTTTTGTAAGGCATCATACGCAAGGTTTACATATTCTGAAACCAATCATGGTAACTGGCGCATTATTGGTAATATGTTGTATGTGGTATATAAGATGGCTGATTGTATTGAACCATCGCTGAATTTATTTGATTGCTTGTATATACTCATGAACGGCAGTGGCAGGCGTAGTTGCCACGTCCCACGGTGGAAGTTGCCATAGTGATTTCGGATTGCGCTGCTTCGATCACTAGCAACGATGGCTCTTTCTCACTGTTACCATATTAATCACAGATCACTATATGGTTACTTTGCCTCCACCCATGGAGACGCCACCCAGCTCCCTTCTTTAATTACCATCGGTATGTATCGTGACATTTCCTGTCTCTTACCTACAGGGCTCGAACGAAGACTACTTCTCGCAGTACATCACCGAGGACTTTCGCGAGTACATCCGACGCAAGAGCAAGCCGTGGGTACACGGGAACCACATCGAGATCCAGGCGCTGAGCGAGATGTACAGCCGCACCATCGAGGTGCTCTGCTATAGCTCCGGTGAGGAGAGGGGCGGGAATTCATACTATCACAGTCGCTTGTGAGAAGAGTGTTGATGTCGCGGATTTATCCCTCGACCTTCCCCGAGCCCCTGTGTTCCACTGCTACTGCTGTCCAATACAGCTGTCTCAATTAGCACAGCTTTGGTGGGGGTAGTGAACACACTGTGAATACTGACTGGCGGCCGATTTGCTAGGAACAGGAGGTTGACACCGGGTAAATCTTGTTAAAAGTATGTGACAGTGCACACATAGTGATGGATTCTTCTTAGTAAGTGCTTGGTGGGTTACGTAATACGTACTCTTCGTAGGTTTTAAAGCTCTCCTTGAAGAATATCTGCGCTCGTCACCTCTCCAAACCAGCTTTAGTTCGCTGCTCAGTAGTCACGAGTTCCCACATAAGCACCTAACCAGCCACCCCTTTTCTCTACTCCAGAGGCGATCAACATTTTCCACGCGCCCCAGGAGCCGGGCGGTCAGGTGAACGAGCCAATCCGACTGTCCTACCACCGCGGTACGCACTATAACTCTGTGGTGAACCCGTACAAGGCCACCATCGGAGTGGGCCTGGGTCTGCCCGGCTATGTGCCCGGCCTGGCCGACCATAACCTGCTGACCGACGCCGCCAAGAAGAGCGAGGACCTGCACATTGAACAGGTGAGGTGTGGGATCGGATGGTAAAAGCGTGGACAAAGGGCGAAGAGGAAGGGGTGAATGGAGATGTGTTTGTCGATTCTGCCGATGCAAGCTCGGCAGGGCGGCGCGGTGATGACCCATGACGACACATGGAGTGATTTTCCGCGTCCTGCTCATTTATTCATTCATTCATTCAATGCTCGTTTTGGCCATTCACGAACTCTCACGATGTCTCACACAGTTACTGACTGCTGAATGTGTTACAGACGATGCTGGAAGACAAGCTGAAGGCGACGGATTGGGAGGCAACCAATGAGACAATCTCGGAACAGGTGGCCCGGGAGAGCTACCTGCAGTGGCTCAAAGACAACGAGAAACGCAACAAGGTGACGCATTGGTTCAGGGGTGGAACCAGCTGTGATGCTTAGTTAACGTTCGAATTTATGGGGTTAACGAGAAGAGTGAAACAAATATCGGGTAGCTATCTAAAGCAAGTAACAGTAATTCAGCGTTTGACTCATAATGACGTGTGTTTCATCCAGCGCTTTCGATCAGCCTTTTCACGCTATTCGCCAAATATCCAGCACTGCGTTTGCCTGAATTGCTCGTCTTTTAATTCTCCAGCGGCTGTTGTATGGCTGAAGTTGTCTGCCCCGCTGATCGTCTCCGTCCCCCGGCAGACGTCCTGCGCCTCCTCGTCGACGGCTACCTCAGCCGACGTGCGCTCCCCGCGCCCGCTGCCGGCCCGCAGTCCGCCGGCCGGACAGGCCTCCCCCTCGGCCGGGGCGTCGGCCCGCTCCGGCAGCGGCCGCGGCTCCCCGCGCGGCGCCGCCAAGCTGTCCCCTCTGGCCTCGCCGCGGGCGGGTGGCGCGGAGGGCGGCGCAGGATCACCGGCCGCCGGGCCGGCCTCCGGTGCGGGCTCCGCGGCCGGCGCCACATCAGCAGCAGCGCAGGTGAGTGGTTACGACTTACGACGACTTTCGGATCTGTGAGGAGAGAGGAGACACCGAAGGGGAGGGCTAGAACTTAGCGGAAAAAGTATTGGATATCTTTGTAAAGCTTTTTGGATAGCGTGTCCTCGGATTTGACGTAAAATCAACGGTTTGTTCTCCAGCGGCCAAAACTGTCAAAATGGACGTTTTGAAAATGTACTGTAAATGATTTTTGACACAAAGGTAAGACATTGCCTTGACCAGTTTATCGCGTTTCTCGTGTTATCGTGTACTGTCTTACCGGCGCGATTCACTGACGACTGACGACCGTTGCCCGGCTCGGTGTCTGACCTCTGACTGATCGATTCCGTCCCGTAGGAGCGCGTGGGTTCACCGGTAGCTGCTCCCGGGCCCAGTCGGGATCTGGGCTTCCCGCTGATGGAAACCGCCTCGTTCATGAACCAGCTGCCGCCGGCACTGTTCGGTACGTACCGTTATGTTTGATACAGGCTCTGCTCGGTACGTACTGAGCCGCGTCATAATAGACTGGCCTAGTAAGATGCCTCCGTGTTAACCTATATTGGCCCTTTCTTTGCGTAGACTCTTGTAATTCCTCGGTACCTTTGTAACTGCTCAGCCCTTTTCGGTGGTACGCATCGTAGGTAAAATATTAAACTGGCCCTGTTCAGTAAGATTACTTTACTCTGTTCAAAACGTATCGTGTCAAACTATGCCGTCACATTTCGATTTGTCATATGCGACCCAAGTAAATGAACAGCTTTCCACATTTCTGCATGCATGCCACAGCAAACTTTCTGTTACATTTCATGAATTTTAGCAGAGAAGTTACATAACGTTAAACTGCAGCGGAACAGTCTCCGCATATCGTGCAGCACCCTCGATAAACTTTCAGTTGCAGGTTCGAATTCGCTTGCCATAAATGCACCATTCCCAGTATAATCAGAAGCCATGAATAGACTGATTTTTTTTCTTTCTTTAAGATTATCCCAAAACTGGCGTCCCTCGTCCACGGACCGCCGACGCAGTGTGTCGGCGACGTCTCCCAGTAATTTTGATCTGTGCGCCACACCCTTGTCGTTCCAATACTGACACTGTCATCCGCAGGCCTCTCCGAGTGGGAGGACGCCGGCATTCTGGCCCAGGTGCTGGCCGCCTCCCAGCAGGAATACCTCGACAGCCTCAAAAAGAGCAAAGACGAGAATGGCGGCCGCAGCGCGGACGGCGCCGGACCTTCAACTTCGAGTTAACGACGCTAGGTGGCAGCACCGGCGCAACAGCGCCCGGGCAACAGAACGACTGCATTGATTGGGAGAACGTGCAAAACGCATAGAGCAGTATTGTTTCGTGAAGCGCGTGATTCGTGTGTGTTTGGCCGAATCCCTTGTTGTCAAATATTTTAGATGCTGTTCAGTGCAGATTTCCCGAGAATATCCGTTACTTTGTTGCGCACAGACCCGATAAATCGGCGTTACATGGTTTTGTATGGACTTACCCCGTGCTTTACGCTGTACATTTGGTAGGTGCGGCCGCCGGCCGGTCGTACCACCCTCAGAGGATACCAGCGACTGCCTTGCACGTGATTTTGTTTGTGTGTTTGTGTGTGTGCACCGGCACGCAGCGCGGATGGTTTGCCGGTGGGGAGGGGCGCGGGGGATGGTCGGGGTCCCGAGGTAGGGGACCCAGAGCGGCAGGGCGCTGGTCACAGCCGCAGGGGTGCCGCCCTGTGTACATATCCCCGGCGATGGCGGCCAGCGGCCAGTGACGTCACCCGACACAGCAGGCCTGGCGTGATTGGCCTCCGCGGCGGGTGTGACGTCATCGATCCGACTGCGCGACGTCACTGCGTGCCTCCCGATCGCCTGGGATGGCAGTGCGTGACGTCATCGAACCCGTAGCCTAAGGTTGATTTGCCGGCCGTCGATCGGCGTGGCGGGGTGGCCGATGAATAAGGGAGAGAGTACTGCGGTTGCCGCTGTAAATCTAGCACGGTACGTCATCAATAAGGGGGATTTTTAGTTGAGTGATTGGCAGAGGGTGAAGTTTATGAGTCTTCTTTTGTACAAATCTGTTTTGAATCCCGGTTTATTTACTGATAGTGCCACACCAGTGATTTCCTGTTGTTCTCTAGTCTGTTTCCCGAGAAAATATGCCAATATATCCGTGGCTTCACTTCTGACGTGCCTTTGCAGTGGGCGTGGAACGTTGATTAGCGCATTAGTTTCACCAATGTGATAGATTCCGGATAAGAAATAACGCTTATATTACCAGCACAGGTTTATAACGTGTAGAATGCACCGTGGCGAATGAGAAAGGAGTGCGTGTAACACTGTTCACTTCTCTGATTGGACCATTGTTGGTTCAGATTCGGCCGTTCATCAATGCGAGCGCCGTGATTGGGCCATTCTTCAGTTATGGATAGGCGCGCGCTACAGATCCAATATCTCATCCTACGTGGTTGTCGCAGCCCAGATATGCAATGCCTTCAGCAAGCTGTCTGGAGCCGAGCGGAGTGCAGGATGGCGAAGCTGTGTCGATGCTGGAGCCTGATGTAGGGGACCGGCCTATCTTCGTT
The DNA here is from genome assembly GCF_019059575.1 of Amphibalanus amphitrite. Taxonomy (NCBI): domain Eukaryota; kingdom Metazoa; phylum Arthropoda; class Thecostraca; order Balanomorpha; family Balanidae; genus Amphibalanus; species Amphibalanus amphitrite. The sequence continues at coordinate 446,502 of NW_024881731.1, read as the reverse complement.
GAACGAAGATACAAAAACTTAAGGTGTCAGCCTACTGGATACCTGGATAGTCTGTCACTATCGATTGGGTGAATGGAGTTCGTTCACCCAATCAATAGGGACTAGACTATCCAGTAGGTATCCAGGTATCCTGTAGGCTGACACGTTAAGTTTTTGTATGAGTTTCTTAGGAGGAAAGCATGGCAAAGTCGTGCCTTCATCATTTGGTACACTGCCTGATTCTGGTGTGGGACGCACCCTCCCAGCACGAGCACCCTTCCAAAAGGACATCGTTATAAACAAGCAGAAGGCGGATTCCTCATGCTATCTGATGATTCGGTAAATGAGCCTTCAGCGGTTTTCCAAGGTCCATCGCAGGGGCAGCGTCGAAATCTTCCTGTATTCCTGCAGAGGCACGGGCTGCGCACGGTCATAGATACTAGGGCTGCGGTAGGGCCTTGGGCTGCGGAAATTGGTCTTCCCGGCGTTCCCACCGCAAGAGCTTACGGTCTTTTTAGCTGCAACCTCTCAAAACAGCTGATCGGCCGAGCTCGCCTTGTGATTGGTCGACTTTCTATGACGTCACGGGACATTGACGCGTCGCCATTTTCCAAGCCGAGCTCGAGGAGTGAGGGTCGGTTGAGTGCGGAGTCCGAGGAGGGGTAGCGTGCGCAGTGTGATGGACTGGAGGGAGTTGTGAAACTGATTCAGGACGATTCCCGCAACGTTTTACTATGGTGTGATCAGTTTTTTGACATCCACCCTCCGAGGTGGGCATGGCAAACAGCGGAATTGGATGTGGTGTTCTACTGGCTTCGTCGACGAGCCCCTTTGTGCTGGATTTTCCTGGTGTGCGTTGTGGGACTCGTGAGGTCCTGGTGCGATTTTACCTTGATAGGCACATGCACATGTACTCAGACTTTGAGTGAAGTGAGCTGCGTGTGAAGATTTTGTGCCCAGGACTAGACCATGCCCCTGTATCGCACACGGTCTTTACTAGGAAACATGAATGGTACGACGTCCAACACCCCTGGTGCTAATGATGGATACATTCAGAACATTGGGGACAATAGCAATGTGGTTCACTTGCCTCCCTTGAAAGGACAGAATGGAGCAAATCAGAATGGTGAGGCAATGCAGGTGCAGCAACTCAACATGTTCTATCAGGATGCGGCACAAACAAATGGTGATGCGCAGGCTGGACAGAATGGTCAAAGCAATGACCAAGGCCAGACACTGCCTCATGTGCGACCAGGCACAACAACAACAGATGGGAACAGTCAAAGCACAAGTAGCCCAATGAAGAATGGGTCAGCTGCCAAGCCAAAAAATGTTGTAGCTACACCAGAACAGATTCTAAGGGTGTATAAAACAAAGTTGACACCCTATGAACAGCAAGAGATATACTCCTATCCAGAAATCTACTATATAGGAGCAAATGCCAAGAAGAAACCAGGTATCATAGGAAGTAGCAACAACTGTGGTTATGATGATGACCAAGGTTCATACATCCACATCATCCATGACCATGTCTCATACAGGTATGAGGTGCTGAAAGTGATAGGAAAAGGAAGCTTTGGACAGGTTGTGAAGGCATATGACCACAAGCATCACATACATGTTGCATTGAAGATGGTCAGAAATGAGAAGAGATTTCACAAGCAGGCACAGGAGGAGATCAAGATCCTGGAGCATCTCAGAAAACAGGACAAGTACAATACCTTCAACATCATTCACATGTATGATAACTTCACCTTTCGGAACCATATATGCATCACATTTGAGCTTTTATCAATCAACCTGTATGAACTCATCAAGAAGAACAAGTTCCAAGGTTTTAGTCTGCAGCTGGTGAGGAAGTTCGCACACTCACTGCTCCAATGCCTGGATGTGTTGTATAGGAACAAAATCATCCACTGTGATCTGAAGCCAGAAAATGTCTTGCTGAAGCAGCAGGGCAGGAGTGGCATCAAGGTAAGTTCAATCAGTCTTTTTCTATATCACCCTTTTCACTCAATTTATGTCAAGATGTGATGGGTAGTGTGTGGTTGGTGTGTGGCAGACTGACTACAAGTCAGCATTACAATTCCAAAATGAATCTTTTAGAAGCCTGTGCTGTAATGTTGAGGGGTGTGGATACTGGATATGCTTGTCTGTGCTTGGAGAGATACATACCAGCCCTAGATGTCATGTTCTTGTTAACATGTATCCCCTTCCCAGAGTAGGTGCAGTGCATACTTTTTGTTTTGAACTTAAAATTGTCTTTCAAACATTTAAGCCATTTAGAATGTACCCAGGCTGAACAATGAATGTCCATCCAAGATGCATTCCAGGTACAATGGAGATTCAGGCATCATTTTCTGGCCATTGAAATGTGTTAGAATGGAACCAGAAAAAGAGCAATAGTTAAAAACTGGTACCAAATTGTTAAGCTGTTTGAGGCTTCCTTTTAGTGAAATCTGCATATCAGGGTACATTGATTTTTGGCAGTGGACAATAATCAAAACAGCAAGACATTGTTAGATTCTGTACAGGACTGTGGCTGTCATTTTGGATTTGGGTGAGATGGGAGAGATATACTGCAGAGTGCAGAGCCATTGTTTTCTGGGTACCTATCTACTTTCCTTTTTCCACCTGCACATTTTGTTCCATGTACAAAGGGTGGTACAACTTGGTCACTGTTTGAATCTGTCTTGCAGTCAGACAATAGTGAGAGATATGAGCTGTGGGCTGTGAGTGGGCCATATTTCATGGTTTGTGCACATTGCACTGATCAACTATCCTTCGGTGTGGTGCATGCAAATGCCTGTTTTTAGGTCAGCTCCCTTGTCTTAGTGAAGGTGTTGACTTTTCAAAATGTCTATGATGCTCCTGGTAGTCTGCAGCGGAAATGGACGATACAACACAGTTCAGTCTCTAGGAAAAGTGCATAGGAATGTTGAATTTGGTCAGATCTTCCTAACTGCCTATTCGTCAGGTACTTCTGCATTAGAATCAACTTGCAATAGCCACCTTTTCCCGATTTATCATCAGCCAGCCATGTCATGCCATGATTAGTTTGGTTGAGTACTATGTGACATACCGGACCGTCCAGATCTAGTCATTTGTGTCGCCTGGTCCGGTCGAGTCCAGTCCATCCGGTGACCGCTAAGACTGGACGCCACACCGGCGCGGCGGCGCGCCGGCCGGAACGGTGGCTCGACAGCGGCGGTCAACGGCCGGCCGCGCTTCGTGGCCATGTGATTGTCCCGGGGCGGGGCTGCTCTCGGGCCCGCTGTCACGCCACGGCCGGCGGCGGCCTGTCCTGGCGGCCCGGCGCGCCACGCACCCGGCCGGCGCAGTCCAGTGATTTGGCCATCGATTGATGTGCCGGCACTGGACCCGGCCACCGCCAGCCGCGACATCTGTCCTCTGTGATGCCGATAAGTTATTCAGGGCCAATCTATGCGCCGGCGAGTGGCTGTCTCCAATGAGAGTCGTGAGCGTGCCTGCGGTCGTGTTGTCCGCTGCGTTGCTGGGCAACAGCGCGGCAGATGAACCGCAGCTAGATGCGCGTTCCGCGCTCAATACCGCTGCGTCGCAGTTCCTCCGGTGTCCGGGATCGGATCCGTGCTGGAGGCGGCGGCGGCATCGCGAGACCCGGGCACCCATCAGTCTCATCTTGCCCGCGTCGCATATGCCTGCCTGCAGAGGTGGCCTCTTGACAGCCCCAGCCTGGCTGTCCTCTGCTGCCGCGACGTCAGCGGCGGCGCGGTACCCGGTACCGGCTCAGTCACGTGGACAATGTGTCCTCGGCGATGATCGGGCCGATTTCCGCCTGCGCCACGCCGCCGATCTGTTGCGGCGGCGGCGTTGTTGAGCGGCCGCCAGCTCGGGAGGGCACCGGTGCCAGGGCGGCTGAGCGGCCCGCCCCCCGCCAGCTGACGGCGACACGGCTGACCGGCGGCGGTGGCGTGCCGGCCCGACCGACGGCGGCCCGTGCGCCCCGATTGGCACCGGCCAACCGGCAGCCGTCCCCAATCACCGACCGAGCCGAGCGGGATGCCACTAATGGTCATCTCAACGGGATTCAGTGTCTGTAACGAGGTTTGCAGCTCGTATGAGAGCATGCTTTACAAAAAGGCCTGCTCTTGACGCCGAATGCTACGTTCGGCTTTGTTCACACCAGCTCGTTTGTTCGTCGATGTCTGCGCCGGCTGCTCCCCCATCCGCGAGCGGCCTCAATTCGTCACGGTCGTGTCAGCCGTCGGTGCGATGACTCCTCCCGTGGAAGCGAGCGGCTTTTTGTCCCCGTCTCGGAACGGGTTGTGGCTGTGCGAGCGCGACCGAAGGTCGCCGCGTGTGCGCGGCAGGACTCGGCGAGGCGAACAAAGCCCGCTGCGGCCGGCAGCGTTCGAGGAAGGCTCGCTGGAGCCCGTTATCCGCAGTTGTCTGATATCGGCTCTGATGGACATTGCTAAATGTCATTGGTTGGACCGAGCTCACTCGGGTGGCGAGGTCTGACGCTTGATGCGGTATTGATGCGGCAGGGGTAGAATTCTGGAAAGTTGCGGGGATATTAGGATAAGTAGGTATCTCAATACCGACTCTTCGCTACTGGGCTTCCGTAGTCATTCGTCATTCTCACCATGATTGATTCGTTTCCTATTTGCCAATGTCTTTTGAACTTCGAACAACTTCCATTCTACTTCTCGAAATCCGAACTACAATGGTGCGACGGATCAATTTCATTACCCCAAATGTCGGTCAAGCGTCAGATGAAAATGGGTCGCGGTCCTTCAATTCGTTTGTATTTATTTATTTCTTTGTTTCGTTTATAACTATCACTTATTGAGAAGCTGTTCAGGAGAGTCACCCATTCCACTTTGACTAACTTATGCCTATCCAATACTTTCCAGCTCGTTAGTGTTGGAATAAGAATTAGCGCTATGACAATCAAGGATTAGCCCTGCTTAATGAATGAAGACACGTGTAATTACGTTAGCGACTACCTTTCGATTGGGTACGTATAACGTAAGTGGTTGTTGTGCCCGACAAACCACTACATATGCACTACTCTTTCTTTCGTTTTTATTCCATCACCAGACACCAGACCTACTTGACGCTCTCTCGTCTCGCTAACCTGTTCGGGGTCTGTTTCATTGACTGACGTTCACTGACTGACGGGTTCACTGGCCCCCCGAAGCTACACGCGCCTCAGAGTGGGCGTAGTGCGGGTACGCCGCTCGTCGCGCGGCGATGATGGAAACCAGAGCCGACGGCCCACCAGGCCACGTGCCAGCCGACCCCCGCCCCGCGGCGGACGCTCGCACGGGACCCGTCATGTCAACACGGAAGGAAGCAGCCCATGCAGCACGTGACTGACGGACGGGCTGCCTCTGGGTCAGGTACCGCTCCGCTGGGCGGCGACCCGACTGACATACCGACACGTGCGATCAGAGATTTATTGCGGGGATTGACCACTAGACCAGGGATTGCTTGCATTTATTGGATATATTTCTGAGGCACGAGAAGAGAAGGACGGCTTGTAATGGCGCTTGAAGAAGGACGTTTATAAGTGGAATCGTAGGTGTAGGAAAGCAGGAAATTGAAGCCAGTGCGTGTCATATCGAAGTTCGGCACAGTCTGTCAGAAAATTCTGACACAGTTCGTTCTCTCGGCCGGCTGCCGGTACAGCGGCCGTTCTGTCCGTCCGCGGTGCCGGCGGCGCGGCGGCCGATTTTCACCGCGCCGGCCGCCGGCCGATCCCGTTGTCTCCGAGCTCGGCCGGTTTACATTGAGCCGCGCCGGCCGGTATCCGGGATGTGCGGCCGAGCGAGACGAGTGCCGCTCTCCGAAGGCCCGCCGCCCGGCGCGGCGGAGCTGCAGATTTGGCCCTTTCCCTGGCCGTGTCTGCGCGGGCCCGGAGCACGCATAGGGCGTGGTGATTCCCGGGTGGGTGGACGGCGTAAGCTCTGCAACCCTGTCCTGTGCGGTGTGGCTGACCCGCCGGTGACAGCGCCCATCCCACCACCCAGCGCGGCTCCATCGGACCGCAGTGTGCCGGAGCGGCGCTAACGGCCGCTAATCGTGGTCGCTCGGACCGACCGGGCGGCCGGCGGACCGCACCGCCTTCTGTCGGCCGGCCCGGCCGTGACTGATGGCTGCTGTGTGACCGCGCCTACCGCCCGCACCGTCTGTGTGTGCTCGTGTCCGACCGTGACACGCCGCGCGCGATGGCGGCTCGTCCGTCTCTTGGCCGTCAGCTGCGACCAGAGCGGGTTGGCCGCCGCTCGGCAGCGCCGTTAGTGACCTGCAACAGATGGCCGTCGGGCCCGGCTCTGGGTCAGGCAGAGGCTAGTGGCCGACTGCGCTGCGGATGGAGAGAGAGAGAGGATGTGGGGCAGTATGAAGACCCTTGACAGCAGGAAATACAGGGTTGTATCGAGTTGTGTTGAGCTGTGTGGAGCTGCGTCGAGCTCTGCCTCAATATGAAAGTATAACGCTCTGCTCCTGGCCGGCTCTGGGCCGGTCGGCGCTGGCCGCTGGCAGCGGTGGCTGCGCGTGCTGCGTCCGGCCGTGCGCCGACCGTCTATTAGCGGCTCGGCTGGCACCGCTGCCGGGGCTGACGTCAGACCATCCCGGCCCAGCGCGGCGCCGCCCGCTCGGCCGTGCCCGACCAAATCCGCTGCAGGTGGCAGCTGCTCCAGAATACCCACTTGAGATGTTGAGATATCAACTGAATTTGATAGCTCACTGCCCGAAATGCTTGTTTTATTAACTGTAAGAACCACAAAGCACAATCCGAAACGAATTGTAAACAAATAATATTCCTTGTTATCTGTCAGAAGTCATTTTCAGCAATCGGTAGTTCTGCTTTTTTCGATCAATGATTTGATGTCGATGTCCATGTTTGCTGGCAATGGAATCTTTCTGAATTCACTGCTGTGATGTATCCAGCAGCATGACATTGGTCCTGCCTGGCCCGGGCGGCCTATTTCCGTCTGGGTAGGGGACCACCAACGTCGGCAGGGCACAGTGCGGAGGAACCCGGCTTTGCAGAGAGCAAGGACCGGAGGCGCGGCGCCGTCTTCCGGAACTGCTCGGGCTGTTCGACTGTCAACTGTTCACTCTTGTGGTAGCAGCAGGCAGCCCAGCGCCATTGCGGGCTGTGGGTGATAAACCCACATACTCATACGGCTGATGACACTGAATAGGGCGAACGAGGCGACGGAACAAACCGAGCAAAGCGGGCTAGGCTGGGGAATGGGGAGGTGAGTGGTGCCATTGTGTGAAATGCGAGGGAACATTTTTGAAGACGGAATCAGATGGGAGATAGCATTGTCGCTTGACGGCTGCTTTCTACTCTAGTTGTTCAAAGTTTCCCAGTAGGCGGGCGGCTGTTCACTGTTCAAACTGCGGGTGTGGCTGCAAGGGGCTGCCGTCGCCAACAGTGGCTGCGGGGAGTAGTGGCGGCTCTGCCCCGACAGGCCGACCGCCCGTCCACGCGCGAGCTTCCCCAGCCCCCGCAGCGTCGGCGGCCGGTGGCCTCTGCCAGCGCGCTGGCACGCTCCCCTCTGCGCCGCGCGTGGCACCCTTTGTGTGGCGTGCCGCGCGTGCTGCAGAGGCTCGGCGTCTTCCGACATCGGCCGACAGCCAAGCGTGATTTCTCTCGCCGCCTTCCTGCCTTGGCCCCGCGTCCACCGCCGCCGCTGCCGCTGCCGCTGCGCCGCTGGGCCTTGGCCCACTTGGTGTTTTTCGGGACGGCGTATTTGTGCCGCGATCGGCGCCGCTTCCGGAGCCGGCCGGCCGGTTGCAGACAGTTCCCAGGCGGTGGTTTACGCCGCCCGCTGGCTCTGTTGGCCGGTGGCGATGGCGGTGACGCCGCGACGGGCCGCCACCCGCCGGCCGGCCGGCGCGCGCGCTATCGACGCGTCGCGTCGGTGCGTATGCCGGCCGCGCGCGCCGCCGCCGACGGGTCGACGACTGGCCTGGATTCGGTTCGATCGCGGCCCGCCGCCGCCGGTACCCAGCTGGGCGGTCCGCCGCCGCCGCCGGGCGGTGGGCGGTGGGCGACCGGTCGCTGATCGATGACAGCGTCCTGTGCGTGAGCCCCCGTCCTGTGGCGGCACGGCGACCGATTGCTGCGCACGGGGTATCAACCTCGACGCGCTCCTGATGGACCGGTCGCACGCGGCGCCGCCAAAAGTGATCAGTGCTACCTACCCCATTGTCCGAAAATGGTACGCACTTGTCTTTGTGCTGAAAGGTATGACGAGAACTAGAATAGTCTATTGCAGCTAACAAAGAATTTGTTGTTGCTGGTCGCCATGTCCTTGACGCCATTTTCCTAATAACTGACGACTCACGTTGTTTGGTTAGTAATTGGTGATTTATTTGCTTTCTCTGAGATTGTCTTATCTAGAGACACCTTTACCTTACATTTTCTATTTACCCGCTGCTCAGTTGGTGTGCCTTGTAATAAGTCAATCAGATTGAATGAATCTGATTCCTGACATTTTATCGCATTAAAGCACATGCCATTAGCATGGGCGCTCTATGACTGTTGCATGAGCAAATGATTTCCGGAATTGTTTGTCCAGGCCCATCATTTACCCAGTGTACCACGAAGCTCCGTCGCAACTTCAACGAACATGACGATTGGCGAGCATGGACGATGTAGCGACACGCTATGCCTAGGATCGCCCCTGTTGTTTTCCTTTCCTCTGAAGATTGTCTTCTTTTCGGTAGCATGACTTTAAAATGACGCCCGGGAACTCGTCGGCAGCCTGTTAAAAGTTGCGCTGCTCTCGTAATCGGCTCACCGGGAGATCGTTCGGCGTTTCAACGAAGGGTGTGGCGTCGCTAGTGAGCAGCGAACGACTGACCGGGAAAAGTCCGCCCGTCTTCCGTTCATTACACCTCCCACGCGGGAAAGCGCCTTTCTTTGGGATGGGGACCGCCCTCGCGTGCCTCCGGTGGCGTGTGCCGGTCGGGAGCGGGCTGGCCAACAGCGGGTGAAGGGCGCCGTGCTCCCCTCCCCCTCCCTGGCCGTCCCCACGGCACCTGAGGAAATCTCACCGGCGCGGCGGCGACCTTGGAGCCCCGGTTGCCATGGTAACCCCCCGGTGCACGCCGATGCCGGGCGACGACAGGTGCAGACGTCGACTCCATCGTCTGCTGTTTTTCAGCCTTGCGGCGCCCGCTGACAGGAACTCACGGCCATTTTGTGTTATACCTAGCGACAGGACATTCACATTTGGATGTCATGCAGGTTTCACTTGGCTGCAATGAACATGGTGTGCAGCATACGTGGCTCGCACTTGTAAGACACTGCAGCTACGCCTATGCGTTTTATCGGAGCTGGACCTGCGGTCGCGGTCTGCCCCTGGTCCAGTGGTCCTGCAGGACAGTTATGTGCGCAGCCGGCCGGCCCGGCCGACCGGTTGTGCTATCGTGGGTCACGTTCAGCGTTCCGTTGCCGAGATTAGGCCACTCGCCCGCTGTGCGGTTGGAGGGAGCCGGTCGCCAGCCGCACTCGTTCCAGTAGGGTGTTTTGCTGGCTAGGATCAAGGTGAAATACACAAAACCATCCGTCAGTTCTAGTAATGGTGTTTGGGAGGTCACGAGGAGACCTCGGGTCTCTGGTAAATCTCTGGGGACGCGGGATGGTGTCAGCGGCGCGTGCCCCACTCCGGTGACCGCGGAGCGGTTATGTGGGCTGGGCTGCTGTAAGATCGCTCGCGGCTGCTGCCCCGGGGCGCTGCGAGGTCGCTCGCTGCTGCGGTCCGGCGAGTGGATTTTCGTCGCTCGTACCGCTCAGACGGGCGAACGAAGAGACGCACACAGTAATGCTTCTACGGTACTAATGGACGCTCCCAGGCTAGTTCCTAACTAGTTGCACTGTGTTCTAAAATCCGTAATGCTAATGTTATCCACGGCCATAGGCGCTCCTTTCATCTGGTGCCCGTGTCACGGCGGGGCTCAAAAGCTAATCCCGCTCATAGATACAGCGCTTGTTTGATGTGTGATATGATCAGCTGATCTCCGCTGCGGCGTGCGCTCGGTTTGTGCGCGCAGTGGAGCTTGGCGCACTCACATACGTGGTCCACATCTGCAATGGTGTGAGAGCGGGTGGTGTCACGGTGTTTCACGCCGACTGTAAAACGCCAATGCCGACCGGTCCCGGATTGACACGGGTTTGTGAAGCTCTCAGATTAAGACCGACTTTGTTCTCACCGTGTATTGATCGTAAGCGTGACTACCAACTTCATTGGTAGAACCCGGCAGAACTGTTTCTGGGTGATTGCGCTCACTAACTTTCTCCGTAGCTTTGTTATATTTATTTGCTCAGCACTTTAGAACACAGAGTCTGAGCTGAACGGTCTAGCAACTGCCGCCACCATAAGTAACGTTCCAGTTTTTATTTTCTTCATTCACGGTGGAAACTACGAGAGAAACCATGCACGACTGCATTACTTTTGGTGGCTTCAGTGTGCGGCAAAGTGATTAAGTCTGTGTTTCAGAGCCGTTTATTTCATTGTTAAATATAAGCACTGCACGGGTTACTGGCTCTTTACATCTGACTCAGATGTTCTGCAACATTTATTTTCGCACCTTGAAGGGTCGTGTCACCTGCGACACCTAATTTTGGAGGCTATGCTAAAGTGATATCCGATTTTAGGATCCACAGGTGCACGGTCGTTGTATTGTTTCAGACTTTGTCTGACGAGGGTCTCAGCAGTCGGACGGGACGGATTACTTTCTGTGTTCCAAGTTCCCCGAGCCCCAGATTGATGAGAAGATTGCGGCAATCTGAGTAGGTTCATATCACGCGATGTTTTCCGCCACCGCTGATCGGCGTCCATTCGCCAGGTTTGATTTGGATAATGGTGTGCTTGTCTCAACGACGAGTAATGATGGATCATGGGCCTGCTCTTATCTGAGGTCTCGGAGACGTCGCCTCCTGATCCAGGACGGTGATCAATGACAGTCCAGTGCATGTGATAGCTGCCGGCAACACGGATGCACCGACGACTTACATAGGTAAAATACGGCAGACGGCGGCTTCAGGTTCTGGAGAAACTTGTGGGCTTCAGGTGTCTTCCACATTGCTCAGGTATCCATACTTTTACTTATATTGCTTGCTATGAGAAACTATGGTGTTCGTTTCAAATGTCTTTGGATCAAACCCACGCAAATTGTTTCCAAATAACTAACCCCCTTTTTATGACATCATATTTGCCGTGGTCTGTGGACAACCACGAAGAACTGATCCCCCCCCCCCCCCCCCACCGCCCCTCCCTTCTATATGACTCACTCCAAATGGACCTGCGACTGAGCTGACAGGTCATTGGCCGTTTCAGACCACGTTTATATGTGTGAACGGCCGTCGAGCTGAAGCCCTAGTGTCCACGTGTTTCGATCGGCCGCGGGGCTTCCTTCCGAAGTGGTCCACCGATGGCCGGCTGGTCACACGACGAACCGGTGACGGTCGCCGGTGCCGTAACGGTGCTGACGGCCCGCCGGCTCTGACCGCCGGCCGCTGCCCGACCCGCTGACTGGCAGTTTTGTGCCGGTCGGACCAGGCTGCCGTGGTCTAAGTCCATTGTCGGTGTGGCTGAACCAGACTGTCGTGGCCTGTGACTTTTGCAGATTCAGGTTGGACCAGACTGACGTAGCCTAAAACTATTATTGATTTGGCCTGTCCAAGCTTTCTTGGTCTTGAGACTTCCTCTAATCAGACCACCTGAAACTGGCAGCGGAGAGTTGCTAACAGGCCTCGGTGGAGGTTTGGGGTTGATGAACTAGGACCTATGTCGAAGTTTGCGAGTGGCCAGGGGTGGCACACGTTTGCCTCGCCGCGCTGCAATGGTCAGGCTCCAGTGCAGATGCACGACATAGCCTGCAGCCAAGTCAGGCACTGTGCTGGTGTCTGTTTACAGGTGCACGTACGTCGGATTACATTTGCACGTGAGCTGGCCGGACCGTGGCGTCGGGCGGCGTGCATTAGCCATGGGTATTCCTGGCTGGTCAGACCAGTTTTGCACTCAGTATTCTGCATGGCGTCACACAGAATATCAAAGGAATGGTCCCTTTGTCGCCACAGCTGACACACTGTTTGATTCGGAATGCTGGCGGCAGCCCGAAACCGTTTCGTTTACACGTGCTTCACATGGACTCGCGTGCTCCATGCTCCCGGCAGGCGCGGTCGGCAGTGGTCTCTGTAATTGGCTAGGCGGCACCGCGGCGCCGGTATTCTCGAATTGTGCACAAGGGGGCTGGAAGCGACAGAGCTGCCTGTCTCAAAAGGAGCAGGATGCAGTGGAAACTAATCGTGGAAGGACGGGACGATAGCTGGGTCACCTGTGGACTGGCTGTGAACGTGGACGTAAACTGTGTGGCTCACGCGTATATTTAAATTTACACTTCACGTGCTGTTTGGGAAATCAGGTGACCCATGCTAACATTAGTGGCACTATTCAATGACTTGTTTAAGGTATCGTTTTTCTTGTAAAGGATACTTTTTAAGGCTTGGTTATTGAGTAATCTGAAGTAACCGATACGACGTTACGGTAATTTTCAGTCGTGACCGTTTGGCAAGGACTAACGAAGCTAATATGTTGGTCTTGTAAGGTGATATGATGGCTCTGAAGATGAGCAAGATGTAGCCCTCGGGACTTATCGGAGAGTTAGGCTGATTTTCACCCCTTGCACTGTAATAACGGTGAGCATAATTGGAAATGTGTTTTCACTAGCAGTAGCCGGGCGGTGTTGTGCAAAATTGGACCACGAGCGAGCGCTGACGTCAAGGAAACTTATCTCGAATCTGAAACGAGTTCCTCGCGTCAGCTGAGGTGAAACATTCGCCCTCTGATAACGCATTATGGCTTGTCGGCAAGGCGGTGATGAAATTTGCGATGTCTCGAACTTGAGGCAGATAACACATGTGTGGCGCCAGTGAAATGGTATGCGTAAAGAAATGGTCCTTGCCCGACCTGAAAGGTATGTGGGTGGGCTGCAGATCAAAGGATTATTTACAAATCGGCTCTACGCTCTATTTAATCCATTCATGCATTGACATGCGATAGAAGGTTAGCCATGTGATCAGCTTGTAAGAGCGTAGTTTTTGTGATCAGTGCAGCAACTAGTTTGCATGCGCATCGTTTGTTTGCGGAAACGCGTTGACAATGCTTCTGGAATAAGTGCAGTTTGCAGGGCACCGCAATCCCTATTTGTCTTTTTTTCGGATTCTTGTTGTGAAAATATTTTAAATACTTCATTTCAGACGTCAGTCCGGCACTGGATAATGAACTTTCCTTAGATATGGGTAAGGGTATGAATGTGTAATAATGTTCCAGAAACTGTAGGAAAGTGGTAACTGAGTTGATTATTATAACGATTTCGGCGAGCCCTGAGGCCGTTGATTTGTTATTTATATTCTGTCCGCAGCATGTACCGGTAGTTATATAGAATTAGTGTCGCCTTAGTGCCTCTGGAACAATCAGAGATTGAATATCGTCAATTCCTGGAGCTGGGGAGCTATGGCGCTGTGGCCGCGGCCGACAGACTTCGACGTGCTGTAACTTCGAATGGGCGTCCTTCATTTACATTTCAAACGTGTCCAGTTATCGCGAATATGCTGGCATTGGATCTTTGGTGACCCTGGGAGCAGCTGAGCAAGCGCCAGGCCAGCCGAGACGGCTTCTACTTCTCTCAGTAACAGAGAGCTCTGCAGCCCACCTTTGGAAGTTCGCCTCACGACAAACTACGTTATGATGAACTTGCGCCTCTTGTAGAAGCTCGTGCACCTGATTCCCAAAGGAAAACATCGCCTGGGGGAGCTGCAGCTCGGGTTGACTCGGTAATTGGCCGCCCCGTTTACTTCCTAGCCCGGAAGTGGTCCCAGGTGTACAGTGCTAAGGACCCACACATTCCCAGCGGGTCCCCGGCGGCGCTGGGGACCGCGCGACCCCGTCGGATGGCCCGACGGCGCCATCGGTGGTCGTCACAGCGACGGCTGGCCTGGCGGAAGCCGGCGCCCCTATCACCGCTAAAGTTAGCCCCGGCGGGCGGGTGCAGGGCGCTGGCAGGGGTCGGGTGACGAGACACCGTGCGCCCTGACCTCTGACCCTGCCTACCCGACCTGACCCGGCCGGTCGGTACGGTGCGGTCCGAGCGCACGGGTCGGCCGGCACTGGGTCAATTGACGCTGATCAGCCGCGTCGGGCGGCTGAAGCCGACTGTGAGCCACTCTGCGGCCGGCACACAGCCGCTGCCGCCTCTGTGGAGCCTGTCGAGCATTACCATATGCCGCCATGACGGCCGAGTGGTGACCTCGGCGGCTAACCCTGACACTCGACCGTGTCCCGGTGACCGGCGCTCCGTGCGGGACGGGACGGCAGCTCCCCCGCCACCCTCGCCCGGCGTACGCCACGGCAGCACGGCCGCGTGTGACGTCACACTCGGACCCGCTTTGTGTACGTAAGAGAGCGGCGCGGCGCCAGCTGGTTGAGGAGGTCACTGAACCCCACGGCCGCAGCCGCAGCCGCCGCGGCAGCCCGGCCAAGCGCGTCGCTTTCCAGCGGCGCGCGCGGACCCGCTTTCTGATGTTCTGCGGTGTGCTGAGGCCCACTTGACTGGCACGTGTGACGTAGATGCCGCCGACACGATATATGGAGAGTATATGGAGACGCGATACGGGAAAGCCTCGCCGGCCACCCAGGGTCCTCCAGAATCTCGAGAGCTCTCTCGCGAGTCGTGTTGTTTTCGTGAGGGCCACCTTGATCCAAAGCCTACCTATGCTACACAGTGATGACGAGAGATCTTTCCCGCGTTCTGAGACCTATCCAGAACTCGACATTTTGCAAGGACCTAAGGGATTCCTAACACATTAAAGTTTCCAATCGCTGCATATTAGGGACATTACCGGGTGCTACTTAGTACCCATTACTTTCTTGAAGCCCAACAGAGATTACGTAAATCTCTTGAGTGTCCGGCGTCTCTCGGTAGCTAAGAGTGGCCTCTCGAGGCTCTACTTCACCTCTGGACCCTCCATACCGCCCAAATTCACCACGACTCGCGCACCGAGCATTGAGAGACGCGCGGCACGTCCGCACGGCCCGGCAACAGGTCAGCTCGGCGGGCACGGCGGAGCAGAGCGCGTGTGCGACAGACATTGATCCGGCCGACGGCAGGCAGCCTGCGCCGCCTCCGACGGGACGGGGAGGGGGGGGGGGCGACCCACCCACGGGGAGGCGGGATTGAACGCAAAGAGGATGTAGGGCGGGATGGAGCAGAGTGGTCTCGTCGGATGAGGATAAGGAGTGTCTGGACACGACAGAAAGAGGGTGATACGGGAAAGAGAGCAGAGAAATTGTGTCGAGGTGGCCTGGCGGACTCTCAACTTGACTAAAGCATGCCGGAAAGTGGGCTTGGGCCGACTAGAGTACTGAATGAATACCTCCCCGCGCGGCGATGGCACCTGCTCAGGCCGGGTCGCTGCTGTGGCATCTGCCCTCACAGCTCGGGCGGCACAGACGCTACGGTCCCCGGGGGCAGCATATCTGGCCGTGTCGGCGGAACGAGCACACCGAGATGGCGTATCGATGGGGACCACCGCAGACTGCCGGCGGCACGGCTGTCGACCCGGCGACGCTATCGGCTGCTTGGTACGACGCTGGGCTAAGCCTCCGCTTTGTTCATTCTCCCCACAATCACCGGTGTTTCTGTGGCTGATTGTATCCACCCTTTAGCCCCGCTGCCTCTGCCCTGCCGCTCCGCTCTCGCTCTCGCTCCTCGCTCTCCCGCTGCACTTTGCCGCTCGCCGGGCCACTCTGGTGACACTGACCACCATTGGCGCTTCTCGGAAAATCCGGACCGCATTGAGCGCGCCCAGGGCCGGCCCGGATCGGCCGGCCGGCCGTGTTGGCGGCGCTTTTTTGTCCGGCCCGGCCTGTATCCCAGTGGAGCCAGCCAGGTGGGAGACCCGGTCGAAGAGCACGGGTCCCTTCGGGCTTTGGCAGATAGCCGTTCTCCGGCCCTGGGCTGGCGAAAGACTGACTTCGTGGCAGCGACGGCTGTGGTGATCACAGTACCGTGACAGCGATTTGACCGGTCCGTGTAAGTACACGGCACGGAAACCGGTACCCAACTACATCTGCTCCGTGCCGTGCCTTGACGTGCCGTGCTGGGATGTTCCACACCGTTAGTCGCTGTCTCTTCAAGTCCCAGCCGTGCTGTGATGAGATGATTGTCAGCCGGCTTTGTTTGGCCGCTCTTCGTAACTTTGCAGCTATGCCGCTGGCACTTGTGGTGGTTGTCGGTTATGCTAGTGGTAGTGGTGGCTGGTATAGGTGGTGACTATGACTGATGACTGGTGATGGCTGCGACCTGGTGACCGTGACCTGCTGTCTGGTTCTGGCGAGGTGCTCTGCTCTGTCCGCCGCTGAGCGGGCCCAGAGCCGCGCGGCGCCGACCCGTCGCCAGTCGTTAGCGCTCGCCGCTCCGGCTCGGCCGGCGGCTTTGCCTCGTCGCTGCAGGAAAGTGGGCTGTGCGGCTGGTTTCCGGGCGTCCTGCGCCGTAATCCACCATGGCCGCCGGCCGGGGCTCGGGGCACCGACCGAGATCGGACGGACGGACGGGCGGACAAAATACAGCGGTACGGACGAACAGTCTGACGGACTGACAGACGGGCAGAGGGACAGGCGGACTGACGGACAAGGAGCACCGACATGGGAGAACTAAGGATAATCATAAAATGCAGCGATATAGACCGGACCTTCTGACTTGAAAACTGACAGACGGATGGATCATCTATATGGATACTGATGGACCGACGGACCGGTCGCAGTGGATCGTCGGAATGGCACATCGAAAGGTCGGTCTGCCGGTAGGTTGTGCGTCTTATGGAGACGTCGCGACAACTGACGCTCCACCACTCAAGCGAGCATATATTCCATGAGACAGGATTTATGGATTTCCTCATATGGCTGTTCACGTGATGGGAGCGGTGAACCAGTTTTGTCATTGATGTTCTTGCTGAGGAGTGACCAGGGACGACGGCGGCTGACCTTTGGCGGCGGGCGGCGGCCGATATTGAGCGGGCCCGCAGTCGGGTGGACGGACAGGAGTGGCTGCGCGGGTCACCGTGGCCGGTCAGCGGCTCTGGAACGGGCGCCGACCGTCCCCAGAGTACCCAGAGGCGGCCATTCAGACCGGCAGAGTGCGGGGTCCGCTCTCCAAAGAGCGCCCCATGAGGGCCGCCGCCTCTTGGGTGTCTTTGTGAACAAATTTAGCCACTGAACAGAGAAAAGTTCACTTGTACGCCTCGCCAGTTCCGAGACCCTATTATGAACTCAATGAACAACTCGTTAACAAAAGGAAGCGAAACGGAACTTGCCGCCTTGCGAAACCTGCGTGAGTCATCGCTTGATGCATTATGGCTCCGCCCGATTGGTCTGTAACCGGTTTTTGGTGTCGGTGCTGGTGCGGCGTTTGTTCGGGCACCGGTACCCACCTCACACGTGGCTGACGCGCCGTGTGGGTCGGCGGGCGCGAGCCACGCGCGGACGAAAGGCGACGGCTCGCCGCACCCATCTGATCTGCCGTGGTAGTAGTGAAAACCAGGGATGCGGAGCCGGAGCCGGAGTCGGAGCCGGAGCCGCCGGAGCCGGCATATTTTGCCCGGAGCCGGAGCCGGAGCCGGAGCCGTGAAACAATATAGCCCGGAGCCGGAGCCGGAGCCGGAGCCGCCAAAAAAGGGGCGACTCCGGCTCCTTTTTATTTTTTGAAGAGGAAAAAAATAATTGACCTAGTTCGGTTTGACAGTACAAAGCAGTAAAACATATGGTACTATTGGTCTCAAGATAAGAGCCCAGGCGACCTGTAGTTTTGATGCGGTGAATACCTCACCCTCGCCACAACTCGAGTGGGGGTGGCGCTGGCTGGGAGGAGGGGTGCACTCGGCCCGAGTTGTGGCGAGGGCAATGGTATTCACCGCATCAAAACTACAGGTCGCCTGGGACCTTATCTTGAGATATAGTACGTCATGGGCCATCAAGTGAATGAAAAAAGCCGAATATCCCCAGTATCCCACAGTACGCAATGAACTTCCTGTCTGCTCTTCCCCCCCCCCCCCCCCCCCCCCCAACGTCTACTGCATCCCCAGAACATGAGGACCGGTCATCAGGTGACGGCCATTGTTTTTAAGCCAGTGCAGTGGACTGCGACTCCCAGCACCGTCTCTTCCCACCCCCACCCCCACCCCCCAATGCAGCTGAGACGGGTGTCAGCTTACGATGGTTCAGTGAACTCCGATTCGCGGCGACTGCGTTTCCAATGCTATCGCTTCCTAGTCCTTTGTTCCTAGTCCTGTTGAGAAAAATAGCCTTAGTGGCTAGTTGTTATGCAAATACAGAAGCAACGTGTACCAATCCAATTTTTCTTCCACCCGTATTTAATTGATTGCATAGCCCAGCCAGCAATTCGCTTGGGCTGAACTGTGGCAAGCGTCGGGCAGCTTGGGCTTAGCTTGGGTTTGCCCACTTTGATCAAAACCAATGTATTTTTTACTAGGGCTGAGCGGGGGCATGCCGCAGCTATGCCCACGTGCGGATAGCAGTAGCTCAGCCCGACATCTGCCCGCGCATCCAAAACAGGCTTAACTTGGGCGGAGCGCGGGCTGATCAAGCTGGCTGTGTCCTTTGGCTAACTGGAGTAAAGCCGGAGCTTAGCCATACTTGTTCGGCTGTTCGCGCATGCGCAGTTCTGCGCCAATCATGTGCAGCGTTTGTGACAGTCTGCGCGCTGTGCGACGAAACGACACACCGGTGTTGGGGCATTTGGTGGTTGATGTTTGGGCGCGTGTGAGAGCGCGAAAAAGGGATAGTGCTCACTGCTCTTATCAAGTGGACTGGCATGGAGTTTTACGGTAGGTAAGTGTATTGAATGGTGCGCTTGATCGTATGTAAACGTCATGATTTTGACTGAGTTTCACACCATCAAACATGAAGCTGAATAGCTGTTCAGCCTGGCGACTCATACCCTCGCTCAGAAAAGCTGCATTCCGTGCCTTTATATCTTTGTGAAATACCAGCACTTCTGACCCAGGAAAATGAAATACGAAACACAAATATTTATCTACTTATCACCGAGCACGCTCATTCTCTGTCCGCATTTAAAATCAAATGAACATTTTATACGGATCAATGAGAAGTGCTTTTACAGTATTAATGCATCAATAAGTTATTTTTCAAGCAAACATGCAATGTAAATTAAACCAATGAATCTCTTTTTCAGGTACGTACCATTAGAGCAAATGGTTCAAAAAATAAAATAGTTATACAAACCAGGACCGGGTGGACGCCGCAGTCGCCCTCGCCAAGTGGTTTAGCGGAAACTGCCTGCTTATAATTAAGTAGGTATACCTATGTACATAGTTATACGGAAACTGCGCCGAAAACTGGCCGGCCACCTACTGCAGATGTGTGTGTGTGGAGGAGCCAGACGCCTCCAAAGCTCCCATTCACCAGAGTGAAGTTCCTTATAAACGATTGTTTGCTTATTGCTTTATGTCTTATGAGCGATTACTTGCTGTCCTTACTTTATGCTTTCGGTTGAGTGCTTAACCAAGTATTATGAACGGGGAGGGAGGCTAGCGGGCCTTGTGATTGTTTTATAGTTTTGATGGCGTTTTTTCATGACTCATGCCATATTACTGCTGCAGTTTGCAGTCCACTGTTTCATGTATTTGTGTTTCATTTGACGTGTTTGTAGTCGTTTGAAATATACATTCAATCAAAGTCAACCACTACTTTCCTTTTGCAATGCTCGAGCCTCGATGACCGGTTAACAGAGCATATGAGTGACCGTAACAATGTTAAATATGCATTGAAACCGCACAACCTGCTGAAAGTGCATTGGCTGCTCCTTGCTACTTGATCCAGTGTGAAGCAAAAGCAAGATGAAGTCAAGTCGAGACTTGAGAAAACAGGAGCCGTCACTCGAGCCGAACCCGAGCAAAGCCACAGCAGTTTGCAATGTATAAACCCCATTCACTTCTATGGCTTAAGTCGGGATAGACAGGGCACACAGAGTGGGCTTGCCGGAGTTCAGCCCGCTCGGGCCCAGAGTAATCTCCATTATATAAATGGATTCACTGCTCGGGCTTAAATCGGGCTAACGCCAATCGTCGCTCAACTAGGGCTAAGCTACGGCTGTCCGGAGCTCGCAGAGCGGGCATACCTCCGGCAGAGCATGGGCTTTAGTCGGCGTTTTTGTGTCATACGCCGACTTTAGCCCAAGCCCCAGCCGACTTTAGCCCGACTAAAAATCTCGGGCAATCCGAACTTGAGCCTGCTTGGGCCCGGAGCAAAATTGCTGGCTGGGAGGGGATGTACTGAGACGGAGCCGGAGCCGCCGGAGCCGGAGCCGCCGGAGCCGGACCATTTTACTCGGAGCCGGAGCCGGAGCCGGAGCCGCCATAACATTTCACCCGGAGCCGGAGCCGGAGCCGGAGCCGATTTTTTTCTCCGGAGCCGGAGCCGGAGCCGGAGCCGTCTGAAATTTCCACGGCTCCGCATCCCTGGTGAAAACTTTTCGGAAACGCACGATTGAGGGCGCCTATATCAGAACGGAGCTTTAAGTGACCTACCGTGCCGGTAGATTACATAAGCTCCGATTGTAGGCCATTCGTCTGTTTGCTCTAGAACTTACGTGACTGCAGCTAAAATATGCATCGGAACAACGTTCTACCGGTTGCATGGTGCTGTAGGTTGCTAAGCGCTGGTCTATAAATGATGATACCACCGGATACGCTAGCTCTTCAGTTGCAAACGTGACCTGGCACATAACGATTTGTGTTTTAATTTGCTAGTACACGTTGTGACATTTTCGTAGTATTATGATTCAATATCTATTTCCAGCAGCAAACATGAGTTAAGGTATGCACATGCGCTGTGCCACAGATCACCGCTTGGTATAGAACTATCAGCGTACAACACAGGTAACGACGTGGTCAACTTCACGCATCCTGCAGTCGCATCGGCCTCCGCTCTTGTGCGACCACCCCTGGTTGAACCTGAACATGCACCATTATTACGACCCGCTCTAGTGGTTGTAGTAAACACACGACAAACCGTTACAATAATGCTCATGGTGGCCACATTCTGTACCCGCGGGTTGAAGGAATTCGGGTCGTATGCGCTCTGTCGCCGTTGGGGTCCCTTTTACCGTAGTGGCCCGCTGTGCTGTTGTGTGTGATTACCGAGTAGCTGTACCGGGTACCGGGCACCCGGCCGACGGATTGACGTCATATTCTTGGAACCGACGTCCCATTGGCGGAGGGCTGGGTGGTGGTGGTGGGGGGGGGGGGAGGGGGGGTGCTATGGTCGACCTCCTGGGGACCAGCGAGCACTGTGTGTCAATGGACATAAAATCAGTGCACTGAGGATTTTGCAGCTGTTCTGTTGGTGAATATTTGCCGTTCTGAATTTGTAAGGCCAGAAACCGCACAAGCCATCACCAAAAATATTTGGAGTTGTGCATCCGTACCGGGTACAGTGGTGCTGAAGCTGCGGGCTGGAAATCTGGAGAGGTGCGATGACTTACAAAAAAAAAGAATTTCTAAAGTTCTCAGTTGGTAATCTTGCAGGGGACTAGCCAAGTGATTATCTCTTCCTATACTTAAGCTTGGAATTAGCGACTCTGAACTCAGCTCCACGTGAAGACGGAAATATATTATATAAGCTGGAATAAATAAGTCTGTTGTGATTACCGGACTTAATGAAGGCTGGGAATCGCTAAAAGCAGTATCTTCCGCGTCGTAGGTACCAACTTCAAGGCTGAAGCTATTTCGATTTCCTATGCCGGGGGCGAAGCTCCAGACTTTCTGGTTTCTTTCTCAAAACCGCTTGCCTTCCGGGCTCAGGTGGTAGTTCCGCGCTGCTTTTGTCTTTCAAGGATGCAGCCGCGGACGCTCCCTCTTTGTGATCTGTCTCACCGCTCCCCGAGCTACAGTTCTCTGTCCTTTTGGCCGACACCATTCAGGCCACCCTGGGGGATCCACAGGAACACCTCGGATCTTTCCGTCTCTGTCGGATGGTGGACGCGCGGTCGATGGAGGCCACTCAGCCTCCGGATCAGATGTGACGCAGTCGGACGCGGTGGTCCTGTCCCCTGGGAAAGCCAGAGGACGCGCCGGACTCCCGAGCTCTGTCCCTAAGCCGTAGGACGCAGCGGACTCCCGAGTTCTGTCCCCTGGGAGAGCCGTGGTACGCGGTGTACTCCGATCTTAGGAGAGTCGTAGGACAGGATGGAGGGGACGAGAGCAACATACTGCATAGTGCACAGCGCGTAGTGCGCACTGTAGAGTCTTAGCGCAGGACATAGGGCAAATAAATGTATTTGCTTCGCGCAACCTATAGGGCAAATAAATGGCGTTGGCGGTTCCTCTATCAGCTGCTATCTGGCATTGCGTGTGGTCAGGTCAGATTTGCCGCCTGCGTCGTATTTTGTTTGACAGCCTTCGTTGACTTGACGCCGGCTTGTGATCATAGTGGATCTCATATACCAGTTTGAAAGGTGTTTTCCTTACATGCTTTTACAATGAAACGTGAGGAAAAGGCACGCTATGGGCTTTTCTATTCACGACAGTGGTCAACGAACAAGCGCACCCGATCTCTGAGGACGATGACTGGGGGCGGAAACTTGGCGGAAACGGATGTGTTGAGCGTGACTTTTCATATGTTTCAGCGGCCAACGCCCTCATATCTCCCTCAGTATGATTGCGTGCCAGTCCCCTCTGGTCTTTCACCCAACTATCAGTCCTGTCCCCATCCTCGCTCAAACGCCTGCCGTTTCGCTACTGGCTCCTGCTCGTCTCTCTGTGTATCTACATGCTTCATGTTCCATGCTTCAGTAGGATTTGAGCCCCACCGTACTCGAGTTCATCCCTCATTCCGCCGACTGCCGTTGCGACAGGTCGCTGTGCCGTTGAGCTCCGAGGGCGGGTCACCGCGTTCGCCCGCGGCGCCCGTCTCGGCACTAATTGCGTCTCGGGGCGCCGGCAGAGGCCGCGGGCGGGTCGGGTCGGCGGGACTCTACATGGCTTTATTGCCCCAGCGCTAGGACGGCTGCCGACGTCAGCGCCACGCCGGGTCTCCGCCGGGGAGCGAGCGGCGGTGATGACGGCAGCAGCGGTGATGGTGGGTGGTGGCGGACGGAGTTTGAGAGGCCGCTGAGCGCTATTGCGTGTCGCTGCCGGGGACAGGCTGCCACAGCTGACTGATTGCAGGGCTGAGCTGCGGTGGGTGGTATCCCGCATACGGCGCCAGGTGACCGGCGCTGCTGTCGGCTCCGGCCGCAGCCGCTCCGCCGCGGCGCAGCGAACCTTGCCGGAGACGCACTATCGCTTTTTAGGCGACCGCGCCACGCGTCGGCCCGTTTTTCTGACCCGATTTGTGTCGGATTGTCGGTCGCCGCCGCCGCCTCTGTCTGTCCACTTCTAGCGGCTCGAACACTGGACGTATGTACAGCGGCGGTATCGCCCGCTCCCGCCCCCGCCCGCCGCTGGTTCCGCTGGCTCCGCCGAACCAGCGACGCGCTTCGGTGACCGCCGGCGTCCATACTGGCCAGTCAAGGTGAAACTGGCCCAAATACCCCAAGGCTAGGCGTGCTGGCGTGATTGGCTTCCTGTGTTCGGACTGCGGCTCGGTCCCCAGTTGCGCTCTGTGCCCCCGACCGCGGCCCTGTCCTCGATCACCCCTGCTCTCCCCTCCCTCCCCCTCCCTCTACCGGACATGGGGCTAGCCATAAATGTAGCGTAGTGTTTTGCTGTTGCATGACTCCTAGAATGTGTATTGTGTAATGTCTACATGACGTAAAAATGTAAATGACTCGCCAGAAATCAGGGACGATGCCTCCTTTGTTTCTATTTGACATTATAATTTCTGGCGTCTCGGACTGGAGAGCCTTGCGGACGCTCGACCTGTGTTCGCTGTCAGTGGCTCCGGCTGTGGCTTAGACCGGGCTGAGGTCGGGGCTGGTCCTGGTCTGGGCTGTTACTCATAACAGCCAGGCGCGTGCCGTCCACTCTGCGTCGCTGTTTATCTGGCGACAGAGAGGATGACGCGGCCGTCGTGGAATTTGGAGTGAGTCGCCGCTCACGGCCACGCGGGGGGTGGGAAGGGGCCGCGGCGTTAGGACCGGGCCCGGCGGACACGGTAGTTGTCCGACAGCACGCAAGGTCGCTCTCATGCGGCTTCGGCTGGCCTCTATTGGGACAGTCTGAGACCGGGCTGGACATGGCTACGTAATTGTATTACGTCCTCTGTCAGCATGGCGACTTTATTCGGCTTACTGGCGTTGTAGGCTGACTGACCGGGCATTGTGACCCGATCGGGGGCGTCGGCTTTCAGTGGGTGTGGTCCTGTGGGGTTTGGGGGAGGGGAGCTGTCGGTCGTCCAGCCAGCTCGGCAAAGCAAGGCAAACTCAGGGGAATGCAGCGTTTGCACTACGTATCGTCCGGTGTGGTTCCCTGCCTTGGTAACCCACTGAAGTAACCCAGCCAGGTGCTGACGAACAGTGCAGCTGCCCGCGCCACGCTGGAAATCAATGCGGTCGGTATGCACGGCGGTGGGACGACCTCTGCGTGGTGGGGTCGACCTCCGGTGACCGGCGGCGGTCGGCAATCGCCGCCGTCACGGGAACACGGCACACATTCGGCTCGTTAGTGTGTGAGGGTCAGGGTCGCGGCGCGTGCTATTGGGGTCGGTCGGCCCGCCGGGCTGGCACCGAGGGTGCGGGCACGCAGCCGTGACCTCCACGAATGTGGAAACGTTGGTATTGTGTGCGACTGTTTGTCAGTAGGCTGTTGTGTCTCAGTTTGGTGTGAGAGTCTGAGGTCTAGCAAATAGGAAAGCACTGATATGGAACTGCGGATTGTTTAGATTGCGTTCTGAATTGGCCTTGGTTCGTTGAATACGGCGTGCATTTTGCAGCGATTGGCTTGGTGGGTCACTCCTACTGTTTGCCGGGCGGCAGCACGGATCCGATTGACACGTGATCTACTTATGACGTCAATGTTAGGCCTGTCCTGTTTAGAACCAGATTGCCCAGTTTGATCGCACCGGTGCGTGCAGTGATCGGACGCCCGATTACCGCGTCCAGCAGTCGGTCAATCGGTCGGTAAGACGACCTCAACTCAGCCTGCACGTGCCGCGAACTAGCCACGGTTTGCTGCACCGCTACGACGCTGTATATTCATGTATTCTGCGCCGAAGCAGGCCGGCGGACGGACGCTCGTCTGGTGGAGACGGGTGTCCACCGTGAGAGAGCGGTGCTCCAGTTGTTCGCCGGTGACCGGTCGTGGCCAGCTGACGGTTGGCCGGTCAACAGGTGCCGCCGGAGCTGCCAGCTCGACGGACGGGCCGCCGAGATTGGCGCTGAACGGTCCCAGGGCGGCGGTAGCGACGGGGAGGTGGGACAACTGGGGAGAGGGCTGGTGAGCCCTTGCTAGATCCCCGTGAGGATGTGTGCAAAGGACACATCGGCAGTGTGTGCGGATTGGACAAAACTACGCTTTTCGTTCGGCTCGCCACCGCCGTAGGTTTGTGGCTTCAGCGCGCTGAGGCCGGCCGTCGGTGGCGGTGGGATCGATAGATATGGGCTCCGACCCCGGCAGGCGGCTGGCGTCCTCGCCCCGCCCCGCTGCGTCCTTCCCCCCGCCCAGTGTTCCCGCTGCCCCGCTGCGCCCTGCCCCTCCAGTCAATCGTGCCCGCTGCCCCGCTGCCCCCTCCCCAGTCCATCGTTCCCACTGCTGTCCCCACTGCCCGCTCCAGTGTCCCTTTCTCGGCCAGTGTCGCCCTTCAACCCACATACCAACCCCTGCTGTCTTCTGACCGTGGCCACACGTCTGTTTGACTACCCAACATACACTTTCCCTTCTGTTTACCCCTATACTTCGTTAAAAATTCCTAAGCACCGGTCGCCAGCCGTCACCGTCTCTGACGGCTCCACCTTGCCGCTCGCCGTGTCGGGCCGTCGCACACTGGTCGGAAACGCCCTCACGAGAGGCCACGGGCGATTCCGGAGTTTCGGATTATTTTTTATATAGATCGATTTGAAATTGATCAAATTATTATACTTAGGCCAAAAAAACTAATCCGGGTGACCAAAAATAACTGTAATCAGCCCCCGAAGATGGGGTATCCCAGAACTCGGAAACTGACGCGGAGCAAGAGGTTTCTTGAGCCGGATATTCAGAGTCTTATTGCTGATAGACACCAAATTGAAATCCCACATATTATGCATCAAAATGTTCGTTATGAAGTTGCCGACTGGTCAGTGCAAAATTTTTGGTATACTTTTCCCCTAACTAAGATTTACTGTAGCTTTTTTATGACGGCTCTCCTACAGTGATTTTGGAATATAACTGCAAAGTTTAGGTAAGGAAACAACAGGTAGTCCCATCTAGTTCCACTCTGATTTTTTGTGAGATGAAGCAGGATTTAAATTTACACCAGGGCAACATAAAAGCTAACTGCGCATATTTGCGCAAAATTTGCAGGAGCCGCTCTTCCTACCCAAGTACCGCCCGCCCCGCCCCAGTTTCGGCTCGGCCGCCGCGCCCGGCTTACGCTGACCTGTGTGGCCTGCACGCATCCATGCGTAGTTGACTGGTCATTAAAAACAGATGCGCTTGAGTTTATGAATTTTGTGAAAAGCGCGTTTTATGTATGCATTTATGTATGCATTGACATCAAAAGCCTTCCACATGTTGCGTGGCGATTTCGGCTTGCATTTAAAGAGCCTTGCTATTGACAGCCATCACTCGGCTGAAGAAATTGGAAATTGAAACCTTCGTGAATATAAGACGCTGCAAATATAGGACACCTGTCACTGACGTCGGGTTACCTTGGGCCGTCTTTTTACATTAGATCACAATTCCGGTATTTAACCCTGGCCGGACCGATTGGTTTTCTATATTGACCGGGGAGGGTTGGTACAACTTCCTCGCCGTTTCGCCTCTTATAATTGAGCTAGAGCCTCGCGGAAAAAACGAGCTTGTGTGCCGTTATAAGACGCAACAATTAGGTACTACCCGATTTTAAGGTCTTAGGTCAGCCAGTGGCCTCTTAGGTCAGGTAAGTGCCACAAGGGACGGGCTCAGTTTTAGGTTAATTACTTTGCCAAAAATGGTCGCACTGCCGCGATTTTGGCATCATCGTGTTTTTCTAGCTCAGGCGCGTTGAATGCTATACTTGGTGTTCGGGTGAAGTCAACTTAGGTGTTAACCTCGGGTCAAGGTCAGGTCGGAGCCCCTCAGGTCATGAAAATGGTTGAAGGAGGTCATATCGCATATCATTCGATTCGGCAGGTCTTCCTGAGTCCAATGGTGGCTTTCCCGACTCTCTAGCTCCATTTGATCAGGAGTTATTGACGAAAAACTTATATGGCCTTAGTGACGTCATAAATGACGTCACGCAAAGTCAACAATGCTAAAGTGAAGCACTGGACCTTGCAAGGAGTGCATGAAACCATTCCCGGTGCCCGAATAGCAGCTCCCAATTTCCCTTGTTGACTTAAAGTGGTGCTAGATCCTGTATTATACTCAATTATGACGTCATAACTTAACAGATTCACGTCATATATTTAGTGCTTGACATCCAAATGATAGCTTACATATGACAGAGAAGGTATGCAAAGTTTTATGAAGTTTGCTTCACTAGTTGTGGAATAACAAGCAAAAAACGTTTGCGGAAAGGCCGCTGGCCTCTCGCTGGAGCGTTTCCGACCAGTGTGCGTCGGTATGAATTATGGCGGCGGTGGCGTCTCGTTTAAACTCGCTGCTGTCGTCACTCTGACGCGTGACCTCACTCCGGGGGCTGTGAGAGCTGTGCGGCGGGTGACGATGTAGCCGCGGTGCCGCCGTCGCCTCGCCGCGCCGGCAAACCGATGTGCGTTGACCCATTTACTGTGCCGTGATTTCGGGGCCTCTGCGGCGCTCGTGGGAAAGCGGATCGCGCTCGCGGCACCGCGACGGGCGGCAGTGGCGTGCTAGCGCCGCGGCGGTGGTGGTAGCTGTAGCGATGGCGCTGGCGTTGTGCTAGTGCCGAGCCGGCGCCTGCGGCGGTGGAGCCTCCGCTCAGCTGTTGGTCGGGCACTAAGCAGAGCGTGCGGCGCCGAGCCGCCGAGCCGGGCCGGGCCAGACCGGACTGTGGCCCACATTCTACTGTCCCGGTTCTGCCGCCGCCGCCGCTGCGGCGGTGCCTGCGGTCGGCGTGCGGCTGCGGTGCTGGGCGCGAAACGAGGCTCCGATGCTGGTGATATCCCCAGCTATGTAGCTTTTCTACTCATCTGTAAAGGCTAGCTGAATGCTAGACTACTACCGGCCACTCCGCTAAGCGTTTAGCTGCCATTGAATAGACAGGAAGCGCCAGTGGGCGGGGGTTGGCTGCCTGCTGGCATCAAGAAGCGCAGGGTTGATTCGTGCCAAGCTGTGAATGTTTATAAATAAACTCACGTGTTTTGCAGCTGAGCGGCACAGGGTTAACAAACAAGGTTTCGCCCGTTGCATGTATGTCAAGTTCGGCTGGATTCCTGGGGTCTTGGCATGCACTCATGGGCAATGGTTTTGTGATCATAAGTCCAGTATGATAGCCACGAGCTCCGTTGCCTTGTATGGTATCCTGAATTGTCCATTACTAGTCGCAAGCACACTTCAATGCCGTCATATATTTGATTGCTGCATCTACAATGAGTGTCAAGATCCATCCTAGGCACAGCTAGGCAACATATACGTACACTTTCCTGCCTTTCCCTGCGTCATCCCGGCCTTGACCCTGTTGCAACGGCAACCTTTTCCTGGCTATTTTAACCCTATATGGACTGCACAGCTTAATGCTTATTGTTCACATGGCTCGCCTTTTAGCCCATGATTCGCCATGGTTCGTTATTTAGTGTGCCTGTTGTTTTTTGCCAATCGCGGTGTAATCCACTGCAATTGTGGTCTAATTTGATTACCCAGGGCCCTGATTGATTGTCGGTAGGCTGATCAGCCAATGTTGTGCCCGGCTGTGGCCTTGGCCTTGATAGGGCCTCGCCCGTTTTGGTAGCCGGGCTGGTCTCTCCGCTGACCTGCACTGGGTGCGGCGGCCGCACCTGCCTGTCCACACTACTCCGGTCACTCCGGGCCTTGCGCGGGTGGCGGCACGCGCTGACGGGACGGTCAGCGGGGCGCCGTTCACACACTGTAAACGGCCCCCTCCCCGCAGACTTTCACTTTCTGGAGACGGGTGCGGCCGGGCGGTGGGAAGATGGAGGATTGAGGGAGGAGGGCGGAGGGATCAGTCCTCGGCCGGCGCCGCCCGTGGCTTCCTCAACAGGCGGCCGACTGCTGTGTTGGCCGTTTTGCCTGCTGATGCATCAGCCTCCGCCCCATCCGGTCATCCCTCCCGCGGCCGCCGGCGGCGCCGTGCGCGCCCATTGGCTGGCCCGTGAACTGGCCGCCGGCCGCCGCCGCCGGCCGGCGCGCGGACAAAGGGGACCGGCCGGCGGTGAACGGCCGCGCGGCGCGCCGCCGCGGCACTAACGGGACGCCTGGTGACGCGCCCGGCCCGGCCGTCCGGCAGGCCAACCGCTGCACCGGCTCTGGAGCTCGAGCTGACAGTGCCGAGCCGTTCTGCAGCGGATCAGTACTGCTCGCTGTAGTTTGTAGGTTAGCTACTCATGACGTGTTGGGGCGAACCGAGGACAGCGGCGGCGACACGGTGGCTGCTGCGGCGTGCGGCGCGCCGGCCTTGGACGGCGGTGTAGGGCGGCGGCCGGTGGATGGGGAGCAGGCCGGCCACCTGCCGTTCCGTCCCGTCCCGGCCCCGGTCCGTCCGGCGTCCGGTGCTCGCCGGCGGCGGCGGCGGTCGGCGCTGCTATCGATTCAGCCCGCCGCCGACGCCAGGTGGCGGTACTGACGAGCCAGGCGATCAGCTGAGCCGGACTGGGTCTGCTCGGTCGCTGCCCCGACCGCCCTGCCACGGGTCTGATAGGGTCGGACCTGCAGCGTCTGCCTGCGGGTGGGTGGGCTACGTGACAAAGATTAGGCGAGATGAATCCGGGCGTTATCAGCGTGATAGGTGACGGGGGTGCCGCGGGAATGCCGCAGAAATTGATGCTGAAAAGGTTTGATTTGTGAGTGGCTGGGGAGTGGGGATGCTTTCCGTTTCGTCTCGCGATCTGGTTTTTATTGATTGACGAGAAGAGGCATTATTTTAGACGGGTATCCTCCGCATTGTAGAACTTCCCTTCCAACCTTTCAACAAAGATGCCCGGTGTCCCGACTCGCCCAGAAGGTATATTCTTTTCTACTGGTTATCTAGTGAATTATTGCCAGCGAACCGAGGCTACTAAAGAAATAATGCGACCTTGTTTCCAAATGATTTCGTCCAAGGAACTTCGAAATGGCTTCGTTCGTCGACAGTGGGTCCAGCGCATCGCTAGTCATGATTGGTGGTGTTTCGTCATTGCATATCATCGTTATCGAGCCCATAGTTTAATGCCTCATCAATGCATTACTGTATACCTACCTCAGAAGTCTATCACGGGAGATATGATTGTCTGACACTTGACTGTCGAGAGTGAGTTTGTTTCTGCGTGGTTTTACTGCCGCGTTATCGTACGTGAAGTGGACTAGATGAAGTGTCCTTTGCTATTTGTATGTATTCTGTTTAAAGTGGAAGTAGCGAGACACTGGTGCTCAAATTGCTCATCTCTTGAGTCGCGTCCCTTCCAGTGTTCTTCCTTGTGACGTACGCTCTGCTGAGTGACTGGCCTATGTCTAACTAGGAAGCTCCGTCATCCGCCTGTCCCGTGTGCGCTGCTGTTTACCCTGGCCTGCGCCGCTGTCGTGTGTGTTTGTGTGCTCTTGTGTGTGTGAGTGTATGCGTTGGCAGCCGGCCCGCCGCCGCGGCCGCCTTCCGCCCGTGCTGACCCCGTCCCCGTCCGTCTGTGACCCGCAGGTGATCGACTTCGGCAGCTCGTGCTACGAGCACCAGCGGGTGTACACGTACATCCAGTCGCGCTTCTACCGGGCGCCGGAGGTGATCCTGGGCGCCAAGTACGGCATGCCGATCGACATCTGGTCGCTGGGCTGCATCCTGGCCGAGCTGCTCACCGGCTACCCGCTGCTCCCCGGCGAGGACGAGTCCGACCAGCTGGCCTGCATCATCGAGCTGCTCGGCATGCCGCCGCAGAAGCTGCTCGACTCGGCCAAGCGCACCAAGAACTTCTTCAGCAGCAAAGGCTACCCGCGCTACTCTCGCGTCACCACGCTGCCCGACGGAGAGGTGGTGCTGGGCGGCGGCCGGTCGCGGCGCGGCAAGACGCGAGGCCCGCCCGGGTCCAACAGCTTCGCCAAGGCGCTCAAGAACTGCAACGACTCGCTGTTCATTGACTTTCTGCGCCGGTGTCTGGAGTGGGACCCGAGCACGCGCATCACGCCCGGCAACGCGCTGCGCCACCCGTGGCTGCGGCGCCGGCTGCCGCGGCCGCCGGCCGACGACTCTGTGTCGTCCAGTCCGGTGTCGAGCAGTGGTCTGCGCGCCTCCGGCTCCGGCCGGCTCAACACGGGCAGCAGCAGCAAGCTGAACACCCTGGGCAGCGCCGGCTCCAGCGGCGGCAAGATGCGCGTCTCGGTGGCCGACGACGGCGCCAGCACCATGCAGACCCGGCTGCACACCAAGCTGCCCAGCGTGCCCGTGGAGCGGATGGTGCCGTGACGGCCGCCACCGCCCACTGTCGGCGTTTGATCTCTGCCGGGCCGCGCTAGCGCCCCGACCCGTCTCGATGTTACCAGGCGGCGCGGCGCCGCGCGCCGGGCGCTGCAGCTGCCCGTGCCGGGCCCAGGGACGCTGGCCGCGCCCCGCCCACCCGGCGCCGGAGCCAACACCACGTGATATTGCGTCCGCTTCTGTCACAGTATTAGTGATGTGAACGAATCCGGCTCAATTTCCGTTCAAACCAGTGACCCGGCGCGGCGCGCGCGCCATCCGAACTGAGAGAGAGGGAGGAGGGAGAGCGGGCCGGATAGATGTTGCGCTGCCTGCGTGGCAAGTCTTTCTGCGGGGCAGCTGCGGCGCCCGCGGGCGGCGCCACGGAGCCGGGCGGGTCGCGTCGGACGGACTCAGAGCCCATACTTAAGCGCGGCGAAGCTCGATTCCCTGCGAGTGTGATCGCTCGCGCGCGCGCGCGTGGCCGTGCCGAGCGTGTGTCTGTCGGGCTGCGGCTGGCCCGCTGTTGTCGGCACCGCGCCCACCGGCGGACGCACACTGCCCAAATTGTTCCACTCCACGCCGCCGCCTTGTTCTGTTATTTTATGCGTGTTCGGCCGCCGATGACCACCAACGGTCCCCTCTCTTTTATTTAGGAACGATCTTGCGAAATGGATTCGTACCTATTTATAACGGCTCTAATTTGTCCTTTTGGACGAGTTTTACCTGGGAATCTTTGAATTGTGACGATTTATACTTTGATACCATAGGTAGATTCTAGCACCATGCGCTAGCGCATCGCTGATATTATGAACGTGTCTCACCATTTGTTGGCATTTTTATGAAAAAATCAAAGAAAAATGTGGCTCTGTGTATGAGCTGGTGAGGCTAAATTTGTAAGTGGTAAAAGACATGTGGAAATTGGCCTGTGGTATGTGCACGCCGTCGCGGCCACTCGTGTTGCTCCCATCCTTGCCCTGTGTACAGAATCTTCGTCTCAGACGGTAGCACTTGCTGCGCGCTCTAGTGGCAAATCTAGGCAACTTGTGCCTGCCGTTCTTTGTGATAGATGCCGTTGCCTGCGGTGCGGTTTTCTACGGTGAAGTCTGATTGTGAGCGCGCCCATATATGAAAATATACAAGTCAGAGAGTGTACGAACATGTCGTGTGTTTTGGGAGCTGTTACTGTTATGCGAGGCAACTCACCGTCTATTGGCCTCCGTTGGCATCATTCCAGCAGCTTCTAGCTTCAGCCCTGTGTGCTGAACTGCATGACGTCACCGGTCTGATCTGCTTATGACGTCACCGCGCGGCCGAGTTGGCCAGTCCGACTGTACTCACCCAGCTGTGCGGGTTGCTCAATATTCGGCACGTGGTTGTTTAAATAGCTGCTGGACACGCACTGTGCGAGCTGTCTGACAGGTCTGGGCGGCCGGACCGGTCACTCGCCGCCTGAGGCGGTGACTCCTCCGCGGCACGTGCCGTAGCCTGGCACGGCGCCGGCAGAAGCTCTGAGTGGTTCCGGTGGCCGGTTAGGAGTCACTGAACGCTTCCGTGCGCGGAGATGACGAGCCCGGGTGACGTGTCCTGTTGGGACGGGGACAGCGCGCGTCTGGGGTGACACATTCTGGGGACGGGATGAGCTTATAGCGTGACCTGTCACCCCTGTCTCTTTGTCCCAACCTCTTTCTCATGTAAGACCTAGGAAATTTAACAAAAAGACTCCACCATATAAGCATGATTGCCCCTGAGCTTCGGCAACCTCGAGCAGCTCATATCATCCAAATTACCGCCTAAAAAGTACGGTAGGTTGCGAGGTAACTGTGAAATCTTCAATGTGGACGAAATCATTTTTCCCTTCACCTTTCTTGTGATTTATCGTCTTTGTTGACTTCTTAGCGACTTCTCCCTCCTTTGTTTGAAAGCATTTCAGTAGCCTCCAACTTTCATTCAGTTTCATGAAAAGCATCATCTGACTTCTGAGAGCGGAATCGCTGACTCCAAAGGTCTCGTGTCGCTCCCGCTCGTGAACTTGCACTGTTTTCCAGTATTACGTGGAATTGACAAGACTTCGCTAGCCCAACTCAAAGTCATAGAAAACCTTCTTATTCTGTATTTCGGTTTAACGTTGACGATTGGTCCAATATCCAGCACTATATACAAGATATCTTTTTAGGGAGAATGATGTAAAATGTCGACACTGCCAAAGGCGTAAAACCGATCAGCTCGTTTGAAAAGGGCTCAACCTAATGGTATTGAGATATTCACAAGCATCAGCATCTTCAGAGAACTCATTCAACTGTCTACTTTCGAGCAGCGATGTACATATTTACAACATTTATGAAAGTTCGCGACCAAAAATAATTATGGACACGTGCACGTGCATAGGATATCTCAATGATATCAAAAGGTAGTACCAATCGGTTCATATTTACACTTGTATACGTATATCACCAACTCATAACTTACAGCATGTCGCACAAACCATCGCAAGTAGAGCATTGCGCTACTAACGGTCCTGACCGGCAGATAAGCACTTACCGCTCCAGCTTCACATTAATGCACACAGCCTTAATGTCGAAGGAAACCGTGGCAGTACCGCAAGTTACGCACTAATACACCACGCAAATGCTCATCCACCCATACACAATACACATCCTCCATACTGGAAAGTGCTGGCCTAGCAAAAATACAATACGGCAAAACACAACACCCACAACGGTGCAGTATCGACAGGTACTCACTAATTGTCCAATGTCCATACCTCGCCACACAGACTCAGAAAAGTTCAATAACTCACCCCCGTTATCTCGCTCCTGACTTGATACTCAGTCCAGCTGAGAGTCAAGAGTCAGGCAGTCTCAGTTACCACATCACCTGCCCGTGCTTCTATCCTCAGGATCCCGTCCCTCCTCACATCTTCATCTTCTCACTGGGAACCAGGTACCCATCCATGTCCTCATCTTTATACTTGGTGGAACGCACCTCTTCGTAGACATTTCCCTCCTCACCGCCTCCATGGAAATCCACCCGTACAGGTGTCGGCGGGATCTCATATGACGAGCGAGGAACAGAGTACGCCTCGCGAGAGCTCGGTACGTCGTACAGATTCGACTTGCGTGGAGTGTCGTACACATGCGCGTACACTCGCTCTTTGTCGGTACTAGCTCCGCCATTCTTCCCCGAGTAGTCGTTGGGGAGTGCACGCTGAGCGAGGCCGAGTTCATGTAGTGCTCGGGCGCTCGGTGCCGCCGACAGAGCCGTCATGGTGTTGAGCCGGTTGTCCTCCTTAGCCTGGTGCTGAGCGGCGGTGGCAGCAGCGGCCAGCTGTAGGTTACGGATGCCGTAGAGAGGGTTCTCGAGGAGTTTGTCGTGACGCAGCTGAGCTCGCCGCCGACGGAACCAGATGGCAGCTGAGATGACTGAGGCCAGGGCTATCACAGCTATCACCAGGACGGCGAGCACGGCCGGGCTGACAGCAGCCTGAATGCCACCTGTTGGACGAGACGGGAGATACAACTGTAAGCGGCGGCCACCAGGGGACACGACTGCAACGCCCAGCGGGCGAAGTGCGAACTGCGATGCTCATTTGGTCTTGGATTGGAATAGTCTGAGGCATACGACTAAGGAATCATAAAGAAAAAAATTGTGAAAGATGACCGAGCTCATATGCACTGGCAGAACTGCATCCAAAGCGTCAACGAGCCAAATGTGTGCGTCAAAATAGGAAAACTACATTAGGTGCTATAATAATTTAATAATTATGGAGAACGTATATATTCGACTAAAAAGCATGAACCTAATTTGCAGCTATCGGGCATCGACTTTTTACACCAACGGCAGCGCAATCACATCCCTCTGCAAATTCATTCAAATCCTATACTAGCCATGTCTTTACCTGTCTGAGCCTGCGCGGAGACCAGCTCCAGATGCGCCGGGCTCGTCCAGATAGTGTTGTCACCGATGTTGAAGAAGCAGCTCCACTCGCCGGCAAAGCGCTCCGACATGGTGTCGACGCGGACGGAGCAGTCTCCGGAGGCGAGGTCACCGGTGAAGGACAGCGGCAGATCGTCCAGAAGTGACAGTGTCTTCTGGCTGAGTGAGATCACCACGTCCCCAGGCAGAGCCCAGCCGCAGGAGGCCACCTGGCGGCGGAGAGCGGAAGCGTTAGTTCGGTGAAGCATTAGTACCGTTTGGACGTTAGAGAGCAGTGGCAGCGTCCAGAAAGTCGCTAGTGGGTCGGGGAATTTAGCTGAAGACAATGGTGCTGGATTACGTCACACAAAACGATACAGCGGATACAGCAGTGTATTCATAAGCTGATTTTCATCTGAAAATTTTCAGCGGGTTGATCAGAATATTAGCTCATTCAATACAGCTCCGAACCACAAAATCTTCTAGAACAAGCCTACTCCTGCGTTACAGTCCAGTTCAGTTACCTCCTCCCGTACCGTCACCCACCTCAGTGTTGGTACGACAGGCGAGCTCGGTCGTGCCACCCGGCGGGACGCTGGTGTTGGCCGGCCGGGCCACGATGGTCGGCTGGCTGGCGCGTGCTGACAGGGTTGCTATGGCAACGGCGGCAGGACGCGACACCAGCTGCTCCTGCAGCAGCGAGATGTGCACAGAGCACACCCAGCGGCCCACGTGCACCGGTCGCACCTGGGGAGGGATGGGGAAGGTCAGACGAAGCACACACGCAAACGAGAGCGACAAACGCACCCAGGCTGTTTTGGGTGTACCCTTGAACTTTTATTATTCTATCTCTCCAACAAACGAGCTAAATTTCGATTTAACGGGACAAACATTCGCGCAGCGCAAGTAACCAGTAAAATCTCCATATTTCTGCACAGGCTAAGGTTCATAATCTCATGAGACAAAATGGCAAAGGCCGAGATTCGCCTACCGACATGACATATGACCTCAAACCATCCCAAGGACTAGCGGTGACCTCAGACTACGGCAGGACGTGCAGCGATTGACTTCAGGTCAGGGCAACTTGTTTTCAGTCACACAGACACTGACCTGTTTGATGCGGATGCTGCAGTCGCCGTCCCGTTTGGGGTAGAACTCTTTGACGTCAACCAGCTCGTAGGGATTGTCGGTGCGATTTAGGAGCCACCTGTCGACAGAACAGCGAGTTAGCTTCACAGGCTTGGCAGACACCGCAGTTACACGTACGGAAGTCGCAGGAAGATTCATACGATTTATTAGTTGAATTCATATCTGATGGAAGCGTATTTACTGGTGTCATGGTAACAAGGGATATAAATTTTGTAGGCAACCATTGACGAAATAAATTAAAAACGCAGCGGTTTGAAGAAAAAAAAAATCGGCACAGAGGAGCGCCCGCAGTCGGTACTCACTTGCATCTGGTGGCCTCGCCGCTGGTTTTGCATTTGAGTATGGCCTCGTCTCCCTCTGTGACCAGCACGTCCGACGGGTGCTCTGTGATGACCGTCTCAGAGGTGGCCGCCACCGCCAGACCTGGAGAAAAGAACGGGGGAAGGTCAGGTCAGATAGAGGGCATTTCGAGAGGTAAGGTCATCAGGTCATGTGCATGGGCAATGTTATGTGTAGTGGCGAGTTTAGGTATATAGGATTGCGGTAAAGCGAAGGGCTCAGATGAAGTATTAAAATCAAATGTAGAGATGAGGTGAAATGAAGGCGTGAGATCATGTGAGGTCGCAGTGTCACAGCAGGCGTAAGACAGACGTCAGTCACCCAGGCATGAAAAGGAGGTCAGTTGCAGGGATGATGTCAGGTGCAGGGCAAAGATGTACGACCAAAGCCATTAAGTGGTAATTAGCGACCTACATTCTCGTCAAGTCCAGTCCATTTCAGCCCAGGAGCGAGTAACGGATCGGGAGTAACGAGCAGAGCAGATGGTTCAAAACATGACTGCACTTAATTGTGCCACCGGTAGACAGGCCCTGTTAAATACCTCAGCCGATCACCAGCAGGTGTTGGGGCACGTTTAATGAGTCCCCGCCCGACCCAGACCCATCTCTCCTCAATGATCCGTGTAACTGTATCAGAGCGCAGCCCAGACACCTCTCCGGTGCCGTCCCGTCCGCACCATCTGGCGTCTTGTTCTGGACGCTGCGGGTGAACCCGCTAACCCATCAGCTACACGTCCGATCGAGTGGGTGGCTACTGACCAGACTGCAGCTCCGCCCGGCTATTTTGGAGGAAGTTCAGTTCTGAGACCTCAGATGTCAGATCGTGGGACGGGGGTCACTGAGACCGAGGGCGGAGGATCCTGGGACGATGGGCAGTGGGGCTCACATCCGCTCAGACACCCCATTTATAGCGACGACAGGGATTACGGTTCCAAATAGACGAACTTAGGATTACTGTACTATTTTTACCAATCGCGTGACGCGGAGATAAAGTCGGACTTGTGTTCAATGCA
Organism: Amphibalanus amphitrite; assembly: GCF_019059575.1. NCBI lineage: Eukaryota > Metazoa > Arthropoda > Thecostraca > Balanomorpha > Balanidae > Amphibalanus > Amphibalanus amphitrite. Next base: position 408,369 of record NW_024881731.1, on the reverse strand, counting down.
TGCTAATTAGTTCATTACTCCCTCAACGTCACGGGGGAGATTTGGTCAGACCAACATCCAGCACCTTTTGCGTCCAGTCCCGTCGGGTTTTAGGGGTTGCCGCGGAGTTGTTAACTGCGACACCCGCTGGTCTCCTCATCAGCCAGCATACGCGACAACAGTAGTTTTATTATGTTGTCGGTTCATCGTGATGGCCTTAGATCTATGATGCGACGCTTTTACTGAAGTGTTCTCACTAAAGCGGATCATCTATTTGACGTGTTGGCCAAACCAAGCACTGTGTCACCTCAGGGTGGACACATCCGATGGTCGTGTATACGAAGGGCTAATGCAAAGTAAGCCATATCAGAGACTTGCAAACAACTGATGCCACGCCACATTCATGATTCATCAGTGCCGCTGCGTCTCGGTAACCAGAGCGGCACGGTCAGTGCCGCACTGCACTGCTACCAGCGACCGTACGGACCGTACTCACAGCCCGTACGGTCCGTCAGCAGTGACGGGCTGAACGGTGTACGTGTCTGAGAGGCCGGCCGGTGCGTGGGGCGGCACCTCGCCGGTGCAGCAGAGTCGGACAGCACACCACGACAGGTGGCGGACGGAGACCGTTCATCTGACCTCTGTGGTGCTCCCGAAGGATCACTGGGTCACTGATCACTGGGGCAGTGGGATCCATGGAATCAACGGACCCATAGGATCACCTGACCAACAAGACCATTGGACCAGTGGGATCACCGAAATAGTAAGATCATTGGATCAGTGGGACCACCGGACCAGATTGGACCATCCGCACAGCGACGTGTCGATGCACACCTATGACGGTGATTATTGGTACCGAAGAAGACGAAAGGTCGAACTTTACCGACTGACTTCATCGTCCTTCAATAGGCGGGAATCGCTAATACTCGTACTAATACGGGATAGACCATTCAACAGCACGAACTATGCTGTCTGGTCGGTAGGCATCACAAGCCTGCCCGGGCGAGCCCATTCTGTAGCGCCGTTCCAGTCGTTTCAGCTGCGCCTCAGGGCCGTACCACCCAAGAACCGCACCACCGTCACCCTCGGCTGGGCAAACGGCTTCAACTCGGCTGCCCGTCACGGTACACGGCGAGCGGCACGACCGACTCAGTGTCATTCCAGGCAATCGACGGTGCTAGGAAGGCCGGAAGTGACGCCGCAGTAAGCACTTGATAATCATGAGCTTTCCGTGCTGGCTTTTAAAAGCATTGTGTTGAAGGCGGCCGACGAGCGCAGGCTTAAGCTTGCCCGTCATGAAACTACACGCCAAGTTTGATTATTAACTTATATGGTGTTGCTATTTTTGCAAGTGAGTTTTCCACGTCATAACACGCACAGCCATACTCACTGAATTCATCTGTCAAAGCATTTCCACATCCCCTAATAGGTATATCGAGTTGCGTGAGCCACAATCGTGAGGAACGCCCATTTCCACCTATTTAACTACGTCCGGTAGCCCTGCGTGAGACATTGACGTAATTCGCGCACCCTTCGCTGACAAGAAACTTCCTCCTTGGCGGGGATGTGTCGGGTCAGTGAGGACCGGGGGCGGCGCCCCTATCGATCCCCGGGTCACACCCCGAGCAAGTGGGCGGGGGTGTGCGGAGGCGGCCAGACCATCGTCGGCAGACGCCGATGACTCAGAGGGGACTTGGTGACCACAGTCGTTCGATCCAGACTATCAGCGAGGCGACGGAAACGATGGGGAGGGAGGCAGGACGGCGGCAGCAGCACGAGTGATGAAAGCAGCAGCGGCGGTAGCGGAACCGGTAGCACGACGGCCCTAAGACTACGGCAGCGGAGAGTGAGACGGTGCCGGCGGAGACGAGGAGTCTTTTTTGCGCCTGTTGCACCGGTCACGAGGATCGACACGCGTGCAGCTGCGCCGGGATCCGCCGAGGTCCCGAGTTCCGGTCGGATCGCGCCGCTCCTTCCGTTGAGGACATTTCAGTGACGAAACAGAAAGCCCCAGCTATAAAACTCCCAGCGAAACAGAAGCTCACTGAATACAAAACTTCCAGCCACAGCCGTGAGCCATACTAATGCGGGCAGGAAAAGGGCGACGGTAAAGTCGTGATCAAATATTAGGTTACAAATCAAAGAGGCACTGTCAGATCACGTTAAAGGTAGCAAAATAATTCACTCTGAGTCAAAAGAAACAAAGCAATTCACATAAAAAATGCATAGGCATCATTCGCAACTGTCAGGGTTCAGGAGTTCCACACAAGACTACAGCGGCAAAGCCGATTCTTGAGATGACTAGACCTTTGTGCTGCCGTTTAAAGTGCACGCGCGTCTTTACATAAATGGGTGTCCGCGCCCCGGACACCCATCTCCCACAGGCCCAGATTCTGCCGACTATCCGTGTCACAAATTCCATCCCGAGCTCGGCACACCTCTCTGACCATCCCTGACGGTGCTATATACCCGCTGCCTTGACCGACGACCATTTGACCAATGAGTGCGCGCACTGGAGCGCGACCGTTCTTGGGGATGGCTCGCCAGAGCGAGACGGCGCATAGAGTGCGCCCAGAGAACCCAGAGTCATCAGGGTGTGGTCTCAATCCGCCGAAAGCCTCCGAGATATTTGGGACACGTAGTGTAAAGAAACCGTTAATATCACGATATAGACAGGATGAGCCGGAGCTGCCATCGAATAAGGTAATGGGCTTTCAGATAGCATCCTCCATCATGAAAGTCATCAAAAGCCAAACTGACAGGTGCATTATTCATGAGCTAATCGTTTAGCTAAGCACTACCTGCTGAGCGGATAAAGCCTTGTCAAACATTTCGACAGGTCGCACGCTGTTATATCCACACAATATATAGGACACGGACTTTCCGTCTGCAAACAATGGATACTGATCAGAGTCAAAGAGTTCCACGGTCCACGCCCAGTCACGATTTTTCTCACGGGTTCTCAAGGGCCGGGTGTCGATGCGTGGCACCGAAGGCCGGCACCGGACAGGCTTCAGGAATCCGGAGCCACGGAGCCACCGGAGCAGCCGGAGCCACGGAGCAGCCAGAGCCGCCCCTCCCGGCCGTCAACCGAGCGTGACGGTCGGGATGGACAGCCGCGGCGAGTGCTGCTCCTCCGACACCTGTGCGCCTAAGGACCGGACCGAGAGGATGCACTGGGTCACCGGTCAGCTGGATAGCGTGCAGAGCCGGGTGCACTTCGGGTTCTCTGAGGCGTCGAGAGCGACAGAATGTGACGGGAGAGGCGGAGTCAAAACGGACAGGCGGTACGGTCAGCGGTGGGTCGGAACCCGGCCGTTTGACCCAGGAGGTCACGGGTGATTGTTGGGCCCAGTAGGTCACGAGCCCCTGATCCGGTTGACACCACCGATGAGAGCCCGTTCCAGCCGACTGCATCTCAAACCAGGACCACGGCCCAAACCGGCCCATCCCAGAGAAAACTCGACGGGTGACACCGAAATTAAAATCAAACGCTGACTTACTGCATGAGTAGGCCGCAGAAAGTGGAATGCGACGACCTCATTCAGTGTGAACTCATGCAATACGAGCCAGGAGCAGGTGGCTGAAGTTAAGGAGTGTCATGTAGGCTGACAAGCATGAGAGAACATTGAGGACATCTCATGCACAAGCTGTACCTACATATTTGTATTAATAATACAAACAGAATGCACTCATCGTTGATCGCTCACTTATCCTACAGCCAATGCATTACAAGAGATTGCAGAACTATAAGTTATCCTAACGTTTGTGATCTGTAATTCTCGGGACCAAAAAAGTAAGGTACCTATACGAATAAAAGTAACGAACTGGGCACACCTATGCGGTCACCGTCTAAAACACTGGTATCACAATACGCTACGTTTCCTCTGTCCATCCCTCTCCCCTTCATCCGGGAAGTCATTTTCGAGGAATTTAATAAGGAACAGGAAGACTGTTCCAGTTTACCAGTCTACACTAGGCTGTTTTCCTGAATTTCAAACTGTGATGATAGTTCTTGAGTCAACCTAAAAAAATCAGACCTCAGAGCCCCGAGGATAAACACCAAGGAAGAAGCCGATGCCATCTGCATGTGATTGGAGCAATTACGATACGGATTTTGGATGTCTTTGCCTTCCGGGCTGCCGTATTACCCTTGACGTGACCTTTTCCTATATGTAGCTGCACTCCAGTGGGAAGAAACTGCCGAAACATGACAACTAACCACAGTCCACAGCTGCAGGTGGTCTGAGCTCTGTACCCTCTTCACCACTCTCGGTCTTTCCATCGGAAGAGAAGACGGCAATGTGCTACAACAGATAGAAGTTGAATAATGAATCGTCTTCACATGTAGGTAACGAGCACGTCGCATGTGACCATAGGCAGGTGAAATATGTAGCAAGCAAATAAGCGATTCAGCGACTGTGAGCAGCACTTTTTTCTGCCGTCTTTTTCTTTATTCCCCTGACATTATAATAAAACAATAAAGTAATACTGTAATGCAGGATTTACTCCAGGTAACATTTTTAATACCATGGCATCCACCATATCATTACTCTGCACCATCCCATCATTCAGCACACTTTCCTTCGGCTGCGTGCAGTCATTGACGGATGGCGTGGTTGGGTTTCCCTGTTTCATGCCAGGAGCTAATTAGCTGGTGCGAAGCCCATGGCCGTCGTAGTTGATAACGCATAGCGCCGGTCTGCCGCCCCCTCGCACCTCTGGTAGGGCGTGGTCCTCCCCCCTAACCCCACACACCCCGTGACAGCCCCGGACCCATGTCCTTCACGGAGCGATAGGTTTATAGCAAATACGGCCCGGGCCGCATCCGGTACCCCACGCTTCCCCGAACATCCTAAATGGTTAAACGAGGCTCGTGAATTCGTTTCGCGGATCAAATTACCAGTCTCGACATGCTCTTTGAACTGGAATATAAGTGCGTGTTTTTTTTTATAGAAAGTTGACTTCGAAAACGCCGGCCCATAGAGAGAATTATCAGATGAAAATATCGGTGAAGAAATATGACGGCAATTGAAAGCCTGAGCAGAAAAAGCGGCGTTGAAGAAACTCATGTCGAGGACGGCCGTAGAGCGCCGATGGCTTTTAACCCGCGAGTTGCTGGGGGGGGGGGGGGCGTTAAACGCCCCCACTTTTTCGCCGGGCCATAGCATAAAAATGGCGCGCCGCAGGCGCGCCAAATTTTTGGTACCTGTAGGGAATTGATTGGAGTTTATTGTGACAAAGTTTCAAAAAAATCGGTCGGAAAATTTTTGAGATATCGAGGTTTTAGTGACGTCATGATTTCTGAGTTTTCGACCAAAAACGGCATATGTTCAAAAAATCATATAAAATCACAGAATAGACATACAGACATGCCGTAAACGCCATTAGACTGCCAATACCATAATCAATCAAATGGCTATCTTCGATTATTGATTATCGTTCCGTATTTTCCATAATCTTGAACTGAATCTTGGCAATTTTTCGTGACTACTTCACGACCATGATACATGAATTTCTTAAATTGAACTTTTTGAGCCAAACACGTACACATATGATAAAATGAATGTCACCATCGTGTTCTACGCCCAAAATTACCTATATAACATGTGTCACAGGCTGCAAATATCAGTTTTGATTTTCGGGGATATGTGCCTACCCGGTTGACCTGACCTTGACCCTGACCTATGCTTGACTGACCCCTACATGGAGCTGACACTCTTGTAGGCCTTATAAGATGGATTGTGCACCGTTTTCACAGAGTTTATGGCGAGCGACGCCCATTGCGAAGTCCTGAAGTCCATGCTACTGAAAGCCCGATTTCAGGTGTTTGACCTGACCTTGACCCGACCTGTGACCTCAAAATTCAACTTTAAAGTACTCATCTGAAGCGTCTCGTCGCGCTCTTTCGTTTGCCGCCTCGTGCGTTTCGCTGCGCCTATTGGTTCTCGAGTTATCGGCTGGGGGCGTTTAACGCCCCCCCCCCCCCCAGCAAACGGTGGGTGGCGAAATACCCCAGCAACTGCCGGGTTAAAGGAAGACTGCCACCTTCAAAAAGTTTTCTCAGATCGGCCCATGACTTTTTCCCTGGATAAAACGAAATTTTAGAATTCACCTGGCAAGCTATCATCACGTGAATCGCGTAAAAAAATTATCGATTATCATAAATTATCAATCGGATAATGTCTAGCGACAATGTTGACACATCACTAGACTTCAAGGTCATAAGATATGGAAGCGGGTTTTGTCGCCATAAACGGCGCGCATGTTACAATTGAAATATACAATGATCCTTGCTTTGGTTATGTATGTCGTGTTTACGCTTTTGGAATTGCCTGTTTTAATGAGTTATGTTATCTATATCTTAAAATATTCCAATTCTGATTCATCTGATAGGTATATATATACATGTATTTTGGCATGTGATATTAAAAGCAAGACTATTTCCAGGTTTATATGAATAGTGATAGACTAAGTTGAGACAAGTGCTATTTGAATAACAAATACCTATGGTATTGGAAAAATTGTCATGAATCTGATAGTGTTTCCATTCCAGCACCAATTTCCCAGTCTTCAAAGTGTGGCAGGGAGCTCAATCCGTGACAAGATGTTTGGGACAGTCAAAACATTGCCCCAAGCGGAATGCCGAGACCTGGGCAACCCAATTCCTTTCATGAGGGCCCCTCATGAATATGATGAAAATGATATAATGATGAAGTGCATCATTTAATAAGTATGAGAAGCGAAATGAATCAATGCTGTGACAAGCTTTCAACTTCTGCCCCAGATTTCCTTGCTTCTGCCCCAAAATTCCTCAAACCTGCCACAACCTGTGGTGTGTGCCCTGACAACATATTGTCAAGACCTGCCACGTTTTGCAGACTGGCCCATTTCTGTATGCCTACCTTCCAGGTGAAGATGCCTGGTGAGCGAGGGAGAGGACGAGGACGGGTGAGGAGAGGAGGTGGTCGAGGGGCAAGAAGAATTCTCAACTTTTCACCCACCGCCCAGCCCGAGCCCCAAAGGTAAATAACTGAATGTTTCTTACGATGCGATGTGAAAGTATGAAACAATTGTTAATATTTATTTAATTGCCATGTGTGGCCTAGCCTTTATCTAGGTTGCTAGCCAATATATATTTTAAGGTGATTATTGCAATTAAAATTATCATGTACCTACCTTGAAAAGTCAGGTACACTACAAGCAGAAATAATACAACCTAATCTAACCTTACCTAACCTTACCTAATGTAAGATAATCTCACCTGACTCATTGTGTGGTTTGGTGGAAGTTATAAATGTTTTGTGAAAAAAATATGGTTAGTACACAAAACATTTCTAAGGATGTGTTCTTTCTAATCATGTTTTAATTTTGTGAGTCTCTTCATTTTCTAAAGAGTGCAAAAGGAGGTATTCAACTCTGCTCATGATAATTCAAAAGGAATTCTTAAATACAATGCACCCATAAATCACTGATTTTCACTTTGTGGTTCATCAGAAAACACATTCAACATCATTGTCTTTCTATAATGAAAGATGGCACTAAAACATGAACCACTTTTCTTTCAGAAAAGTGGTGCTAGGTGAACTTGATACAGGTGAACTTATTACTTAATACTTAGGACACATGTCTTGACACAAGTCTTGATCTTATCGTGGGAGGCGGCTCGGGTTGGAGATACACGTACACTGGTTATTAGGGAGACCATTAGGTACCATTGATGATTTTACATTGCTGTGCGATAAAGCCATCGGCGAAAAAGCCATCGGCGAAATGGAGAACGGAAACAGTTTCTTTAAAGTTATTACGGCGCTTACGGCGTTTGAGAAAAATGTCGAGTGCCATGGTGCATTTCGAAGAGTGATGCGCTGAGTGCATACATCGGACGGACGTTTTATGGATAACTATTGACAGCAAAATCGTGCCCACCAATTGTTCAATAAATTGTAAAACTAACGCAACGCATTAAACTACATATAAGAACATAAAACAAAATCAAGTTGTGTATGTGAACCTAGCAGACAGTGCAGTGACACGGTTAGATCCGCTCACCCATGTCGCAATTACGTGTCAACACAATAGAAGACGACCAAACGCACACACAAACACAATGCCCAATAACTACGTCCACTGAATGACTCCATTCCACAAAATATAGACGGATCGGGGAAAGGGTGCACCGCGTGACGAACATGCTTGTCAAGGGGCTGAATGGATGGTCAGATAAAAACAATCCGAAAAAAAAACGAGCACGGTTTTACTTTTGACGGACCTTATTCTAGTTTCTAGTAGGTAATTCAATAAGTTTTGAAATAATAGGAGTGATCGTATTCAAAAGTTTACATTCAAACTTAAAATCGGCTTGTTGAAATCTTCAACCAAAATCTTGGCATCGCCGGTAAGTTTTCAGCATATTCGTCTTGACATAGGATATGCAATGCATGCATTTTTAGTGCACTGATAAGTGGCCAGTGGGTAGGTTAGGTGGGATCATAGATGGTGTTTGACATGCAAATGCTAGGATATAGGATATGCAATGCATGCATTTTTAGTGCACTGATAAGTGGGTAGGTTAGGTGGGATCATAGATGGTGTTTGACATGCAAATGTTTGGCAAACTTGATGTCACCCACCGTTACGTACCGGTTCAAAACGAGCAAAAAATAGCCAGCTTGCGAACGGGGCCCAGTCGGAACGTAAAGCATTAGGATTGAAAGGCAAGGATCAAATAACCACTTTAGCCAAAAGTCCTATGCTACGTAATGTCCCATTTCTACTCACCAATGGCCAGAGCCAGGAGTGCGGCAGATCGTTCGATTATCGCCATCGCAGACCGATGGAGAGTGACAGCAGCTTCACGTCCCTTCCCACACCAGAGAGCTTCCTCACGAAGCCGTCCTCTGGGAGATGAACAAGACGAGCTGCAGCTCCTCAACTCTCTTCAGCCAGTCTCAGCAGAGTTGAGCTTCAGAGACTGAGAGCTGTGCCAGCTCAGCACCGCAGCGTCCCAGCCACCCCGCCGACAGCACACAGCGTTCTGCACTGAATCCAGCGCCCGCCGACCTACCGCGCTCCGCCGAGCCGCCCACCGTACTGTGACGTCACACCAGAGAGCTGAGTAAGCCGGTGACGTCACACCCACACAGCTTTCGGCGCCGCTCGGAGAAAGGCCCACGGGCCATGCGCGGTTTCGGGAGAGTGGATTGGGTCACATGATGACGTAGGCCCGGGTCGGGACCGGTCGATACGAGCGGGATGCGGTGTTACGTGATCGTTTTGACCGGAGGGCGGTGATAAATTGGTGGTCCGGCATCGACGAGTACTAAAATTTCAAATGAATTAAGCGGATGTGTCTAATATTTGAATAATATTCGGAAATAAGAACAAGCACGCTGATGGCTCAGCAGCAATGCCATTGGAACTAAGCCGAAAACCAGTCGACTTCTACATACAGAGAATCACAAACCACCACAGCAGCTATGTGAAATGTTCTACGTGTGCGGAACTGACTACCTGTATGCAGCTGACCAGCTTCCGCCATATTTTCCTCAGTTTCATAACACCAAACGCCACTTTCCCAGGTACAGACAGAACCTGAGTCAGTTGCAACAATCGATTATCTGAATCATCTGCAGTGGGCCAGGTTTTTCGGTCTGAGCACTGGAGAACAGACTAGAATAGAATATCTATCGCGGGTGTCCAAAACAAAAATCGTCCCTACGATCAAAGTTAGAGAGATGGCCTAAAAAAATCATGGACGAAAGTGCCTCTACCAGTGCCGCGCCTATCAACTTCAACAACATCGATGTAAGTTCAGTAGCCTGCTGTCTGCCTTTCCGTCACCGCTGAGACGGCGGTGTAAGTGAAAGCGGGCCCAATCGTTCTGCAACACATTTCGTCGTACGCACACACGCGTACCAGCACAAATGCGTCAACATCGACGCGGAAGGAGCAAACACACTGCGCGCAAGCCCAGCGTATACGTGAAGACGGGCACGCTCGGCACACTGGACGGGGATGATAACGCACACACGGCACACACGCACATAATGCGTGGCGCTGGCGAGTCTGGCGCGGACCGATAGCGAGACGGTGTTGGTGCAAGAGGGGAGACGCAATGTGGGTCTTCGCACGGCCGTTGAACTATGTAGGCTGTAGAGTCCCGAGGTTTGAGTGTGGGACGTGGGTGGGGAAGGCGGGTAGAGACATGGGATGACCGGTCAATGGTAACAGCACATCCCAAGAGCAAGTCACATTCAGGCTACCACACTTCCTAACATTGTTTAACCATTATATTGTTCTTGTGTTAAAGGTAGTGTGCCACCTTTGAAAGATTTCCCGTTTTATTTTTCCTAGGATAAGAAGCTTCTGTTTTTACCTAATATCGCAAAAAAAAATCAAAAATGGGCCTGGAATAGTGCCTTTTTCGCCTAAAAGTTTATCGGTTTTTAGATATGTATAACAACTGTAGTGGGCTCACCTGCAAACAGGCGTCGGGCAACAATCGCGAATGCGGCGCACTTGTGACAATAAGCAAAGGTCATTATAGTGTTACGACCATACGACGTACGGGAATGAGTTATCAGCTGTCTAATCGTAGACAACACAATGTCGAGCCTTAAACTGTAAGCCTGTATTGGTATTGTTTCTTAAATTTGGCTGTCGAACATTAATTTGTGGTTTGAAATATGATTTTATGTAAAATAATTGATATGAAACAGCCGTCTCTTAAGTTATGACCCCATTACACCACACGCAAGTGGCAGAAATGACAATGATCAGCTGACGCATTTTTCTTGGCCGAAGTCAGAGCGCGCGGCCCGACGCACCACGCGTATTTGGAAATTCCGACCTCGACGAGCATCAGAAGCCACAGTGGCGTATCCAGGGGGGAGGCCAAGAGGCCATGGCCTCCCCCTTTGGCATCAAACATGCAAGTGGGCCCTTTGGGTCACTTGAGTGCAGTGACGTACCCAAGGGGGGCCATGGGGGCCCTGAGGGGCGCCCTGGTTACCTGAGGGTCCCCCTGGTCACCTGAGGGGTCCCTGGTTAGCTGAGGGGCCCCTGGTTACCTGAGTGGCCCCTGGTTATCTGAGGGGCCCATGGTTATCTGAGGGGCCCCTGGTTACCTGATTGGTCCCTGGTTATCTGAAGGACTCCTGGTTACCTGAGGGGCCCCTGGCTACGGGGGCCCTGGTAACCTGAGTGGCCCTTGTTATCTGAGAGGCCCATGGTTACCTGAGGGGCCCCTGCTTACCTGAGGGGCCCCTGCTTACCTGAGGGGCCCCTGATTACCTAAGGGGCTCGTGATTGCCTGAGAGCCCCTGATTTTCTGAGAGGCCCCTGGTTACCAGTGGGGCCTCTTGGTATATGAGGGACCCCTGGTTATCTGAGGGGCCCCTGGTTACCTGAGGGGCCCCTAGTTATCTAAAGGGCCCCTAGCTACCTGAGGGGCCCCTGATCCCCTGGGTGACCCCTGGCCAGTGGTCTGAAGAAACCCTGGTCACCTGAAGGGCCCATGTTTACCCGGGGAGTACCTGGTTATATGAAGGGCCCCTGCAGTCACATTAAGGCCCTTAGTTACCCTTGGAGCTCCTAGTATAACCGTCCCCTGGTTATCAGAGGGTCCCCTGGTCACCTGGTGGGCCCCTGGTCAATTGAAAGGCCCCTGGTCACCTGAGAGGCCCCTGATTACCTGAACGGCCCGTGATCACTTGGATTCAATGGTATGGCCAGGGGCGAGTGAGCACGTGTCCGTTATAGGGTTTAGGGTCCCCTCGGGCCCGAGAGGACCTGCGGTGCCAATTGGCGGCAGAGGGCCCGCGCTGGCAACGCTTCAACTGGAAAGGAGACCACAGGGCTTGTGAGAACACCCCATGGGCTCTTCTGTAGCCACACTTATCTCCAGAGGGGCCTCACGCTAGGTTCTGAGGGACCTTGCCGGCCTTTGAGGGTCCTTGAAGGCTAATGAGAGATCAGCTGTAAGGGCCTCATACCCGTTTGCTATGGCCCCACGGCCCACACCAGTGTTTCTGAGGGCCATCACAACGGCGCCTGCGAGGGCCTCCACTGCCACCTCTAAGGGTCCCACACCAGTGCCTTTTAAGGGCCTATTTCGGCGGCTCTGAGAACCCCCACACCGGCGCCTCCGAGGGCCCTGAGCAGCGCATCTGACGGTCACTTACCAGCGACTCTGAGGGCCTCTTACCGACCTCTGAGGGTCCCTTGCCGGCCAATGAAGGGCCACCAGTAACTTTCAGGGCCCCACACACGCCTAAGTGATGGCCCCCACCAGTGTCTCTAAGCCCCAAGGCCCTCACAACGGCGCCTGTGAGGACCCCACACCAGCGCATCTGATAGCCTTTTACCGACACCTCTGAGGGACTAACACAGGTGACTCTGAGGCGCTCGCTCGCTTCACTTCCTCATAAAATACCGTGCATTTTATGCATACTTCTCAGTTCTCAAGCAAGAAATGATATTTTTACCTGCCAATTTTGCACATTTTCTCAGGACTTAGACAGACAGACAGACAGACGGACAGAGGGGCCCGTCTGCAAGGGGGGACCGGACCCACTGTGCCCAATCCCCTCATCGAAAGGTTCTGCATACGCCCCTGCCTGGGTTGACAGCGGCATCCGGGTAACTCGTGGGCCCCTTTGAGAGCAGGCGGCCCCCTCCTGGGCAAAATCCTGGGTACGTACTACGTGCCTGCTTGAGTGTCCCAAGAGAAACGATCTTCAGGGCCTCATCCAAAGTACTGGCCCAAACTAACTAAAGCATAACTAAAGTCAAACTGCGCCAAACTATCTTAAAATGCCATTTGATGGCGCTGATAGGCCCTCAGAGGCCAAGGCCGAGCCCCCAGAGGCTAGCGTGGGCCCTCAGAGGTCGCTTTGGCGGCCATAAAGAAGCTTATACTCGAGCGTGGGATCCTTTGAGGCTGGTGTAGAGCCCTAAGGAGCCAGCGCTCAGCCCTCTAAGGCCAGCGTGGGGCCCTCTAAGGCCATTGTGGGGGTCTTCTAAGGTCAATGTGGGGCCTTCTATGGCCAGTGTGAAGCCTTGTAAGGCCAGTGTGGGCCCTCTATGTCCAGCATGGGGCCGACTATGTCCAGCGTGGGGTCTTTAAGCCCAGGGACATGGGGCTTTCTTAGGTCAGATAGAGGCCCATTGGCCACCGAGACTAGCTTGGGGCCCTCTGAAGACAATGTGGAGCCCTTTTAGGCCAGTGTTGGGCACTCTGTGACCAGCGTGAGCCATCTGAGGCCAGCGTGGGGCCATCTGTCATCTGACTTCAGACTTCAGAGACTGGTGCTGGGCCCTCAGAAGCCAGCGCGGGCCTTCATAGGCTGGCGTCGGGCCATTAGAGGCCACCTCGAGGGCCTCGGCAACCACTTTCAGATCTTATGCATGTTTGGGCCCCTTGAGGTAGGAGTGGCCCTTATAAAGGCCGGCGTGGGACCCTCAGGGGCCATCATGGGCTTCTAGAGACCGGCGTGGGTTCGAGAGCGGCATAGGGTCCTCAGACTGGCTCAAAGACTCCGAAGAGCCGGCGCGGGGGGAGGGTTATGAGGTCAGCCATAGCATGGGTCTACTGAGGCCATTATGGGGCCCGCAGGCCAGCGTGGTTCACTCTGTTGCCGGTGTTGGGCTTTCAGAGGCCAGAATGAGCCTTTAGAGGCCGGAATGAGGCCAATGTGGGTGACATAGAGCCATCAGAGTCTAGATCAGAGCTCAACCCGAGTCGGGCCCTGCTAAAGTTAAGGGTAACAGCCCTCAACCAGCGCAAGACACTAAGAGATTGACATCTGCCGGTCCTGTAGCTCAGTTGGTTAGAGCGTTGGACTCCGCGTGGTGAGAGCACGCGTTCCCGGTTATGACAGTCTGGGTTCGAAGCGCGACGGGCGCTCGACATTTATGGGCCTCCTGACAGGTATGGTTGCGGTTGGTGGCAGGCCGTAGCCAGGCGAAGTCAGCGAGGGGACCGGCCGTGCGCGGCTTTGTGCGCACGTTAAACTTTGGACTCTAAATTCTGCCATAGAATCGGAATTACGCGATCGGAGGGTAGAGGGCAGGGTCATCGCAACAAGCTTCGCTTAGCGGTGGCTCTCCTTGTGAATCCTTCCCATCAAAAGGTTCGGACTAAATTTATAAAAAAAAATCTGCCCTTTGAAAAATGTTACAAACGTTAAAAAAATTGACAAAACATTTTGTTTTTGATAATCTTTAGTGGCCCCGGCACCGACCAAAGGAAAAATACTGTATGCCTACTGCTGAAATAAATTGTACACTTCATACAGAGCTATCGATGTCGATGGCTTTTTCACGTTTTTTCTTTTCTTTTTTAGATTGCCGAGTGTGCCTAAAAAGGCTCCCTCACATGGTAAAAGTGGCAAAGAACCGCACCTGGGCGTGGGTTAAGTGCGTCACTACTGGGGCCCCTAAGGTAAGGGTGGGGCCCCTTGAGCAGGTTTGGCCTCCCCCTTTTCAAGATCCTGGATACGCCACTGAGAAGCCACCTAACAGGCGTGTTCGAAACCGCAGGAGATGATGATGAACGGGTTTATCGAAACTTGATTGGATGAGCCTATCGGTAATAGCGATTTTAGTGTGTGCATTTATTGTTCATAGTGGTGTGAAATGTGGTTGGGGTACGACCGACAACCCGTCGGGGCGAATTTCGCACTGGGGTACTCAAAATTTGAAGAATTTAAGACGTTTCCATAAGTTTTGAAGGTATGGATAAGTTCTAAAAATCCGGTTCTCCTTATCCGGGTCATTAACTCCATATGGTCCAGGAAAGCTGGCACACTACCTTTAAAGTTTGAAATGACTCGGCAAGCGGACAATCGGCACTCGGCCTTGACGTGGTGAGAGAAATCGACTAATAGTGATCTGCGAAAGCGTACCATCTCACAATTAACAGCGGATGAGTCACCTGAACCAACACCATGCGGTCAGCCATCCAAGGCTGACTCGTGCCACGAGCAACACAGTAAACTCTTACCGCACATGGTCATTTCTGACGTGGGCATAACCTTGCTCCATTTATGAGTAGTTAAAAAGCGGCTAGCCAATAATCGACAGCTTGCGGCAAACTTTTTTGTCATGGGGACCGTGGGAGTAATTAAATATCAATCATATGTTCATAGTGCAATAGCATCTCGGTTTACTCTGTAATTGACATCCAACGCCTGCAGTGATGATGGCATAGGGTAAACCACACGCGCTCCGTACTCACCCCTAGTTGGATTGCATTGGACCGCTCCGAACTGTTTACGCCTTACGCAAGTTCTGATCGCGTAAAGATTGTGTCACATACGGCACACCACCGGCCGCCTGACCTGACCCACTTATGGCATAAGGCAAACCACGTCCAGCCACGATAACCAAAAGCAGCTAATATCGGTAAAGTCAACTTAGGACCGGCCGGGCTCCTTCCGTGCTGGCTAGTCGGGCGGTGGAGCGGCTCGGGGGGGGGGGACTGGGTTTACATTTACAAGGCTGCGGAGTCGATGAATTTTGGGCAACACCGACTCCGACTCCGGCTTTCAAAAACCCACTCCAACTCCGACTCCGCAGCCCTGGTTTTCAAGGCCAGGTGCGACTGCCATAGCGTACGGAGGCATCGACTGTGATGACACGCAACACCATGTAGGCAAACGTACTAGCACACTTGTATATTGATAAAGACAAGTAGAAAAAAAAACGGAACAAATAGTGCATGGACGCGTAATGCTGGGCTCACCAGCCCCAAACCAAACCATTTGGCCCGACTGGTTTCAGTTTCAGTTGGCCTTGGAAGCGGCGCCACAGGAGGCTAAAATGACATTGAACGATTTGCGGGAAACCTATCACACAGATCGCAGACACCACTGTACGGAATTCATAAAGTTACGCAGAACCTTGCAGCGTTATCGAAACTTCTAGAACCAGAGGCCTCTTGCACCAAACTACCTAGCTAGGTAAAATCGAAAAACCGGTTTCAGAATAAGCTAATCTAACGGTGGTAAATTTGTTTGCAATAGCCCAATACATAATCCTACATGTGCTTGCAAAATTTTGCATGCAAATTGTTACATTTGAGACTTGGACTGGGTATACGATGCAAAATAATCCAAGCATTGGTGCAAGAGGATTTTGGTGCAAGAGGCCTCAGTTGTCAAAATTTAACTTAGGGAAGTCAGGCATATATAAGCTTTGGCTTGGTCACTCCTAATCTAGTGATAAGCATTGGAAATACTTTGCATTGCAGCAGTCATGATCTTCTTAGCATTCAATTGTTATGAATAAATGAAATTCCCGCGATGACCTGACACAATCCACATGATGTGATAGGTAGGCACTTGGAGAATGTTCCCACGTACGAACATACTTCAGGAAAATCAGTCCATCCTTTGAGGCTGCATGCCGACGCCAGACGTACAGAGGCCCCTTACCCTAGGAGAAAAAAAACTTATCCAGGCAATAGGATATCCTTCCGGACAAGCCGAACCCTTCTGACGCATTTTGGACGTAATGTACGCGGTAAACGACTAACGACGATGATTGGTACACTCGGGGGCAGATTGATGTTCCACCATTCCCTACCCATCGGGCTCCCATGGCTCAGCACTGGCAGCTGCCAGTGGCAGCACTGGCAGCACTGGCACGGGCAGGCAGTGCTGAGCAGTGCTGAAGGCAGGCAACACTGGCAGCAGCCAGTGCTGAGCCATGGGATCGCCCGATGGGTAGGGAGTGGTGGAACATCAATCTGCCCCCGAGTGTACAGTAGGTCTATTAAAAAAGTCCCCGGCACCAGTGGGCGCTGCCTTCGCTGAGCCGAACCCCCGTCTGCCTGTCCCATATCGCGCCGGGCTCAGGTCAGGTAGGGTCAGCGGGACCGCTCGGTCCGGCCCGCGGGCGGTGGACGGGCGGCCGGTAACGCTTTCCGCCAGCCAGCTGTAGAATCCAACAAACGGGACGGCCACCGCTCAGCGCGCGCAGCGAAACCGGTGTTTAAGAATGGCAGTAGATGTTCATGGCCACAATTACCGGGGTTACATGAGCAAGTAAATGCGTATCAGGAACGGATTTTCCTATTCGCTCACCATTGTAGTCCGTTTGTTTGTAATGCGTATTAACTCTGCTCATGTAACCCCGAGCAATGATTATAGAGATAGTCATTGTTAGCCCGTGCCCCACAGGAATGCCTAGACTCTAACGCCATGTTGGAGGGGAAATGGGGATTGAGCATCATTCTTATAACTCAGCTTTGGGCATTTAAGTGGCATTCGAAGTAGCGTCAAAAGTAGCAAAAAGAAGAAGAAAAATACTTCAGCCAATTTAAGATCGGGTCAGAACCAGAGGTCATGTCACCAGAGGTCATCGGTGGTAAAATTTTGCTTGGACAGGGTGCGTTGCGCGCACCGGTGCATTGGGTTTCCAATTTCCATGGAAATATCAACAGACTCGGAAGCTCGCAACGCTAGCGTGGAGCCGAATTCATATCAACCGCCGCAACAATGCAGCAGCGCAGCGCAGCGAGCTGCAGCGTGGGGCCGTGAAACACCGCCCAGGCCCCCTGTCTCCCCCTAATTCCTGTCATCCTTCCCACTCTGAAATCGACCGAGCCTAACCTAACACAACAATCAGCTCGTTTACCGCTATGTCTGAATAATATTGTCGGATTTAATCAAGGTGAACGGCTTAGCACGTAAATAACAGCAACTGCCACCATCGGTATTATGAGAAAACCAATTGCTTTTCCACAAACACTTACAAGTTTTTAGCTTAAAACTTACTCGAAATTAATTTTACCAGCCTCGTGTTCCTCTTATCAAAACGCTTCGAATGAATCAAAAGTTAATCTTTAAAGGTCATTTGAAAAATTTGGCCTATGTTCAAAGACATGACCTGACCAGAAATGGTCATGATGCATAGCAGGATATTATATCCGTATCGTGGAACTTTACAAACACTTCAGATGATTTCATAACTTAAGCATGTCTATCAAAAATAATTATTACATGGCTCATATGTAGGCTGGGTGTGTGATCATGCTTACGAGTATGTTGAACGCAACTGATAATTTTCTGTTGGCCACAATTTCTATATTTAATTTATCCTCCCGGATTTCATATTTTTATTAATGACACCTTGACGATGTCGAGAAAAAAAACGCTTAGGAGATTTAACAGCCTGAGATACATACATTCAGTATAAGGAAGGGTCAAGGGTGCTAGATTCCTTCCGTTCTCGTTATCTTCAGGAAAAAAAAAACAATCCGCATCGCCCCTAGTCTTCATGCTTCCCTCTCTGGACTGGAGGTCACCCCACCAGCCAGCCTGTAGTTGATGTCGGATCAATTCCAGGCAGAAATGTGCATGGATCCGAGTGATGGATCTATGATCTCAGTGGATCTCGAGGCAAATTGCAGGTTCGGATCTATGATCCCACAGAATCCGGCGTGAAAAAGTATCCTGGATCTATGATCTCACAGGATCTGACGATAAACCAAGAACATGGATCTTTGATCTGAGTGGATCCCACCATGCATAACATTTGGAACCAGGTTTCCAAGTGTTTTATGTCAATAAGTGCCATAAAACTATGGATTATGACGTGTTATCACATTAAATCACTAAATAAGAACGTTTGTGAGTTGCAACGAGTGATCTTTGGGATTTCTGTGCTGACCAAAAATAAATGAGGATCTGTGATCCCACTGGATCTCAAGCAAAAATACTAGACTCGGATCTATGATCCCTACGGATCTCTCGATAAATTAAAGAGCTGGATCTATGATCCCCACGGATCCGAGATCAGGATCCGTGGGATCAGATCCCAGATCCATTTTCTCGGATACATGCACATGTCTGATTCCAGGACAAATAATCCTCTTCGTGGTGACGGTTTGGGAGACGGCTGGACCGTCCCGACAGGGCACTCGTCCCACGGGAACAGTCTCGGTTCCGCAGATCACTGTCGCTGGCTCGCACAACCTAATTACTACACCAGAGCATAGTTATGTCATAGCTCTGCAAGGGCCTTTTCAGACCGAAAAAGATGGCTCCCAACAAAACAAACAATTTTCTCATTTAGTATTGTATCTCATCAAACACCACATGTTTTCAGAGTGTTTATTATGCGTTCCGTCCAAAAAAGCGCAGTTCAATTTTCTCCCATTGACTTGAACGATCTCAAAATTGACCCGGCCTTTCTGTCAACAATGTCGAACTTGCAAAGTAAACGTTTCAAATACATAGGTATAGTGTTGCCCATTGAAATCGCTGAAAGTTCTAAAGCGATCAGTTAGTCGGTGTATTTAGATTGATGAGCACAGGAACTTTCCTTGAGGTAAGGTCACTTGACGTGACCTGGTGTTATGACCTTGAATTGAAAGACTTGGCCGGGGAAATGGGTCATTAGAAATCTTTAAATGCTAGATTTTAACAATAATTACAAACACTATCCCGGCCAAATAGTGAGTGAGAAGGGAGCGATCCCCCAACCCCATGTTTAGCTCCTATAATTGAGCTAGCTGCTAGAGCCTCGCGGAAAAAACGAGCGTTTGCTTCGTTACGTGACGCAGCGACTGGTACCCCATTTTAAAATATCAGTGACCTCTTAGGGCAGGTCAAGGGCCCCAAGGCATTCGATCGGTTTTTGGTAAATAACCACAAAAATTGTCGCATTATCGTCCTTTCGATACAATCGTGTTTTCTGTTCTCAGACGCGTCGATTTACATGCTTTTTTGTTTAGGTGAAGCAATTTAGGATGTTTACCTGAGGTCAATGTCATGTTAGGGCAACACAGGTCACGAAGCTGTTGAAAGGAGGACATGTTGCATAACATTTGATTCGGCAAGTCTTGCAAAGTCCATTGATGGCTGTCCCGACTGGCTAGCTCATTTTGATCGGGAGTTATTGACGAAGCACTCCTATCACTCTAGTGACGTCAACGCAAGGTGAACAATGCAAAAGTGAAGCATTAGACCTTGCCAAGAATGTATGAAGTCACGATTTGAAGTGCTTGAGAGTTGAGGTATAATTTTAGCTCATTTCGGACGCCAAGATTAACAGTTTCCATATTTCCCCATTATGCTTAGGTATATGACACTAAGTGCATTGTGGATTTGCATCATTTTATAACCGACAACCGTGCAGAGGTTTACTTAAGACGCCATGGTTAAGTGACCTGACCTGAAAACGTGGTTGATGTCAAATGATCCGGCTTGAATCAAATGCAAGGCATATGAAATGTCAGCCTTTTATCATCAGTGTGCTTTGAGCTACCGCAAAAAAAAATACGTGGTGGCGGCATTCACCCCTTCTTCTCGGCCGGCAAGGGTTAAACCTCGCTTCGAATTATTGCAGATAATGATGTGACCGAAAACAAAGCATTTATCTGTGTCTAGGACTCTAGAACGGCCGCTGACTTGTTGGACAAGATCCCCAGTCTTGATTTGCTAGATGGGAATAAAATACTCGGTCCTGCCCAGACCAATGTCTCCCCCTATATCCTATCATCCTCCCGGCTCTGAAATGGTCTCATTGGACCGAAAGGGCCTAACCCAACAAAACAAACAAAATACTCGGTATGTGATACATATATAGTATATACCCCTCGATTTGCCCTCGCGCTAAGTCTATTTTAATCATCACTGTCGCTTTTTTTATCCGATATGATGCCGCCGCTAAACGGGTTGTTTTGTTTGCTTGCTTGCGTTGAATGGTCATTACGGATTATTGAAGGATTGTGATAAAATAGGAATGGGGCGAGGGAGGATATGCACTGCGTCTGCAGGTGTTTAATTTAGATCACAAAGGCATCATTTCCGGCATAGTGCAGAGTCACTATCTTCCCCCTCCTCTGCACTGCGGCATCTCTGCGCCCCACACACGGCGTCCTCACTCCACGGCCGGCCGCCGCCAACTGACCCACTCGCCGGGCGCCGCGACCTGACCCGTGTCGCTGCCGCGGCCTGCGCAATAGAGTCGGGGCTGGCATCCGGGGGTTCGGCCGGCCGGCCGCCTCTGGAGCGGGGGACTTTTTTAGTAGACCTACTGTACGACTCCACATCAGAGCGCCCGCCGTTGCGGCCGACCCGCCTCTACGACAGTGACAAAAGACGGATGTGACGCATGCCAGGTGACCCGAAAACAATGTGCGCCACGGGGCGTGTCGTGACGGGCGCTGGTGGTCGCGGGGCTCGGCCGGGGGCAGAGTTGCCACAGCCTGGTTAGGTGCGTGGGCGGGTCCAACGAGCGTGCATGCGTGTGATTCAGGGTAACTCGGGGGCAACAGCCAGTTTGCCATTTGACGATTAATCGAATGTTTGCTCACATATAAGCCCACATACAAGAGGTCGAAATTCAGTTGAGCCGAGAGAAAAAAGGAATGGACGGAGCGATCAATTCAACTTGACAAACCATAAACTCAACACCAATTCATTCCGCGAACCCCCGCCTCCCCGTCTGAAGACGACCTACACTCGGCGCCGACACGCACACATAATCCACTTTAACCCACTATACACTGTAGTAGACGGCGATAGCCCAGGGCGCGGGCACGTATGAGGTGACAGGTGTGTACGGTGTACCCTCTCCCCCACTCTCCCTCACCATTCCTCTACCCTATACGGCTCGGCCCTTTGCGTGCCGCCGCAGACCGGCATTTCCGGCAGACTGCGTGAGCCGGGGAGCTTTACAGGTGAATCGAGCAGGTGAGCCGAGACAGCGAGTGTGCTATGTCAGCAAGGAGTGCTCAGAGATAGTCGGTACCACTGCTTAGATAGTCTGTGAGTGGAGCAACGAACAAGTGAGCTGGCATTGGTGAGCTGGGCTAGAAAAAACAGGACCCAAGCAGCCTGCGGAATTTCTCGAAATACCGAAAAACAAAATGTTTCAAGTGAGCTGCTCTCATTACAGCCTGCGTCCAATTCAACCAACAGATGCCAAAGCACCATCGCAGATGTCTCCTTCATAACCCAGTTCGCCTGGTTATCTGGATCTAACAGAAGGAACATCTCACAGATCGAGCAGCACACACCGTCACACTATCAGACCGTCACACCGCCACACGGTCACGGCGTCACGGTGCGCAGCCGACGTGACTCAGGGCGGCTGGAGCGTGACGGGCAGACAGGGCGGCGCGTGCGCCCCCCCCCCCCGCCCGCGGCTGAGTAACACCCCCCCCCCTAACCCGGTGAAACGTACCGGGTAGTCAGAAAGACGCACAATGGCTACCGAGGCGTGCGCTGATAGGACTCATAGCTCCATTATAATTGTATCACTGAGGGAGGCGTATAACTGTCAATGCAATACATCGACGGCCCTCACAATAGCAGTTGAACATAATTTGCGCCAGTCAGAACAATGACCAGTAGCATAGCATGCATAGATGCAGCTGGTCGAATAAGCACAAGTGGTTACAGAAATCCCGTCTCCGTGCAGACTATAGACATAAAGGGAAGACGACATCTTGAACCAGCCGCGATTCCAGTGTGGCGCTGTCTGCGGTCGTGGATAGGTACTGGATTGTCCCACACACCAAGCCGGGATCGACTCTGACCAGTGGCGGATCCAGGGGGGGGGGGGGGGCCATGAGGACCATGCCCCCCTTGGGCCTCCTGGGGGGCACCATCACGGCAGGGGCACCACAGACCCACCAAGGGCACCACAGGCCCGCCAGGGGCACCACAGGCCTGTCAGGGGCACCACAGGCCTAGCAAGGGCACCACGGGCCCGTCAGGGGCACCTCAGGCTTGTCAGGGCCCAGGGGCACCACAGTCCTGCCAGGAGCACCACAGGCCTGCCAGGGGCACCAAAGACCTAGCAGGGGCACCACAGGCCTGCCAGGGCACCACAGGCCTGTCAGGGGCACCACCGGCCTCGCAGGGGCACCTTGGGCCCGTCAGGGGCACCACGTGCCTGTCGGAGACACTTCAGGCTTGTCAGTGGCACTACAGTCCTGTCAGAGCCCAGAGGCACCACAGTCCTTCCCGGGGCACCACAGGCCTGTCAGGGGCACCAAAGACCTAGCAGGGGCACCACAGGCCTGTCATGGGCACCACTGGCCTCGCAGAGGCACCTTGGGCCCGTCAGGGGCACCAAAGACCTAGCAGGGGCACCACAGGCCTGTCAGGGGCACCACTGGCCTCGCAGGGGCACCTTGGGCCCGTCAGGGGCACCACAGGCCTGTCAGGGGCACCACCGGCCTCGCAGGGGCACCTTGGGCCCGTCAGGGGCACAACGTGCCTGTCGGGGACACTTGAGGCTTGTCAGTGGCACCACAGTCCTGTCAGAGCCCAGGGGCACCGCAGTCCTTCCAGGAGCACCACAGGCCTGTCAGGTGCACCAAGACCTAGCAGGGGCACCACAGGCCTGTCAGGGGCACCACTGGCCTCGCAGGGGCACCTTGGGCCCGTCAGGGGCACCACAGGCCTGCCAGGGGCACCACAGGCCTGTCAGGGGCATCACTGGCCTCGCAGGGGCACCTTGGGCCCGTCAGGGGACCACAGGCCTACCAGGAGCACCACTGGCCTCGCAGGGGCACCTTGGGCCCGTCAGGGGCACCACGTGCCTGTCGGGGACACTTCAGGCTTGTCAGTGGCACCACAGTCCTGTCAGGGCCCAGGGACACCGGCGGCCTAGCAGGGGTATCACAGGCCTGCCAGGGGCACTACCGGCCTAGAAGGGGCATTATCGGCCTCGCAGGGGCACCATGGGCCTGTCAGAGGCACCGCGGGCCTGTCGTTGGCACTTCAGGCTTGTCAGGGGCACCACAGTCCTTCCAGAGGCACCACAAACCTGTCAGGGGCACTTGCGGCCTAGCAGGGGCACCACAGGCCCACCAGGGGCAACATACACAAAAATTAAAAAAATAAATAAATAAACTGAAAATAGGGCACCATCAAAATGAAGTGGCCGAAATCCTTTGAGTTTTTAATTTTGGGTATAGGTAGGGGCACCACTTCGATTTATGGCCCCCTCCTTGGAGTTTTCCTGGATCCGCCACTGACTCTGACTGAATGAGCTGAAAGGTCAGTCTGTGTAGATGCCCTGTCTGCTGCCTGGAGACTGCCTGAAGGTCCACTCGCTGTTTGTAAATGTAGATGGTCCGTCGTCTGGGACGCCTCGTCTGTTGTCTGGGATGGCCCGTCTCACGTCTGCCGTCTGAATATCGTCCGTCTGACGTCTCGGATAGACTCTGGCGTCTGGGATGGTCTGCCTATCGTCCGTCAAATGGCTGTCTATCGTCCCAGGATTAGGTATTTGCTTGTCTTTGGATCGTCCGTTTGTCTGCGAATGTCCATCTTTCGTCCAAGCGTCCAGCTGCCGCTGTCAAGGTTACTGATTCCTCCAGCGATCACGGACGTCGATCAACCACCGTTTGCGATAGTGCCAAACCACTGCATCCTGTGTACGCCAGCAGATTCCATGAACAGTGAATTATACGTGAGATAAGACGCGCGTTATTCACATCACAGTACTGTCAGTAGTCAACACCATAGGAAAATGCTACAAAATACATACCAAAAGAGTAATACGAGTGAAGGAACGGGAAATGTCCTTATCGGTGTTTCGTTCAGTATTGGGGGCAATCCCACGGTGTACGGTTTCAGTTCTCGGATATTAGTACAATCAGCAGTCTCGTATGCAGCAATCACCGGTGTTTCATTTACACGAAAACACCATGAACTTCCTTTCAATGCTCATCACATCAAATCAGGGGCGGAGTTTCCTATACAGTTTGTAGGGCGGCTGCCCCAACCAGCTTGCCATTCTGCCCCACTGCAGTAAAGCGTCTTGCCCCACCAACATAAGCTCATTTGTAGGACTTTCTTGCTTTGCAAATAAATCGTCTCGCGTTGAGGAGCTTTGGAATATTTGTGTAATGCAATATGTAGATTATCTCTGTTATGATAGGAATTGTTTCAGTGTAGCATTTAATTCAACCAATCGGATATCGTAGGTTTGACGACTTTTGCCCCACCAATTTCTCAGGAAAAGCTCCACCCATGCATCCGATCATTAAAAGCAATGGATTGAACAGGCCGGGGAGCAGAGCACTAACGCAAAACAGCATACCGCAGCGCAGCGCCAAGCTATGGAATGATGCAACAAACAGCTCTGAGACAAAGTTCTGATTTATCATCTAACCTACGTCACGAATGTACCAAAAACATATCACTCACCCCATGGGGAAACAGAGTAAAATTTACCACTTACGTTTGGCACGGCGATGGTTCTCTGGAATGCACCATGATTGTTTGTACCTACGCAATCAGCCGGCTGGCTTGGATATTGAATATCACCTTGGCTCCAGGGAGCCGAAATAAGCGTTAAATGATTTGTCGAGGAATTTTCGTGATTGTCTTTAAACGGTTCTCCCCATTTCCTCGACGTAGCCAATATTCGACACCATCAAATCAAACAAAGCACACCATTCCGAGGATACCTGCTACCAAACTAGTTGCATCAGGTTAGGTTCGATCGATTAGAACCGTCCTCGTTACAAGACTACGATCTTAGCAAGTCCAACGACACACAATCTCGGTCTTTCTACACACGCATTAGCACGGCGTAGTCCGATACCGCTGGCACAATACCGTCTGACGCATCAGCAGAGCTCTCCTCCGCACAATGATGCGATTCTCCGGTCGTAAACCACGCGTGACCGAAACAGCAGCTCCCTACTGGAGGCTGATTCAGAGCTGAGGTTGACGCTACCACGGCTCGGCGGTCGGTGGTGAGACACGGTCAGCACAGCTGCTACCAGCGCATGGTTTGGCCTCTAGACCCTCGGCCTCCAGGGGCAAGGAATGACCACAAGGGAAGGTCAGTCTGTTACTGGACATGACAGCTGGTCGCACTGTGAGGTGTTAGCTAGAATTAGACAGAAGAGACCTCACTTCACCCATCTGGTAAAAAGTGGCCATCGCGCCGGGCGGTGAGCGTCCAGGCGTGGGCGGTGTGAGCATTCGGGAGGAGCTCACCCGGGAGCCAGCGCCCATCGCTCACACAGCGGGGTGTCGCACCTCTAAGTCGCACCCATCGACATGGCCCGATTCAGGCCTTACAAGGTGAGGAATTCGAGAGTTCAGGGCCAAGTGGGCACCCACAAACGCCATCAAACACCATCAAACAAAGGATGCCGTCAGCGACAGTTGAATTAATTAAATTTGGCCTAACCAAGATGACATCGCAGGGCATGTTTTGGGTCTAGTCAACCCACAGGTTGCATAATGCATATCACATGAGCGGACAACGAATAGCTTTTTAAACAGGAAACAGAAAAGCAGATGAGTCTCGATCACCGTCTGGTCGCGAGGTGTGAATAAAAGAGTTAAGTCTAGTTAAAAAAGTATTAGCGTGTGGTACACAAAAATAAGCGGTGAAACGTGGATTTTCATTGCTTTCCTTACGTAGTTCCTTACGTATTTTCATTGCTTTACGTATTTCTCTCATACGCTTGATCGCCCGCTCCGTGTCACAACTCATCAAAGCAGCCAGCTAAATCTCTAGCCCAGGCGTGGCTCGGCGGCCGCGGACAGTCCATATATGACGTCAGAGTGGGCGGGGACGGTCCATATATGACGTCACTGGTGGACTGAGCCCCATCCCTCCCCAGTTCGCGGAGAGCTCCAGAGTCAATATCCATTAGTGACGGTCGTGCAGCCGGCACAGCCCACGCAGAGGGCCGGATGGACAATGTCAGTGACTGCTCGCGCCGAATGAGCGGTCACGAAGGGTCACTGAAGGTCACTGATGGTCAATGAAAAGACTGCTGGAGTTCAATGAACGGCCACGAAGGGTCAGTGATGGTCAATGAAAAGTCTCCGAAAGTCTCAGAATGGGCGGTAGAGAAAGGTCAGTGATGGTCACTGAAAGACCATTCAAAATCGATGAAGGGTCACTTGGCCAATAACGGCCAGGAGCGACCACTTACGACTACCAAAGGTCACTGAAGAATCACGACTGACGACGAACGCTTTCGGCCAGTTTCAACCACTGAAGGATCACCAAAAGGACCATCTCGTAGAGGACTGACCGGAAGGGGTCGTCTCGGTCGATATTACCACGATGAACATTTGGACAGTAATGGATCTGACTGGCATCGTACCACGCAGAACATGACAGCACTGTCACCTCGTTGGACAGCGGTGTCGGAACTGGGTGTCAGGTGTTAGATGAGTGGAGTGATCACCGGCGTTCAGCACACCGGACAGCCGGTCACGCACGCTAAGTCGAACGGTGGCGGTGAGACCCAGTGGCCAGTTCATTATCAGCCGTGGAGACTGCAGAGCCGTCGCTAGCTATTGGAAATGTGTCAAATTACATTAAATCAGACATGCATTACAAAACACGTGCAGTGATGTCCAGCTCATGGCTTTTACATAATGAACTGATAACATGTGTCGCATATTTGAAGCCGAGTGATTGCATCATCCGCACATAATAGTCGAGTTAATTTGGCCGAACACAACCTGTAAATGATGGAACTTCTAACTATGTAGTTGGTATATTCCTGAGTGTCAGTCACTACCTTTCATAAATGCACTTCACGGAATATAGCCAACACCTATCCATTGATAAATATAACTTAGTCTGGAGTGGATACTGGAAATTGAACACACCAAATTATCAATCCAAGCGCCTCATATTGCTCTCATCAGTCTTCAACACGCGCTTTTTCATGCATCTCAACCTCAGGAAGACAGCGAGGTCATCGGACGTCGGCCGAAGGAAGAGGGGGGGAGGAGGTGACTCGGACAGGGCACGAGGGTGGCACGCGCACAGGACAGGGAGCAAGGTAACCGCAGCCTTATCGTCCAGATGGCCACAGCGCCGACAGCGCCACCACGCGGCGGCGCGGCGAAACACGGAGACCGGGCCTTGAGGTCAGGCTAGCTAAGAACAGAGGGCGCTGACCTAACGAATGGTGTCAATCGAGCCGCTATATTCCGAGGACTGTGATTCAGAAATATCGACAGGATGAGCGACACGTCAATTACGGATGTGAGCAGAGTATATAGACCAACATGTGAGCACATGTCTGGAGATGGGATGGCAGTGGTGTGGACACGAGTGGAAACATTCGCTCCTATCAGACCCCCACATAACACTTGGGACTAATGAGCTCTATTGCGTCGAGAAAGATACCGAAGCCGATTACCCCAGTGAGCAATGAGTCGCATAAGATGGATATTGGAAATGCAACCGCTCTTTCGCAATAAGTCCTGTATTGGGTGCCATCGTCAGTGGACAAATCAAGTGCGAATGTCATTATTTGCGACACTTTTGCGTGAAACGAGGCAAGACAAATGCCATTTTGTTATCCAACAAGAGATTGGCAAACGGCGAGCCCATCTCCTTTAGAGCATTTAGAGTAGTCACTAGACCAGCAAAGCCAGCAAATCCGAATATGATATCCATTTCCTTAGGGACTGGCAGTACTATCCACTTCCAGCAACGTCTCCTGAGTTTTGCGGTCCATATTCCATTGCCCGGAAGGGCATCGCCCCGCGGTGGTCATCCCACTGCCTTTGTACACCACCGCCCGTCCCTGGAACGTCCATTCATTGTGCGTTATCTGTCCCAGTGCAGCTTCCTTCCGCTGACTCAGCGGCGCCGGAGTCCTCGTGGCCGGTCGACGACGACCGCCAGCTGCCAGCCGCGTGACCCGTGTGTGACCCGCCCGAGACACGTGGACACACGGGGACACACGTGGCATCGAAAAGACGACACGTGACGGGGCACTTGTCTTTGGAACATGGAACTGGATATAAAATACGATTGTTATTGAAAGGTTTGCAGTGGCATACCGAACCGTTCAAAGGATGGGAGTTTGAAGTACCGACTTTGAGCAGAATGGAAGACAAAGACGTCGCAATAAAGGAAACCACCGAAAGCTGAGTTTTAAAAGGCTCTCCTTCAGCCATGGAGTTGTGACCATGAATTTGAACGAAGACCCACGACTGAGGGGCTAGCCAGCCCGGCAATATCCATTAGAGGTCATTGATCTATGCCCACGAAGACGGCGGCACGGGCATCCCCCATTCCGTGACAGTACTTCCACGTGATGCTGGCTTTGTGCTGAATTCCGGTGTGTTCATAGGCGAACTTTCGTGCTCAGAGAACCAAATACGGCCATAGAACAAGAACTTATCCATTAACAATGGATGAAAACCGCAATGTCGAAACAAATTACCGGAATGATGATAACGGATTCGCACAAAACAAGAGTAAGAACGGCTTAGAGCTGTCAGACCAGTGTTTCCTCAACCCAAAGTACAATAGCGGACTAGTAACTGAATTTCATTTTCTTTTCATGATCCCTTTTGCTCCCAACGAATACCGGTCAGCGTCTTATATGGTCGGATTACAAGCACCCTGTAGAAAAAGGGCAAAAGAGAATTCGCAGGTAAATAATCAGCATATGAACAAACGCCCATAGTTTTCTTAAAACGTGGCTTCGTTCGAATGAGCTACACGAATTGTCTTTTGTTCGTCAGGGGTCAGAAGAAGTCAATAGTTTAAAATGGCAACAATATTTGGCGAGAGGTGCGGCATGGTATGCTACAATTTATTGCTTTAATATTATATAGCATATGTTCGTTGTTAGTTAGTTAGTTATGCAGCTGCCAGCTACCGCAAAAAGATGGACTAGTTATACTGTTGGGTTGGACTATTCAACTGACAGAAATGCACAATGCACATTGCATACATATCTACGCCATCTATTCATATGCAAACAAAAAATTAAATGTACAAACCCTGTATTTTGCAAGTAGGTAGAATCGATGCTTCGATCAACCACGCACTAGACCTTTGAATCTCCCTGAACACCCACTAATTATCACAGAGTATCACAATGTGACTGGCACTATGTGAATCAAGTTCAAGTACTAACCAATATTTAGCAACGAAGATGATTGGCGCTGCTCGCTCTTGCTATTCCGTGCGCTTTTATATAAAAAAAATACATCACAGCCAAACAAGTCGAAAACAGGGACGTGGTGCGGTGCAAGATGTCAGATGTTGTGTCACTGAATGCGATTCCCCTGTCGGCGTTTCTACTAGGCAATTGGCTGCACCATCGTGATGCAATTCTCAGCCGTCATGAGCCCAAAAAGGTGTGCCCAAACCAAAGTACCACCAAACTAACCGAAGTCAAATGCTTCCTTATCTCCTATTCTTCACGAATCCACCCGGTGATTCCAAAATAACAAAAAGGCGCAAATAACGAGAAAAACAATCCAGCGTATCTCCCAGAAAACCATTTCCACAGCTGATCACACCATCTGAGGAAACCAGCGCCATACAAGCTGCATTACTGCTATCAGCTGGACAAGAGATCTGCCACGTCGGACACAGCAGTATCAGAATAACTCCGGTAAGAACCGTGTGCTACGTGGCCGGTAAGCATCATGTGTCATCTGACCGGCAACCAGTGTTTTATCTGGTCGGTAAGCACCGTGTGTTACCTGTCCAGCGCGGTTTCAGAGCGACTGGTCCAGTACAGACGAGTCCACGGGCAGCCGACCCGTCACCACCGTATAGAGCGCCGGCGGACCCACGTCGGCCAGAACGGCCGCACACAGGGGCACTCTGTCCGTCGGCACGGCAGATATCTCGGCCACTCGGTCTTCCGGCCTGTCAAACAGGAACAGAGACATAAATTAGATATTGTTGATTATGTGCATCAGATGTTTACATCTCTGTTATTCAACATACTTGTGGTAAAATCAGGTCAGACAACACGCCATAAAGCCAATAGCCCAGCTGTCTAATTCTAGCCATGATCAGACTGGTGGAAAAATCAAGCCACGTAGCTTAACAATAATGCAGTCTATAAGCCGTCCGAGACAACAACATATTTTTTTTTACATAAGTAAGCAAGGAAACATTCCATATAATAAGCCAACAGTTTTGCTCCAACGCGAATCAGTCATGGTAAAATCGGGCCGCGTAGCACGCAATTACTGTAATCAATAAGACAGTCGATTCGTCCTTACGCAGTACAACATTCCACCTAACAAAACACGTGTAACAAAATGTCGATTATGTTACGGAATAGATTGGTCACGTTCAAAGAAGGACCCGCCGCATAACTGCGTGCCCTGGCTTCAGAATTAGAAAGCATTACATAAGCACATACACACACAGACAGACTGACAGACAGACAGACAGACACAGAACCTTGAAAAACACCCGGACATGCTGTAGATAGCCCAAGTCGAAAGCAAGGCGCTACCATCAGACGATAACAGAAACTTTAAAACAGCAAGCCGCATCACCGTGTGATAATCGCGATGCTATATGCCCGTTAGTGATAACTTTCACCCGCCAGCTCGAGTCCGGTATAGCCCTAAATTGCAAGGTAATAATGGAACTGTTCACAAGCGCGGCTAGTGAACTTGGTAAATGCAGCGCATCCTTCAAATGGGATCAGTGCAGCCAGCACAAGTCCAAACCAGGCTCATGGTAGAGTACAAGTTTTACTGACAGTTATGTAATTTTTCACCGAGTGAGGATAAGTAAGTCAGACCATTCTCAATTTTCTTCTATGTATGCTTCAGTCAAGCTTACAGCGGCTTATGTGTAATAGCCCATCAAATTTGAAAAAAAATCGGAGGCTTTCTTACGCAAGCAACTCAACTTCAATACGTACCACCGCAAGTAGTTACAAGGACGAACAAAACATGACCTAAACCTCCCGAAACTGCACCTTCACAGCACGAAAAGATATATAACCACACCTCGTTCCGTCACCAAAAGACCGGCGCGGCTTGCCGTGTATTTCCGGCCTCCTTACCTGACGATGAACACCCGAAATTCCGGGAGCGGGGGCGCCGACTTCCGGAACGGAGCGTCCGACGGATACACGTCATAGACGGGCTCCGGGCCCGGAGCCGGGGGTGGGGGAGGCGGGGCCAGCTGCAGCCGGGCCAACAGCTCGGCCGGGGAGCCCCTCCAGCCGGGAGGCACCAGCGACTCGGAGGGTTCCTCCGCGGACGCTGGTGTTTTTGGCGATGCCGCCAGTTCCGCGGCCTGCAGGCAAAGGACAGTCGTAAGCGTTTCGTTCAGGGACTCCAGAGCCTCTGGGGAAGAGTCGACCCCAGAAGAGTCACATCTACAGCCGACAGCCATCAGCCGAGCATCAGAACATTTATCGTAATTATCCCATGGAACTTGAGGTCGAACGAATATTGTTTTTATGGTAATTAAAAGGTATCTTGACATGATAACAAAACATATATTATCAATGCAGAAACTATAGCGATTTTCCTTCCAACACATTTCAAGAAAACTACAGTACTTCTGTTGCATCCGAATACAAACTCTAAAAATGCTTCCCATAATACATAAAAACGTGAATGTCACTGGCTCGATGACAAACATTTACCGAGGCCGCATGCAAAATCCTAATACTAGTAGAACGGAACTTATAGCACAATGGCTCACTTATTAGAAATCAAAGTCAACAAACCACAAAACTTCTTCGTGGCGATATAACTGACTCAAATATGGTAACGGTGAACGGAACAATGGCAATTTATGCCAAGAATCAGCTTCACAAACCGCAGTTTCCATAAATTGTACACAATTGATATTAGGTAAGCGGCAAGCGGATCAGCGAAACAAAGCAAGACAAGATTACTTTAAACTCGTAGCTAACCGTAGTATACTACTGACAAAGGTACTGACGATTCAACACATTTTCGGATCACAACAGGGCAGGGCTGGTAGCTAGGGTTGGCCTTAAGGAGAGCTAGGACTGATGCTGGGATTCTGGTTGGCATTATTGGCGTCTGGACTAGGTTGTTCACCGGTTCTGCAGTCTGCTCTGCATGCCACCTTGAAATCCAACACGGTATTCGTCTCCCCGCTATTGTGACCCCATCCGCCCGGCCTTTACCCGCACCCACCTTTTGTTTGAACTCTGCCCAGTTGCGGACGGGCGTGCCGATCACCGGCAGACAGCTTGGATACCGGTCCCCTGGTCTGTTCTTCTTGGAAAGCTCTAACAGACGGCCGCGCCGCGCTGCAGCCAGGTCAAAGGTGTACCAGTGGTTCCGCGGCTGCACACCAGGCGGCAGCAGCTCCGCCGGCGGCGCTCGCAGCATATAAGAGTCTGCGAAGATCGGTACGTGGGGGAACAGACAGCGTTCAGCGCTGAAGTCGAGTCTCTTGAGCGCCAATAGAGTACTATTTTCCCTTGTCGGTGAGGGAGGAGCTCTCTGCTGATGCTCGGGGGTGACCACCGCTGCCGGACTATCGCCGATTTCCATGGCAGTTGCTCCTGTGTGGTCCCCGCCAGTAAGGTCCATTCCATCCACCATTACACTGTCCAGCCTGTTCTCCGGAGCCGTGGCCGCTGAGGGCGGGTCACTGCTCTCTGCATCAGCTCTCGGCTGCTTCGGCTCCGGGGTGACCGCTCCGCTCGAGCTGCCACGCTGATGGCGCTTCGAGCTGCGATTGGCGGTATACTGATCGAGCCGGATTTTACGTTCGTAATCTGGAACAGCGCAGCAAAACAGCGATGACTCAATGAAAAAAATGTGGATGACAGCTATTGTGAGTAGCTAGTAAAAATGATTAAAATCGCTGAAGAAAACACACGATTGAGCACCAGGTAAACTCCGATAAACGCAATCATTGCATGATAGGCGAATCAACAATGGGGGCTTTCGCAACACAAAAGGCCGTCCTAGTGGCATTAGGAAAAATGTTTGGTCGCCTGCCATGTAGCTGCTGACTATAAGCAGCGTTCGCTGGCACGGGTACGAGCCGGGCCGGCCTGCGGTGACCGCCACCGTCCGTCGCCTTACCGGTGGCTCGGTTTTGCCGCGTGCTGGAGCCGTGTCGCACTGGCCGGTACCCAAGACGGGTCAGGTGCGCATACAGACGGTACTGCCGCTCTCTGTCGGGGTCTGAGGAGAGGACGCGAGCGCGAACCTCCTGTAGACTGCACGGCTGGCCGTCAGAGGTCATCTGGATCACTCCCTGGGGTAAAAAAAAAGAGACGGGAATTGGAGTTAGACGGGGTCGGTTTATATAGCAGATGTGGGGGATTCAGTACCATCTCCAATAGAG
Source organism: Amphibalanus amphitrite (assembly GCF_019059575.1). Taxonomy (NCBI): domain Eukaryota; kingdom Metazoa; phylum Arthropoda; class Thecostraca; order Balanomorpha; family Balanidae; genus Amphibalanus; species Amphibalanus amphitrite. The sequence goes on along the minus strand of NW_024881731.1, from coordinate 374,304 downwards.
CCTGTTTTACACATCCAGCCTGTCCTACCTTCACTTTAAAAGAACACTCCTATAACAGACATTGTTTGTTCTCAGAACACTCGCCCAACCTCTCTCGATAAACTCTCATTCTCTATACCCCCAGACCATCTGGCAAGAACAGACATCAGACAGAAAAAAAAAGAAACGAAAAGTGCCATGAGGCTCGCAAACTGTACAGTCCACAGCAGAAGTAATGTTGGGTTTCAGTCATGGGTATGTTCTGCTTCTGAAGCTTAGGAACGATTAGCCAGACTACAGTGAAACTTTGAATGTAGCTTATATGTATCGTCACCCTTGCAGCTGCAACTTTAGCTATTGACATCTTCTTTCCGGTCACTCCGCATTAAACAATCGCCAGTCAAAGCCAACCGTTGAGATTGGTAAAACCCTACATTACTTTAGCGGTGGGCTGTACCTCAACAACACCTGCTCGTGTATAACGCAATATCAGGGAGCGCAGGTATGTGCCTTGGCGCAAAAATATAGGCGCGCCTACTCAAACATGTCAGATGCTTTGCACTGACCACTTCGCCATTGCTAAGGAGTGGTGAAGCTGGCTAAAAATGCTCAGCGAAACTAAGCGATGGGCGCAGAGGTTCGGGTCGAGCCCTGTCCGGCCTTTCCCGGTGAAAGTAGTCAGTGACCAGCGAGGACCGTTTGACCTTGAACCTCCTGTGCCTATGAGGGCCCCTGTCTAGTGGCGCACTGGGGTTGGCATGGCACACGCGACTGGCCGGAACAGCCACAAATGTGGACAACAATCGCAGGTAGCCCGGGGACCAGGACAATGCGGGCAATGACGCACCACGCGGTACCAGGCCGTGCCGCAAATTCTGCCCCCAAACACCCGATCAGCAGTTGACAGATTCGACAATGCGAGAGGTTCTTTGAGATTGTTTGGAAAGCGTGTCGGAATGCAGCCCGCTCGTACAAAAATCCGATCAGAGTGGAGCTACTTTGGGAGAAACGGCGCATTCGTGTTTACTAAGAAAACAGGTGAACTTAAATGGCATGGAATCGATGAAAGTACATATGCTCTCCCTTCCACGCAAACCCACAAACCACAGAGGATAAAATTGGAACATTTCCCATACGCGGCCACAGATGAAGAGCATGATAAGGACGACGTAACTAAGTGCAACAGTCGTTATTCGACAACCGGAATCATTTATTTAGCCAGGGTAGAGTTCAAATATCAATTTGACTAGCAAGCCAAATATTTAGTTACCGGGCTCCTTATAGTCACACAAGCAAAGGCCAGAACTTCCCGACATAATCAAGCGTCAGCATTAGGATCATCTTACCATTTCACAGAGCATCACGGCCTCCTCCCAGCGGAGGAATTTGCGTCGCTGCTCCTCGTAGCCCATGTACTGCCAGAACTTCCCCGGGACAGCGCTCAGCTCTGCTCTGTCCTCATCCCGGAGCCAGGCGGCCGTCACCAGCTCTGACCTGGGTCAACAGAGGTCAGCACAGGTCAGATGAGGTCACAGGACACACTGACAACTGAACTGGAACTACAGGGGTCGGCACAGGTCAGCAGCAGAGGACACTAGAAGTCAGGGCGGAACATATGTGAAAAAGAAATATTTGTACTTTCTACTTTCTAGACATACCGATAAGCCGATAACGATGCACTATCTAGCGGTCAATGCATGTTAGAAGTACCAAGTCGATGACAGGTGGTCGCTACACCATGATTTCTAGCACACATAGCCTTTCACTGACGCACACTGACAGAACGGATCGGCATTCAGTTTGAGTCATTTGCACGCACCAATTTCCTCACCACGTCAACATATTCAACCGGTGATTGCAGTGATTGTTGTGCAAGCAAGCCTATTATTACATTTGGATCCTCTCTAGTTAGCATCCATGTTTGCTTAGCTGTGTAACTGGTTTTAGCTGGCCCAAAGTCCCGACGCTGTCCCGTGAAATGTCCCCGCAAGGAGCGAAGCAACCGGTTGCATATTTTCGGTGGTACATATGGCACAGGCGTCCAAGCCGGAATTAGGAAAAGTGATTAACTTGTTGATAACGGCGGGCGGTGCCATGTTCTCCTGAATCTTAACGGTGATCATCGCCATCAGGTTACAGTGACTCACGTGGTGTCCAGCTGTCGCGTCGCGGCGGCTCAGTCCCGGCACAGTGGGCTGGATACCGTTCAAATATGGCTAACAGAGCACCATCATTGGTATACTTCATAACGTTTTATCATGCGAATCCGAAGGAAAAGTCGGCGCAAATTTATCCCACCTTAAACTGCAACAAGTACATTCAGCGGTGCCCTTTCTAAAAACGGTTCAGTTTTCCGCTATGGCAGACACAATCTAAATAGGATGCATTACTTTTAAAAAATGCCGCTAGTCATGACCTGACTGGCAGACCGCGGATATGATGCTCATGCAATGGCGGACATGCTCCGCTCATCGTCCCCCCAGCGGTATCCCGTGTCCGGGGGTAGATCCTGGTGGTTGCATGCCCACTAACAGCTCCGCTAGGCGATAACAGCCCTACATGCCACTCGGCGCATTCCGCGAGCATCCGTGTGACGAGTGTGTCCCAGTGTCGACATGGTTCATACACGCGCGCTAATCCACGTCATTTTGCGAAGTCACAATATGGCATGACTGGGAGGACAGGAGGCAACAATACATTGTTCAAACTTATAACTATAGGTTCCAATTTTATAATAAAACGATTTTAAGTATCATGAGTGATAGACGGGTCGCAAAAAGGTCTTCTTTTACAGGCCGCTCCCTGGCCGCTTTGAACAGCATGAGAACTATACCTAGTTAGTAGTTAGCACTTTAGATATGGTGCTCATTCCAAATCGTTATTTTAGGCATTATTCATTTTTCCATTAGTAGCTCAACAGCTGCAGCTCCTGACTCATCAACAAACAATGACAAAAAAATGCTTACATGATAAATCAAATGACTTCAAAAAACGTGAAGAAAGGACCGATGATGCACAAATTGTATCACAGAACTGGCCTAAAGGAAGCATTTCAGAAGATGACAATTTAGTGACAATTAAATCGTTAAAAATATTGGCATGAAACTTAACCAAAGTTTAGGTATCTAATGAAACAAAACCAACTCATCAGTAAAACCCATGAAGGCACCAACACTGGCAGCAGCCCCAAAACAATGTCATTACCAGATATGCAGAGCCTGCCTTCAAACACTAACCGTTTGACGACCAGCGGCTCGGCCAGCAGGCTGAAGAGCTCCTCTGTTCTGGCCCGCTCCTGCTCGGCAGCCAGCCAGCCGTCCTCTGGTGGGGGCGTCTCGCTCCACTTCTCTCCCGACTCTGGCAGGCTGCGGGACCCGCCCTGAGCCATCCGCAGCAGCACCTCTGGGCTGGCGGTGGAGACAGGGATCTCTGTGGTAATCCTGGTCAGTCATAAACAGAGGAGCTGGCTGAAAAATGTGCATCAGATTTAATGGGAGAGTGATGACAAAAGCAATAGCCAATAACTGCAAGTTAATCTCTAGTTGTTAAGTTTTCTCTTTTTTAAGTGTTGAATATGTTGATAATACACACCTTTGCCTTAACTGTTCAAATAACTTCTTAACCCGGCCAGGCCCCGGGGGTTATCCCACCCACCGGAGCCCGGGGGAGGGGTCGTCCCTCGTCTAAATTCGTAAATAAGGGAGTCACGGAAACAAAAGTAGTACCAAACGAAAGGTCCCTACGAGACGATTCTAAACCACTTAAAATGTTTGACCTCAGGTCCATTTTCAAGGTCAGATGTCAAGGTTAAAGGTAAAAGCCGGCAAATGTGTAGCGATCTTAAAGTGCCCATTCTACATAGAGGACAGCGGAATCCATACAACCGACTTAAAATGGGTGTGAAACGAAAGAAGAGAAACAGGGGATTCCCAAAATCCAAAAATGAAAGGTCAAGGTCAAGGTCATGCTCAAAAGTGACCTCAAACTTTTCACTTTTCGAAAATCTTGCGTAATAAATTCTAAGGTGTTTTGAAATGTTTTGAGGCTTATCCGGTACCTATTGGTGCTTCATCTTACGATACCAGGCTGCTCTAAGTTCAAGGTCACGGAAAATTATCCTTTCTAGAGGCTATTTCACTAATTCCAGTTAGTAATAATAATTAAGAAAAAAAATTATCCAGAGGCTCCAAATGAATGTTTCGAGGAAAACAAATGTCATTTTCGTGATCAGCGGCTACGAATCCATCAGAATAGACCTCTTATGTGTCAAGGTCAATCACAGGTCATTCGAGGTCACATGAGGTCAACACAAAACTTGACCTATTCTAAGCAAAATATATATCATTCGACGCGGATTGACGAGGCGAGTGCGTTGGTACCATTTGCGGAGCTTTAAGATTATTTTTTGTTGAAATTAATTGTAAAAAACTAAAACAACAGACTCAGGGTCATTGACCTGACCTCCGACCTCAGTTAGGTCAAACGCTACACAACCATGCTCGAGATTTGTCTTTATCTCAAACTATTTTGGCAGCTATTTGAAGTTCACGTCTGTGACGCCGAAATTTGCCGTGCAGGGGTCTAGCAAAATTGACCCTGTGATGTCATCAAGGGACCTAGGTCTAAAATTTTTGCTTCGGAAGATGCGGAATTGATGGGAGAAAAGGTACTGAAAGTTTCACTTTCCTATTCCTAAGCGTTCGGGAGCTATCGCAAATATTCCCCGGGGGGGAGGGGGCTGGCCAAAACGCCCCCTGGGCCCGCGAGCGTTTATGACTGGAATCAGGCATCAGCTTCTTCATATCAGATTTCACATAAATGGACAAATGGACATAAATGGACATGCCAAAACTCAACATACTTACCACCAAATTCCACTTATATAGGGTTTCCCTGCATTTCCTTACCATTATCATAGCCCATGGCAACATAACACCATTTATCATTTACCATATGCCAGTTATGTAATAGAAGGGTTGAAATTACACCAAAATAGAGCAAAATTTATAAGAAAGGTTGTAGGTGGGTAGGTTGCCCATTAGTAGGATGTAGGCATAGATAAACAGGTTTTAGGTATGTCATAGGTTAGAAGGTTGTAGGTCTGTGGGCACGTTAGGTCAGGTTGGAGTAAGTTTTGGTCCTCAGGAGACTTTATATAAATTTTATCATCACATGAAAATTTGTGGTGTTTTTGTCGCTCTTCTTGAGTTAAAATTCTGCAATGCTTCATAGTTTCTTGTGCAAACATTGAGACAGCATCATTGTGTTAGTGCATGCACATATCAAGGGAGGGATATTAAAGCTTAATTTATCATGACATCAAAAATAATCATCCATTTGAGCAGTTCTGGCATTTGTTCAGAAAAAGGTCTGATCGTCAGTTGTGGCACAGTTGCTACAAATATGCAACAGCAGAAATTGTAGCTTGTAGATTGTGTTTTTAGGGCCTTGGTAGGTTGAAACTTGGTTGGTTGTAGGTTGGTTGGTAGGTTATGGGCTGGTAGGTTGTAGGACATAGAGGTTGTCGGTTGGTAGGGCATAGACTGTAGGTTAGTAGGAAGGTAAGGTTAGGCCAGGTAAGATTTTTTGTATTTGCACCACAAGTAAGGATCATATTTAGATTCAGGATGTCAAATAATCTAGAAATATGCCAAATATATGCTTGAGATTTTTAATTAGCATTTACCTCCTTTTCAATTTAGTTCCCACGTAATCGGTTTGGTATATACTGAAATAGGTAGTCATAAAGCAGGCGTCACACTTGTTTTTTGCAGCCAGGCGCTATGCCTAGAGATGCTTTAAAAGCAAACTAAACCAAACCTGACCAAACTTGACCTAACCTTACCAACAACCTACAACCTATACCCTAAAACCTACGATCTAACATACAGCACCTGTCCTCGGTTTGGTTGCAAAAACAATTGTGATGCCGGCTTTACTGCTACCAAGAAATGGATTCAGAAAGCATAAAATATTCATTTTGATAGGTAAGGGTTTGTATGGTCACCTTGATTTGATTGCTACTATCCTCACCTTGCGATGACGTCTTCATCCATTTCAATTTTAGATATTTAACACCTGAATGTTTTGACTCAATGACTCACTGGCCACGGCATAATCACTTTTCAGTCCAAATTTATTCAGATTATTGCTTCTGATGATGTTAGGAAAAGCCCACACAATGTGCCCGTAGATGACTATATCAGTTAGAATTATTTTTCATATGAATCATTAATTATTTGATAATTATTTGAAAATGAAGAAAAATGAAATCACCACGCGGCTACACTCTGCAATGTTTGTATGGATTTGCACATTTAGGATACTATTGTTCTACTATTCTAAATGGAAGCAAATGATTTCAAGTTGCCAGGCAACCGTGAGGAAATCGCCAGCCAAACAAAAATACTGGCTAATGATTGGTCTATTTTTGCTCGTTCGACTTATTTACAAGCTAAAGAACAAGAATACTTTGTCAGCAAATGTCTCATATGAACTGTTTATGTAGCAGTTCTAGAAGATTTTCAAATAAAGGTAAGCATTCAAACATTTCAGTTTTTAAAGTATTCCGTGAACAGTGAGACATGAGACAATTTTTTCATCAAATGTTACTGTGGTCTGTGCATATGATTAAGGCGATAGCCGATAAAGGCATGTTTATTGCGCAGAGTCATCAGCCCCTTCCATCGCTGCGCTGCTCCCGCGGCAGTGCCCGTTCCTCAATCTTCCGTGGCACTGCCCCCCCATATCTAGGTAACCGAGAGCTCGCACCTGTATCCCTGACCCGGTACGTACCCCGACCCCAGTAACCCTACCTGGAGGCCCCGTCACGGTACCGGCTACCGCTGCCCCGGTACCCCGGTCGGCGGTCTCCTATGTCCGGTCTTCCGGGTCCCTGTAAGTAGTACCAACCCCTACCCACCTACCCCTGTCCCACTCCCGGTAGCCTTGCCTCGTAACTCGTAACAGGTCTGTCCCCTGCTTCAGTACGTACACCTGCCTTAGTCAGCACCTGTCCTGGTGCTCCTGCCCCTCAAACGGTACCTCTGCACTTTAACCCACCCTTTGCCCTCGCATCCGCCCGCAGTGTCCTTGCCTTTATACCTCTCCCAGCCCGTCCGGTGGCTCAGTCGGTAGAGCGTTGGACGCGTGGCGAGAGCACGCGTCCCGGCATAGTTCGAAGCGCGACGGACGCTCGATGTTTATGAGCCTCCTTGTGGGTATGGTTGCGGTTGGTGACAGGCCGTATCCAGCCGAAGTCAGTCATGGGGGAACGGTGAACCGGCCGTGCGCGGCTATGTGCGTACTGCAGTACGCACATAAGCATGATTAACGTTAAACTTCGAACTCTTAATTCTGCCATAGACCAGGAATTGCACGATTTGGAGGGTATACGGCGGGGCTAACGCACAAGCTTTGCCTAGTGGGGGCACTGCCCTTGTGAATCCTCTATTCAAAAGGCTCGCACTAAATTAAAAAAGTAGGTAAGTACCAAAGCTTGGTACCCTTCACGTTGACCTGGTACTGCAGGTGTCCCAGTGATTGCAGCTCTCTGGGCTGGCGCCCTATATGCCAATGATGCCTTGTCGGTCCCCTGCCCGGGTACATACTTGCCCAATGCCCTGTCTGGTGTTCAGCGCCTTGATGTCCCTCGCATCTGGTGTCCTCCCTCATGCTCCTGCCGATGTCTCGGCACCCATTACAAGCTTATCTGATATAACAGGTGCCTCCTGCTTCTGCCTCGATGACCGACCGGCGACCGGTGTCATGCCCTTGACCGGTGTCTCCTGCACCTCGGTGTCCGGTGACGGTGTCTGGTGACCTGTGCCTCCATCTCTGGTCAGTGTCCAGTCATGTCTTTATGTTGTGTGCATGTCATCGTATCGCTCCATCGGCATTCAACGTCCCATGTGACCAGTGGTTTCCGCATGCGATAGGATGAGCGATAAACGATTAACGATAATTATCGCTGTTAAGTACCTAAATCGGTTATCGTTATCGTTTATTGCTAAATTTTCAAAATTATCGCTCATCCACTTATCGCAAGTTACAAAAATTATGAACGATAAACGATGAAATGTAAAACGGGATGGTGGAAAAATGGAAGACAATCGACAGTGTATGCCGCGCGACAGTATGTGTGCGCAACCTGTTGCCATCTGCTAAGTGTATAGATCTGCAAATAAACTTTAAGTACACTTATTTAAGCTGTATTTCTTATCGCTTTTGTTGTCGCTGTTCAAGACAATTATCGTTATCGTTGAATCGTTTATCGTTTCGTTACCGCTGTTAAAAACAGATACCGTTATCGTTTTATCGTTTCGTTATCGCTGTTAAATAAACAATTATCTTTATCGTTTCATCGTTTCATCGCTATCACTGTTAATTTTTATATTTTTATCGTTTATCGTTTATCGTTATCACAAACCTGTCTTATCGTTTTATCGTTATCGCAGGTCCGAAAATTAGTTATCGCGGAAAGCACTGCATGTGACGTTGTCCCACGTCCCTATGTCTGCCCGTATAGGCAACTAATTAAAAATAATTTAGTGCGGCAAATTCGTCGGCCCTCTATTACGTTAAAACTACCCACTGCCTTCACTTTTTTAGCTTTCCAGCCCCTCGCCTATCAGTCAAATAATGACATGTGATGGGTTTCCAAGTCCCAACGAAAAGTCACCTATAACCGCTTAGAAAAAAAATCACTTCATACCTACCTATCTTTTCATTCGTGGTTTCCACCGACCTATCTGTATTCACAGATGGCTCATACAGCATTGTGCGCATCGTGCACCCTTCTGTCATGACCGGTCGAAGTAAAACCGATACATGTCAGGCATCAGTCCCACGGACACCTCGGGCGGCGTGCCGCGATAGCCGTGTGTCGAGCAGGAAAACAGCGCCGTCCGCCGCTCCCGACCAGGAAAGTTCCCGGTCGCTGCCAGTGGATCCTAGGAGCTCCTCGAGCGGTGCGGTGGGTCCATCCCAGGGCTGCAGCCACCTGCAGTTAATTCGTTGGGTAGCCGCACAGCACAGATCCCGTTGCTATCTGGGTCCCTCGGATCAATCAATGAATCACCGTTGTTGCGGTGATCAAACTTGACATTTAAAATTTAAAGCTTTTTGGTGAATGTGCTTATGTATAGTCTCTCTTCAAAGCACCACAACACGGGGAAAAGAAGTATTGGTGAACCAACCAACGGTTAAAATCGGTTCGGCCTTCTCTCCCCTTCGCCACCCCGATATCCTCATCTATTATATCGTCAATGTAAAGTGGCTCGGTGACTCAAATTTAGCAGCCTTCTCTCGGTCGGCTTGATGGCACAAGTGTACAGTGTACTTAGAACTTAAGGCCTGGCTACACTATGCGTTTTCTGCGTGCGTTTTTGCAGGTTTGCGTGTTTTGCGTAATATCGTTCTAGGAAAAAAGTTATAAACAATATAATTTTTTCTTTGGTTATATACAAAAGCTAATATAACTCTTATGTAACTAAAATTTAAGGTGAAAAACATCACAAAAACGTAATATCGTTCTCTTTTCTAGAACGATATCACGCAAAACACGCAAACACGCAAAAAACGCACGAAGAAAACGCATAGTGTAGCCAGCGCCTTTACACTGTATGTGTTATGTGTAACCAATAGACCATGCTTATTGCTTATATAATGTTGATCGTCTTTTGAGATGTACGGGGTGTCCCAAGAAAAGTTTACCCAGAAAATTCCTTCGAATTTTTTGTTTTTAATCCGACCATTATAAAAATTGGCATTTTTCATAGCCAAAAACACGGCAAACACGAAAAACATAAGAATTATCATTCAGGATATAAAATATCTTTGGGAAAACGTTTTGTATTAACACATTTAATTTCGACACATCCCGCAGACGTTAACGTCTGTGTTTCAAACCAGGACTCAATCATCATCGAACTGATAATGATAGGTATGGTTCACATTAAACAAGTAGGTACTAAAAAAAATAATGACAAGAATGATGCCTGCAGGGCTGAACTGAGTCGCACACTACTAAAAAATGTCACCAACAAGGTCTCCCCATGGGAGGCTCGTCGGCCTAAGGGCAAATGCCGACTTAACGCCTTGCTGAGGCTCTGAGGCCTCAGAGCCTCAGTCCATGCTATTTCTTCACAAAAAAACGGTCCAAGCAAGATCAAAAGTATCCGTCTAGCCCTAACCTAAAGCCAGTACCTACAAACAGAAAAAGGGAAAATAAAAGTGAGGGCCATATTGCATAATAACATTTGGTGTGTCTTAGCAAAACGAATATTTTTAGAAAATTTCATTCACAGGACATATTTTACATTTGACTCCTTTGAGTTCATGTTCGGCAGTTCAGACCACACTCCGTCTAAAAAGATCTGAACAGAATGGGTAGTCTCTCGAGCGGGGTTTCTGAAGATTTGCTGAAAGAGCGTCTTTGGCTGCCGTGCCTATTTTAGTGGGTCGACTAGTCGTCTGTGCAGTTCCGCAGGCGTGCCATGCGTTCAGTTGTGTGTGAGGAGTCGAGGGCTGACTGTTCAGCGGAGCCTGTCGCCTATCTCGACTTGAGGGTAGGCTGTACCGCAACACGCGGGAGCGCTGCGGCACAGTCCGGCATCTCAGTCAGATGATACTCGGCTCTCTGCGACCGCAAGACCGTTCCATTCCAGGCTCTGCGAGTCCTATAGTTAAAGGGACCCTCCCACCTTCAAAAAAGTTAATGAATTGGCATGAAAGTGATGTCGCTCGGTTCAGAAAGAGCAAAAATGAATATCTACCAAATTTCATCGAAAAATATTCACCGGTTTTCAAGATATTAGACTTTTACTTTTGTTTACTTTTTGGGATCTCCGCTGTTCCTAGCGACTTTATTTGAAAGTGCGGCATTTGTTGCGCGCAAAGCAGCATATACCACCGCGTGCTGCCAAACGTTTTAGTAAAAGATTTAAAAATCGTTAGATCTCCGCTGACGTCACAAATTCTAAGGGGGCATACCAATGCATTAGCCCCTTAGAATCCGAAAACTGCAAGTTTGAAATTCCATATCTCCGAATTAAAGCATTTTTCGATGTTGTGAATGCCCAAACCGGTATTTTCAGGCCATGGCCACCAATTTGGCTATCTCAACTCAAAACTAATGTTAAGGTGGGAGGGTCCCTTTAATTGGTTATTTTTCACTTATGGTGGGTAATTGAACGAGAGTACCTATTGCTTGAAAGGCTGGGAAATGATGAAGTTTCCTTGTGCCTAACTTCGATAATAACCAGCGCCTAGATTCACCAACGTTTTTGATGGTTAGCTAAATTTTATTTGCATTTTTAGCATATGTACAGGGAGCGGTCATGTTTACCTAGGCGTGTCATCTTAGAAAAACAATGTTTTATGTCGTTGCAAAACGACTTCTGCTTCTTAAGGCATGGCTAGTTATTAGATAACGCATGAGCAGAACTGTTTGCAACAACCAACAACGTGGGCTCATTAGTCGCTAGGCGCAGCATTCACCTCGGAAGCATCGGACAGAAGTTTATTTTTCCTCCTATTTCAGACGCCCTAGTCTACTTGCCCAATGCCCCATGTGTCCATATGCTAGTTCAGCCTAACCTATAACTGCAAGTGCGTCCTAACTCCTACGGAATCGTCGTGTGTATCTGTTTTTGCGTATATGGCCTCCCTGTTTGTCACCGAATGAGAACTACCAAAAAAGCACTTAGATTTAAAATATATTCGTGAAAACATATTCATGAGCACAATTACATGCATACAAATGACGACCATCAGCCGTATGGCATCCCGCATACTATTTTAAATATAGCTTCAACAGAAGAGACACACATCCTCAGTGATGCAAAATAGGCGGATACACGATGTTGTCAGGGATGCGGCACTCGTGGGCCGAGCTGGAGCGGACCCGTGTCGGCGGGGTGTGGGTACAAATTTACAAGACATTGCCGTCTGACGCGGCTGCGCACAGGGCGCCGACTACCAGACGACTCACAACAGAGTCACGGGGCGGTGCCTCCCCTCGCGGCGCGGCACCATCAACCGTGGTAGTAGGAGTGACTCCTCAGGCCGGACAGCGCCCTCCACAGGGAGCCGTGAGAGGGCGTTCGCGTGTAGTGGGGGTACTGCGCCGGCGCCGCGGCTGCTGGCGGCGGGACGGGCGCCGACGTCGCGACGGGCGACGGCGTCGCGACGGGCGCCGGCGTCGTTTTAACGGTCTTCCGGACGCTGGCCTCTGTGGAGTAGTAGACGACCTCTGCGGGGACGTCTTCCGTCGTCGTATCTGCTGAGGAGGACTTCCTGGACTTGGAGTTCTTAGACGAAGATTCTGAGACGGGCTCGGCTTCAACAACAAAGGGTTCAGGCTCGGTTGTTTTAGCTCCAGTCTCATGCTGGAGCTCGGACTGAAAGTTCTGCCCGTCCTTTTGCGATGATTCGGTGGTGGGCTCTGGCTCACCTCTTCTGCTGCTTTTTGATTTTCTTTTGGGCGCCGCCTCGGTCGTTGTCTCTTGCTTAGGCTCAGGCTCTGGCTCTGGCTCTGGCTCCGGTTCAGGCTCTGGCTCAGGTGTGTTGGTCCTCCTATTCTTCTTTCGTTTTCTCGAGGACCATTCCGTGCTGGGCTCCGTGGTAGGTTCGGTCGTCGGCTCGGGTTCGGGCTCTGTCGACTGCTCAGGTGCTGCCTCAGTTGTCGCCGGCTCAGACCTGGACTTATTCTTCCTCTTCTTTGACTTTCCGGTCGTGGTTTCCGGCTCTGGCTCAGTCGTCGGCTCTGGCTCAGGCTGGGGCTCGGTAGTCGGCTCTGCTTCGGTGGTGGTCTCTACCTTGTTTTTGCGGCGTCTGGGCTCAGGCCTGTTTGAAGATGCGCTCGGACCACTGGGATCTGACGTGCTACTTTCGCTTTGGATGGACTCTTCGGTGGAAGCGCTGCTTTTGCTTGCTTTGCCTTCTTTAGTAGTTTTCGATTGATTTTCACCTGCCTTAGATGCATCAGACTGGGTAGCTTCAGCTGGTTCTTGCACTTCAATCACAACGGGTTCATAGTCGTAAGCACTTGGAGGAGGTCGTGCGATAACTTGGAAGCCGTATCCGGGGTAGAACACTCGTGCGTCGTTTTTCAGATTGAAAAGCTGCCTCCAGAGATGTGAGTGCATTTCGCGGAAAGCCTGAACTTCAGGACGTCGCTGCACTGGCGTCGTGCTCTTTGATTCAGCTTTGCTGACCTCGAACAGAGGTAGTATCCCTTCTTGGACATGGTCCTTGGAACTTTCAGTTTGGCTGGCATCAGCACTTACATTTTCAGGCGTGGTTGTGTCGGTCTTAGTAGTTTCTTGTGTTCCAATACTGATTTCCTCGGCTATTGGCTTTTGATCCTGCTTTCCAGCATTTGGTGTTTCGACGGCCGCTTCGACAATTACGGGAGGAATCGTTGGTGCAGCAGTAGTGAACTCAGTGATCAGAGGAAAATGTTCAGATAGGGCACTCTGTCCCACATCAGCAGGCAAATATCCAGCGATGGGCTTCGGCCTCTCTTCAAGTGGACGATCACCTGCGATAGGTTTCGGTCTTGCAGCAAAGTGGGGAGGTGCTTGGACTAGCTCTTGGCTGGGGACAACCCGTCCATCACTGGAGGCTTCCGTCTGCTCCAATGATACTCCCGCAGCACCCAGCCGACGAGTTGCCAGAGACGGTTTCAGTATTTCCGCGGCAGTTAGTTGGCCATGAGCATGTCCTGAAATACTGTGAGATAGACTAGCAGGAGTTTGGCCAGTGGCGAACACAGAAGTTAGAGGGTCAGGCGCGGGCGTCGACTGTTCGACTGCTGAAGTCGTGTCCCCCTGTCTCTCTTTTGCTGCCTCAACCAGATCAAACACACTTCTCAATAAGAGTTCATGAGCTCTTTTAGCGGCAACTACTTCGGGAAGGTTGCGAATGTTGTCAGGCAGTTGTTTGAAAATGTCGCTGATGCCGAAGTCTTTCGCAGCCTTCATGAAGGCCATGTCTTGCGATGAAAGTCCAGCAAGCTGGGCTGCCATATTGGGTTGGCTGATATGGGTAACAGCTTGTTGAGGTTGTTGGAAGCTATTGGGCAGATCGCGGTGTGGTGGCTGAAGAGTTTGATGAAGTGGTTGAATCAGTTGACCTTGATGCTGTTGGGTTTGCTGATAGAAATCAGCTGTTCCTTGAGTAGACTGACTGGGCTCCTGAGGCGGAAGGAAAGGTTGCTCTGGGCGCTGGAAAGGAGTATGTGTAAGAGCATCATGAGGACCTTGAATGTCTTGCTGACGAGGTTGAGATGGCAGGAATTGTTGTTGGGACTGTTTGTCAGTGCGCGAGTCAAGTTGTTGTTCAAAGCCAAAAGTCTGCTCAGTGTTCTTGAAGGGGTTAAAAGTGCTCGGTAGCTGAACCTTACGCTCATTAAAGACAGACCCCAGTGCAAACGGAACGTCCTGGAGATCTGCCGGCAGATTAAGGTATGCTTGATCAGCCTCAGATAATCCAGCCTGAGAGGTTGGCTCCCCTATCGCAAGAACATCTTCACCCTGAAGCTCTGCCGCCTTGTCGGAAAGGCCAGCAGCACTGAGAAGCTCAAGAAGAGAGAAGCCTGGTTTCTGGGATAGCTGTTCTTGATGCTGCTGAAGAGGTGGTACGTCAGACGATACCGACTGTTCCAGGGTCGGTGGCTGCGTTGTAGTTGGCGGCTCCATGGCCTTTTTCATGGTGGCTTTCATGGTGGCCTCATATACGTTCTTTGCTCGGATGAGCTCCGCAGCAGCGAGGTCCTGAGCTCGCTTTCCAGCAGGACCCGCCACTTTAAGAGAATCTTCATACGCGGCATGCGCTTGAGCTAGCTCAGCAACAGCCTTCGCATGAGCCAGCTCGGCGTCGTCTATCTGGCTGCCGGAAACTTCCTGACCTGTGAGTGCGTTTGGCTGTGATACATCTTCAGCACCGCCAACGGTGGAGAGAGACAGCGTGTCCTGGGTAGCCGGTGCCACTGGCTGCGACACTGCTGCATGCTGTTCTGAAATAACATCGGCTGCAGGCTGCTCTTGCACCACGTCCTCTATGGGCTGCTCGACAGGCGCCTTGAACGCTGGGAGCTGGATTTGAATGGGTTCTGTGCCTGAAAGGGTGGCCTCAAACGCAGCTCTTGCCTTATTCAATTCGGCAAGGGTCAGTTCCTGTACTCGTGCACCTCCAGGACCCGGCACCTTCAGAGATGCTTGGTAGGCTGCATGTGCTTGAGCTAATTCAGCCAAAGCCTGCGTCTGCTCAATGCTAATCTGGCCGTCAGCAATATGGGTCATCGCCTGCTGAACGGTTTTCGAAGAAACATCAGATCCTCCTTGTCCAATGACAGATTGAGGAAGTGTTTGACTTTGTGGAACATCCAAGGTTGCTCCAGCAGCAGTCTGCAACTCCACCGAGGACGTTCCAGGGGTAGACTGCGCTTCCACTGGCGTCCCTTCTGCCTGAATTCTTTGACTTTGACGTGCTTCGTCAGCAGCCTTCAGTGCAGCTTCATATGCCGCTTGTGCACGAGTTAACTCAGCCAGGGCAAGAGATCTGACTCGCTCACCGGACGGGCCAGTTATCTTCAGTGCGTCTTGATAAGCTGCATGGGCCTTTGCCAGTTCAGCCACGGCACTGGCCTGACGTTGATCCTTTGCTGCTGAAACGGCCAGAGAGGCTACGTAGGCAGCCTCATCCTCTGTGGGCTGTGAGTCGCTGCTGACTTCGGACAGAGCGGATGGTTCGGCATCCTTCGTTACCGCCCCACTGGGCACACCAGGGAGTGCGCCTTCGATGGAAGCAGCGGGTAAGTCCAGCTCCTCTGTCGCTTGAGGTCCCGTTTGAGACAAGGTGGCTGTGGATCCCAAAGAAGCTGGAACGGGAGCCTGTGATTGAGGTGTGGAAAGGCCTTCCGGGGCATCAATTGACTCAGGAGCTTTCTCTACGGGTTCTCCGGATGTTTCCAAGATGGCCTCAAAGGCAGCCTTAGCCCGGAGCAGTTCAGCCTTAGTCAAAGCCATAACTCGCTGTCCTTCAAAACCAGTTGCTGTCATGGCAGCCTCATAAGCTGTTTGAGCCTGAATTAAGTCAGCTGCAGCCTTCGCTTGTTCTTTGTTCTTGGGAGCTCCTGTTGCCGAGAAAGATGCCGCGAAGGCAGCTTGAGCCCTGGCGAGCTGTGCCTCGCTTAGAAGCGGACTCTCTTCAGGGGCATCTGTTGGTGCCGGAGCTGTTGGGGCAGCCAAAGCTGCTTCATATGCTTCTTGCGCTTTTGTCAATTCTTCAAGAGCCAGTTCTTGAATTTGTTTTCCTGCAGCTCCTGAGGCCTTCAATGATTCCTTATAAGCAGCATGGGCCTGAGCCAGCTTGGCAACAGCCTGTATTTGTGCGAATTCGGCTTCAGCCGACAAGCCACCGCCTTCTTTCTGCGATTCGGGTTTCGGTACAGCCTGTTGGTCCCCGGGAACAGTTGGAAGAGGAGCCGGTGCGACAGCCGGTGTAGGTGGCTGCTCGCTTGGACTTGGTGAAGGAGCTGTAGTGGGCTCTGGTGCTGGTGGAGAAACTTCTTCACTAGCCAGCTTTGCGGCAGCTTCATAGGCCTCTTGTGCTTTTGTAAGATCGGCCAAGGCCAGAGCTTGTATTCTTTCGCCCGCTGGACCAGGAACTTTGCGCGCTGCCTCGAAAGCAGCATATGCTTGGTTAAGCTCAGCCTCTGCCTGTGCTTTCGCCAGCTCAGCGTGACTCGGCCGGGAAATGACTGGCTCAGGAATGGTCGGCTGTTGTGCCTTCGTGGCTGGGAACTGATCTGGTAGGCTTGTGTGCTGAGAGGGCTCGGGAGTTGGAAGAAGTGGGTTGGTATTGAGACTGATCGCGGAACCAAGCGAAGATTCCGTCGGGGCAGGTGCTGCTTGGCTATTGACTGGACTGGGACTGTCACTACCAGTGACAAGTGCAGCGTTCTGCGTCTGTTCTTGGTTACCTTGGCTTAGAAATGCGGCATAGGCGGCTTGTACGGCTTCCAGTCCTTTTACGCCCTCTAAGTCTGCTAGAGACAAATCTGATCCAGACGACCCTAGGAATGCCTCGAAAGCAGCTTGGGCAGCATGGGCAGCCTCAGATACCTCGGGATCTGCAGAAGCAGGCTCTTCAACAGCTACAACAGCAGGCTCTTCAACGATCACAGCAACGGGCTTTTCTACTGCTACCACGGCGGGCTCCTCAACAGCTGCAGGGGAACCCATTGAGGCGAGGGCAGCCTGCATCGCTAGCACGCGCTCGATTTCGCCCCTTGTGGACTCCGAAGCGGTAGACAAGTCCAGGACGATGCCGGTGGACTCGCCTGACGTCTCCGGTGCCGCGGCCTCGGGTGCCGCCGACTCTGGTCCGCCGGCAGTGATCCCCAGCGACTCTGCGTACGCGGCCAGGGCCTCCTGAGCGCGCTGGATGTCCTCAGCCGTCGGGTTATCGACTTCGAACAAACTGAAAGGGGGCAGGCTGAGCTCGGATGGCGATGAGGCAGCGGCGGGGGCGGCTGGCGCCTCACTGGTGGTCGGGGGACTGGGGGTGGTTGCACTGACGAGGTTACCAGCTCCGGCTCCGATGGCCCTGGTGCGGTGCTGAGAGCCCTCGGCGGTCGCTCGCTGCAGCTGCGCGAGATAATCAGCCTCGAACTGAGCATACACGCTGGGGTCGGCAGTGTAGGCAAGCGGCTCCTCGATACCCGAAAACCCAGCCTGCAGGCCAGGCACCGCAGCGCCAAGGCCGGCGAAGAAGCTCGGGTCGAAGGGCCCAGTAAAGTCCTGTCCTTGCGCTTCAGGCTTAGGAGCAGCCGTCGTAGTAGTCGTCGTTGTCGTTGCAGTAGTAGTGGTTGGTTCTTGAATGGCGAACTCTGTCAGACCGGGAGCTTCGGCTGCGAAGAACTGAGCCAGCGCAGAATCCGAGAATCCATTATTGGCGGCCCAGGTCCAGATGTCTTCAGCCCCACCTGCAGCGGCCTCGGCTTCTGCGGCGAGAACGTCGGTGCCATCGAGCGCCCCCGAGGCTGCGGCTTCAGCCTTCGAACCCTTCAGCGTGGGGAACGTCGGCTTCTTCTTCTTCAGTGGCTTTGGTGCGAAGGCGCCGATTTTGGTGGCAGCGGCGGCCACACTGCCGGGGTTGTTGAGGGCGTCGAGCTGCGCGAAGGTGAGGTCCGCCGCCTCCTGGGCGGCCTGCGGCAGCTGCGGAGCCGTCAGCGACGGCGGCGTGGGATTGCTCGACCAGGGCCAGTAGAGCACCGTGGAGGTGCCCGGCCCGGCCGCTGGGTTCGGCGCATTGAACTGGCTGAGGTCGAAGTAGGTAGAGGGGCTGAAGGGCAGGAACGGGTTGGCCAGCGGAGAAGTGGCCGGCTGCTGCTGTTGCTGCTGCTGTTGCTGTGGCTGCTGCTGCTGCTGACCAGGAAACCTGAACGGCACCGCCCGCGCGGTGGCTAGCAGGCACAAGGCCACCTGTAAAAGGCAGAAACAAGTGTCAAGTGCCTCTGTTTTCCTCTGATCAATAAACGAGTGCGGCATCATGCCTCTGACTGGCCCTTCCCACTGCTATTGTTCCAGGCCTTATGAAGACCGTTAAAGGAAAACACTTTAAATGATTCCATAATGGGTGAAAACCATCACATTATTGTACCTACGATAGCCTAAATAAGTACACAAAACTTGATGTGTTTCCCCACCGGTCTATAGGCGAATGCATAGTTTCCTTAAATTCAATCGTTGCTCATTCTTCCTATTCATGAAATGTCTTAAATAATTGACAATGATAAAAAATAAGATAAAATAGATAGTGCACGCATTCCTACCGACGAATGCGTCTTATTACATAAAGCGTCGAGTGATCGCCTGATCCACTAGGCGCTGTACGGAAACAGTGCGATCGATTCCCGAGCCGTCTATGTGCAGTCGCGTGTCACCAGGAGGGTGCCCGTTCACCTTGGTTTGCCCGCCGATACCATCTGTCGGCGGGGCCGGCCGCCGCCGCTGCCGTCCGAGCCGGATTCTCACCGACAGCCTGGCCAAAACAAATAGTTCCCGGCGGCCGAACGAAAAATACCACAAAGCTTTTGGTCCATTTTTTGGATCGACTGTGGCGGACAGAGCCAGCCTGCCTTATGGCGCCGTCCGGTGTAGCGTGACACGGCTCCTATTGTCGGCCGCATTTTGAGTCCATCTTTCCTCGTCGGTCGGTCGGCCAGCCCGTTCCCGGACCCTGGCGGCCACCGGCGGGTTGTGTCGGACCGGCCGCACCGCCGCCACCGAGCCTCATCACCAGGAAGGTGAGATCACCAGGAATATGCACCACTGACGGCCTTGCTACGCATCAATGGCACTCGGCGTGCGGTCAATTCGGTACAATCCCGGAAATTTGCAGGGTAATTAGCATAGTACGCACGCAATGCCACATATGGTCAATTGTAAATGGCTGGCCATGGCCCGGGTGACCTTCGTCAATCAAGCTAGAGTCTTGGTATTTTCCTAAAGTACGTAAAATAAAGACTTCAATGCGTTAATTATTCGATGTATGTGGCTTCAATTTAGCAAAATGTACAACCCGACGGCTCAAACTTAAATATAATGTTATATGTTATGTCATTTTTATGTTTTCCATGCTAGTTATATAAAGGTCAATTACACTAGAAAAGCGTCTGAATAAACGAGCAAGCTGAACATTTTCATCTTTCGTAATCAAGATTTGTATGATCTTTTATATCTCTCATCCTGAAAACAAGTGATAAAAACTCAAGCTTACAATATTGTTGACTAACCAAAGCTTTCACTCAAAACAGTTCTTACTTTGCTAGTCTACAGTCCTCTGGGCATGGGCAAGAAATATTTTCGAATAGACGGGCCAATTTGGAGAGTGGTGCTTAATGTGCTCAAGCATTGCAAACGGTGGCCCATTAAGCCAGAGTTGTACAGTCTGCCACCGAACATCCTCGTAGATCATTTTCGTCAGGAGAAAGCAGCGAGGGCAGAAACGGCTCAAATGGAAACTTCGCCACCGTTCGCCACACGCTTCCTACTAAGCTGCATAATGAGTGATTCACATTAAAGTAGCCCTTTTGTCTTCTATTTCTCTGACGTAACGAACACAGACGGAAACATCAGTAGCTCACAATTGTGTTAGGTTATTTCCTCGTTTCTTCTCTCCGTTAACATATTTTTTAGCATTTGCTTTCCTTGTATTTACAAGACTTCATTGCACAACAGGGCACAAACAATATAAACCATGAGTTGTTAACAGTGATCCAATTTTATACAATAAGGTGTGGTTCTTCAAGGATGGAAAATCAGAAAAAAGGTGATTGATTGATGGTTAGAACCGTTCCCACGGATAAAGCCTTCCGTTCGCGTTAGCTCAACAAATGTCGCAATCAGTGAATATCTAACAGACAACTGTTAACGACACTACGCAGGCCAGGTGCCGTCTGCGTGGCGCCGGGCGACCATCATGGAATAGGTAAACTTCGATTGTGAATATGGCCACAAAAATAAGCTGGCACCCGTGACTCCTACCCCTACACTTAACCCGTGATTCTGTATACGGCCACTGCTGGTTGACCATAAATTTTAATTTGGATGATTTGGAACATCTTTAAAATTCATTGAGCATAGGTCAATGAATTTTGTGTAACGAGTTCAAATGAAATGCAGACAAATCAGTGACGAAACAAAACTTGGATTAATTTGCAAGAAACCACTATCCTTATTCTTTTTCAATTCTACCCAATCGAATATCTATGGCGACAACAAGCAAAAAGCAGGTGGGATTTTTTTTTTTTGCTTTAAGTAAAACCATTATACCTCCAGTCCAGATGTTTATAAAAATATCACTTACTGAGAATCCAACAATACGCTAAAGCAAGTTTATGTTCGTATTTTTCTTACCAAAATGACCGATTCTCACATTTGCTTACACATTAGGGAGTCAATCAAATAAACTGGAACTGCAATATTCGCTTTCTGAGATCTGCTTATTTCTGATAACTGCCTCAGACATGAATATTTAACATTAATTAGAGCATATATTCATGGAACTAAACATGAAACTTGTATGAAAAAGACATACGTATTACACAGCAGTAATGTAAAAATACGTTAATCTAATTGAAGTTCAAGTAATATCGGCAAAAGTAGTAGGTACCTAATTAAATGCAAGCATTGCTAATTTTCAAAAATGAGAACAAATATTAAAGTGAACTTTTGCGATATTCGATGATATTCGCACTGACATTTCTTTTCATACGAAAATTAGAGAGGTAATGATATTAAAATGCCTCGTTTGATCCATTCTCTTTACTGAGATTTCATTTTGTATTGCTGATTGGTATGTTTTTTTATTCATGCATCTAATTTGATGCAATCAGCGAATTATTGTCTGCTAAATCAAAATCACATAGACGTCCATACATATAGCATAGCATAGCAAGCCTCCAACGGCTCCACTAGCTTCGCATGGCTTTCCCACGCCATCGCTCAGTATCTGGCCTTTCTGGATGCGCCTCTGGCGTGTGCCGCTCTCCGGGAGCGGTGATTGGTCATCTGCCGCCACTCTGGGACGCTGATTGGTCACATCCGGTCACGTGCCGCCTCTCCGCGCTGTCACACACACTGCACACGGTCTCCGAGGTGCCACGGGGTTCGCGCGCGCGCGGCACTTACCGCCAGTCGCATGGTGGCTGAGGATGGCGAACTGACTGCGGCGTCGGCCGACCGGGCCGTCTATATATGGCCTCGGTAGCGTGCCGCGACACCCGCGAATCCTCCGGCCGTCACTGGGCTGATGGCCCCCGATAGCCAGTGGCGACTCCAGAGCCAGGAAAACGGACAGACGGAGCACTCCCGGATCAGACCGAGGTCCTCGCGCGCTCCGTCCTTCCCCACAGAGAGAATATCGTCCAGCGCGAACTCTTCAGCCAGCCCATCTTCTTCTCTGGCCGAAGCGCGCTGGTCAGCTGATATGGTCACAGAGTCGAGAGCGTCACACCCCTGTTGCAGGTCCGCGCGGTACCGGAGGCGCCCTGGGAGCGTCCTGGTCCGCCCGGTGTCCGGTTTTCCTCCTGTCCACCCCTGCACGTCCTGACTGGGCAGTGTCGACGTGGTTTGGTCAGGGCGACCGACACCCACACTAACTGATACTGGACACACTATCAGGGCTTCATGAAAGGGAGGCAGCTGAAACACAGTTCAGTCGATTAAAACTGCACCCGACCAGTCGCACCGTAGCACCCAACTCAACTGATCAGCCACAGAAAGAGTAAACGCAACCGACCAGCACCGCAGGGGCAAACTCAACCGACCATCCACAGAGGGAAGTAAGTTAACTGATCAACCCCAGGAGGAGACGACTGAACTGGCCACGGTACCAGTCTCTAAAGGATCCAACTCAAAAGATCAACCCCCAAAGAAAATTATATTATTCGGCCCAGGAAGAAAACCCACCCAACCGAATCACCAGGAGGCAACTCAAACGACCAACCACAAAGAGAGCAAAGTCTCCCGACCAGCCAGAGACGAAGCAAACTCAACCGACCTGTTACATAACGAGTAAGCTCGGGCGATTAATTCCAAAAGGATCCAACTAAAAAGACCAGGCCGCTGGCTAACTCAGTTCGAAACCTCAGTTCAGAGCACACCGCTCTCATCCACACTGTTCTATTGCTCAGTATCCTTCGTTGTTACATGCTGTCCTTAGGACAGAAGTTTTAATGCTAGGAGCGCTGTAACTTATAGTATATCAGAACATAACGAATTAGTGCTAACAGATATCACGCTTAGTTCCCTTTCATGCATACCGTTCTGATGCTAAGTGCTTTTATACAGAGTTATCAGCAAAGACGCGCGCGGCTCATCAGGCAGAAGATATCTATCATCATGCCACTTTATGCGTTACCTCTGCCACTCTGTGTACGAAAGAACTCTTACTTCGCAGAGGTAGGCCTTTCTTTCTTGCTGAAACAGTCGATGTTATAAAAGAAGCTTTTTGCCGCTCCAGAGGGAAATCGCCAATCGTTAGCAAAAGATAAATCGCTTCTTTCAACCAAACCAATCAATACTTCTTTACAAGTTTTGCTGCAAATGTATCAAACACTTTTTGTGTCGCCGTATGTTTATTACTTTGTTTATATGAAAATTGCATTTTATTTAGATCAAAGTCATTTCAGAGTAAAGTTTCGTTCATTTTATGAAAAGGTAACTGGAAGATGACCACCTTGCCTGTGCCATGTCTAGTTAGCTCTTCAACGGCACCACATGTCTTTAGGGACGGTGCCCGTTTTCAGTCGCGACCTTCCTTTGCACGGTGTACAGGCCCACGTTAGCAATAAGCAAGTGGTGAGGCTGGTGACAACCACCGACATCTGTGAGACTGTCCGGGCTGGGTGATCCTGTGATGTTAACCGATACTCAGCAGTCGCCGGTGAGACTGCCGGTACTCGTCTGTTGTTGGTGAGACTGCCGACACCTCTCATTCACCGGTGAAACGGCTGACACCCCTCGGTCGCCTGTGTAGGGAACGACGACGGCCCGGTGACGGGACATCCGCGTCCCACCACGTGCTGTCAGCGGTGGCTAAAGGAAAGGACGGGGCACTACCACGGCACACCGGGAAACAACCGACCTCGTTTGCGTTTGACAGTGCCGAATCAGATAACGCAGTTCCATTGCGTGGAATGAGCTCATCCGTTAAAATATGTAGCGTAGCGGTATCTATTCGGTATGTGTGATTGGGAAATCTAACTGTTCAGTTATCATAGTATTATGCTGGTACTATTGAGCATTGTTTAACGACATCAAATGAAATGTTTTGATTCAGACTTTTGTTTTCTTTCCTCTCCCAATGCATGAGCAGATTCAGGATTAATCTATATTTACATTGAAAGTGAAGCATAAGTGTCTATTTGTCTAGGTGATAACGATAACATCTACTTGCCAATTATTATTTCTTTAACTCTATTATTAGATACAAATGATACTGATAATGAATATTCTGCAATCTGCACGAGCAGGTAAGAAGATGCTAAAAAGCGGAAAACAACTGACCCCGTTGATAGCCTGATGCCGGTGGTTTCGAATATTCCAGCAGGGCATTTGTATTGTCTGGGCCGTTATTGTTGTGCAACACCTTCTCGTTTATCCAACCTGCAATGCCCACTCGTCCTTCCTTTGTTCACATTCTGATTGCATTTCTCGGTACTGTCGCTATCATTAGCTGTTAAGGCACTCCTTGGAAGAAGGAAGGGGAAATAATTGAGTCGTTTGACGCATCGGTGACCTTTGTATTACGCTGAGGGCTCAGAGCGTCAGCAGTCGATTGTCAAGGATAATCAGTAACCCTATCAAATGCGTCAGCGCTGCTGATAAGTGTGGTATCATTGCTGATCAACAGACATTACTAATGCACTCTGGGAAAGGAGTACATGCACATTGGCTGGAGCTGCTGCAGTAAGTATATTTTTTATGCTGCATCACTACGGTGAAACATCGGTCGGTGCCAACCGCCACGTAATTCGAGCATTACAAGTGAAAGAGAAGTTCCGTCATCAAGGTCATCATCACGTCAAAGACCGGAAAATAGAAAACATTAAGCATGCCTACTGTGTCTTGAGAACGTCTCATTAGATACCGGTGACTTTGAACATTAAAAAAAAAAACTTAACATGAGCTGGTTAGCTTGAAGAAACACAGCCTTTCATTTGCTCTGGGTTGATGACGAATCTCGTATTTTTTCACAATATCTAGCATGTGTGATTGCTTTCCAGCATTTGCTTCAATGCCATTTACGCTCAGTGATACCTACCTAGAGGTCACCCACGGTTGAATGTTCGGAATATCCGGCCTTGCTTATGATAACTCCATCAAAAGTTTGTGAGGAAAGCGGGATTGTTACAATTGGGTCGTAGCAGGATAAACGTACGTTGGATTTTAGATACGGCTCTTTGGCAACATGCAGCTTGTGCACGTATTTACGGACCTCTTGCTTTGCTCTAATCTGTTTCGCTTTCCTCTATCTGGCAATCTTCATCGATAATCTTATAGTAAGCACTGTAAGTCATTAAAAATATTCATGAAGTCGAACTTTCCGCTGTGGTTGATACGGCAGGTCTGGGCATCATTCAGTAGCTAAATGACGGGCTGGTATGTACGTAGGGGAGAGCGGGGCCAGTTGAACCACTTTTTATATATTGACATGCACAGCGAGATCTAGTTGTCATATCGAAAAATGCACAATGCCATGAAAAAATATGTTCTTTTGGCTTTATTTTAAGATATGTAAAACTATGTTTCAAACATATTTTGCTGCCAAACGCACGCTTATAAAACAGCTCTACACCCGTTTCAAATGACCCCGATGCGAGGGTCAATTGAACCAGCCCATGGGGTCAATTGCACCTATCCTTAACAATGGGATGTTTTCCTCTTTAAGGCCACTTTCTTAAGGAGATATTTTGTCCGGTTTACTTTTCCAAATGCTACATTCAATAGGTCGTTGGAAAGCTAAAAGTGCAAAGTTCCTCATAATAGGTGACATAAAGTACATAGACTATGGTAAAATGGGCGGATGAGGAAAATGAGAAATATCTCAGGCTATAGTGTGCTTTCAAGCAAAAGGCTGGAGAAAAAGGGGTCAAAAATTGAGCTCTATTAAACTACTATTTCATTTTAAAAGCTCATTTCAAAGGTGGACTATTTCCTTTAATGTTTACAGCCCCTGAACAATAACCATTGCAAAGGTCACCGGGGTCCATTGAAACGGCCTGTGGCCCTGTTTCAACTGACCCTCAGAGAAGCGTTTCAATTGACCCCATCCGCTCCCGCCATCTCGCACGCGCCGTAAAGCACCTGTCAAACGAGCTGGAGGGACGGCATCATGCTGAATGAAGGGCCAAATAAAGTGTTATTCCGGAGCCAGGAGTTCTTCTTTCAGCAAACAAAGGTATATGAGATATCACAAAATATTCATAAAAACGATTTCTCCCAAACGCCCCTCAAAAACACAAAAACAAGTGTCAAATCAAAATTACCGTCCGTTTGCCGCCTAAACGCCGTTGACAAAGGAAGTGGTCGAGCGCGGATGCGCAGTGGTGTCGGCAACGCCATATGTTGCATACTGTTGAAAATAAAGCCATGTTTCATCTGACCCCGTGTTTCAACTGGCCCCGCTCTCCCCTATCTTCACATTAGTGTCATGCGGGGCAGCTGATGTAGATAGCGCAGGTGTAGTTACCTACCACCTACCTTGGTTGTTTTCTCTTTTGGCGGAAACACGGTCTCGACTTCCCCTCCTCGCTCGCCCAGGTGTCTGCGTCTGCCGATTCCTTCTTGCGTAGCTGAAAGACGCCCCGAGCGGAGGGGAAGGAGACTTGGGAAGGAATGGGGTGACGGTGGGGCGGTGGGTGGGTCTGTTAGGATCCTAGTTTTACTCTCGCTGATGCACGTTGGTGTGGAACTCGTTCGGCGTAGGAAGACTATGGTGGTGATGTTTGCCAGCGTTGCCTTTCTTTCACGGATTTGTTTTCTTGTTGGATTTTGCTGCTCACATATCGATTCACACATACATCACTCGCACTCAAGACTGAACAGTGAACATTCAACTCGACTAATGTGCCCCGCGCCCTTGCCGACGGCTCGCCGGCGGGCACCCGACTCCGTCTCCCGGCCGGCCCGGGCGCGGCGCCGCGGCGCGGCCGTCCCGGTTACCTGACCCGGCCGGCCAAAGGTCGGACCGGCTCCGGCCGCCGCTATCAGCCCGCGGCGGGCCCGGGGAGGGGTGTTGTTCTTCCTAGGGGTCGCCGCAGTCTGCCCCGCCGCAGTCTGCCCCGACACTAATGTTCCGTGATTATCGCCGGCTCTAATACGGTCCCATTAGTGTCATGCGGGGCAGCTGATGTAGATAGCGCAGGTGTAGTTACCTACCACCTACCTTGGTTGTTTTCTCTTTTGGCGGAAACACGGTCTCGACTTCCCCTCCTCGCTCGCCCAGGTGTCTGCGTCTGCCGATTCCTTCTTGCGTAGCTGAAAGACGGCGTGTCTGTCCCGTGGCAGCGCATATCCATCGACGTCACCCATCACCGCGGACAGAACTACCTCACCGTCATTGACTGTGGGCCATCGCGCTTCTGCGTGTGGCGCTCGCTGCGTCGCGCCAACGCCAACGAGAGCGTTGGCCACCTAGAGCAGCTATTTCTCGAGCGCGGAGCCCCTGAGGAGATCCTGACAGACAATGACACGGTGTTCCGTGGCCGTCAAATGGCTGTGCTCGCGGCGCGGTGGAGAGTGTCTCTCAGATTCCGAGCTGTCCACGAGCCAGGCGGGAATGGTGTGGTGGAGCGGTGCCATCGGACAATCAAAGTCATCGCCGCGAGGCGCCAGTGTACCGTGGCCGAAGCGGTTCACATTTACAACGTGACCCCGCGCGATGGAGTGACGGCAGAGTCCGCCCCGGCATCCGGGGTGTATCAGTACACCGTGCGGGATTGTATTCGGTCCGCGCCGTCTGACGCCGCTGAAGCTAGCGAGCGGCACTCACTCGTGTCTGACGACCGGTGTCGTGTTAGGCCGCCGCTATCTGACGCCACGGAGGCTGTGGGGTCACCCCCACTTGTATCTGACGGGGCGCGTCTCAGAGTGGGGGACAGGGTGTGGGTGCGCCGACGTGGGACACGCTGCACAGATATGTCACGGCGCGGGACGGTGACGGGCTTGGTGTCGCGACGGGTAGTCGAGGTCGATGGGGTCCCATGGCACGTCAGAAACGTTCGTCACCGATGTGACCGGCAGGACAGCGACGGGGACAGTGACAGTGTCGATGACGGCGACGGGGACAGTGTCGATGACGGGCCGCCATTGTACGTGGACTGTCAGTGGGAGGCAACTGAGGACGGCGCTGACGCGGTTGTAGACAATGGACCGACCGTGCGTGCTGTGCCTGAGACACTGCAGCACGCTATGGAGCAGACGGGGACTGAGCCCCCTGCAGCCGAGCCGGCTGTGGCTGAGCCTCCTGCAGCCGAGCCGGCTCAGGTCGAGCCGGTGCTGCTGCGGCGGAGCGCCCGCCTGCAGAGTCGGATGGTGCGTTAGTGGTGCGTACTGCAGTGTGGTCCACTGAAAATGTACTAGTATGATTCTTGAGTATCAGGTGGGGTGGCCCCGGCTGCCGCCTGTCCGCGGGCGCTTATGACTCCGTTGCTCTGGGCGGCGGGACGGCGACGGCCCGCCCGCAGAACGCGAGGGTTCGGAGTCGGACCATTCGGAGAGGCCGGAGCTGCTGGGACTGCGCCTCCGTCGGCGGCGGCCGCGGTTCTCAGACGAATGTGACCACCTCCGGTGTGGGGGATCCGCAGGCCGGGAAGCTTGGCGGAGACCTGCCGGCCCGGCGGTGGCGCGGCCTGCGATGGACGGTCGACGGCCGGGTCTCGGGAAGCATCCGCCCGAACTAACCGAGATGTCTGCGTCGGCGGGAGAGCCACGGCTGTCGGTGTCGGCTGCCGTAGCCGGCCTTGACACGAGAGCGGGTTCACTGGCAGTGGGTTGAGGCGGAGGGGGCGCGGCCGTCTGTCGCCTGGATAATAAACGGGAAGAGGGAAGTCGCAGTTGGTGGCGAATGGCGAGCCGGCTGGGCTGGCGGGCCGAACTAGCTGTGGAGTGAACATTTATGTTAGGTTACCGCCCAGCCCCAGCGACAGGTCAGGTGCAGGGTGCACTGCCACCTGGTGGCAGCACAACTCGAAGTGTATGGTGGCATTCTGTAGTTGTCGTAAGTACATATCGGGCACTGGTACTTACAGGCTAAAGGATGTGTAACGGGCCACCCCACTGAGGGTGTTAATTGTGGAGCGCCTAACGGATAGTTTTTTGGCGAGAGCCAGACTGTGAGATCACAGTGAACGGCAGTGAATGGTCACGAGAGCCGTAGGTGACCAGGTGGGTTATGCGGACAGCCTCCATGTCTAAGTGGGCAATCGCGGACAGCCTGGTGTAGCACAATGTGGGGGCTATCGCGGACAGCCGGGCATGTCTACAGGTGGAGCTATCGCGAACGGCCCTGCATGGATGGATGTGGGGCTATCGTGGACGGCCCGGGGCTATCGCGGACAGCCCTGCATGTACGTAGGTGGGGCGATCGCGGACAGCCCTGCATGTATGTAGGTAGGGCTATCGCGGACAGCCGGGCAATTTTTAGGTGGGGCTATCGCAGACAGCCCTGCATGTATGTAGGCAGGGGGTAGCGCGGACAGCCTGACCTGTCACAATGTGGGGCCATCGCGGACAACCGTCCACGTCTGCAGGTGAGGCCATCGCGGACAGCCGTGCACGTCTGCAGGTGTGACTATCGCGGACAGCCGTGCAATGTGCATGTCTGCAGGTGAGGCTACCGCGGACAGTCGTGCCTTGTAGCCTCGCTATCGCGGAACGCCGGGCATGTCTGGAGGTGAGACTATCGCGGACAGTCGGGCATGTCTATAGGTGGGGCTATCTCGGACAGCCCTGCATGTATGTAGGTAGGGCTATCGCGGACAGCCTGACATGTCATAATGTGGGGCCATCGCGGACAGCCGTCCATGTCTACATGTGATGCTATCGCGGGCAGCCGTGCACGTCTGCAGGTGAGACTCGCGGACAGCCGTGCATGTCTGCAGGTGAGGCTATCGCGGACAGCCGTGCCTTTTTGTAGCCTCGCTATCGCGGACAGCCGTGCATGTCTGGAGGTGAGGCTATCGCGGACAGCCGGGCATGTCTATAGGTGGGGCTATCTCGGACAGACTTGCATGTATGTAGGTAGGGCTATCGCGGACAGCCTGACGTGTCACAATGTGGGGCCATCGCGGACAGCCGGCCATGTCTGCAGGTGAGGCTATCGCGGACAACCGTGCCTTTTTTTTTAGGTGAGGCTATTGCGGACAGCCTGACGTGTTACAATCTGGGGCCATCGAGGACAGCCGTCCATGTCTGCAGGTGAGGCTATCGCGGACAGCCGTGCATGTCTGCAGGTGAGGCTATCGCGGACAGCCGTGCCTTTTTGTAGGTGAGGCTATCGCGGACAGCCGTGCCTTTTTGTAGGTGAGGCTATCGCGGACAGCCTGACGTGTTACAGTGTGGGGCCATCGTGGACAGCCGTCCATGTCTGCAGGTGAGGCTATCGCGGACAGCCACGCACGTCTGCAGGTGAGACTATCGCGGACAGCCGTGCATGTCGGCATGTGAGGCTATCGCGGACAGCCTGACGTGTTACAATGTGGGGTTATCGCGGACAGCCGTCCATGTCTGCAGGTGAGGCTATCGCGGACAGCCGAGCACATCTGCAGGTGAGACTATCGCGGACAGTCGTGCATGTCGGCATGTGAGGCTATCGCGGACAGCCGTGCCTTTGTAGGTGAGGCTATCGCGGACAGCCGTGCACGTCTGCAGGTGAGACTATCGCGGATAGCTGTGCATGTGTGCAGGTGAGGCTATCGCGGACAGCCGTGCCTTTCTTATCCTCGCTATCGCGGACAGCCGTGCATGTCTGGAGGTGAGGTCTCGGACAGCCTTGCATGTATGTAGGTAGGGCTATCGCGGACAGCCTGACGTGTTACAATGTGCGGCCATCGCGGACAGCCGGCCATGTCTGCAGGTGAGGCTATCGCGGACAACCGTGCCTTTTTTTTTTAGGTGAGGCTATCGCCGACAGCCTGACGTGTCACAATGTGGGGCCAACGCGGACAGCCGTCCATGTCTGCAGGTGAGGCTATCGCGGACAGCCGTGCATGTCTGCAGGTGAGGCTATCGTGGACAGCCGTGCCTTTTTGTAGGTGAGGCTATCGCGGGCAGCCTGACGGGTTACAATGTGGGGCCATCGCGGACAGCCGTCCATGTCTTCAGGTGAGGCCATCGCGGACAGCCGTGCATGCCTGCAGGTGAGGCTATCGCGGACAGCCGCGCCTTCTTGTAGGTGAGGCTATCGCGGACAGCCTGACGTTACAATGTGGGGCCATCGCGGACAGCCGTGCCTTTTTGTAGGTGAGGCTATCGCGGACAGCCTGACGTGTGACAATGTGGGGCCGTCGCGGACAGCCGTCCATGTCTGCAGGTGAGGCTATCGCGGACAGCCACGCACGTCTGTAGGTGAGACTATCGCGGACAGCTGTGGATGGCGGCATGTGAGGCTATTGTGGACAGCCGTCCATGTCTGCAGGTGAGGCTATCGCGGACAGCCGCGCACGTCTGCAGGTGAGACTATCGTCGGTATGTGAGGCTATCGCGGACAGCCGTGCATGTCTGCAGGTGAGGCTATCGCGGACAGCCGTGCACGTCTGCAGGTGAGACTATCGCGGACAGCCGTGCATGTCGGTATGTGAGGCTATCGCGGACAGCCGTGCATGTCTGCAGGTGAGGCTATCGCGGACAGCCTGACGTGTGACAATGTGGGGCCATCGCGGACAGCCGTCCATGTCTGCAGGTGAGGCTATCGCGGACAGCCACGCACGTCTGCGGGTGAGACTATCGCGGACAGCCGTGCATGTCATGTCGGCATGTGAGGCTATCGCGGACAGCCGTGCCTTTTTGTAGGTGAGGCTATCGCGGACAGCCGTGCCTGTTTGTAGGGGGGCTATCGCGGACAGCCGTGCATGTGTGTAGACGCAGCTATCACAAACAGCCCTTGATGTCTGTAGGGGAGTCTAAGTGGACAGGTGAGGGGATGGGACAGGGCCACTACTGCAAACAGGCGCCGCCGGAAGGGGTGTCTGCCGACCCCATATTATTTCTCAGCCTTGGCGCCGGGTCGGAAATGCATCTTTGCGTCACAGTCTGGCGCTGCCAACTGGTGTCAGGTAGGTGCGCGTTCCGTGTAGGTATACGGTCGGTGTACAGGCTCATGGCGGCAATGCAGCATAGCAGCAGGCAACAGTGTGGCACATTGCCAGCAGTGATCTGACCCCCAGTCGGTCCGCTGCAGACCGGTGAAAGGCAACACCCCCGATCAACGGCAGTCCGACCGCCGGCCACAGGCCCGTCATGGCCTTTTCAAGGGCAGCTGACGTCACGCCGGATGAGTCACCCGGCCGCCCCCGGTGCGGAGGACGGTCGAGTGTCACACGCCCGCGCCTGCGCCGCTGGCAACCACGTGACCATCAGTAGCTATTGTTGCTGCCGCCGCCCGCGGCGCTACCAGCGTTGGAAGTGCCACGTAGAGCTGACGTCACGATCACGCTATGGCTGGTCGGACCCGCCAAGATGGCGTCAGGGCGACAGAGCATTGGGCGTAGCCCATGGACATCAATGCTGATGCCAGGCAAGCAAAGAGTATATAGGGCTAAAATGCATGGCAGGCTAAGAAACGTCAATGACTGGGGCCAGGCAAGCAATGACATTGGTGGAAAGAACCATTGTAGGTACGGAAGAGGAGGTCATCCTGGTTGGCCGGGCACAAGATAAATGTACAGAAAGTCACAGGTTCATACACTGAGCAAATCACACCGGGGTGAGCTGCTCCCCAGGCACAT
Source organism: Amphibalanus amphitrite (assembly GCF_019059575.1). Classification (NCBI taxonomy): domain Eukaryota; kingdom Metazoa; phylum Arthropoda; class Thecostraca; order Balanomorpha; family Balanidae; genus Amphibalanus; species Amphibalanus amphitrite. The sequence goes on along the minus strand of NW_024881731.1, from coordinate 341,804 downwards.
TGCAGGTGGTGAGACACCTGATTGCAGTCAGTGTGGGGCTCGTTATGGTCAGTAATGTGGCGCACGGCGCCCGACCTCGGCTAGGGGGGGGGGGGCGCGATGGGGGCAAACTCTTATCATGTATGCTATATTGAATCGCCGTTAGCGATCACGTGAGTGAGTAAGGTGCAAGTGGCAATCACCACCGGCGTGTTATGGGACGCGGCGAGGAACGGGCGAGACAAAATGGCGCCCGGCGCCGGGGGGGGGGGGGGTAATCTCCCCATGCACGCGGTGAAAGCCGTCGACAGACCTAGTTAGGTAGCAGGGAATGTCCAGTAACATACCTGCAGTTTTGTGCGCTGGCGAGGGGCCATCGCGACCACAGTAGGATCCTAGTTTTACTCTCGCTGATGCACGTTGATGTGGAACTCGTTCGGCGTAGGAAGACTATGGTGGTGATGTTTGCCAGCGTTGCCTTTCTTTCACGGATTTGTTTTCTTGTTGGATTTTGCTGCTCACATATCGATTCACACATACATCACTCGCACTCAAGACTGAACAGTGAACATTCAACTCGACTAATGTGCCCCGCGCCCTTGCCGACGGCTCGCCGGCGGGCACCCGACTCCGTCTCCCGGCCGGCCCGGGCGCGGCGCCGCGGCGCGGCCGTCCCGGTTACCTGACCCGGCCGGCCAAAGGTCGGACCGGCTCCGGCCGCCGCTATCAGCCCGCGGCGGGCCCGGGGAGGGGTGTTGTTCTTCCTAGGGGTCGCCGCAGTCTGCCCCGCCGCAGTCTGCCCCGACACTAATGTTCCGTGATTATCGCCGGCTCTAATACGGTCCCATTTTTGTTTTTGTTTTTGTCCACTAGTCTGCAAATTGCAATCATTTTTGGCTATTCACTCGGCGACGAGCTGTTATAGACCGACACGTAGGTATGGTTAGGAATTTCCCAGGTCCCTCTACCCACCGGCCAAGATGCATCACCAGACTGCATGTGTAACCTGTTTTCTCCAAAATAAGACACGATGTGTAATGTGTATCCTGGACATGCAATGGCGAGTATTTCCGAGAATGTTGACTAAGTAGAAGGGTGCATTTGTGCTTTTTCATCACCTTGCCTTAGATCGTGACTGAAGAAGTTGCACATACATGTGTCCTATCGTTTGAATGAAAGTCGAAACTACATTTAGTTTTCAGATAGATAGCCGAGCTGAAAAATAAATTCACGTAATGGAAATGAACGCATCACGCGTTACTCGACGTCAGTTTATAAACCGGTTTATTGTATCATTGCTTATATTGATAATGTTGACTGATATTCTCTTCAGAATGTTGTTAGCTTCCTGTTCATGTTTTTTAATGTACCTAATTACTTTATTGGCCTATATCTTATAGGTATCTCTGTTATTAAGCGTCAGATTTGATCTTTGCAGCTTTCCACATGTTAAGTTGAAATTCCCCATAGAGCTTCGAGCATCAATCAGTCAAACCTTGGAATGTCTTTTAAAATCGGACAATATCAGCCAGCTCTGAAAAATTGCGCGATGTCATTCGGTTTCCCCATTCTAGTGTGACAGTCCGGACCTTGACACAAAGATGTGAGTCGTCCCCAGTAATTCACGGATCAAGTGAAACCGATTCATCAAATGTCCTGTCAGTGGCATCCCATCGCGATAACGTCTTCGATCGTATCTTTCTCGCGAAAGAGAGCGACAGTCATACTCCATGCTGCTGTCGAATACAGTTTCGAGGACATGGTTCCATTGCTTCTCGAACTTCCTCGATCGCTAGCTTGTATACGACTGTTCCATTTCGAGTTTTATCAACCGAAGCCTAGACAATATGACAAGGTTCTCACGGTCAGCTAGCAAACTGGATCCTTGACGTGAGTACTCGACAGTTCGAAGCTGACGATTTATGAGAACAGTGATAGGCTGTACCCAAGTCCGCCACATTGATTTCAAATACACATACACAAGAGAAGATATCACATGTATTTTGCACTTGGCGGGTTTCACCCGTTCTTCCGGCATTCCTATTTCCGATCTATGTTTCAAACCGAGTCAATGCCGTCTTCCCCTTGTACCGATGAACACCTCAGACGGAGTCCTTTACGTCCTCTCCGTGCTCCGGCGACCTCCCGACACGATTCGTCCCCTTGTGGTCCCTCCAGACGACCATTAGCGTCTGGCTGAGCAGCATCACTGCCGCCACCATCCCGTCACCGCGGCCAGCGCGGCTATCCAGTGCGCCACCCGACGCCGGACCCATGAGCGTCAGAAGGCGAACGCCGTAGCAAACACGCTGGGGACGAGCGTCTGCCAGGCTCTGCCGCCACGCCGCCCCCGTCACGAGTTTCAGACAGGGTGTTAAAGCTCCACCGAGTGGCGAGTACAGCCTTGTGGAGTGTCATGGCGCCGCACAGCAGCCATCAAGAGGGCTGCAGACCCAGCGCCGACAACCGACAGCGGCCGGTTTCATAAAGCTTGGTGGTATTTTACCGTTGGGCGTGCGTCATTCGCCCTTTACACCCTTTTATGAAATCGACAGCAGGGCTGCATCAGCAGATGCACCGTTGCGGCCAATAGCAGACAAACGCTCATCACAAAGTACAGATTGCCACACGGCTCAAAAAGACGTTCCCACACGAAATCCGTGGTGATTACGGAGCGAGCGAAGCGAGCGTAGTCTTTCCTTAGATTAACGGAAATTTCTGAGTATGAGCGGCCGGCCGGCCGGCCGGCCGTGGTCACGCTTTTGCGAGGCTTATATCTCAGCAACCACTTGACCGATTTACACGCGGTAATTTTTGTAGGGTAGCTTCATTCCTTCCACCAAGTATTGGACTATTCCTGATGCATGTGGGTGACCCCTTATGCACGTGCCACGTGCAAAACGAAGAGGTGTCCGTTTTGTAATTGTTGCAATATCTCGGTAACTACTTGGCCGATTGCGCTGAAAGTTGGCATGTAGGTAGGCACCCACTAGGCACTGCATATCCATGTGCCAGAGTTGGGGTGCTGCTGCACGTGCGCACGTGCAGGGGTCGTTTCCAGATCTCGAGAACGGCTGGACCGATGGCGCTCAAATTTGGTACACGGTTAGGGACCAGTTAGTAGGGTGCCGTGCACAAGTCAGTTGGGACCCATTTTGCACGTGCGCACGTGCAGGGTGCCGCTCCCAGATCTCGAGAACGGCTGGGCCGATTGTGCTCAAATTTGGCACATCTCTAGAGACCGGTCAGTAGGGTGCCGTGCACAAGTCAGTTGGAGGTACCCCCTCGAAATTTCGCACGTGCAAGGCCCACCCTTTCGCTCGCTCCGTTAGTCGCCCCAAAAGGCGTTATACTGGTGTAGGTGCTGGAGGCTATAAACAAGAAGAGAATCGGAGTTCTGTCGCCATAGCGCTGACTGTCGGGAACGCGTACGGAACGTGTAGAAACCTTAAAGTAAATGATTATTTGTACGTACATCTCACGGAGCTGTGCGAGCAATCGCCTGTTTGAAGGTACTTACATAACTCTGACAGGAATTGTTTCAACTCATTATCGGTCCCAAGCGACCGTTTATAGAACTGGGAAAACGGTGTACAAAGAAGGGAATGGGTGCGTCCAGCTTATAAACGAGACGGATTACATATAACTATTCCACAGTTTACACAGCATGCGTCAGTTTCGTGTTACACTTGTTGTAGTTCTTACGACACTCCAGGATCCACGAGTGAGTCATGGCACGGCTGTGTACTGCTTAGTTACGGAATATCCATAGTCGTCATCATTTAGTTCAGTCAACATGCTCCAGATGTTTGTTACTGCTATTGTTTTTAGGTTTCTTTCTGTCTGAGCCTTTTTTGCTATCATCGGATTTCCCTACTCCTCAGGCCCGTCGGAATATATTGTAGCCATGTGAACCATTCCATTTTCTATTCCATTCCAGAATGTTTATTGCGCATCGACAACCTAGTAAAACGATCGGAAAATGAACATGAATAACAGAGATAAAGCAAAATAATATACCTAAGAGTGATGCAAAAGCACATTAAGCTTGACTCTAGGCACCACCTCTTGTAACATAATCAGATAGACATCATAAACATAAAACAACATGAACATAGCCTTCAGATCAACGTCGAATATAACATAAACATACAACGTAATGAAGGTAACGTAGCGTAATGAAACAAAACTACCACTGCCGCCGCCACGACAGGCCACCGACCCAACCCGCGCTGACGTCACTCAGCCCACCGGGGACGCCGCCCACAAAACTGAATGAGGTAGGTAAATTAATAGGTAAATCTGTGCGAGCGAAGCAAGAAATTTTGGAAATGCTGAGCCACCGCACGACAGTCCCCGCCGCCAAGATCGTCGCCATGCAAAAGAACACGTAATAACCGTGAAGTTGACATTTGCCCAAAATTTTCGCCAAAAATTTGCAACATGTCCCGGTAAAGTTCCTCTTTCTGCAAATTGTAGTTGGAACACGCGAGAATGAAATGATGAATATTTTCTGTTTCAAAGCCACAAGCACATTCAGGTGTATCGTGCCTTTGTATTTGAAATAAATGTGAATTTAGTTGTGACATTTGCATTCGTAGCCTAGAATGGAAAATATTGCCCATTTTAGTGTCAATTTTGTAAAAGGGAGAAGGCCCAGGCACCCCCACTCCCCAGTCGCCTCGAGATCTCTCGTTGAAAGGAACGAGGAGGAAGGGATGAAATGATGAACCATCTGAACCATCTGGGTTTAATATATTGTTTTGAAACGAATATCTTCTAGCTTTGACAAGCCATTAATCTTTTTGCTTTATAAAGTATTGCAAATTAATGAACAACTTCTTATGACCGGTTCTTTTCCGTCATGGATAGACTCAGTTCAGCGATATCAGTAGGTATACTACCAAACTTGTACTTCTAAACTAAATTTGTGGTTGGCAAGTGTGCGCCTAATTTCTCTTCCGTACATTATTGCATTGTCTGACGTCCATCAATCGTCCACCAGTTCACTGTCGCTGTTCGCTGGCTCAATGCTGTGAGGGACTATCGTTCATTTGTTCGTATGTTCGCCCATCCGCCAGTCTTTCCATATTGGTCGGTCTATACGCCCATTTGTTCGCCTTCCCAGCTGACTGCCTGTCCGTCTGTCCGATCAGTCTGCCTTTCTGCCCAACTGTCTTCCTGTCTGTCTGTCCGTCTGTCCGTCTGTCCGTCCGTCCGTCTGCCCGGCAGGCCGTCAGTCCGTCTGTCCGTCTGTCCGTCTGTCCGTCTGTCCGTCTGTCCGTCTGTCCGTCTGTCCGTCTGTCCGTCTGTCCGTCTGCCGTCGTTCCCGCAGTCGACTCAGTGTGAAACGGTACTAAGCCAAACCACAAGCCGACTGGCTGCAGCCTGTTAGTGCAGTTCGGTAATATCATGCAACGATCGTGACGTCATACGAAGCAGTGACGTCATATCTGGTGAATGTCGCTGCCGCTTAACTGACCATGAAATCAGTGGGTGAACTGCAAATGCACTTACGTATGATTATTTGATCTAGCGGTGCATTAGCATACGGTTGCGTGCATGTTTCTCCAGACTGCCGTCAACCACATCGCCCAGAATCGCATTTGGTGTGTGTGAATGGGTGTCCTTGGACAGCCGGTTCCGTTGCGTGCTGTTGAATCATGAAACGGACTTCCTACAATGCAGGCCAGTGAGCGGTAAGTCTATCTATGTAGAGGTTCTTACAATTACAAGAAACAAATTTAGATGTTTATAAATAGACTCCGAATGCACTTCTTACCTATCTAATTCGCCTTATACACAATAGCTAAGAACCTGGCCGATATTTTAGTGGTTGTCGTGAGCACGAGCGTGAGGCGAACAAGTAGGTGTTCTTTGGATTTATTTACAAACAAGGATTCAACACTGGTCTCTTATGTCACCAACAACGGCTAAGTTTATATAGCAAAATATCTCGGCAAGACAGATCATTAGCAGCGTCCGTCTCGTTTTCGTTTTGCTAATTTGAAATTTTACGCATGCCAAACATCGGCGTTTTGACATGGTAATTTATAAATTAAATGCAAAGAACAATAACAATGTACCAGGAAACATACCAGGATCCATCTTTTTGGTCCTTAACCCCTGCCATGGCCTGCTAAAAAGAACCTACAATCACATTGTTAAGCGATGCTGTTTCATGCCGCCAGGCCCCAACCTTTGACCGTGATGAATTTACCTCATTCTTTGGCAACTCAATTAAAATACAGGCAATAAGCAATTAAAATACACGCATTATAGTACGTAACGTTTTTCAGGACGGTTATCATTGCAGAGTGATTGCACTATAGTTTTAATCGATGTAGCTGTTTAAAATCAAAATTATAAGCTCATGACCAATGAATATCCTCTTAGCACTCCAAGCCATCCTTCATCAATACTACCCAAAAGCATTGGCAATCTCCTATTTTTTTTTCGCTCTCCTCCCTGACAATTGTATTTCCAGTAAATGCAAGGAAGTCAGGCAAACGATGCAACCGAGAGCGATAGGTACTGCTGCTTTTCGCAAAAGCACCGATAAACCATCGCTGTCGTAGTACATTTTCTAAGCATAACAGGAGCCTTCAATATAACGGTATGCTGGTCAAAATGACTTGAAAATATTTGTATCTGACTGCCTGTTGTGTTTCACCATACGCTTGGGGCATGGTCATTGTTCCGATCACATGCTGCACGACTTTTTGAATAGGAATTAGGATATTTGCCGATGCAAGCTATCAAATTTGTGCTGATACAAGTTTTAAATGCATACCATCAACGAATATGTAGAAAAATAAATTATAGCTTATTATCTTCACGAAACACTGATCTATCGCTAACTAAATGTGTCACAGATAAGTATCGATGGTTTCCACGGAGGCTGAGCTGGACAGTTCGTTCACTGGATCCAGGTGGCGCCGCAGTCGCCCAGATACTGTGCAGATGGCGCTGGCTGAATGTCGCCGTAGCTTAGATCGGTCGCCACAGCCGACAATCTGCCGAAATGCTGCGGCGAATTCTGCGTTTTTCCAGCCATAAACCACCGGGTTGATGGCTGATTTGGCGAAGTATAATGACACGAACATCTGTGAAACGGTAACACTTGTATCAAAGGTTTGACGCTCGTGGAATGGCTCGGGGACGAGACGGTCAGCGGACACAGGACGCTGCAGATTGTGCTCGGTGCTCGCTCCCCATCCAAGAGGGCACCACAGGGCTCATTTACAGTGGGGAAGACACTAGGCAATACAAAGTTTTGTCGACGACAAAGCAGCTTACGAAATTCAAGCCAGATTGAAAAATAACAATTGAAACTTGGAAGTGTAAAAAAAAATGAATCGTTTACCCAGCACCAGAGTCAGAATAGACGATAATGGCTCCATTCTTTTTGCATTAGTCTGAACCATGTAATTAAAATTCATCCTCTCCACCCTCAGGATCCCCCATACAAGGGGACGGGCCTAGACGCTGCGCTAGTCCGGGTCACTGGCCGCCTCAGCCACGGTCCTGCATGGTGTGATCGTTAACCGTTTTCACGACGGGCTATCCGGCGAATGCACCTGATTTGACCAAATCTGCACCTAATTTCTTGTACAGCAAATATCTTCATTTTATGAATTTATTTCAGTGTTTTAATCGATGATGCTCTCTGATAATATGACAAAGCAGGCATATAAGCAATTAGTGCAACCCTAGCTGATAGCTGCTAGGAGACACACTGAACCTGATTTGACCAAATCTGCACCTAATCTGCACCAGATGTGCACCAAATGTGTACCAGATGGCCGTCTTAAAAACGGCTTTATTATTTATAGATCGAATGGGCTCGAGTTTATATAACAAGTAGTAAAACGTCTATTACCTTTAAAAGGTCCAAGAGAGATAAGTACCTTATTATTTTCTTGGTAAATTAGCAGTTTGGCACCATCTCACGGTGTAACGTCTCATTTTGCTCTCATGTCCAGCACCTCTAATGGCGTTTACCACAACTCAATTACCTGGTTTACCTTCTTCAGTTCGGAGAGGACGTTCTCATGTATGTATATGTTCTCAATGTACGCATATCTGAGGCACACTCCCAAGGCGTACGGGAGCATGGCCACCGTATTACAGCCCAGTATCAGCACCTGAAACAGAATCGAAGGACCGTCGGCACACAAATGTCCATCCAGTGAACTTATTAGGATGCGTCACACCCGTTCCATGCTTCTATCCTCAGGATGAAGAAATCCTTCTCCTCCACGCCGCAACCCCTCTCCGGGCTGGACAGGCAACTTTATCTCATGCGGGCTGCTCCCTTGGAGCGGCACCGCTGCTCCCGAGGGAGCGCACCCCGTAGCCGGGTGCAGTGAGTGCCTTGGGGCTGGGTGGCCTGTCCTCTGGACGGGCTCAGCCCCGGCGACTCACTAGGGTGCCTGCCCAGACCAATGTCTCCCCCTATATCCTATCATCCTTCCGGCTCTGCAATGGTCTTGTCAGACCGAAAGGGCCTATCCCAACAAAACAAAAACAAAACAAAATTAGGATGCGTGATTTTTCTAGGACGAATTAACTCCTCCAGCTCTTTTTTCTGATATTTTGTGGCCTTAACTTCAATTATAAAAACATTATTTGATGCGCAAGAAACATATATTCATAAATACGCAACCCATCTCGACAAAAAAAAAACTGATTATTTCTGAAAATTTAAAAGGCTGCAATAAAGATATAATAATAGGGCAGCTATAAAAACGTCTAAAATAGCAAGTATTAATTTCTGCATATTGCATAATTGAACAGTAAGTAAGCGTTTACGTGAGGCCACTTTCTACCTCATGGCATGGCGCTAACTTTAACCCGGCACCGCCTGGGCTATTTCCGTACCCACGACAGCCTGGGGGGGGGGGGGTCGGATCCGACCCCCCCCCCCTGTTATCTCGAGAACCAATGGTCGTATCGAGCCCCGCGAGGCGGCGTTCGAAAGGTCTCTACGAGACCTTTCCAAAGCACTCTTAAGATTTTAAGATTGAGGTCAACTTTCGGGTCAAGGTCAGGTCAAAGGTCAAATTCAGGGGTTTTGCATGATAAGGCTTACGGACAGCGGAATCGATAGCTGCTGCTCGAAACTCACCAAAAATGACCTCAAAGGCCTAGTGAAGGTACCATGTGCGTATAGGGGTCATACTAAGTACGGGTCAAGGTCAGGTCAGGTCACGAAAGGTCACGGTTTTCACTTTCTGCTACATGGGCGTGCGACACATGTTTTATGGCTTATTTTTCACGCCGAATCCGATGGTAATAGTTATATGTGACCCCAAGTCACTGTGCTGGTGATAAGTGTGCATTAAAAGCATAAAAAAATCGTTTATACCATAAATAACTAAACGAGGGCCCAGAAAAAAGGTCAATTTTTCAACTTTTTATTTTTGACATAAAAATGCACTTTTCTAGACGAACTTTGTCCCAGGAATCTAGTGGTGCCATTTGTTTTCACATGCGATGTTCAGAAGTGCCTCTAATTCACGAAAATGCTTATGACGTCACCATGCCCTTTGCATGTTGGAGCTATTTTTTACAATTTGGGGGTCAAAAATCAAGATAGAAAGTTGAAATTTGGGACATCTAATGTTGTAATAGAGTTCTATAACATATATTCCAGTTTTTTTGGAAATTCCAAAAATTTTGGATTTTATTAGCTGTTTTCCAAAACATATAGTTTTTTTGAATTTTTAGGGGTTAAAAACGCATTTTATGGAAAATCCGAGATAGCCATTTTAAAGAAATCGTTGAGCGGCGTCTATTCATGTCCTTAATTTGCAATTTGCTTAAAACTTCGATTTTTGGCGATTTTTCAAACATTTACCTTTTTTTGACTGAAAACGCCATGTAGTTACATCACTAAAATCGATATATCTCAGAATTTTTTTGGAAATTGTTTCTTAAAGATTGCACGGGAGATGTCAAATTGATGGCGGAGAAGGTATGCCAAGTTTCAAGTAGATAGCGTAAGCGGTTCATGAGTTATTCAAGAAAAACGGAGGGGGGGGGGGTCGGATCCGACCCCCCAGGCGGTCGCGGGTTAAGCCCTACATGCCATCGGACTCCTGAGAACTTCGGCTATTTTCGACCAGTTTTGTGCGCTTGAAATGTGTCTTTATAACCCAATCGTGTTATATGCATTTTATACATCTTTAGTAGGGTAGCTTGGGGCAAGACGCCCCAGATAATTTATTTTGCTACATAACTTTTGTCCCACGTCACCTGGAAGGCCAAATTTGTGCTCAATGCGTTCTTTGGACATTTTACTTTAAATTCCACACCTCAAATTCATTCACTTATGATCGAACTCCTAGCTAGGAAGTGATTTGTGAAGCAACTGCTAATGGGGCATTTTGCCCCAACCCCAGGGCAAAACGCCCCACGGCCTGGGGCAAGAAGCCCCACACTCTAGATTAAAGAATAAACATGCTAGTTGACTTAAATCTTATATGAGAGGTCTGTTAGACCTTGGGAAGCACGGCACTGAAGTTAGCTCCTTCCATCCTATCAGGTGTTCAGCTATGACACTATTGTATGAGCAGGTTTTTCACCTGCCTCATAAGGCCAACTAATAAATTATTGCAATGGAAATGTTAACAAAATACTTCCTTTGCCATCCAGTTGCTGAGAAAATTACATATAAATGCATAGAAACTTACTGTTAGCCAGCTACCGAACATTAGGAAGTGGGTAGTCCGAACAACACATGAGGTAAAACGCCCCATGGAGCGTTTTGCCCCGCGACCTACTGGGGCGTTTTACCCCATCACGTAGTTCGGTCAGAGAACAACGCCTTGCACTCCAGCAAGGCATAATTTAACACGAACCAACCCGGCATTAAAAGCGTTAGATAAAGTTGTTCAAAATATATAAAAGTCGTTAACCTGATGTGGACGATAAAAGAACGCCATGATGCATAAGCTGACAACAAAACATAAAAATCACTCCAAAAACACATTTTTGGCTATATCTCCCTAAAGAGTCATCACAATTTCTTTCCAGTCTGCGCATATAATGATCATATAGTGCACGTTTTATAGAAGAGATGATGTTTCTCCAGAACCTTGCCAGTTCCGAGAAACATCGGTGAGGCGTTTTACCTCGGCGGGGCGACTTGCCCCGGTCTACCCTACACTAAAAATGTTTGAATAAGCCTATGGCATTTGACTTGAAGACCCATGAAAAGACCTGGGTCACCTTTTTAGCTGCATTCGAAATAAATCGCTAAGACCGCTTTGGCTTATATGATTTATATCGCTTTTCGAAACTTCTCTTTTTAGGGAGTTACAAGATGCGAAAACGCCCCACTCACGAAACCGTGACTGGGTTACCCCAGCCCTAACCAGGGGAAGCCTTTTGGGTGAAATAACTGTCAGAGGTAATCATATAACTTGCATGTCTTGAATGTTAGCAGCTCGTACATCTCAGGCAATTGATCAATATTTTAACCCTCCCTAATCACAGTCTCGTCGTTCAGCCGCTCGCTACTTACCATCATACAGGCGGTCTTGGTGTCCCCGGAAGGCCGGTGGCAGCGCGGCCCAGGCCCGGTAACCTCCCGCGCCATCCTGTTCTGACGCCACGCCTCGCGGAAGATGCCCACGTAGAGGCCGGTGGTGGCCGCCAGGGCCATCAGCACGTGCCCAGCCACCAGCGGGACAGCCGTGGCCGCCGGCAGGACGTACACCAGGTCACACTCGGCAGCCGCCGGCGTCCAGGCGTTCAGCTCGTCCACCAGTACGATCGAGTTGAGCAGCAGAGAGTACACGTAGATGATCACGACCAGCGAGAGAGCCCTCCGGCGCGACATCAGAGCGGGGTAGCGCAGCGGCAGCTTCACCGCCACGAACCGGTCCACCGAGACGACTACCAGCAGCAGGATCGACATGGTGTTGGTGGCGTTGGTGACAAAGTAGCGCGCCAGACAGGGCCCCTCCTCGCATCGGTACGACACGTCAAAGTAGAAGGAGATGTAGTAGGGCACTGAGAGCGCTGCCAGGAGATCAGCACCAGCCAATGCGACCACGAAGGTGTTGGTGGTGGTGCGGAGGGAGCGGAACCGCGCCACGGCGACCATGACCAGGAGGTTTCCGGACACAGCCGCCACGCACACGATGGCGTCCAAAGTGACCACGTACGGCGTCATCGCCGTGTAGCCGCCCAGGGAGCAGTTGGAGGGCGCCGGCTCGGTGGGAGGCGGTCGGCCCGAGCCCCACGGAGCGCCCAGCTGCATGGTGAGCGTAGGGGGAGCCTGGTGAGGTTGGAGAGACAGCTGCCCGCTGGATACGGCTACAGACGAGCGCAGTTGTCTTGCGGAGCAAATAGAGAGGCCGTTGTTCACTGCAGTACCAGCTGAAGACGAAGAGTCTGTCTCACGGCCACTGTGTCACTTGAGAGTGGCCGGCCTCCGATCACTCCAGAGGATAGCCGTTTGATTCACATAGTTCGTGGTCTGCACTGGGCCAGCCTAATTTAGCTGGAAACTGAAATGATAAGAAAACGTCCTACTCAAATAGCAGTCGTTTTCCGAGTCATTGCTGGTAGCATCGCTGACAGTACAGTACACAGAACTCACGCTGGTCTTGTGTTTGCTTCTTAGTCTCTTTTATCGGATCTTCAATGCCCTTTCACGGATTTAAACCCATCTTCAGGAAACACTTGAACTCTTCTGATCCACTACCGCAATCCCCGTTCGATATCCTCTCAAAATACTTGGAGAAGGACTCTCGGCCACAGCGACTCTCTCCACCTCACGTCGATGTCGACTCTGACCCCGCCGGTGCCGACGCGCAGCTGTCGGGTCCCGGTCGGCCGATAGCGACTATCGTTCTGCCGGCAATTACCGCACTGTTTGCGCAAATAGCCACACCATCAAACGCCGATGGGCAGCGCCGAGAGCGCGGCCCACGCAGCGCGTATACGGGCGGCGCCGGGCGGGGCAGACGGCACGCTGGGCTGTGGTATGACGCGTATAAAGAGACGATGGTGGGAAGAGTGCTGTGGAAGGGTATAGATAAGGCACATTAAACGTTATGCGCCAGGCGCGGCCATAGCGCGGGACGCGACGCCAGCGCCGCCTATCGGCAACGCCAGAGAACTAAGGTCGGTGAGAGCACGGATTTTGATGGGTGATAGCGCAGTGTGAAAAAATAGGAAAGTTACATGAAAATGTCGCTATACTACGGTATAGTTCACCATCTGAGCGACATATTTATGTATTTTTTATCCATGGCGGATAAAAATTGGACCCGGGATCTGGCCATGGAAGAAAAAAATGTTGGTCAGTGTAAGCACGGATTTTCGTGGAAATGAGCACAGTGTGAGAAAATAGGGAAGTTACATAAAAATGTCGCTATACTACGTTGTAGTTCGCTATCTGAGCAACATATCTATGTATTTGTTATCCATGACGGATAAAAATTGGACCTGGGATCTGGCCATGGAAGAGAAAAATGTTGGTCAGCGTAAGCACGGATTTTCGTGGAAATGAGCACAGTATGAAAAAATAGGGTAGTTACATAAAAATGTCGCTATACTACGCTGTAGATTACCATCTGAGCAACATATTTATGCATTTTTTATCCATAGCGGATAAAAATTGGACCTGGGATCTGGCCATGGAAGAAAAAAATATTGGTCAGTGTATGCACGGATTTTCGTGGAAACTAGCACAGTATGAAAAAATAGGCAGCTTACATAAAAATGTCGCTATACTACGCTGTAGCTCACTAACTGAGCAACACATCTCTGGCCTCTGCACTTTTTATCCATAGGAGAGAAAAATTCGACCCGGGATCGGGACATGGAAGAAAAAAATATTTGCACCACCAAATGAAATTAAGATACATCACTCCCGTTATATTTGTATTGAGTCTTTCATGAAACAATTTCGCTATACTACGGCAAACAGCATGACGTCTCGCATATATTGAGACATATTTTGACAATGCAATGTAGGTATAATACAATTTGGAATGTTCATAAACATTTTATCTTCTCCTGCCAAATCCCGGTGCCAATTCTCCCCGAATATTGGTAAAAAATACGTCAGGGTAAACGCATATTACTGAATTTAATTGCATTATATCGCATTTTTCAGTTTATCGTTAAGTCTCCACACAGGGACGTTTTCATCTGAAGTTTGGCCGCCGGAGCCACCGCGAGGCCTAGTTGCACGAGTAGCCGATAGTCGGCGCCACCGTCGCACTCGGCCGCAGCCAGTATACTGCCAAAAATGGAGCTATTATGATATCGCTCGTTGGTAACTAAGTGTGGCGTGCTTCATAAATGATCGCCGCATAGAGAAACAACCGTTTAATGAAGAAAATGACTTATATTTTACTCATAATAACAATCTGAACCCCAATGTCCGCTTCTATATGGAGTTTGGCGCATAACGACATGTTTTGTTTGCGTTCAATCGCTTAAATCACATAGAAAGTAAGATATGGGCGAAGGCTATTTAGTTTGGTAATATTAAAACTATTTCTTATGCCTATTTAATTTGTTGTATTCTTTTTACCGACAGCCTTACCTAAATAAAACAATTGGCAATAAAAGATACAGAGGAAAGGAAATGCCCACTGCAGTGCTCAAGCCTATCCTCTGCTGACGTGACGCTGCAGTGAGGGCCTCTGATTCCTAGTGTCAGGCTCATTGCTCCCATTGACAACCGTTCTCTTGACTCATGAAAAATAATTCCGATAATCGACACTTAATTGAGCATTCAGACCTTGTCCATATTCTCAGTGTAACACAAACACGGTGTGTTGGGAAACTTCATCGCTAAAGGCACCTCAGTTCGCTCAGCGCTCACATTCCGTTGACAACTTACTGAAAACTGAAGCTTCATAAAAAGACAACAGTCCAGTCCTCAGTATTGTGACAAAACATGACACCATATGGGTAGTTAGGTAGGTACAGCAGCACATGTTATCCCTCTAAGCTGTTGCCGTGTAGCACACATCACTCAAAGAGCCGCTGTGTGTTAGTAAGTGCACTTGGTACACATTATGCAATTACATAGTGTATTCCAGACTTCGCCAAATTAAACAGTAGTACCGTAACGTGCCACGCTGCAGTGTTTCTACTTTTGGTGTTCGGAATTATGTAAATGTTTGAGTTGCAAGTGGCCCTTCTCAGACGGTGAAAGCTGATACATAGTTGCAAACAAATCATCCGCCGGGATAGCGCTACATTTTCATAAGTACACATTGCTCTCCCCCGTTTCAGGAACTAACGCTACCAAGGAATAGAAAGCACTCGTACTGTAACACCATGCGTATCCCAACTGCTAATACTGTACAATCAGGGCCTCTAAATAGACGATCAGGATCTAGCCATCTGCCATTTTCTCTGTGAAACTTCATAAATGTCGTCCAGTCCAACATCAATTATATCAGCATTCATAATCACTTTTCGATGATACACTCGTTGTGACGATCCATCGGTCCTCAAAACAGTTTACATTTTGACCTCAATAGCACCGTCTATTTTTCACTCAGCAACCTGACGAAGTTATAATATCTCACGTTTCCATATACTTCGACAGAGCACACGCCCTCACCGCTAGCTCGGTGTTTCTCTCAGACGGTGTAGTCTCTCAGTGAGTGATCCGTCCAACCTGGCGGGCTCTGGACCACCACGGCGCTGACGCGGTGGCCCAGACCACCGCCGTGCCGACTCCGTCGCGCCCAGGAGCCGTGTCCGCCGAGCCACCCGGCCGGAACGGTTCCGGACAGCGCCGATTGCCTCACAGGCCGTGATATCGTCCGTAATGATTGCCTCAGAGTAGTCCGTATCGTCCGTGCCGATTGCCTCAGCGGGCTGTGTTTTTAGGCGGGCCCCATCACCCATTTTATGACAAAGGTTGGATCACGACTCACGAGCGCTGATAGTCATGGCCTCGACATCTTTCAGTCCGAAAGACAAGCGACTGTGACAGTCTCTCGTGGTTTGTTCACCTGTCGCGCGGCACATGTCCCTCACTCTCCAACCCTTCCCTGACAGACAGACGTATCCTCCCCTGTCGCCCCGGACGCATTCTCGTCAGAGCCCGCGGCCAGAGCAGCGCGTAGTCGCCGGTTTCAGGTCGCCGACACCCTGGCGGCGGTGGCCGGAACTACTGCGCCGCTCTAGTCGACACCTGAAACAAACAGACCCGTGTGTGAAAATGGTGCACAGTAAATGTACGATATTCCCGGGTTTGAAGTGCACTATGCTGCGCTCAGTAGCAGCCATCCACTCACTAGTCACTACTGTATAACGGCACTGTTTCATTCCCTGGTGTGCAATTTCGTTTATGATGATAAACGTTTATTCGCAGGTGGTTAGCGCATAAATGGAGCAACAAAGAAGGATTCCGTTTAATTTCATCATTTGCGTTGAGCTGCGACTAAACAGAAAGTTAAATGAATGAAAGAAGTGTGAGATTGCTTAGACTTGTGCCCGGCAGATTCATTCCTCGTGATTGCCGGTAGCAGACCCTTTACAAAACGCAATCATGGCTGCGTTTTGTAATTCAGTGTGGCACAATTAGTTATGTTCATGATTCGTTGCGTTTCGGGTTTGTGCTAGCCTCTGCAACTAGCGCAATGGCCAAACTAAGGTTCGATCGTCAATTATATCAAATCAGCCTCTAATCATATGTAGTCAGTTGATCGTTAAGTGACGTCACAAGGCGGGTGGTGACGTCACGAATCCCACTAGAGCTACGTCACACCGGATCCGTTGCCGTTCTCAGAAGGGTTGGCCCATACCGGACACTGAGTAACGGGGCACTTCTCAATAACCGCAAACGTCAACTTCACTAGACATGTCGCCCACTTTCTCCTGTGTGTTTTATGCATTGACATTGCCCAACCGGTCGACTTCAATAGAAGCGGCTCCTGTTTTCATTTCGATGAAGCCTCACTATCAGTTGGTGACCATGGCGCTATCAGACTCTGGCCGGGACGACCGTGGGGATGGTCGTGATCGGTTCGCGGCAGTGAACTTTCAAACCGGCGAGTGACATTCGCCGAGGCTGAGAAAGCGCCTCGCCGAGAGAAAAACCCGTTTGTTTGCGGTCCATTCGCTCAGCAACAGTTGAGCACAGAGTCACGCTTCAGCAGACACCGGCACCGGTCAGCTGCTTCGTGATCAGTTATCAGTGTCTGTATCATCATCCGCTGTCTAGGGGATACAGGAGAGAGACAAAGAGAGACAAAGCGATAAATCGCATAGCTAGAAAAAAGAGGAAGGTGCTTGGTAAAAAAGAGTGATAAATAGTGAGAAAGCGAGAAATAGGCATGGAAAGGTGGGACGCAGAAAGACAAAGGAGAATATCAGAGGACAGAGAGAGAGAAAGAGAGAGAGAGAGGGAGGGGGAGGGAGGGAGAGAGGGAGGGAGGCAGAGGGAGAAGAGAGAGAGAGAGGGAGAGAGAGAGAGAGGGAGAGAGAGAGAAAAAAAGAAAGAAAGAAAGAAAGAGAGAGCGAGAGAGAGAAAGAGAGAGAGAGAGAGAGAGAGAGAGAGAGAGAGAGAGAGAGAGAGAGAGAGAGAGAGAGAGAGAGAGAGAGAGAGAGAGAGAGAGAAAGAGTGGGGAGAGAAATGTAGAGAGATATAATACCAGCTCGTGAATTATGAGGCATTCTTCACGGATCACCTCGGTACCGTCTCGCCTCTGCCCGGCTAAAGTGCTGCTCTCTCCCTAAGAGGCGGGTCGGGATCACGGGGCCGTCTGCTACGGGTCACGTCGCCCCGCTGCCCCCACCCACTCTCCACGCTTCGGTGCTGCAGAGGAGAGAGAGGCGGAGAGGCTGGGAGAGAGCGGCGCGGTGGGTCAGCACAAGCCGAGATGGAGACTAGCAACTCTGACCGAGTACATACCTTTGTCAGACAGGTCGCTTATCAGCTGCATAGCTCAGCTCAACTGTCTGACAGTCTTATCCCCAATAGCGACACAGCTCGCCCTGTTGGACATCAGAGAGACCTCAAGACCTGAGTCCACCGTCAACTTACACCCTGCTGACACACGCCAGACATTCATCCGGCACTGAACGACGGATTAGAGAGGTCAGAGAGCTAACCTGTCTTCGCAGCAGGTGAACGTGATATGTATCCGATTCACAGACAAATATCAAGCATCTTTATTCTCTAACCGACGCCGTTTCCGGCATCGAATGTGCTGTTAGCCGGACAGTCACGCCCTACCCCAGGCCCCGCTGCATTGTCAAGGCCAGCGAGGCTGCCTAGCAGCAACCGGCCGCGCCGCCCGCCCCGCTGCCAACACAAGCAGCCCGCATAGCACTGACCCACCGCCTTGCCCAGCAGCGACCCGCTGACCGTTCAAAAGCTAACCCATCGCCCTCCTGGCACGAACGGCACGCCGGGTCAGTTGGGTCAGCGGCTGGCGCAGACTAACAGCTCGGAGTGGGACAGGCGGCGGCCAGTGGGGTGGGCGATGGCTAATGCACTGACCGACGTAAGACAACGCGGAACGCTCAATAGTCAGCCGCGCCCCAGTCAGTGCATTATTAGACGACTGAGGTCTGTCTATTGGTTCATTTTCGTCTACTGAGTCGGTATTATAAAGGCTGCGTCAGTAAGCTTACTATCAGGCAATGTTATGTCGTGTCCTGTCGGCTGATGAGTTGCTCTATCATCTGATTTAGTGCGCAGTCCTTTGTTTACATTTACTAGTATGTCTGATTCTGCTCTCTGTCACCTCACAATAATGTCAATGATTTGAAGTCATGAAATTTTGACGGCGTTGTCAGTCTGATGGCCGTTCAACGCCCTCCTATTGTCAATTCCCGCTTTGTTCGCCGCTCGACCGACCGGCATACCACACCTGGTACCGCCCGGGGCGACCCGTGCGCCGACGGACGGCCGACCAGCCGTTCCCGAGTAACGGGTCGGCTACAGGCGGCGACAGGAGCCGTCTTTGCAGCCACGTGAACGGAGGGATCCTTGGGCGGTGACTGTTCGGCAGTGGTTAATCTACACCTACTCATCCGGATGAGCAACATAGGTGTGAGCATTGAGAGCACACCTTGCAGTGACTCAACTCTCCCTCCTTAGTTCATACTTCAGCCCTAGCTAACCGACCCCGCCTTCTAACTCCACCTGACTGCATCGTGCCCAGCCCGACAGCACTCCCCGCGCACCCTCGCCGCGCCGGTCGTCACGCGCGACTGGTCACCGCCCTGCCCCCGGCCAAGATAACGTTACCGGACACGGCCGGCGCTGTCCGGACGACCACGCCCCGAGCAAAAACCATCGATCGACACCGTCATTTTCAGGTATTTACGCATGATTGATGATACAGGTGTTTCTGGATGCCAATAAGTGGCGAGGTGCTAAATCACGAAAATCTGAACCATGATTGTAGATTTTGGCCGGCAGGGATATGAAGGAATGCAATAAAGCAAAAGTGCCGAACAAAGAAATGCAACCGTGTATGCATCATACATACGTTGATAATGCCTTGGGGACTGTGAAGCTGATATGCGTATATCTAAAACCATTCAATGTATGACTTAAGAGTCATGTTACCTTTTCCTCAAGTTATAATGAATATGAAATAATATTTTCGGAGTTTCTTGAGTGATATATATTGAAAAATTGATAGCAAATATTTCGATACTCGTAGTGGTACCTTTTTCAATGCGAGTGATGCACAGTCCAACCAACAACAAAGCTCGCACTGTGCATCACTCGCATTGAAAAAGGTACCACTACGAGTATCGAAATATTTGCTATCAATTTTTCAATATATATCACTCAAGAAACTCCGAAAATATTATTTCATAAAACCATTCAGCCAAAAAAAAAAACAATCTCAATTATCTAAACGAATGACATGCTTACTGCAAGGCGATTGGATGGGATTGTCAGTGGTCCGATAGCTAAAGCCATAATTAATGAAATCGCGTCTATAACGGCATATTCATTAGTATTTTCAACAGCCGTTTCCGATATTTATTGGCTGGTCTGTCTGCGGCCACATCCAGGTTCAATAGTTTCCGATGGCCCACGAACCAGTTCCAGTTGGCGATTATTTACCGCTGGGTTTGCCCGTTTTCCCGGCGATAAGGACCGCTAGTTCCCGGTGGGTTTGTCCGTGTTGCCACGCCCCGAGCCATGGATGACCGCGGATACGACCAGGGAAAACAGCAGCGGGTGTGGGCTGTGGACGACTGAGGGTGTGGGGTGTGAATGACCACTGGTGTGGGCGGTGTATAGCCAAGGGTGTCGCCAGTAGGTCGCCCTCGGACAGGGGCCGGAGCACTGTCCCACTGACCGGCCACCGCCCCTCTGTTTTGTCGGTGCCGCGCGCGTGACCACCGTGCCACTCTGTGCCACCGTGCCACTCTGTACCGCCGTGCCGCTCTGTGCCGCTGTGGTGTGCCGCCCTCTGCCGACTGCCGCGGTGACCGAGATGCACACAATGGACAGCCCTCCCCTCCCTCACCTCCCCTCTCATACGAGGTCCCTGTTGGGGCGCGCCTTCCCTTCCCCGCTGATGATTCTAATACGGCGAGAGCCGGAAAATTCAAGCCTCCAGTTCCCAACAGATGGCATTGGAAACACACCTTAGCATGTCTACTCAGCATTTTTGAGTCCGTAGCTAAGGAAGGTTTCATCAACTTCATCGAGAAGCGGCGTTCCATCTGTTGAATAGGCCAGCAGGCGCGGCCAATCCGGTCGTTCCAGCGCCATATGGCAGTTGATCGCTAGCTAAGGTTCGTTAGCCCTCGATGGCCTATTTCCCGGAGCCGCTGTCGGGTCGCTTGGTATAACTGTGGCGTGGCTCCACCATCTGTTGTGTTAGCCGACAGCATGCATACTGCTATAGGCACTGTCTGAATATCGGCGTGTGGCTTGACCCAGTCTGTATATCGGTGTATAGCAGCAGGCAGCATGCTTATACCGCTACGTACTGTCTGAATATCGCTGTGTGGCTCGACACTAGTCTAGATATTGGTGCAAGGTTTGACACTTACCGGTATAGTTAGTTATACCGTTTTTTTTTGTACGGCAGTTGTTTGACCTTGTTCGTTTGACAATTCGATTTGGACTTCATACGCCCCGGCGTGATATTTAGTCAGACACGGTAGCAAGACTGGTGTGGAGCCTTTACCGAATAACGGACACCACCTATAGATTTGCCAATGAGCAGTTGATAGTAATCGAGAGCTATAAGGACTGATATATGCTGAAGCCTTGAAATGCTGAATGATGCAGGGCTTAGCACCATGATAGTTTCTGAAATAATGCACACAAGTCCCTTCATACTTACAAATTTATATGTGGCAAGGGATAACAAAAGATTAAATAGTTTCTGCCACAGATAGAACATGTATGACATCGCGTGAGCCTATATGTATAAACACAACTATTTCAGATCCAGACTAAATTTAGACTGCTGATAAGTTATTCAAGGCACTTGTCATGGACTAATTACGGAGCGAGCGAAGCGAGCGGAGTCTCATACTGAATTAAGGGAAAATCCTGAGTATGAGCGGCCGGCCGGCCGGCCGTGGGGACGCTCTTCAAAAGCTAATATCTTAGGAACGGGACATCCGATTGACAAGCGGTCTTCTTTACTGAATGTCACTTGGACGTAAAAGTTATGTGGTGTGATGGCCACCATGCGTTCTTGCCAACTACCGCACGTGGCGCGTGGTAAAGTTGGACATTTTTTAAGAACCCCCAAAATTGCAACCTCAATAACGGCACAACGGTTGGGCCGATTGAATTGAAACTCGGTACACAGTTAGGTCTCCATCACATAATTCATCTGCATGTGTTAAGGTTGGGGTGCTACAGCACGTGCGCACGTGCAGGGGGCGCTCCCAGATCTCGAGAACGGCCTGGCCGATTGCGCTCAAATTTGGTACACGGTTGGGGACCAGTTAGTAGGGTGCCGTGCAAAAGTCAGTTTGGACCCCGCTTGCACGTGCGCACGTGCAGTGTGCCGCTTCCAGATCTCGAGAACGGCTAGGCCGATTGCGCTGAAATTTGGAACATCGCTAAAGACCGATTAGTAGGGTGCAGTGCACAAGTTAGTTGGAGGTACCCCCTCGCAATTTCGCACGTGCAAGGCCCATCCTCTCGCTCGCTCCGTTGGTCGCCCAAAAGGCGTTTTACTGGTTATCAACATGGTGTTCCGTTATAGGCCTGCGATATCCTTCATCGGTTTCTTTCTTCTGGGCAGCAGTAAATGGCTAATCCTTTCCCTGGATGTCACCTTTGTAACGGGATTAAGTCCGTAAGCCGATTAGTAACCGCAAGACTATCATGGCCTCCCCACTTTACAGGGTGATTGCAATTATGATTGAACGGTGGGAAAGAAGGAAATTATTTTGCTCTTCCGAAGCCCAGACACATGCTGGACAGTGGATACCCATATGCCAGCATATGTTTTATGGAGTTTTAACAAGTTTGCTTGCTTTGAAAGTTGTGACTTTGTCGCATTATCAAAACATCAGAAGAAGCAGTTAATGCAGCCGTTAATTGAAAATGGTTTCTATGTAGTTCCACGGCCGTCTCTCCGTACTATTTTAGCGATAATATACCTCCGCATGGCAAAATCCCGCTATACAAAAGCGCATTTCCAAGATTGCATTGCCCTTGTAGCGAAACAAGGCAATTGTTAAGTCCTTGACAGCGTGGAGGAATTATGATAATCTGTCCGCGAATCGAGGTAATTTTGAGCAAACAGGCCGTCACATAAGCGTTAACCGCATGTGTTTAGGTAACATAATCATTGAGTCCATATGCGGAGCTTTCACATGATTACCCACTTAAGTAAAATATGTCTCCGGTTAGCCGGAGCCCGCGGAGTAAGCCAGGTTCCATGAAGCTGGTTATGTGCTCACGCACATGATGTCGCAATAGCTTATAGCTGCACGGTTCACCTTCCCACTGCTCAGTAGAGTGGGACGTCTCGGTCTTTGTAATTGGGCAGCAGCAGACAAGAGGCAAGTACCGCTTGCCGAGGAAACACGGATCGAATCCCACACATTGGTTCATTAGCAGGTGGGACGCTGCTCTGAAGATTGTAAGATTTTCAATCTTGGCATAGCAGTGACGTAAGTTAGCGGGGCGATCTCTGCCCGTCGTAAGACGATTTGTATGCGCCCTTCGAAGTCGAGGTGCATGGGATAAACCTAGGCCATCACAAAGCGAGAAGGTGAAATGGGTGAGCCCAGCCATCACAAACCGATTAGGTGAACGAGGTAACCCCAGCCCGTTGTGATCCGTATGGGTGAGCGGGTGACCTCGGTCGGGGCGGCGTCACCGTACCGAACCGCCGGCCTTGGTCATCCCTGGCCGGCTGATGGGTGACGAAGTCGGGCACGGTTCCGGTCCCGCGGACGCGGCTCCGGTGAGCCGGCCGCTCTGGCTTCCACCCGTCTGAGCAGCTCCCACGGCTAATCTGGCCGCTGAGCGGCACCACAGACTCACAGGGTCGGAGCCGAGTCCGACCGACCGCCGGGGACGGCCCCGCTGTCGGTGTCCCTTTCAATGGCACTTCAGAGCGGCTTTAAAGTGGAGTGACCCTGAGACTGTTTGAACTGGAATTCCACCGGAGTGGCCCTGACGGACCGCTAAATCACAGAAGTTCTGTCAAAGAAACCGTTCAAGGAAGAAATAGACCACCCGCTAAAACAAGGCAATTCTGACATTGACGAGCCATAATACATTCACTGGGAACCTGTGTGGCACCTGGGGCATTTCCTGGACTGGTGCTTTTGGCACAAATGTGGTGCTTTGTTATCTGTATCAATTAGGACAAGAGCAGAGAATCAATTGTTTCCATGTGTTGAAAAATGTATTTAATACGTCAATAATTTTATAGCGTAAAAATATTCAAGTCAAACTATATAATATAGGTATGTATGTACATCCTTGACGTTGCTGATAATATGATTTGAATAGACTGAAGGTATATACGTATTACATAAGGCATTCATCCCTTTGGCCGTTCTGGTCCTAGTTTAGTTACCTACTCTCTCCGGGTTGTTCAATGAATGCATGACTCCACAGGTGTATGTATGTACGACCCACTCTCTCTGATAGTACTGACCTGCTGTCCGTCTACTGACGATGCGCAGCTGCCGTGTCGGGAGCCGACCCGGTGTCCCGGCTGACAGACAGTGGCCTCCGCCGGAGCGTGCAGACCACAGAAGAGCAGCCGACCGGCGGCGTGCACCTCCTCTCTGTCCAGAGCGCGCTCGCAGCTGGCGCAGCGCAGGCACGCCACGTGGTAGACCGAGTCGGCGGTGGGCCGCACGCCGTCCTGCGGGTACACCGTGTCCTCGCAGCGCACACAGAGCGGGTACCAGCCGTCAGAGTCGGTGCCGAGCGCGGCCAGCGCGGTGGCGGCGGCGCGGCGCGAGCCGGAGGGCTTCCCGGCTGCCCGGTACCGTCCCCGTCGGTCCACCGTCCATGCGTCGATCGAGACACCCGAACGGGAGTCGGTGTCGGGAGCTGGAGGCTCCTCTGAGCGGTTGTCGGGCTCCTCGAACTTGGATCCGAGGTCGTCCCAACTAGCCGGGTAGCCTCGCACCGTGCCTCCCAGCACAGTGTACAGGTCTGCCTTGCGGAGTCCACTCATATCTCCACTCTCGAGAAGAGCCTGTTTGAAGGCGAGGAATGAGTCGGGCAGCGCCGAGCGAGCCTGTAGCTCCTCCAGTCGGCGCACGTTGTGTACCGTCAGAGCGGCGGAAGGCACTTCCACTCCAGGAGGCGGACAATCGCCCTGGCTGCTGCCTCCCTCGCTGCTGGCTCTCTCAACTTCCTCTCCGAAGTAGAAGTGTTTGTCGACCGTGGTGGCTGCCGATACTTTCCGAGTCGCTGTTGGACTCTCAGGGACAGCAGGCTCTTCCTCTTGCTCCTCCTCAGAAGAGGCGAAGTCAGCCGGTGAGACGCGCTCACTGACAACAATGAGGAACTCCTGGCTGCACTCCCGCTGCTCTTTAGCGGGGATGTAGCAGTAGCCCGACTCCTCTGAGATGACCGTAAATGATTCACCGGAATCCTCCTCAGTTGCAGCAGCGGCGCACGCCTCCGACTCTCCGCCGTCACTGGCGCCGCACCTCTCGCCCGCCCGCTCCGCGCGCGACTCGCTCTGTTCCGAGACGGCGACCCGCTCCGAGCCGCCGTCCGTGACGTCACTAGCCCGCTCCGAGCCGCCGTCTGTGACGTCATCGGACCGCTGCGGCTCCCGGGCGCGGTCACGGGTCGCTGCCTTAGCGTGGCTCTCTCTATCCGAACGCGGTGTCGCCTCGCTTTCTGACCCTTCCAGACCGGAGTCGTGAGCGTCGCTGCTCGCCGCCCAGTCGCCGGCGAATGCCGCCGGTGCGCTGATGACGTAGCTGGGCTCGGCGAACAGCTGATTCTGGTATTGTTCTGCCAGTGACAGCCGGTAGTGGAGGCCGGTCGGTGGAGGCGGTACCGACTCGACACCGCTCCGCTCACTGTAGCTCGACGCTGCCGACGAGGGAGCCGGACTGGCGTCGGCGTCGGTCTCGATGTCAGAGGTGGATGTGCAGGTGGCGGCGTCACTGGTCGACGAGCTGCGCCTGGGTAGGGGTGCTGCTTTCGGAGAGGGGAGGTACCGCACTACCTTGGCCTCCTGCCGCAGGTGGCGGTCGCGGTGGTGAACCAGCTGAGTGCGGCGGCGTGTGCGCTGCGGTCGCCGCGGCAGATCCGGTGACCCGCTGCCGTCGACCTTTAGCGTGACCCGACCGCTGGCGAAGGTCACCAGAGAGGCGTCCCCCGACTCCGAGCGGGGGCTGGGAGCGCGAGCAGGGGTCGGTCCCACGCCGGCAGGCAGACTTTCTGGCCCTCCGCTGATGCGAACTATTGTCACGTTCGACATCTGAAACATGAAAGGAGATACGGGATGAGAATGTAGCATAACTATGAGAATGTGTCATAACTAGACCTTTCACTACATAGTCTGTAAAGAGAAATGGGCTATTTGAATGGAATGCCGATTGTTGGCATGTTGATTGGCTCTCTGGAAGCTGCCTGATAAACTAATGATTTGTTACATAGTTTTAGGGGCTTATCTGTTTCAACAATCAGCATTTTGAATCATCCACGACGTTTCATTAATTTAGACGAATGAAATCGTAAGCGCACAAAGTCGAGCTCCTATAAATTTTTGAGATTTTCTTCTATCGCTTCAACCTAAAACCTAGGTTTTGAAACTGAAGATACATCTTAGTATTTCGTCACAGCAATGTAAAGGCATCATTTTACCATAATTGGTGCGGCATTTCGGAATTCGTGAGTCGGACATTCTCCTTGATGCCGGCCCGTTCCCACGATATTCGCTATTCCACGCTGGTGATGTTCAGGAAATGAGATATAGCAGACCGGTAATTGTCTATTGTTCAAGTCGAGTCGAACGGAAACGATCGTGCGCGGTATATAGCGTAAAATAGCCTCTATACGGACAAAATAGGATCTCTGTTTCAACAACTTACTACCAGCCCCATACAATAGTAAGAGTTTATCACACCTGAAGACCCAAGAACGGCACTATAACGACGCTCCGCTGTTGGCATTGTTCCATAGAGCTTAGCTCCCCAATATACCCAAGTGGCCATACCGGAATGCTGTTATAACGGTTGTACGGTTATTGGTCGCGCCGGGCCGCGCGGCGGCGGCGCGGGACGCGCTGTGCGTGCGCCTGGCACTTATGCTGTACCGCTGTGTCTCCGTCGCAGAGCTGATGCTGGGCAGTATAGGCTGCGGAGTAAACTGGGACTTCTACGGCTGAGCATCCGGGCGACGGTGGTCAGAGGTCAAGTGCGTAAAAAACAAAACTGCACGGCGGTAAGCATTTGCTTCGAACTTTTGATATAGGTGATAAGTGTATGCCAATAATTTTTATGTGGGTCGTCCCAGGTCCCTGGGTGCCAGGTACTAATTGTGCTATTGATGGACCGGTGTCGTATGTGGTGCGCCTAGAAGACGGAAGATGCTGGAGACGTCACATAGATCAACTTCGTGAAAGGGGACGAGAGTCAAAAGAGATCGATCTCCTAGTCGGCGGCGCTGACGGAGCTCACACAGCTGCCTCTGGCTGGCTGCCGACTGCCGCCGCGCCGCCGCTGCGTTGAACGCGGCCACTCGCTGCGATCACGCCCAATAACCGCACAATAGTGGACTAGCAAAGCAATGTGTGAATTTTACTTTCGGAAGATCAGAAATTTCGATTGAAAGATAATAAGCTGAACCCAATAGCCTCGTGATGCTAGGGTGCTTGCTGGTTGTTATACCATGTAAATCTGGCCGGCTTGGGCGTACCTACCTAATTTAATGCTCTGCGAGGCGCCATTATGGAGATATAGGTATTTACCGAACTTGATGCTTGGTAATGCATTCAATAGGATGCGTAGCTAGAAACGACTGCTTAGTAGTCCCCCAATAGACTACGAGTGTCTGCCCAATGAAGTATAGGTATCATAGAGAGACCTCTCTCCCCCTCCCTGACCTCAAGACGGCACCAGCACCCGACATGCTGTGCTGATTCGGCGCACCACGAGGTGGCGCTCGCTGTTGGATTTAGCGGAACGGAGCCACAGACAGGGTCTGGTGGGCTCTGCCACCTACCGGTCAGGTCTCGAAGCAGCCAGTACGAAATCAGTCCACCTAGTGGCGAGTCTCCGAAGCAGTGGCGGCACAGATGTCTCTGTCAACAACCATTGGAGCCGGGTGCCTTTACGACTGGATAGGTACTTGTGATTGTGAAATGTGAATCCGATAGGGGCCATTGGGATTTGAGAGGCCTATGGCGATCTAAGAGGGCCACACCACATGCTTCCATCGTTGATCATTCAATACACACATTGATCTATCCGCGGGCCCTCTGGGTCTTAGGACTTGAAACTGGTCGAGAAAAGGCATTGGGCAAAATAGACTGTTAAACATTCGATTGTTAGGGGTGGCAGGGGAAAGGATTTATTTATAACCGACAGGCTCATCTGAGCTAGTCTGGCTATTGACACCTGGAAGTTCCTTTTTTAATGATTTCTCTATAGCTCGGTGCTGCCAATATGCACTAGCTCCAGGAACACCGGCGAGCTGAATAAGGCTTCGCAGGGGCCAACCACTAAGACCAGTATAACGACTTTTGGGGCGACTAACGGAGCGAGCGAGAGGGTGAGCTTGCACGTGCGAAATTGCGAGGGGGTACCTCCAACTGACTTGTGCACGGCACCCTACTAACCGGTCTCTAGCGATGTGCCAAATTTGAGCAGAATCGGCCCAGCCGTTCTCGAGATCTGGAAGCGGCACCCTGCACGTGCGCACGTGCAAAATGGGGCCCAACTGACTTTTGCACAGCACCCTACTAACCGGTCCCTAACCATGTGCCAAATTTGAGCGCCATCGGTCCAGCCGTTCTCGAGATCTGGAATCGACCCCTGCACGTGCGCACGTGCAGCAGCGCCCCAACTCTGGCACATGGATATGCAGTGCCTAGTGGGTGCCTACCTACATACATGCCAACTTTCAGCGCAATCGGCCAAGTAGTTACCGAGATATTGCAACAATTACAAAACGGACACCTCTTCGTTTTGCACGTGGCACGTGCATAAGGGGTCACCCACATGCATCGAGAATAGTCCAATACTTGGTAGAAGGAATGAAGCTATCCTACAAAAATTACCGCATGTAAATCGGTCAAGTGGTTGCTGAGATATAAGCCTCGCAAAAGCGTGACCACGGCCGGCCGGCCGGCCGGCCGCTCATACTCAGAAACTTCCGTTAACCCGCGCCCTGCTGGGGGGGGTGTTTGAACACCCCCCCTTGTGGTTTTTCGCGAATATCTCAAAAACGGCGGCGCGGAGCGCCGCCGTTTTTGGTACACCTTATCATACATCAATTCTACACATGTTGTGAAAATTTCAGACCAAGGTCATTCAAGGTCAGGTCACCAGGTCACTTGAAGTGACCTCACCTCATAAAAAGTTTCAATGTCTGTCATAGCTACACCGAGTGACCGATCGCTTTGAAACTTTCAGCGATTGCTAAGAGCAATAGCATGTACAAAATGTATATCTCAGAATTTTGATATCGATGACCTAAGGTCAGGTCAATTTTGCGACCTCCCCATTATAAGTCAATGGGAGAAAATTGAAATGAGCCTCTTTTGGATGAAAGACATTATAAACACTCCCAAACACCGAATTACAAGTGGTTTAGACACACTGAACATGAAAATGGTGTCCGTGACCCTTGTTTATGCCCTGAGGTCATCTTAGGTCACGAATGGTATCTAACAGTTTTTCGCAAATAACTTTTGATAGAGGCATGCTAGAGCGATGAAAACGCCTTAGATGTGTTCAGCTCGACGATACGGATCGACTGATATGCAACATGACCCTTTTCGGTCAGGTCATGACCTTGACCTGAGGTCAAATTTTCAAGTTGACCTTTCAAGGTCAAGTTATAGTTCATTCGATGCGTCTTGACGAGAGGAACACGATGCCGGTAAAAGTAAGCTCGTACAGGGCTTGGGTCAAAAGTTATTGCAGAAAAACTGTTTCCAAAAAAATCGGCTATTTTTGCAGTTTTTGCCCCCTGCAGGCAAAACCGTTGACGTTAGGTCAAATCTGAGAGAATTACTCAGAAAGGGCGTTAATAGGGCTATCGAATGCGCTTTTCCGCGGCGCTGTAGCTCTATTTGTTCCCGAGTTATGCGTTGGCTTCTTGGAAATTTTCGCCATTCGACCTGGAAATCGGCGAAATTTTGCCTTCAATGACCTCTGGTGACCTGACCTTTGACCTGACCAAAAAATTGACCGAAGTGATTTCCTCATTAGTTTTGACGCCCTTTCGAACGCCGCCTTCCGCGTATCGCTACGTGGCCCAGGAGCCGAGTTACAAGGGGGGTGTTCAAACACCCCCCCCCCCCCCAGCAGGGCGTGGAAATCCAGGACCCCCAGCCGGGCGCGGGTTAATCTAACGAAAGACTACGCTCGCTTTGCTCGCTCCGTAATAAACCAGTATAGCGCCTTTTGCGGCGACTAACGGAGCGAGCGAGAGGGTGGGCCTTGCACGTGCGAAATTTCGAGGGGGTACCTCCAACTGACTTGTGCACGGCACCCTACTAACTGGTCTCTAGCGATGTGCCAAATTTGGGCACAATCGGCCCAGCCGTTCTCGAGATCTGGAAGCGGCACCCTGCACGTGCGCACGTGCAAAATGGGTCCCAACTGACTTGTGCACGGCACCCTACTAACCGGTCCCTAACCGTGTATCAAATTTGAGCGCAGTCGGTCCAGCCGTTCCCGAGATCTGGAAACGACCCCTGCACGTGCGCACGTGCAGCAGCACCCCAACTCTGGAACATGTATATGCAGTGCCTAGTGGGTGCCTACCTGCATGCCAACTTTCAGCGCAATCGGCCACGTAGTTACCGAGATATTGCAACAATTACAAAACTGACACCTCTTCGTTTTGCACGTGGCACGTGCATAAGGGATCACCCACATGCATCGGGAATAGTCCAATACTTGGTAGAAGGAATGAAGCTACCCTACAAAAATTACCGCGTGTAAATCGGTCAAGTGGTTGCTGAGATATAAGCCTCGCAAAAGCGTGACCACGGCCGGCCGGCCGGCCGGCCGCTCATACTCAGAAATTTCCGTTAATCTAAGGAAAGACTACGCTCGCTTCGCTCGCTCCGTAATTAATTCAAGTGACTACGTTACGAGTAAGTTTAGTTATTTTCTGAACGCCATTTATCGGCCTTTGCAGTATTCTTATGGCTGAAACAGACTCTTTCCGCATTCAGGAAATCGCTTGCGAGAACCTATTCAAATATATTATAATTCTGCCTGCATCAATCGCATGCGGGAGGTGCGTGCGATTGTCGACTGATGCGAGCGTACTTTCAAGTATTTGAATAGGCTCTCGCATGCGGTTTGCTGACTGCGGAAAGAGTCTGTTTCAGGCTTTAGCCTCTCTTTGCGCTTTGCAGCTATGCATGAATTGTCTTGCAAGGAGTATCTTAAGGTATCTAAAATATAAGGACACGATTTCTCATATATGATATCAATTTTTCGATGGACGTTCTGCCAGGACGAGCATTTCGAGTAATCATTATGCCATGTTCGCTGTTCTAGCAGTTTCGCCACACGGAGTGCCGCTGTTATGAACGAGTCGCTGTTTTCTTTTACCGTGTGACACTATGTAGACTTTCTGTGTCTCCTTATGACACGTCAGCACCGCCACCGGGCGACGACAGAAACCGTGTTTGTGTTATGGAATCATCACCGTCTTAGCATTGCCCCTTTCACATCTTCCCAGTGTCAAACAGACCAGTTGATCTCAGCCCAGATTTCAGTCACCTTTTCTCCTCGCTGCGATCCCTTCTCTTGATAAGTCATTCAAACCCTCAAAGAAAAAGTAAGCTCTTTAGAAAACAAATAAGTGGTGGCACATGTCATGCGTCAATCACTTGTTTAAATCTGGGATCTTTCTGATCCTGTTTTTATTCCATATGCCTACATCTCCCTCAACTAGTGCTTCAATTCAAAGTGCTGCTAACGTGACGTGGATATAAGCGTAGAGCGTTTAATCACTTTATACTGTATTCATGTGCGCTTCACTGCAAAAATGATGTAAAATATTTTTTTTTAAACCGTCTAGACAAAGATATCACAGTTCAACAAAGTTCGACCATGTTTGCCATTCCGTGTGCTTCTTTTCTTGTAACAATTTGCAAGTACAAACAGCTAACAATGGCTCGCAGATTAGGCAACAGAACCTCTCACATCTCACGCATCACGGACACAACAATTGGAGGCCCACCTTGTCCGGCCGCGTCGGAATCCCGCATCTCCGAACACAATACAGCTGATCGCAATGCTACCAACACACAGCGTGCCCTGAGTGACGACCGAGTCGAATCCATCCGTCTCATGACGCAACCGCCGCCCGTCCGACTTTCGTAACGCGCGCCGGACGTCGTCGTCACAGCGCCACGCTCGTCGACATCGTCACTGGCGACAGGCGCCGCCACGCGAACCAGACCGTGCGAAACGCGGTCACTGTTTAGTGTTTGCAATGCACGGCGATGGGTGGGGATGGACAGAGCAAGTTGGGTGATGGGCAATGTGGAGTTGCTGGAGCAATGCATGTGCAACTTTGCACTTTGCACGGTGTCATGAGCTTGCTCTGTTAAGGCATGAGAGCACGCATCATACTTTCTTGCGTGCGAATGAATGCAGTGATCTGAGGCGCTGAAGGTCTAGCAGATCACTTCAGACCAGCCTGAAACCGACCGGTAAAAACACGTCGGCCCCCGTTATTGGCCGTCTGAGGTGAAATATGGCGTCTATGGGGCGGCGGCCCTGGCGCCGGCGCGACGCCGTGGCCCGCCCCTAGGGTGAGGATCACAGGCACCGGACGCCTGATAAACGGGACCGGGGGAGCCTGATTGCCGGTCTGTGAAGAAGCGAGATTTCGGTCTACTGTTCACTGGCATTACGCAGCCGCCAGCACAGAACTGAAGGCATACCGAGCGGCAAAAAAAGCGCTGACGGTATGACCGGAGCTGCCAGAGCGGTGACGCGGAGGCACGCACACAAAACCAAAGGGTGACGACAGACAATCCAGAGGGTATAGTATTGCAGTATTGGACAGTTACTATTGTGCTCATGTGCAGTTCCCCACCGATTTTGATGTAGCTCCATATAAAGCCTCCCTACATCTACATCTGTAGACGTAGATGCAGAAAGACGCAGACGTGGATTCCTACATCTGCCGCTTCATTTATACTCGTTTCAATTACGACCCTCCAGATAATCTTAGCAAACCTCCAGGTACTCCAAACTCCAGAGTCCATGAACATCCCTCTCGTCTCCCTTTCAACACGGAAGGAAGCACCGCGGTGTGCAGGAGCCGAGGAGCGCCTCCGGCCGTGACAGACGGACGGGGCTCCGACGTCGGGGCGCGGAAGTCTGACGAAAGTCGACGCGTCTTGCGGCGGGCGCATTCTGACCTGGCGCCCGTCCTAATGAGGTACTTTCACACCATGGCCACCGACGCAGAGTTATGCAGCCACGGCAATGGGGAGGCTGCGCCGACTGCTAAACATTCATTGGAAGGACAGGAAATAAAATCCAGAGATAGAGAGATAGAGATAATGGGAAAGTGTCGCATGTAATGAGAATGTAGCTAATGCTGGGAGACGGTGACTAAGAAAAGGAGCAGACACCGTCAAAAATAGAAAGAGAATGTGATCCTACCAGAAATAGGAAATTATGCCTGAGACAGGAGATGACCCCGGGATAATGAAACGCCGCTCTAAAGTTCGATATAAGACGATTTCAGAGGCTGGGTGCCGTACCAATGCGAGGGAAAGTGATGAGATGGTAGAGATAGGAAGGGAGAAATGGAATGATGGAGAGAGGGATGATGCGAGGTAGGAATTAGAGAGTACAGTTAACTGCTAATACGGGTCATGGCCACTCAGATAAGACTGTTGTTTGGCTAAGATTCGGTTAGAACGAGCAATCAAAATAGAACGCGGACTAAGATACGCCACAATAGGAAGTCCAGCAAAGGGATGCACATCACGAGCGGCATTATACGCATGCAGTTGCTTATGGAGAGCTCACGAGAAGAGTCCGTACTACAAGCAACGTTCGTGAAAGGCGAGCCGATCTCTCCTCTCTCACAGCCCGTGACCCGGCCGAATCCTCACAGCTCCCACATCGCCCGCATCCTGTGACGTAACCTCCACTGTGAACGCTCGTGCCCGGTTTGTGTCCTGTCACTATTAGTGCCGATCCCCGGCGGCACGGCGTGTCGTCGCGCCGGCTTTCGCGCTACTAATGGCGGCGGGCGGAGGCTCTCCCACGCAGCTGGGAGCAGCCAGACGGGCCACGTGCCACCTACTCCAGATACACTGGGAACGGGCGCCGCTAAACAGCCCGCCCGAGTCGTAAACCGACACCAAGTGAATGCTCCATATGCGACGCGTCGAAGATGCGCCAGAGGTGAGCATTGTCCCCAATACACGGCAATTAGGTTTACGAGAAAAGCAGCAGAGGTTAATTATTTGGGAGAGAAAAGTATACATGAGTACCTACCTATTTACACATGTACACGGAGCGCTGATTATTATTTTTTTGTTATTGACGAGCTGATTTTTGCGATGAGATAAAAATACATATTCTAACGTGCACGGTGTATTTTAATTGAAAAATTACGTAATCTGGTTAGTGGTTACTGCGTCCGACTCTAATATGCCCGCATACGCACTATAATTCATTGTCAATGTAATTCGTATTTGATCAGATTCGACACGATTGAAGGTGTGAGAGTCTGTGACAGCAATTTCTTATTGGATGCACTGAAGTTGGCGTATTGAAAATCGATCGATGACTTCTGTTGCTACCACCCTCCTTTATATTGAATGGTTACAGTGCACCACTAAACGTATGGTAAGTGACAATGAGCGCCGGCCGTTTATAAACAGCCTTTGTAGCTGGTCAACAAGCCAATGTAAAATGGGCAATGAGACATAAGCCACAGTGAACAGGCTGTGGCATTACCAGCACTGCCATATCTTCAATCTCTTTTCAGAATTTTGAATTTAATTGAGGCTTCTACGACAAGAAAAAGAAAATAAAGAAAATGTAAGGAGATCACTGTCACAAACATGGCTATGTTTGATATCAAAATCCGTCCAAAGCCCTTTACTTTTACTGACAGCGTACAGTAGTTAATCTATGACCATTGACCAGTGCTGACGAATATAGCTCATGCCTCTCGGGCACGGTAGGGTTTATTTGCCAGCCTACTGCCATGGTAACGCACCTGACGCACCTCACATTACCCAACGGCCGGAACACTTTCATCCTCCTCCGGCCCATCGGGTCCGTTTAGAATCACGCATAAAACACGGCCCTGAATGCTGCCTGATTCCCGGCCGTGTATTAGTGTAACGACGCTAGTCCGGCCGGAGGCAACCACTCGGAGCCGGACTTGGTAAAAGTACCGCCACCTGGCACATTACAGCAGATCGCCCGGCCGTAATGTCATGTTTTCTCCGCGCCGCGCCGGGCGCCAGAGCAGCAGAATGAAGACCGATCACGCCGCGCCGTGACTAGAAGCTGCGCAGGGAATGGTGCAGACAAAGCGCGCCTCTTTCTCTGAACTTTCGGCGAACGGGAGAAGATTCGTTGGAGAAGCAGTGGATACAGGCTTGTATTCTAGCGAATGGCAAACTAATCACGCATCATGTTACACTCATTTACCCGCTAGCTAGTGTGACGTCCATCATGTGCTAGTTACGTCATAAGATCCCACACATCAGTAGTATCCTCTGTCAAGCAGCTTGGCTCCTATTGTCACTCCAGCGGTGGTGTGTGACGCCGGATCCGCCCCGCCCCGCCACACAGCCCGGTCGGGTCGTCGGAACCGGCGTCCGCCCGTCAACTATGCAGTTATTGAGACAACTGACGCGTGGTCTGCTCCGCCCCGACAGGGCATCGACCTCGCCAAAGAATCGACAGGCTGTCGCGAAAGGCAAGAGGGCGCTGTTCCATTAGATGATCCTTGCTATTGTCTGTCATTGGGCTATCTTCACGCTGATGAATCGTGTGTGTTTTAAATTTGCAAATGTCAATTGTTATGCTGATTGTGAGAACTATCATCGATCTACAAGAATGCACAACGGTTGCTCTTTTTATTCACGGAACCGTATAAGCCGTTAGGTAATTGATAATGTTTTTCTATAGATAAACAGTGAAGTTGTTTGGTAACGATGTTATGAGGAATAGGAAAACGTTTCTGCTTATCTATAAAATTGCTTTTGCTTACACTTTGTTAGGTTTTACGTCTCTGGAGCTGTTTTTGCCCATAGGTAGTTCTTTTAAAACATTGGTCCGCCATTTTTTAACTAATCAAAATATAGGTAGAGCTTCAAAGACGTCTCTGCTCTCTAGTGATGCCTTTTTGTTTTTGATTTATATACATACCTACGTTGGCAGTTTTTCATTAATTATACAAAGAGCTTCCGAGACATAAGTATTTCAATGTTTCGAAGGAAAACAATTACTTGATCCAAGCCAATTTCTTCATATAAATTCTCGATATTTCAAAAAGCGGGAAGTGAGTGGCAAGGCTGTAATAATTATTTTGCAATGTAGTTATTTTGGCATCAAGAGCATGCGTATCACTGAAGCTTACTCTTTTTTCATTGTAAGTATTTGATATGATGCTCAAGCATTCGGTATGTGAAAAGTTCAGCGCGATGCTCATGAGTCACATCTCAATTTAGGTATATTATCACAAGCAATATACCTACTCTATAGCAATATACAACACACTCCAGATGTGCAATCTATAGGAATAGGAGACACAAGTAGCACCTTTTTTAATTGTGAAATTATGAGCGATAAATGCAATATGTATGTAGCAAGGTCTTTCCAATCTGCCTACATCAGCTCAGCAGTGCGGCTATGACTGTCGTGTCTACATAATTCCCGTGATACTGGCATATCTCATTCTAGATGTGACGTAACACCGCCATATCTCGGTCCCAACTGTGACACAATTCTGCCACACTTCACATCACAGCCGCGGTTCTCCATCACAGCTCAGACCCAGCTATAAGACAGTCGCGTTTCCGGTGCCGCTGCCGCCGCTGCCGCAACTGATTGTCCCCCCTCGGCCCTCCAGTGCCTTCATACACCCAGGCCCCTACAGGCTGCACCCACCCAGCCAAAACGCCGGCCAGTGACGGCTCTGGCCTGCACTTATTCCGCTTCAGCAGCGCGTCTGGACTGGCTAGAACGGCCACGCGACAGCAGGCGAGATTCGTTTATACCCGTATACGGTGATTTTGATAATTATAAAACTTTCGATAGATCAACATCACGATGCAAGTTAAATAAGATCAGCATCGTGTTAAACTTGCATCATGAGGTTGATCTATCGAAAGTTTCATAATTATCAAATCAAATTATTAAATACAAAGCATATTCAATGTAAGCCTAGTTCTGTTGCTTCTTTACTCTTCTTTACTCAAAAGATACGAGCAGAGCTGAGTAGATATGAGTGCGAGTACGAGTTTTGTTCAAACTACTCGTACACTCGTTAAAACTTGATTTCTCTGGAAACTCTCACGCTCGCCAAGCGTGAGACCTGACCTGACCCTTACCCCAACCTCCCATGCAATGTTTATCACGACTGTTTGTTTGTCTGTCACTAAAGCTGAGGCCACACAGCACACAGCCGGCCCAAACCACTCACGATTGCACCAAAACAGCCCACAGGCCGCGAGCGCCCCGGGCTGTTCGCACCGTGGGTCGCCAGGGAGTGGTCTGGTGCAACTACCTCCGAATACACGCACTATCCCTCACTCTCTCCACCCACCACCCGCGGCTCTGCCCGCAGCTGCAGGGCGAGTACGATTGCCTGGCACCGTACGACCGCCTTGTCCCAGGATGGTGAACTGTCTCCGTGGGATCGGCGAAGCGTTACGTCGCGCCTACTCTGGGAATCGGGCGTGGTCGCCCTCCAGCTCAGTGAGAGTGCGAGCTGACCAGCGGTCTTTCGACGGTTACTGGAAACAGCTCACTCTGGGCACTCGTTCTGGTTTCTCCGATGACAGTTATTCTGTTGAAACATCAGCGAAATAGCGTTTCCAGAACTCTTCAAGGTCTTACCTGCTTTAAATTGTACACACTTTTCGATCTTATTTTTATAGGTAAAGTTCCTATGAACTTTCAATTGACTTCGAACATCATTTGTATGGCTGCTTGTTTGATTAAAAACTTGGTAAAAAATTCAATTGCAACCATTTAGGAGACATTCGGGACATTTCATTCATAAAAGTAACTATTTCACATTTTTCGTTGTGTCGGAGTTGATTCGGTGCGGATCTTTGCCGCGTTGCCGCGGGGTTATGGCTCGGTGGTGGCCCGATCGTCTCGGGGCGGCTATGACACAGCGTGGGAACAGTCTGCGGCTCGTGCGTTTGTGAAAGTGGCCGACGGTGGGGGCGTCATGCTTCTCTGACGCCGGGGGCGTCCACGGTAACCGCACACTTGGTGCGTACTTGGAACGTGCTTACTTACGGTTATGTACTTTCTTACACATGCAAATGAATATGTGTAATGTGCACTATGAAGTGTTTGACTCTGTAAGTAATAGAGAATGAACCCATTATGTTTCTTTGCCTTTATTTTACTTTTTAAGTTATCCCACAGAAGCTGTGTTTACCTCATAATTTAATCACAATCTGCTGTTTCGTTCTTTTTCACCTGAAAGTTAACTGCCTGGTGCAAACATATGCCCTCTGAGTATAGCAGTTTACACTCAATACACTTATATCTTATTTCGTTTTCTCCCTCCGTCGCTAGGTGTTTAATGCTTATGCTCGCTTGAACAACACTCCAAGACACATATGTGCTCACCTACACATAAAATACGACACCGACTCTCCTCCCCAGCCGGTCTATTCCGCGCACCTGCGGTCGTCGGTCACGCGCGGTGACCCAGGGCGCCATATTCACTATTCAGACTCGTTCGAGTCGGCTGATGCGGGGTGGTCTTCACAGTCAGCTGGCCAGCCGGCGCGCCACGCGCCGCCGCTGCGCCGCCTTCGTCGCAGGTCGCGCGGGCGATACCGTGGATACCGTATACTGTACTGGTTTACCGGCCGCAGAAATACCGGCGCAGCTGTGACCCGGCGCGACTCGGTGAACCGACTCCACTACAGACAAAAATCGGTCGCAGTTTCTGATAGCTACCATGGACTTATTTTTCTTTAAGGAATAGTCGAATATCATCATGCATTGTTAAAGAAACTACATAGATAAGGTTCGTAAATTCAGGGCTGGCTGACAAGTGGCATCCTAGGCCGATTCATGCATCACGTTGCCATTCATGTGTGAAATGAGTGATGTCATTATGAGAGGTTTTAGAGAGCTGACGCGCTGGACTGAACGGAAGATAAACTGTTTTGTTTATTTTTTAGAGCAATTCAGGCTATTTTGGTGAGACTCCGTTAAAAATGTAATTACAGCAATACTACTTTCATAAATTCAGCTCGTGATGCATGTAAATATTGCATGCTAATTGTGCACCATACTGGCCTCAATTACTTCACATTCCCTTGGGACTCTGCTATACCCGGCGCTCAATGATGCCACACGAACTCAGTGATGTATGTGGGCAGCATGACGTCACGTTTTGGCCCACCAGATCGCCCGGGGCAGAGTCGGGTCCGCCGGTGCGACTGGGTCCCTGTCTAAACGCAGCTTCACTCTCCCAGCAGTATAGGAGTTGCAGACAGAGTTGGGTTGCGAGCGGCGCTACTCGGAATATGAAGTAAAAGTCTCGTCACTTGCTTGCTGCTTGTAATCGTGCATGCTGGGAATAAGATACGAGTAGGAGCAAAATAGATGTAAACAAATGAATTAATGCCTTTTATAAGCCGCTCGAGTGTCAATGAATGAGCAAGGCGTTAATTGATTTCAAACTGCTTTAATAAGGTTTCACTCGAGCGATAATACTAGGATCAGCTGTCTGTGACGCTGGTTCATTGACTTGTGGCTAGAATCAGTCATCATTCATTAACCACCTATAAAGTGATGTTTGTTTAATCACTAATTATCCATTGTTGCGCGGCGGCTGGTTTTAAAGTCCAAAACATCAAAATTACTCGTGCTACACCAAACGTGAAAGTGATTCACTTTCTTTCTGGCACCTACAATTTGCGACACCGTCTGATCATAGCTCTGAACACCTTACCAGCGAGGTGGAACGAATGGGTTAGGATGGTCTACACCACTAAATTTCTTTAAGCATATGAGTCGCTTTCTATGCTCAAGCATTGGCTCAAGTCCAAAGTTACAATGCACTGCATTAATTACATCGACGCAATAATTGCATGCGCATACAAATTACAAAATGGACAATTCCTGCACAATTCGTATTCGTAATTCGTATCCTTCATATTAAGCCAAAACATAGACCTCTGTATACAACAGAAGTCCGGCTGAAATTTCATCAAGCCTGTTAATTAAATTTGAGAACAAATTGGCATCGCCCAGCATCCGGAATCGTCGTTTCTTTGGCGCACTGCTGACCATTTACGGCCACCTTTCATTAGAAAACATCCGGCCTCCGATAGTCACCGGCCCCTGACTGGGTAACCCAGAAACGAGAGGGTGCGCCGCTGGCTGGAATGGGCGCCTCTGAGATACAATATGGCCATTCGGTGGTGATAGCCTACAGAGCCGTCCCCCGGACCATCCATCTCGCCGGGGAGTGTCGCGGGCGACGGAGAGAGAAACTGCAGCCCGGCAGACGGACAGACGGACGGACGGACGGCGCCGACCATCTGTCGAGCGGCCGCGGCGCTCTCTAGTGGCCCCCGGCTACGTCGGATAGTGTCCTGAGGAGATGCAGCTCATTTAGCTGATCTGCGTCTTGATGAGCTGTAGCTCGGATATGCAACAGCACTTTCAAATTACATATGCATGGTTGTCATGTCATGCATGAGTCTGTGCTTAAAAAAAATAGGTTCCAGGACGAGAATTTCAAATTGCACACCACCCAGCACAGAAACTTTATACAACCCGGCTGTCCGGCAAAGGGAACATCGCACAGAGCTGTCCGGCATGCCAGCTAAACGTTGCACGGTCCGGGCGTCGCAGGACCCGCCTCAGCCGCGCTGGGTTCCCTCTGGTGGTAGACTGTGCCGCCAGACATGCAGGGTTAGTGGCTTGTGCAAAGCTGCAGTCTCCCGACGCTGAGGTCTCCTATGCTGCGGTATCGCGTGCTAAGCAGGTTTTCGTTCCTGTGATGAACTGCAGTCACCACGGGAAAACGCTGAAGAATACTGTGCCGCTGAACACTAGGATATCTTCCTATGCGCAGCGGCAGTCTCCATGGATTGAGGGCGCCTACGGTAAGCATAGAGATGTTTTTCTTATTTAGCTCTTACCTATATGAATTAACCTATTTGTCACTATGCATTAGAGAGTGTGCACATGCTTATAACTATCAAAGAATTATCGGAGCAATGTCGCTTGATGTTTCATCGCCCTCTTCAAAACTGCCTGATCCACACGGCAGTGAGCGTGCCTAGCGTGTGTAAAAGTCGGCCGGAGTAGTTCCAGCACGAGCTCCAGATGAACAGATTGGTCCGAGATCAGTGTCGCCAGCTGGTCCGCGGGCCATCAAAGACACGCAAACCGTCTCGACCTCTTTTGACTTAAGATATGTACCGCCCGGTGAGGCTATGGTGCATGTGTGCTACAAATCGATAATAAACATAAAATATCTATACACACGTAAATCTCTATATGCTCACATATAGCCTTCCTATTGAGCAATTAACAGTTAACACTTTACTGAATGTGTTTAAGTCTCTGAGAATGAGACTTGAAGACACTTCACGGAGAGCTTACAGCCAGCTCGTAACACTAGCAGCTGAGTCACTTTGACTCATAGCTGAGTCACGACTCGCTACCGAGTCTCGACAGCCGTCAGCCAGGGGAATGTAACACGAGGCCACCACAACCGTAAGGCGCCGCGATGACAGCGCCGCCGATCTACTCCCGTTCTTTTCGTGGCATGATACTGAGCTGCCGTCATCACCGCAGTGGCAGACACCACCACCAGAAGCCGAGCGAGCCGCGCGGAGCCAGCGAGGTGTGCAGTCAGTATCGCTGTTAGCGGTGGGTCCTGACCCAAAGCACGGGACCGGGGCAGCCACCGTGAACCCGCGACGCCCCGGCCGGCCTGCTCTCACTGCGTGCCGGGGGCGCCGCGCTCAGCGCCACGGCCACCCTAACGTGCGTCCAGCGGGGGAAGGGAATAGTACGATACTTGTTGTGCGAGAGACGGATGCTGAGAATCGGAAGTAGTGAATGAACGCACGTGCAAAAATTGTGCCAAAACGTGTTAAAAGGAAACGCTACGCTCATGGACAAAAAAGAAACGAAGAACAATGGCGCGTCACATCCGATGCAATTTTGAAGGCATGATAAAAATTAGCTCGTCAAATACGCTTAATATGAGAAATTTGTCACGCCCCGCATTTATTCTGTCCAGCTATGATGAATATGAGAGATGGCGGATGATTTTTTTGTTAGAATTACGCAACTTTGTCTTTTGGCAATTCATAAGACCATCACTCAGGTTCCAAGCAGCGGGAGTCAGACGCTAAATTTATACGCACGAAATCTGATGAGCGGTGACCTCGGACGCACCCTGACGTAGATGAATGAGTCTGCGCACACCCCTACATCAAGTGAAACCCATGCCTAGTTATTATGTGAATTCCTGGGAGCTTTAAAACCCGTTCCTGTGTGATTGGTTGCCAGGGCTCGAAAGAACATCGAGTCTGCGAGGGAGCGTCTGTCGGCCCGTCCTTCCAGGTAGCGTTCTTCACTGATTGGCCAGCCGGGGAGTGGTTCGCTCATCCATAGTCGAGGCGCGCGCCTCAATATGCAAACGGGCGCGGGATGTACGCAGATGTGCAGGCGAACGGCCGGCCGCTGACCCCGTGTCACGGTCACGCCGGGATTGTGTCGACAGAGGTCACGCGTCGGGGGTGCTGGTACAGCGCGGGTGCGGGGTCGCACTGTGGGGCATGTACGCAGCTTTGGACGAGGTCACACATCGAAAAACGCAGCGGGGCGCCGGTAGAACACGGCGACAAATGACAACAAGGAAGAGATCACATACTCGAGGAAAACTTCATTAAAGGGACACTCCCACCTTAACATTAGTTTTGAGTTGAGATAGCCAAATTGGTGGCCATGGCCTGCAAATACCGGTTTGGGCACTCACAACATCGACAAATGCTTTAATTCGGAGATATGGAATTTCAAACTTGCAGTTTTCGGATTCTAAGGGCTAGTGCATTGGTATGCCCCCTTAGAATTTGTGACGTCAGCGGAGATCTAACGATTTTTAAATCTTTTACTAAAACGTTTGGTAGCACGCGGTGGTATATGCTGCTTTGCGCGCAACAAATGCCGCACTTTCAAATAAAGTCGCTAGGAACAGCGGAGATCCCAAAAAGTAAACAAAAGTAAAAGTCTAATATCTTGAAAACCGGTGAATATTTTTCGATGAAATTTGGTAGATATTCGTTTTCGCTCTTTCTGAACCGAGCGACATCACTTTCGTGCCAATTCATTAACTTTTTTGAAGGTGGGAGGGTCCCTTTAAAGCTTCGAGCGGGGGGATATTTAGTTTTGACAGACATACCAAGGATATTCAAACAGCGAAGTGCTTAGATTTCATCAAAATCGTAAAGGATCCAAAATGTAGAAATATATAAACACATCTCACTACATCATAGAGCCATTTAAGTTGAATGAAACCAATGAAAGATGCTGCCCTTCTTCCATAATCAATTGCAAAAGTTACCTACACCTCTGCGAGTCAATTTATGAGCATGCAAGTAAGTACTGGCACTGCAAAAGTGATGGTTTGCGTGGTCATTCTGCTCATGATGCCTAGCGCCTACACACCAGCCCCGCTCATAGACAACTGGCGATGTGTTGCCGAATAGAACGTTGTAGTGGAAATCCTTATATACAGCCACGGGGATGTTTCGCTGTGTGTGTGCCCCGGGCAGAAAGAGTATGGGAGGGGTTCCTAATGGTGAGAAATACGCAAACAGCCCGCTCAGGACGTGCTTCACTTTAGAAAGTTACCTAGCAGCGTGTTCAAGTCGTAGTGGAGGTACAGTGAGAACGGAAAATAGTGGTGAGCTTTTACGGTATAGGCTCGCAATGCAATGCATGCTACATTAATGCTTCATTCGCTGGTTTTTTGTTGTCAGCTTTGTCAGATTGTCAGCACAGTCATTATATTTGAAAGCAATTCCATGGAAGGCAAACAATAGTTAAGAACGTGTTGCTTTTATTAACTTACTTATCTAGGTGGCAACAGAAGAGCCTATATAAATCAGCACCATGCAGAATAAAGTTTCGCCCACTGTGCCTTATGCGTTGTTTATCTATAGGTGTAAAATTAGCCCCACACTTGCAGGCTTCATCACTGTCACTTTTCATGACTTTGTTTCTGCATATTACGACACACTTTTTGTTGTAATATTCCGTGACAAACATCCGCTTAGCCATAATTACCTAATATGCCCTGCTTGTGTAATTAAATTCCCTCAGCTGAATTACTGATGGGAGGAACGGCATCGTTGTGCCAATAGTAGTGGTGTAAGCTGTGAAAATCCGTGTGTTTTATGCCAGCTTGGTAGCAGTAGCGCCGGCGGCAGGGTGAATGCTCCAAAGAAAACTACACTGTCCATGTGGGAACAGGCACGTGAGAATCTGCCGCCAGCCCCTGTGAGGCCTCCCTCCCTCTGCAGCAAACCGTCGCGCCTCTCCGGTATTAGAAAATGCGCGCAAGTCAAGCGGATTGCAAACTGGCGCTTTTATTTGCAACGCCCTTTATCCTCACCAAATCTTTCTGGAGCTGCTTCTGGGCCATCAGTGCGACTGATAATGTAACCGACCATTGTGAGGAAGGCTTCGCTTGTGTC
The DNA here is from genome assembly GCF_019059575.1 of Amphibalanus amphitrite. Taxonomy (NCBI): domain Eukaryota; kingdom Metazoa; phylum Arthropoda; class Thecostraca; order Balanomorpha; family Balanidae; genus Amphibalanus; species Amphibalanus amphitrite. The sequence goes on along the minus strand of NW_024881731.1, from coordinate 297,234 downwards.
GTGCGCGACCACAAACCTGTAGCCACAACCTCATTATTCTGAATATGCACGAATGGGTCTAAGTTTCGCGACATTGGAAAAGTAGAGCATCTGTAGTGTAGCTTTCTTGATGAATTTGTCTCTTAAAACTATGATTAGGTCAACGCCTTGATAGCAGGCCTTAATTTGACAGAAATGTTCGTCCAACATTTGTTGACTTCTGCATAGACTGGACATAAGTTTCTTGCTTAGCTCGCTAAAGATCAACAAAATTCAGTTGTCAGTAACCAAAGCAATGCAGATGTCATGGTTTGTTGTTCCGTTTAAGAGATTCACATAGCACCCACCGGACCATACCTACGACCACTATAGGTATGCTGCAGCTCGTCGGCCCGTCGCGTTTTTATGAATAAAGGGAGATGAGCTGTCTAATTTTGTTTTCAATGACACATGGTTCGAGCGCCACGCATAGGTATATGTGCTAGTCAGTTTGCTATCGCTTCAAACTCAGTTACTCAATTTACCATAAGAACATGCGCTATATCGGCATCTGGTTATAGCAAGCTTACCACAAGAGTAGTTATCCCACATAGAGCAGAGATTCGACTTACCTTGAGTCCGTAAGATTCTGTTTATGTAGATCCTTTCCTTGCCTTCGCTTCACTAGCTGTCACTTCGTGATCTCCAGTGTCTCACTTATTACTGTCCAGCACTTATTAGTTTCTTCGACTCCTATCAGCTCTGCCTCTCCCCTACATGTCCACTATGTAAGCACACTCCTCGTTTGTCCAACTCGCTCTCCCAGTACCGCACTCCAGTCCCCGTGTCCGTAGCCACTCGTGTCGACCTCACGTGCACATTGCCATGCGCCGCGCGCTGCCGCATCCGCGCCGCATCCGTCGCTGTCCGCGAGCCGACTGCGGCGGCGGCGCGGCGCCTCACTTTCCTCCGTCGGCCGCCGCAAGTGCGCCAAAGACGCCGTGAGCGCAGTGAAAGGAAACGGCGCGAGGGCGTCCGCACGCGTCGCCGCCGCCGCCGCGGGGCACGCTCGCCCGCTGACGAGCGTCGCCCTCCCCCGGATCCCTCATTAAACAGGCGCTAATCGAGGCGCACGCTAGCCGCTCTAAACATTAGCTGAGGCGGAGGAGACTTCCGATTGTTAGAGGAGTGGTCAGGAGATGCCTGTAGCGCTGACAGAGGTCGTCAGCGGTCGGCGACATGGATGGAATACTAAACAGGCAATCATGAACACGTGCAACTAATTGGTTGACTCCTTGTATCTTCTCATGGTTGGGCTTTGCAGTGAAATTACCGCAGCACCGCAGCAAGTCCAGTGGTTTGGTGACATGCCACTCAGCAACCAGCTCGCCATTGTCCATCCTCAGTATTTACGGCGCAGTGTTTCACGCCCAGGAGCGTCACTCTGCGGTGGGCGTCCACACAAGAGAGCGCGTAGCTCGTCAGCTCCCATTGTGACCGCGCACCGAGCCGTCTGCCCGCGGCGGCTCGGCGGTCGGCAAAGGGAAGCGACGCTCCGCACCCAACACCTGCCGCCGTATTGCCTCATCAGTCTGTGTTCAGCCCGCGGCCGGAATCGGTACTCGTCTGTTTGTGTATGCCTAGAAAGTCTCAGGAAGCTACGACAGACAAGGAGAGTGCTCCCAGCTGTCTACCAGGCGACACGTGATGGGCACGAGCTGAGAGCCCACAAAGAAAGGGGGAAGTCGAGCTGGGGTCTCAGGGATAAACAAATATGGAGTATGATGACCGAGCAGCTCATCGATAACTCAGTGTTTGGACTTCGGAGCATGCAAGAAAGCCGACATGGTACCTAATGATGTTACGACTTTGATTATGAACACTGAACAGTGCACTTCCACATTTTCATTATAAGCTCTTATTTCATTGAAGCTAGCCGCTCTATAACGAAAGTTGCGAATGACAGATGTGCTCAACAAGTGTAATTTGGTACCCGTTTAGGGTGAAAATTATTGAGTAGATTGAGTGTCGGATAATTATGCAGCTCATTGTGCAGACCTTGCTATTGCGTCGCTGCTCTTCCCGGGAAGAGTCGGTCAGCGAACTCCTAAAACGATCGGCGATTGCATAGCATAAGTCCTTGTCTAAGCACTAAGCACTAAGCATGGCACATTGAACGACTCGCTTACATTTGTCCGTAGTATTTTATTTTCAGCACAAACGGATACACCTTTTGATCATCTTCGCACATGTTATATTTGGTAGGGTTATATTTGGTATGTAATTGATAAGTATGAGTTGGGGATCGGGGATCCTTTTAGAAATGGCACTCAGCATCAAGGCGTGGAATATTTAACATAATGGATATATATTTATTGCAATCACGTGAGACGCCTTAGGACATTCATATCAAAGTCGTGTCACATTCCCGTGCAGTGAAGTACCTCAAGTGCGTAATCTACCCCATATAAAACAGGTGCTCGATCACTTTGAATACTCGTGTCTGATCTGCGATTAGTCACGGTTCTTGAAAGTCGTTTTTGCTCTCGACTAAATGCCGTCAATTGCTTCATGCGTCACAGACAATACATCATGCCGACCGGCCAACGAATGAGCTCGGGTGCGCTCCACGGTCAGAAACAGCCCGATTACCGACCCCCGACCATCCCCGGTCTAGAAGGGACTATTCATTATCAGAAATTAGTCGTGCTAACCCCGCGCACCGACCCGGAGTTTTTGTGGCACTCTCATTACCGACCGCGACTGGTCTGCGGCCGCAGAAAGTATGCCCCCGCGGCTGCGCAGGGTGCGTTGAGGTGCACCCTGCCCGCCCCGGGGCCGTCCGTACGACAGGACCCCATGTCCCCGGTCCAGCGCGCACCCATTGCTCAAGGACCTCAGTCCTGGCGAGTGAAAACTATTCGGAGCGATGGCCCCTCGCCGCCGGCCGCCGGGGTGGCGTCTGGCTGGCTAACTTTCGCTGCTTCTGCCGGGCTGCCGACGATGAATCCAGCTCCGGCGGGCCCATTGCCTCCGGACGACATCTGTCAGACGGTGGATCGTACATTCCGCGGAGAGACGCTCCATGGTCGACGGAGAAAACACGCCAGTGATCGGCCGCGCCGGCTGCCGAGTGAGCATGTCTTATTTCCGTCTGTGAGGCGAACAGTTGTCCGACGCTACGTGTCTGAGATTCCATTGGATAGGGGTGGCGTAACATGTAAATTATCGACGAAGGATAATCGCTTTCGAAGTTAATGTTATTCGTATATTCTAACATTCATACCGTGGTAGAATTAATTCAGTATGATTATTCCGATAGTAAGCGAAAACAGTAGGTATTTTTGTGATGAACCTTTTACTTTTGGCATGGTTTATAATCAATTCAAAATCATACAATCAGAGCCAAGGCCCTCACGTCAAATCCGAGCACGATCACATATAAATTATTAGCTTTATAACATCATGGCCAAGTAACAAACGCCACTGCCTCTGTCGGCGTTCGCTGCTGAGCCAAAATCAATAATCGTATTTGTGCTAGAGCTGAGCCTCTAGTTAGCCTGTCGGTTCGTGTTTCCGTCATTCATCGACTATTGTCTCGCCATGTGATGCGTCTAGGTCTAATGTCGGCGTCGGTGACCAAAAGCAGACGATCGGAGATATACCTAACTCGTCTACAGGTACAACGCGTGTAAGAACGCGTCTACATTGTGCATTACCTCTTGCTGTGTATCTGTCTGAGCAGTGATTACTGTCAGAGATGAACTGTGGGATGAACGGGCATGAACCGCAGTCACAACTCCATCACACGCTCTGACGACGCCCAACCAGCGCCGATCAAGCGGGGGTGACTCGATGTCTCTAGTCTTCACTCCTGCCTGGCCGCAAGTGCAGTATCGCGAACCCAAGACCGCCCACCTCCCGAGTCCCGACCTCGGGTGCCCCCGGGCGACCGCCGCGCCGACCGAGCAGCGTCACCGAGCCATCGAGACCGTCACGTCACGTTCACGGTCCGTGACGTCACGCGTCACGTCCTCGGCGGTCAGCGTGCGGTCGGTGCGCGGGTCGCGGCTCCGGTAAAACACGGGTGCTGTGGTGTGGATCACTGATTTCCATACGGTGGGCCGGTGAATCACACTTCCTTGAAGATGTCGGGCAAACATGAGCTGTCATCGGCCTCACAGTTGTCTTGGAAGTTGGAAGTTTGGTTAGGTTGGTATGCTGTGATCCTTAAACGCTGCAATGAGGGGCGTGTTTACCGTGTTTTGAGATGCTCTGAGAGTGTCCAGCACGCACAGGATGAACTCCAGTGACCCAGGGGTTGTCGGGCCGGTCGCGGCCGGTGACCGCTCGGTCTAATGAGCCACTTATGTCAGTAACGAGCCCGCGTTTGGTATGGGGAGGCCGACCATGAAGTCCTGGTCGAATCGAGAGTGATTGATGTGGACGCCGCTCGCCGGGCGCCCCAGGCAGAGGTCAACGATACAGCTGCCGCGGAAAATCCAGCGTCACCTTCTCTTGCCGTAACATCAGTAGAACACAAGCGTAAGAGATAATTTGGCACATTGTTCTACAAGCGGGGATTTAATAGGACGACAATTTTACGCCGGTTGGACTGGAGATCTCCCTCGCCGGACTAGTGCGGTGTAGTGCCTATTTCTGGGCCGAGGTCACCGGTACTGCTTGGATAGGTGTTTGAAGGCCATCCCGCTAGTGGGATGGCCTCTCGAGACTCTCAGTCCGGTATTTACGTCTCAAACGGACGCACTTTGCAGAGAGCATCCGGGCACAACACTCCAGAATGGCGACAAAGCAACCGCTGTTATACGTGAGGACTGTTTGCCAAACGAGGAAGAGGTCATGTCGGCAGTTTAGACCCCGGTGGCATGACCTCGGCATTTGGATTGTGAAGTGTCCTACTGTGCGATAATTGGCAGCATCCACTGCAGAATATCACCCTCCAAAACAATGGCGAGCCCAACGGTGCCGGGGCCGATGCCATTTCGGCTGTCTAGGCCGGCACGCACTGTCGCAGTTTTGCAGCCAACTCGTCCGGTAAAAGTCTTCGTCGTCTGAGTTTTCTGTTCCGTGGCAGTTCACAGAACCGTTTCGTGTTTTTATCGCCACGGTCCGACTGTCTCCGCGTTCTGTGCAATCCGGAAAATAGCGGCCGAAGAGGGTCAGCCGCCGCCGCGCAGTGAAACCAAGTGCGTCTGATTTGTCGCGGGCTCGCCGCGATGGCAGCCACGCTCGGTGGCCGTGCGCCATTGTCTCCCGAGTGATGGATATCTGGCCAGGAGTCGGAGAGTGGCGCCGCGTGTTTGTCGCCGCTCGGCTGACCAACAAATGATTGTTTGCTCTCTCGTCAAAGTTTCAGTGAAAACGGTGTAGCCCCAGGCTATCCAATAAACACCATATGGCGGCTGCGCTAGTAATTAATAGCACAAAGTGATCGCCACACCCTTGATCCTACCCATATCATTCCATGGCAAGAGGGTGTAAAAAAATGAACAAAGGGCTATCTTTGGTACAGCAGCTAACACGTAAGTGGTGCAAACGGTGCATACCTACTCATTGTTTAGAGTAACAAAAAAAAAATAATCACCATAGAATCATTTATTCATAAAATATTCGCACTTTATTCTCCCACAATACGAGCATCACATTGGCTTTTTATCACCCACACAAAGAAAAAAACTGAAATACGAATGATAGCTAACGACGTTTGTCGACTAAGCAGGCACGATATTGACTAAGTTTATTATATTGTTTGATATTGAGTAAGTCATCGATGAAGCTGACCGGTCTTAGAAACTTCGCGTGACGCACTTAAATGCCTCTTGCTATTCAATGGCTGTCATGATTGGGCACGATAAATTTGGAAACTTCCAGCAACGACATTAAGCTAACGTATATTAAGTTCGGTTCCCACCCACTTTAACTGAATGATGCACACCTAACCTACCATTAACCTGGATAACGTTTCGAAACTTCAAATATTAGAGCTAACAACTCCATCAAAACGGCTGTAAAGTTTGTCGAATGTGCGCCAGATGTTAATTGTGATTCGTCAGTTTTTAATTACGTACGTTACATTGACAAACCGTTCATACAGGGTGACACAAAAAAGCGGTCATCACCAAAATTCGAATAACTTCGGAAGTTTTATTCAGATCATCACCAAACTTCGGCCACTTTAGGTCACACCTATGTAGCAGACATCCACCAAGTTTCAAGTCTTCACTACGAATACTTTTAGTACAGTGTGTGTTTTACGGACGCTCCACAATGTGCTCGTGAGCGCCCCGGCGCTGCAGGGCGTAGGCACACCTGCATCCGGCGGGCAAAGTTGCCGATAACCCGATAAGAATAACGTTTCAGGGGTAGCACACCCCCTGAGCACTGTCTCCAAAGGCCATTGCACTCTGTAAAGTGCACAGCCATCGGGTTATCGACAACTTTGCCCGCCGGATGCAAGTGTGCCTACACCCTGCAGCGCCGGGGCGCTCACGAGCACATTATGGAGCGTCAGTAAAACACACACTGTACTAAAAGTATTCGTAGTGAAGACTTGAAACTTGGTGGATGTCTGCTACATACGAGTAGGTGTGACCTTAAGTGGCCGAAGTTTGGTGATGATCTGAATAAAACTTCCGAAGTTATTCGAAATTTGGTGATGACCGTTTTTTTTTGTGTCACCCTGTACCAAAAACTATTAAGCTGGAGAAATTTGTAATTTTGCAGGCGGTGTTTATTTCATTAGTATTTAATAAAACGTTCCTTTGTTTATCGCTAATCAAAGCTTTAAAACAGTAGACTCATAAGTAAAAATTATCTCCCACAGAAAATTGAAAAACACCGTTGCATCCTGACCAGTGACCCCTCTCCGTTACACCTCCCCTACCCCCCCCCCCCCCACCAAGGTCGATGACCCGACCCCTGGGCGGGTGGAGGAGGCCGGCGACGGTCAGCATCGGTCCGTCGTTACCGGCACTAAGGCGACGGCGCCGACGTCGAGGGCGGCCATCGATCTCCACCTGTGCGCGTCACGGGCACCGACGCTGTGCACCGGCAGCACAGGTCGGAGGCGAGCCACAACCGTGCTGGGTCGTGCGGCAGACTGGAACGTGCGGGTGGCGGTTCGGAGAGACGTGGTGAGTTGAGAGACGTGTCGAGAAGGACGTGACGTTTAGAGAGACGTGCTGTTGAGAGCCGAGACAGACGTGTTATCCAGCGAGACGTGCTGAGAAGAACGTGAAGTCGAGTGAATTACGTAGACTACGGTGCCTAAACTTTCTCTGGTGTCCGTATTCTGTGTGTGATCGGGACTAGAAGTAGTGAGAAGCCATCAGTATGGGCTGAGGACCCCTGGGGCGAGCAGTCAGGACTGTAAGAAGGCTCAGTGCGTAGGTGATACATGGTAGTCAGCCCAGAGACGATATAGCGCGAGCAGGTGTGTGATAAGCCCCGAGGTCTCGCAACGTATCTGACTGTCGGCGATTTCGCCACTCCGTGTGACATATCGCTCCGTAAGACGCCATGGTCAGCGGGCCGGCGGTGTCCCTGACATTGTGAGCGAGTGACGCGGCCATCCTACACAACACCAGCTGTTGGACTCCTCGAAGCCAGTTAGCGCGGTCAGAGACAGACTTCGAGAGACAGTCGGCAATGGGCGCCGGGTCAACGAAACCTGGCGAGCCCGGCCAGCGGACGGTGCACACATTTGACGAGTCCAAGAGCAGTAGTGATGAGCCGACAGAGACTTCGTTCGGTCTGGACACGCCGCCGCCAAAGCAGAAGCGGTCACCGCCTCGGCGAAACCCCGCTGCCAAGGCGGCGTCAGCAGCGGTGTCCAAGCGCGGCGCGGCGAGTTCGAGTCGTCGCAGCGCGGCAGCGACCGGCAGCCGCGACGCGCCCGGCACCAGCGCCGGCGGCGGAGGAGTCGGTCTGGACACACGGGCTGCCTCGGCCGCCGACCTCAGCAGCCAGCTGGACGAGCTGGACGCCACCTTCACCTCTCTGGGGATCGTGGGCCGACAGCTGGGCGGCGACGGCTCCAGCTTCAGCAGCCCCAGCAGCTTACAGAGCAGCCAGACCAGCTGCCAGCTGCAGCAGCAGCTGGACACCCAGCAGTCGCTGCAGCAGAGCTCCGGCAGCACGTGCTCGCGCTCCGGCGGCTCGCGCGCCAGCCGAGAGAAGCGCCGATCGCAGCCGTTCAGCTGGGAGCAGCGCTCGGCCAGCCAGCAGGAAAACTGGCAATACCAGAAGGTGGGCGCGCGAGGGCACGGGCTGGGGCAGCGGTGGCACCGGGCACCGGTAACACACACGGATAGAAATGAAATCAGTGTGGATATAAAGAGTTAGCCAATGGCATTTGCATCGTGAAAATCAGTCCGATGATTCGATAGATTTTCGGGAGAAGGCTTACGCCCTCTTGCCACTTCCAGCCTAACAAGGGTCGGCTGGAAGCTGTCCATTGGCTAAAATACGCCTTTCACCATTATCCGTATGGCAGAGTGCCTATGTGAAAAAGTGAGCACCCGACCATCTATTTTGTGGCGGTGGACCCCTCTTTCGGCGCCAGCGCATCGGACACGAAAGTTATGACTCCAAATCCAGTCTGATATTGCCTTTCTTTGTTTCAGGTGTCACTAGACGGATTCGATCCGGAAAAGTTCAAAAAGGCCAATAAGGTAAGTGTGTGATGCTAAATATGAGTGTCTCTGAGATCTAGGCATGAACATTTAGGTATTTGAGAAATAATGTCCTGTGAATTCACTTTACGCCGAATATGTGCAGAAAATATGCATCGTTCACCATGTGCTGCACTCGACAGGCTTTTAAAAGAATTTCCATTTCCTTTCCTTTTGCATTTGCGAAAGCCGAATCACCTATTCTCAATCAATCCGACTGCTATCAGAGATCACGCTCGTTCCGCACTGTTGGCGATACACAATAGGTAGGTGTGAAAAGTGAGACCGGACAGTTTCGCGCTTGTCGCCGTCACAGATCTCACAACCCTGGAGATCTGCACAGATCGTCCGGGTTCTACTGCGGACTACTGTGACGTGTGCTGTTGTGCTCGGCTGTCCGGTGCGCTACCGCCACCAAAACACATCAAAGGGCGTCGTACACTTCTTCGAAACTACATGTCCAGTACCTGCCGTGTCGTTAGTCGTTGGCCTGTATACGACATGATACTATGTATGCTGGCCGGCGGGTGGCCGACGTTCGATAATCACGTGACCCTTATGTATACGACATGATACTACCGATGGTGGCCCGCGGGTGGCCAACGTTCGATAATCACGTGACCCTTATGTATACGACATGATACTACCGATGCTGTCCCACGCGGGGCCTCTGGTCGATAGTCACGTGACCTAATGACGTCATTGGTTGGCCGTGCTCTATTGTTGCTGGTCTTTGCTAGGTCGCGACCTTTTCGACCCAGTGATACCCTGACATTGATGATTGATGCATGTGTATAGATGGTGTCAGGCTTTCGAGAACGTGGGGGACCACGACATTAAGACGGTCGACTATTGATACCTATGCGCTGCTAGAACACTTTGGAGTTTCAGCAAAGTGACGTTTGTCATTGTCTTACATAACCATTACCTACCTATTTCTATACCTTCATGCTGTGTTGTGAAACTAGTTAACCCTATTCCTGGCGGGGGGGGGGGGGGCCTCAGGAGCCCCCCCCTGAGGTTTTTTGGTTATATCTCCCAAACGCGTTGAGCTAGGAAGCTCAAATTTTCTGACTTTTCCTAAAAGGCTTCTACGCAACATGTCTGAAAATTTTGAGTTGATCTGACCTCAGGTCAGGTCACCAGAGGCGGTTTGGTGACGCTACCTCAGAAAAGTTTGCAATCACGCCAGAGCTAGAGTTTTTGACCGATCAATTTCTTCTCTTCAGGGTTTAGTTAGGGTACCAGTATGTGCAATTTGTATATCTCGGAATTTTGATATCGGTGACCTAAGGTCAGGTCAATTTCGCGACCTCCCCATTATAAGTCAATGGGGGAAAAATCAACTCCCTGTTTTTACCACTAAAACGGGTCGGAATGGCCCCATATACCATACATGACTTCATATACGATCAACCTTCACTACCTTGAGGTCTGTTTTGCTGTTGGGCAGCTGTGAGGTCATGTGACGTCATCAAAGGTCACCAAAGGTTTTTGGCCAATAACTCCGTACAGGAACAAGATACAGACGCGTGGATGGTCTCATTGTGTTCAGCTCGTCAAGACGCATCGAATGATATACATGATGACCTCGAGGTCACGTGACCTGAGGTCAACCTTTGACCTTGACCTTTCGAGGTCAACATATATATCATTCGATGCGGATTGACGAGAGGATCACGATGATGCCCTTAGTTTGTTCCTATCTTGACTAATTCGAACGTTATTCGAGAAAAACTCTCTCCATATCTAGCGCCGCCATTTTGACTTTTTCGACCCCTGTGACGTCATCTTTGACCTGACCTGAAAATGACCTTTGTAAAAATTGTAGATCTTGGCCGTGCGTATCCGATGCCGTTTACCGCTTGTCGCTATCTTGCTTCGTTCTCGAGATCTCAGGGGGGGCCGAATCGGCCCCCCCCGCCAGTTTCTTGTCCCGGCGGAGCCCGCCAGGAATAGGGTTAAATATCAGCACATTTTTACTTTCAGGGAAGAGCATTTCCTTGTCTCCGTTTTCTCTTTTTTCCTAATCGAATCGCTGTAAGATACCGTCAATTCATTTACCTCCAGATCTACCTAGCTTTCTCGCCCTGTATTATGTCACTATATGTAGTCTTCCGCGTTGAGATCCCCATCAGAAGAGTATATAAATAAACTGTCCGTTTCGTAACGCCACGTAACTTCAGCTCGGACCGGTCTGAACGCCCCTGGCGATTCTAAATACCTGCCTTCCTGGCTCCTGCCTCTCCCCATCACTCTGCCCGGCCTATCCCTCGTCCTATGACGCCGGAGAAAGGCCGGGGTGCCGCCGTCGGCCGACGCCCCTGCACCCAGCACCTGTTGCGTCATCGGGGCACTCAGTGGTATCTCGCCTCCCTGCCCGTGCCGCGTCTTTCACTATACCGATCGCGCCGCGCCCGGTAAACGGACCACTTTCGATCTCAGCTGGTTGGTATGCCATCCGACGGCCGCCGCTGGGGCTGTACATTGTTTGTATAATGTAGTGGCCCCGGAACTACTTCTCAATCTCATGGGAATATCATAAAGAACATAGATATTCCTTACCCTGCAGTAATGTTTCATAAAGCACATGTGCTGTATGCTGAGGTGGAAGAAGCGTAAAAAGCAACGTAGCTTACGCAAATTCACCGTCTTATCGAAATTTAATAGAAAATACGCTTCCGTTTGCAATGGCCAGCGCCCAGCACTTAACAAAATATGTCTTGACATCACCGACCCTTCTGTCAGAATGCACAGTCAAAATGCACCAGACTGTATAAGAGAATGGAAGGAACGTTCTACCTCACTGAGTTGCCCAGCATCATCTCTATTAGAGAGACTATATGCCACATTTTCCGCCCTAGCTGACGCTGAGTGACCCTGACATCTCTGCCCAGTCAGCCCTCCATCATGGGCAGCGGGTCATACGTGTGTAATAGGACAGCAACGCTACCCGGATGTCGGCTGCTGTCAAGTGCCAAGAGTCTCTTGTCTCGCATTGATCGGTGACGTGTCCGTTTGTCGAGTCGACCAATAAATGGCCAACACCCCACTGCCCGGAAGGGGGGATGGCGACAGGCAGTATCCTTATTGTTACATGGCTGAATTGATTGTATCCTTGTTGGCATATTGTCAGCTTTAATATGGATGAAAGACTGTAAACAAGTGAAATTAGCGTCCGAATATTTTCGGGAAAAAATTATCGGCAATCAAAATCCATTTATGATTTGGTGTTCTTCCCTTGCACGGCAATCAATAAGCCTCGTCTCCCAAAGAAGCAGGCATTTCAGCAAACGCTTAAAATAAATCAAAGAATGATGCTTACACACGTGACTCTCCAAGCTTACGTAAAAAAATATGCTTTCATCAGGTTTGTAGCCTGTCAAACATCGACTCTCCCAAGTCGAGCTATCGCGATCCCATCTAGTACAAATTGTTGACATTTCGTCTCCCTCCATGTTAAGCAGGATTTAGTTATGCGGACTTATCATCAAATCAAGCCGACAGAGTCCCTCAGGGGATCCAGCCGATGGTAAATCCCCAGCTGACCCCGATGCTCCTCTGACGGTTATTTCTCCGACGACAGAGCTGATGGACATTATCCTCTCAGCTGTCACATGCCTACTACTCAGTACTCCCGTCACCAGATCACTGAGCATTGATTCGGTGGTGTCGGAGTCAAGCTAGCGATTCGGATACCAATTCCTACAGCACCGTGACAGTCATTGTATTATTACCAACCCCCCCCCCCCCCACCTTACCCCACCCCTCTGTTCCGACCTGTGAGTCCGGGTCACGAGGTCGACGTACCGTTGCGTTTCCGCTATCCTGACAATTGACATGCCGTCGTTCTGTTTCAGGGCGCGGGCTTCGATGATAGCATTGGACTACCCAGGGACTTTGGGTGAGTCAATGGGTGGTCACATCTCTGAACGACGAAATCATGGCATCGTAAAGCTTCATGATGAACACGCATATGTGTTACATTGTATCAATTCAGTTAAATTATAAGAGCACTTCGCATCATTCGTTTTAGCTCGTTTTCACGCTGCGCAGATGCACGAGCCCACATTTATAAATAGTAAAGCTACGACACGATCCGCTAACAGCACGCTCTACGATTGCTGACGCCTTTCGTTTCTTTGACTTCCATCGCGTAATTCACCGGTGAAATTGCAGCGGATGTTGTTCATGTTGCCACCACCGGCCAGTGCCCTGCACGTGCCAGGTGCACAATTATAGTGTCACTCAGATGTTCACAGAGTGTGAAAACCAGCCATTATCTCGCTAGCTTGTAGTGGTTTCTAGCCCGGTGTAGTGCACGAAGTTATCAAAAATCCGAGGTGTAATATCTTGGCGAATCTGAAGTGCGGTGCTCGCAACTACTCTGCAGTCTGCAATATGATATTTCATCATATTCTGCATATTTCTATTATGCAGCCTATGTAGTATGTTGTAGACTCATGTTGCCTGTAATCCAGTGCAGTCCACGATAACCATGATGCACGTGGAGGCATTCACAGACATTTGCAAGATAATATGCCAATAAGAAAGCAACAACAGCCATCCACCTCTGAGGTGGTTATCCTCAACATGCTGCTATTGACTGCCGTTTATGTTTGCTTTCAGGGCTCGGGGAGGCAATATGACGGTGCCCGAATACGACCATCAAGACCAGCAGATCCTGGCGAGCATCGAACGAGACTTTGACAAGCTGATCCCGCTATAGTCGATCGGGTCGAGCGCCGATCTCATCCTTTCATATATAGTATGCTCATGAGAAAGCACAGGGAAAGTACGAAATGCAGGAGATAGCTCGTCACCCCAGCATCTGTCGGGGTGCTTCAGACCCAATCGAGCACTGGGGCTCCTAAGTTGGGCTCAGAGAGATATTCGCGGTAAGACGGGCCAGATCGGAATCCTGGAGCTCAGTGCAACACTGCTGAAAGAGACGTCAAACCCGACAAGATCGAATGTCGGCAATTCCCATGACGAGGGTGATTACAGCTATTAGCTGGGCGACGGCAGCTGGCGCGTTCAACTTTCAACGGGCTCAGAGGTCGGCGTATGAGGGACGGATGAAGGTAGCTATCTCAGAATAATAGGCAGTTCGTATGTCGAGTTTCGTGAGGTCGACCCGTGCATCTCACACCGAAAGCCGAACCCAGTCTCGAGCAGACAGCCCAACCTGTATGTCGAGCTGACAGTTTGGTCCGTGATTTGCGCAGGCAGTTTGTCGAGTGGGAACTATGTCCGCAGAGACAGGAGCGATTTTGCTGGTCAACTCACTGAGTCAGTCGGTCTCCAAATGCCGTCCAAATGTGATTTAGATCCGTCCGTGGCAGCCGGGAGCTTCGTATGTGATCGGTGGTTTGCTGTTACCGGAGGAAATGGTGTTACATATTAGAGTGAATACAACTGTATATAAACATGCCGTCGTCAATGACTTCCGCAAAACTATTGTAAACATATATGATGCGTCGATATTCCATCCACAGAAAGAAGCAGCCCAGTCGACTGTGGGCAGCCGGGGAACAGTCTTTTTTCCCCTGTATGGGAGGAAAGTTAAGAAGCTCAGAGACGTGACGCGGCCGAAGATAAAAAAGTTTGAACTAGGGAAGCGATGGTCGATGGTGAAAGACCAAACCGTTTGATTCTATTTTGAATGTACTCATGATGTTGCTGTATCTTTGCAATGGATACTTTTGGGTAGAAAAGGTACTCGGATACCTTATTGACAAAACTTGTTAGCTGCCTTTGGCCAGTAACAACTAAACGGTACCTATGGCGGTGCCACGCCAATTCGACGCATCGGTGCAGTTGGGCCGCGTCCTTACAAACAACCACCAGCCGACGATTCTTTTACAATTCAGCAGCAATGAAAGCAAAACTTCGCCTCCTAACGGTGCAATATTTAGAGCGGCAGTGGTCCAACTACACGATCGATTAGGAATTCCCTGTTAGTCGGCGCGACTGCGTCATTCAGTTGGAATTTAGGGCATTTATTTCAGCGAAACTCCCGCATTCCAGGCAACAACAGCCTATTCTGTGAATTGGATCGTTGTCATTGAGCCATCAGCATGCTAGAATTAGAAGTCGAGTGCCAGCGTGCCAGCAAAATATGTGTGTTTACGTGCACGGCATGGCACGTGTGCCCTACTGTGCACGTGCTTGCAACGTGCGTTGACAAGCATATGCGTTTCTGCACTCAAGTTAGTCTGTAGCGATGTTAATAGCTCAAATGTTGACTGGTGTCAAATAGTAAGTAATTCAATAATGCAATCATCTTTCCTTAGCACGCATACAGCCTTGACAAAGCTGGCTCTGGTTCTAATACTGAGTCTAGTGATGCGTCGAGTGATGAGTACATGGATCGACAGCCGGGTAACACTTCTGAGCGCGATCCGGAATCAATACTCGATTCCCGACGGTCCGACGTACAGCGAAGTCGGCACGTAGGTTATCGAGGTCAGTGTCGACGTGTCTGGAACATTATGGGAGTGTGCAGTGCAGTGCAGTGGCGTCGATCAAAGTCCAAGCATCGACAACGGGGTTCAGTTAAATTGCTATCTGTTTGATGACTGATCTGGCGTATGGATGTATCAGCAAACATGCGCTAGAAGAGGTAATTAGAGAGGAAGCATATAAGTCGCACTTGTACGATGCATCCCACTTTTCAGTACAATAATATTAAACGGTTCGAGTGCATTACATAAAGCCTACCAGTCGATAGTACAGTCTGTCTTAAAAGTACCGCGCAAAGTGACGGTGGATCCACCAAGCCTGACTGAGAAAGGGCCTGTTTTAATTTAAAAGTCACCGACCAATTGACCTAGGGAATGGACGAGGATGTCCATTGCTTCGGTTACCCAAATTTAGCAGGCCCTTGCTCAGTCAGGCTCGATGGATCCACCGTCACTTTGCGCGGTACTTTTAAGACAGACTGTACATAAGTTAATCGGTAGGTACGAGCTACGTGAGTAATGGCTTCGGCCCATTTTATTATTATTTTATTTTGTTTACGTCCGGAGTTGTTCAATAACCTTTCTAAGGCCCGCAATGTTTTTTACTAGCGTCTACCCGGGTGTGCACAGCACGGCTATCGTCCAGTCGCCGCCACCGGTACCTATACCTGCATCGACCGGCCAGTAAACGGTGGCCTGCCGGTCTGCTACAGAACCAACAGAGCGGCGCTGAATAAATAACCGGCCGGCCGGATCACGGCCGGCGCTCGGGGTGGGGCGGAGACAGGGTGCAGCTGTAGGTAAAGGATGCGCTGGGTAGAGTCTTTAGAATTCAAGTGCTACGCTCTGCGATTATTATTGCTTTTTTGGGGAGGGGAAATAAAACAAAAAACTTTAATAATTTATCAAAAGCAAATAAATGAAAAAAGGTGCAGGTAGGAGAGTCTGCATCACAGACCTAAGAAAACTGGAAGTAGATGAGATGCGAAAAACTCCTTCATCCAAGAGGTACTCCGCCTTTTCGCTAGCACATACTGAGTCTGTCAGTCTAAGCAACAGAAAGTCAAGGCGATCTAGCGGGCCGGATGAAGTCAAACGCCTGGTCAAACGCTGAATAAAAAGAGCCGAGCAGATTTAGTGGATCAATCCTCTACTACATGTTCCAGAAAACTTTGTCGCTGAGACAGTGCGACCAAGTTATCTTCTACTTTTATTGGTCGCTTAGCACGATGCTAATTTCTCTAAATCCATCACTACATGGATTTATCAATGAATGGAGTTCGACGCCAACGTCAAAAAAGAATTGGTAACACGATTTTCTCATATCAGGAATTGAGCAAAAAGAAGCACGGTACATCGGCAAACACCCTCCGTATCCTTTTGGGAATCTGAGGAAAGATACTATCGTATCTTAAAAAGTAAACTGCATCAATCAAATATTTCCATCGCTCTTATCATTAAGTCGCCGATGTAGTCAACATTCTGTATTTAAAACATCTCATCTAGCACCAACAGCCTAGTTACATTGCCACAACATTTCATTCCTGTGCTGACAAACTACACAACAGTAACACAAAACAATCCGCGACATAGATAACATTTAAAATCGATGACAACATGTATCTTCCACAGGCTACAGCTCTATCGAAATCCGATGGCAGTTTCCGAAAACCCGCAGCTCCTGGCGCAACCCCAGTACCATCCAGCTTCTAATCAGTACCGCCCTAGGCACTCTATGGAGCCTCGAGTGCTTCCAGCGTGCCCAGCCATTACCTGCTGTGGTCCGGTCGGTGGCGGGCTGGGGGGGGGGGGGGGGGACGTAACCGGTGCCTCGGTGCCATGGCAATGACCACGACTACCGTGAGCCGGCGAGCAGGTCAATACTGCGATCACGGTCACAGGCGGGGCGCCACGGCGGGCGGGAGGGTGGGGCCAGCGGGCGGACAGTGCCGGGTAAGGCCAGCGGGCAGACTGTGCTGGGTAAGGCCAGCGGGCGGACTGTGCTGGGTAAGCCAGTAATGCCACCGGTGCTGGGTTTGGCCTGTGTTTGACATACGGCTCAAACTCCAGCAAATATCGAACGCGAGCCACCGATCCACGTTGGGCTGAGCCTGAGTTACAGTGGCGGTACTCGCTGCTTCTCGAGCACTATTGCACACGATACACGCCATAGGTACTAGGAAGGGCGTTATTATTACCCCTCCCCACAGACATCAGCCCCACCCAGCCGCAGGGCAGGCTGCCATTAGGCCAGTACGGCGAACACCTACGACCAACAACATAGAATCCGTCACGTCACAAGAACGCGCGAGCACAACAAACCGAACGCCGCCAAACAACGTAGATTCCAGCTAACAAGCTCTAAAACAAGCTGTGCATAACTATATGGCTATCGTCTAATGCGTAAGCTCCATTGAGTTCAACAATCCAAAACGACATCAGACATATAATGCTAAGTAGTCTAAATACACGTGACCTGTTCCACGTGACGGCAGCATGATCAGCTTCAGAAACAGATATTATCTTCATGACTTAGCGGTCTAACGGTTTTGACTAACAGGCGGTACCCCGTGACTACCTACATATCAATGTCATCCACATATGGACGCGATATTTCAAGGCATCGGACTTTTGAGGGCCAACACTGAACACACCGCTCCTGGTGTTTAGCTTGTCAATCTTGGGCACCTGGCTAGGTCACCACTCACAATCTTAGCTCCCCGTCCCAGGTAGCCGATAGGGCTCACCGGTCCACGCACCACCCCCAGACATTCGCTACAGATCAGCGGCTAGCTCACCGGTTTGTCAGCTCTCGCGTCGCTTGGTGCGGCAGCTGTCCACGTCCAGGTCGAACTGGGACGGCCCCGGCCGGAGGATCCGGGCCGAGCCCAGGCACTCGTCGCCCCGGTAAAATACGGCGAACTGAGGAGAGAAGGGGATCGACGCCGGGTCAGGGCACCAGAGACGCAGCAACGATAGGCTCATTATCAAAAACGTCAAATGGTTTGCGTGTAATACCAGTGATGGTCCCATCCTAATTTCACTTTATTTTAGTTTATTTCACGAAAGAATGATTCTATTTCGCTTGACTTATTAGTGCGAAATATGGTCAGCCGACAAAAAATAACCGACATAGTCAGCCACATCAAAAGTAGACGTGTGTTTCGTCACACGAAGCATCTCTCACCGAACCCCTGTCCAACATGAACGGGGACAAGCAATGACGGGGAAGCCAGGACGGGCGGAGACAGGCAGTGCAGGAAGTAGGCAGCGAGCTGTGATGGTGGGGGCCAGTGGGGCGCTGCCGTTACCGACAATGGGTTCGGCAGATCAATGATGGATCACGCGACCGACTGGTGCTGGGTCCCGCGGCATACGGAGGACACGGACACAAGGATACGAGGCAAGGACACGGACAAAAGCACACCGAGCAAGGACGCTAACATGAGGACACAATGTAAGGACACTGTCCACTGACATAAGGACACAGACATGCTGACGGACGGATACACGGACAAACGGGCAGGAACATACATACAAACACGGGAAAACAAGCACACAGACACATGTCAATAAACGAGCCCACGGACACAGATCACGGATATATTGACGAGAAACGTACCAAGAACACACGGACACAGACTCGCCTCTCTGTCGATCTCGCTCACCTGACCCGGGGTTAGGGCGCGCAGGGGGTTCGCCAGTGACACGGTTAGGTCGTTCTTGCTGGGTGACCGGTGCCACGGGTTGTGGGTACGACTGGTCACCACACACGGTACTAGCGCCTCGGTGTGCTGGAACCTGCCGGGGATGATACGTATCTCTTAGGGCAGGCGTTATACACCCAGAGAGCAAAACATTGAACGAACAAGCGTCGCAGACATGAAACATTTGCAAAATACCTTAGTATCGAGTCAGTTAAATCGCAAAAGTAGGAGCTCCTACCACACCACAGCCCTGACGTATGTATTTTGCCGTACGTCAGCCATTTGATGTCACAGCACACCGTACCGCGTAACGTATCCATGTGGGCGGGCGTGCCAAAGAGCGTTCAGAGACCACTCATTTACCGAGATCACAGAGTAAAAAAAAAACTGGCATTGCCGCTGCTCAAGAATCTCATTGGCAATCTCAGCAACGTCCAGTATTTCAGTAAGCGTTTCCGGCTTGCATTATTATAGTTATTACACAAGGGTGGGAGGGGCGACCAGCCCAGCAGTTCAGTCTCGATATAAGCATTTAAGCAGCCTTCGATATCGAGAGCACTCAGAGCAGCCCTTAATAGTCAACTACTGACGTCACAGTCGCTCTCAGTCACGAGTGCCCAGTCGCCAGGTAGGCTGGGGCAAGATTACTTGGCTAAGGAGCTCCTCATTGAGCCTAAATTGGGCAAAGTGAGAGCAGTGCTCTGCTTGCCGGCTTAACAAGTAACCCAACATTTCATCGTACGAATGGCGCTTTGGTCGATGACGAATACTGACTGTACTACCGGCTACCGCACATAAGACTGCTTCCCAAATATGTTATCCGTAGATATGGAGAGGTATAGCACAAAGAACGCGCAATACGTGTCCGACGCCTTTCCCCAACTAGCAATCTACCGCCGACAGTCCGGACGGTCGACCGATGGTTCTTCCGTGCCAACCAATCTATCGACTGTTATTGTCATCGGGTCGCTCTCACAAACAGTCCATACGAATGGTCCTACCACACTAAACACCAAATTGATGAGCCCATTTACACGAGATGGTCTTCGATAGATTAACGTTTGAACTATTACTGATGCACATATTCAAACGATTGATGCTAAGTAATAAGCGACAACCATCACGTCTGTCTCCATCATCCTTCTATTGGAGTCTTGGACAGTGTCCGTAGATTTCGTGTCTCGTCGTTGATGACCCGGGGTGTTGACACGAGAGCCAGGGACGATGTCGTGACATCGGACATTGGTCGTCACCCGTCAGCGTGGCGTGACGTGACGACGACGGGACGACGTGACGCCGTCACCGCCGCTGTTTTCACGCCGCAGAGCGATCGATAGCGGCTCAATGGTCCGCCGCAGCACCTGGCTCCTACAGACGGCCATCTTTTATATGAGGTCTTACGTGGGTAAAGAAAAGCAAAAAAAATTAATTGGTCTAACCTTTTATGCGTTCCAGATGATTTAAAGGTCAATTGATATGTTTCAGGCTTCATACGCTGAATGGATTGCTTTTCAGAGGAAGGAGGTTGCATGTAAACAGAGGCGAAATCAGCGTCTGCCGATCGAAAGAAACACACTATGAAAGTTTGAAGTGCAGAAAATTGAAAAGATTATCAAGGGAATCGTTTGGCCTAAGGGTCTTTAGATAAAAGAACGACCGCCTGAACTATGGACTCCCTCAACTAACTCAACCAATGATGTTCGCAGTCAATCAACTTACTCCATAATTCGATGGCTTTTCGATAAAACTCCATTAACCAGAATTCATCCGCGGTCAGTAAATTTAATTCAAGTAATCCACACTAATCCCAGCCCACCCACACCAGTCACCAACCAACTCAACTCAACTCAATTCAGCTGTACTCACTCAAGACACCGCCCGCGCTCACTCACTAACTCTCCTCCGCATTCTATCCACGATCACTCGAACTCAAACTCCTTCTGTGCCCACTCACTTGAACTCGCACTCGAGCATTCCCCGTCCGTAGAAGTCCTCGGGTGGGCTGTGGATCCAGTGCGGCTGGCCGGCGTGCACTGTAGACGAGTAGAGAGCCGGGTGGTCGTGGCCGGGAGCCTGCGGACAGTGTCCGAATAGTAAGTCAGTGGGCGGGATCGGAGCAGTCAGCGAGGCTGCGAGCTTTAAGCCGTTAGTGAGCTGGGACTAATCGGTCACTGAATGAGGATTGAGCGGTCAGTCAATAGTAATTGAGAGGAGACTTAACGACATATGAAACCGACAGATCCCCGGAGGGTCGACAAAATAGAACGACGAGCGTGAGCAAATTATGTCGTAGAAACGGAAAAAAATGTACCAATTGCCTCCTACAGCAAAAATACAAGAGCCATTCACCATTCAAATAGATGATAAAGACGTCAGTGTTAGGACTACAATCAATAACAGTAATATCTAAGGACCCTTAGCGACACTATTAACCTCACGATCATCCACTCACCACCAGAATATCTCCGGAATCGGTGAGCTTCTCGGCGACAAAGTAGGCGCGCGCCAGCCCGGCGATGTTGCAGCGCTGGCCGACGGTCCACTGATGGACTCCGTTATGGCGTCCCACCACCTCCCGAGTCTCCAGGTCCACGAAGTTACCGGGCCGCGGGTCCACGTACTGTCGCGGGTTAGACCGGGCGGGTTAGGGGGAGAACTTGGTGTTCTGTGTCGGCGTGCGAGACATCACACTGGAGAAATCACAGAAATGCACTCACATCGATCGCAATCAGTGAACACATGGAATCCATACGACAGGATAAAAAACAGAGCTCATGCATAGGACACACATTGGTCATGGAAGGAAATAGTTCACCTTGTGATATGTCAAATGTACCACAGCTAACCAACTTCCGTGGTATAAAACAAATAAAACAAATAAAAGTAATTTATCAGTAACGGCACTTGAATTGACTTCAGAATGCCGTTTCGAGGAAATCCTGGACAATTGGAGCAAATAACAAAGCTTATATAACTGTGAAAGGTGAACTATTTCTCTACGCGACAAACGCAAATAACTGTGGCAGAGCATAACGCAAATCAAAATAAGGAACAAAATACACGTAGGTAGTGGGAACGAGGACTGAACCATGACTGAAGTTAGGATACTAGCATCAACGTTGTGCGATTTTTAATCACGTACGAGTAAGATGAAAACAAACATACACGATGACAACTGATCTGGGTGTCAGTAGCAATATGCCTGCCGACGGCTATTTTATAATGCATGCAAAAGAAGCAACCGATGAGCTAAAACTGGGCCTTGCATTCAACTTATATTTGGGAAAATAATGGCGCTACCATAATACGATTTTATAGTTTCATGTAGACCTATTTCGCGAAGGCCTCCATACAAAATGTATTCTTGCCATGGTTGCTGTCCAAATATGGATTGATATAATAGCACGCCAAGGACAATAGGGCGCAATTTAAGCCAAATTGTTCCAGCACAGCCCTGTGATGGCGACTTCCATCGATCCCTGCGGTGAGCACCGTCCTTGAGGGCCGCTGCAGCCCTCCCTAGGTCGCTAGCAACCACTGTAAAGACCTCTCAATAGTGCTCATTGTGAGCAGTAGATACCGATCGTGTAGCTGCTCAGCCTGTCCGGTCCTGGAGACATTTACTTACAGTGCTGACTGCTGTATGACATTGATCGCGGTCACTTTGCCCATCGATCGAGGGCACATAATGAAGGCCGTCGCTCTGTATTTGCAGAAAGTGTATTCAGCCATTGCACTAGGCCACAGTGCTAGTCTACCGCGAATCAATGGTGGACAAAAGCTACCGAGACCCTTACGCCTGTCTTGATTTTCGTGGCAAGCCATAACACCCAACCACTACCCAGTTTTGACTTCAAAGAACTACTAGGAACCCGGCTAGGCTCTAGCTTTAGCCGACCCCGGTTCAAAGGCCTTGGTTGATCCAGCGAATCACGTCACGCGTTGACCAGCGTAACGGAGGTGGTTTCCGTCACGGAACTGGTGGGTCTGACCGGACTCTGACCGGGATCAATAATCCGTCCTGTGTCACACTGCCAAGACGTGATCATCCGTCAGCATGGAAGTCGACCATTACCGTGTAGGATGCTTAGCAAAAACGGTCGCTTTATCGTTCCGACATCAAGTCTCATCAGTTCCGAACATGGCTCCGATCACAATCGAAGAGGGAAGATGAGAAGTCACTGTTTGCTTGGCTAGTGAGACGTTTTATGCAGTGATAAGCAATGTTGTGCTCACACAGGTAATCGGTGTATCTGCTACACCGATTAGTCTAGGGCTACGAGTCTGTGTCTGTTTTTTACAAAATGCCAAAAAAAGACAAAAACAAAAAATAGCACTTCCACACACAGCCGATGCTGTGATGAAGCCAACATTCAGATACAGTTCAACGAGTAGAACAAGCACAATACAGGATCACACTGACACTAAACCAGCACGGCAGCCAGCTTGTATTTACCAACTGCGCAGTTTTACACTGGCCAGCGTCCCATGGAAAAGTAAAACAACGCAGTCAGCTTGCTGCGGTGACATCGAATATCGTGTATCAGACACAAGCTACAGTTTACATAAAACGGCAAAATTAGGTTTCATAAATACTGAAGACGAATGCTGTTCTCATTCCAAACATAACAGGAACAGGTAAATTATTTATTGCCTCTAACTCATTTCAAGAATCTGGGAGAACGTATAACTTTAGCAGTAGGTACTTAGCTGATTTATACCATCTGCTCCATCATACCAGAGCACGTCCGCACATAACGCTAAAATAATTTGCTCTACGCAGCACCTCTTTCCATTGCAGTCCATCCAGCTCCGAGCAGTTCTGCATACCCACCTGGCACCCACCTGAGCTATAAACTCGCTGAAGTTCCGTTTTCCGATGAAGCAGATCCCCATCGACTCTTTCCTGGCCGCTATCCGCTCCAGGCCCGCGCTGCTCGCTATCTTCTTGACCACATCTTTTGTAAACTCGCCTAGGTGGCAGCACGAGCGGTGTTAGACAATACATTTGGAGTGCCTTCAAAGGTTATGCTGAGTCACCAAACGCGTTCATTTCATATCAAAAAGGTGCTACGATAACTTCAGTGTTAAACTTTTCATTCGAAGATTGACGATATGGACGGATACTTACCGAGAGGAAATATGGTGCGGCGCAGAGCCTTCTGCGGAACTTGTGACAGAAAGAACGTCTGGTCCTTGAGGCGGTCCACGGCTTTCAGTAAACGTACCTCTGTAACACAACATATATAGGTGAGACAGTAAACTCTCCTCTACAGCTGCAAACAGCATCTTAAGCCCCTTCCGAACAAAGTACGGCAAAGATAATACATCCGAATTAGTCCACTTACATGCAGCTTACGAATATAACTCAACCATCTAGCATAGATTACCTGATCCATTATCTTCAGCGATTCGCCACAACCACAACTACCTTAGTCGCTCGTCAAATACCGCATTTATCCCCTTTCCTTCATGAAATAATGCATACCATATCCATGCTGCTCTGTTCCTGAACAGCCACATCTCTCCATTTCCAACTCCCAAGCCACCACCCCGTCACTCCACAGTTCACTCTCCCCGTGTAACTCCCCTCCGCGACTCACGCTGGCCGGAGTATTCTGTGGCGAACTCCCCCGCCGAGGTGCGCGCGTAGTGTCCGGTGGCCAGCGCGTCAGCCCCCACAGTGTGCCGCGCGTGCTCCAGCAGAGCCGTGAACTTGATGTGCCGGTTACAGAGAATGTCCGGGTTGGGCGTGATGCCCGACTCGTAGTCGCGAATCATCTCACTGGAATCGTTACAAGTGAGGAACGGCGATGAGCGCGGGATGGCAGGGAGGGGTAGCCTAAATAGAGTCTGCAATGATGGGGCAAGAAAATTGGGTCAAGAGCATAGGCGCGGGAGCCGGGGGGGGGGGGCAGTGGGGGCAGCTTGCCCCCCCCCCCCAACTCTGGGGCCGTGGGGGCGGTGCCCCCACAGCTTTGAGACGGAATACCACACTTTTTTTGCAAATGTTTTCTTTTTTTGTTGAAAAAGCCGAGGGGTGAAAAATAAGTGGCCTAAAACCGGTGAGAAAACTAGATTTGGGGAGAAAACTAGATAAAGCCGGTGAGCTGAAAACTAGATAGATAACAATCTCTATTATGGTGTGCCCCCCAGTCGGAAAGTAGTTCCCGCGCCCCTGGTCAAGAGTGATAGAGCTTGTGAGTGGCGACCCGAAAGAGTGGGTTGTTTACATACTACAAAATCAGTGGATATTTGTCTCCAATGAGAAGGCAACATTAGAACTAGTGCCCAGTAGTCACATATACAAGTCAGGATAGGTATAGAGACATCTGATGACATAAACATTAAACACACTGAATGGATGTTTAAATGAATGCAAAGGTGAATGCAAAGGTAAATGAATGAATGAATGAATGAATGAATGAATGAATGAATGAATGAATGAATGAATGAACAAATGAATGAATGGAAAATACATGAATGAATGAATGAATGGCTGAATGGAAAATACATGAATGAATGAATGAATAAATGCATGAATGAACGAATGAATTAAAGTGAAAAGATGGAAGAGGGTATGAAGAGATGGGTGAATGAATGGATGCATGTATCAGGAATTATGCCTTTCTTACTATAGACAGGCTGGCACAAAAAAGCTTACATGAATACATCATTCCAGTACTCTTTGACGAAGTTGACCTCCTGGAATGGGATCTGCAACTTCTTGCAGACCCAGGCTGCATCCTCTGCATCCTGGTCAGCTTTGCAGACACCCTGCTCATCCCGGATGTCCCAGTTGCGCATGAAGAAGCCCAGCACTTCATAACCTGGACAAGGATGGTAGGTAAATGACATCAGTACAGAGCAGCACTAGTAAGATCAGCACATAAAACATGTTAAGTCAAGTGTGCCAAGGGTCCATATGCTGACCTCATTCTGATCAACATAACTATAGTTCGTTTTTTTCAAAAGGACTCTGGCTCCAAGTACGTTTTTCGAAAAAGCACGCGTTTTAGCGACCAAAACGAGCAAAAACTGAACCTGAGAAACTCGAACGTCGCCTTATTTTAACATGTGAAATATTCCCAATAATTTTCATACGTGCATTTTGGAACCAGATATGGGAACAGTGGTGACGTCATGCTGTCAAACTTGTATTGCAATGTAACGTATAACTATCATGGACGAAACCGCTTACTCGATTATAACCTCGGCAACAGTGAAAAACGAAGTTTCCCCCAAAACCGTCGAAACTTTGTCCCATCGTACGGACATTGGGTGCCTGCTGCCACCAGTGACGTCATCATAGTATGCTAATTTTTCAAGACACAATTTCCGGGTACTTACCGTGCACAATTTGAAATCGAATATTTTTTCGGTAAGAAATTCTTGGCCAGACGCTGAAGCTGCCAAAACTCACGTGAGAGGTTCGATAAGGAACTTGGAGCCAGCGTCCTTTTGAAAAAAAAACGAACTATAACCACTCAACAACAGCCACTACTTACCTTTTTGCTTCAGCAGCAGAGCTGCTACACTGCTATCAATGCCACCAGACATAGCACATACTACTCTCTTAATCTGTCTCCCCATCTGTGAAAAGAAATGATTCTGCTTCATACTCCATTGATACAAAGATTATACTTCGTACCTTCAAGCCCCTACACTATGATAAATAAAAGAATGACTTCATTTATTGTAGAAAACTGAGCAATCATTGCAGTCCTGCAATGCATAAAAATAGTAAAGGGACCTAATTCTTACCATATACCTATGACAAACTTATGAAAAGCATAATCCAATAAAAAATGCCATTACTTCCCAAGGACTTTATGGAACTCCCATTTTTGGTTACCTAAGTCCTGACCATCCTTAGGTGTTATACTGGATGACAGTGAAAACAGGGCCCCTGGCGCGATTTGATCAAGGTTCGTGAAATTCACATGTGACGTTTAGCATGTAGAAGTAGAAGGCCCACAAAGGGGGAGAAGTCACAATTGTCACGTGACTAATATGCCCTCCGGCGCCCTGTTTTCACCGGCGTCTGTTATACTGTTGGTATACACATAATTGTAATCAGTAATGATGGCCCTTCCTTACGTAAGTATCTTAAAGGAAATAGTTCACATTTTAACATGGGTTTTGAACTGGAATAGCAGTTCCGTAGCTTGGGCTGAGACGAGCATAAATCAGGAGCTTTTACAGCCCAACGATCACCCTAGGCAAAGATATTCTATTTCTCGTCCCGAAAAATGTGTCTTGCGTTGAGGATGTGTGCCTTGCATATATTCGCATCCAGTATGAAACGAGCATGGGTCCCGAAAATTCTTCAGAAACTAGAGAAATTATCTACGAGAACTCTAGAGAAATTCGCTCCAGTGAGGCGCTATGGGCGCTCCAGTAACAAAAGCACGAGCAGATCGCCCAAATGCCGGTGGCCGCGATAATTTCTCTAGTTTCTGAAGAATTTTCGGGACCCATGCTCTTTTCATACTGGATCGCGGTGCCTTACAGAAACTGAAAAGTTCTTCCTATATCAAAAATATAGAAAATAATCTTTTGCTGTAAAAAGGTTTTATTTTCTTTGCTGATCATTTTGAACATAAAAAATCACAAATCCATTGCAAAAAAATAATTTCGTGAAAGTGAACTATTTCCTTTAAAGGGACCCTCCCACCTTCAAAAAAGTTAATGAATTGGCACGAAAGTGATGTCGCTCGGTTCAGAAAGAGCGAAAACGAATATCTACCAAATTTCATCGAAAAATATTCAGCGGTTTTCAAGATATTAGACTTTTACTTTTGTTTACTTTTTGGGATCTCCGCTGTTCCTAGCGACTTTATTTGAAAGTGTGGCATTTGTTCCGCGCAAAGCAGCATATACCACCGCGTGCTACCAAACGTTTTAGTAAAAGATTAAAAAATCGTTAGATCTCCGCTGACGTCACAAATTCTAAGGGGGCATACCAATGCACTAGCCCCTTAGAATCCGAAAACTGCAAGTTTGAAATTTCATATCTCCGAATTAAAGCATTTGTCGATGTTATGAGTGCCCAAACCGGTATTTGCAGGCCATGGCCACCAATTTGGCTATCTCAACTCAAAGCTAATGTTAAGGTGGGAGTGTCCCTTTAAGCTTCCACAAAATGAGGGTTAAAAAGCTATGAAAAAGCAAAACAACATGCTTTGCCTTAGGATGATGTAAAAAGTAGACAGCAAAACTGCAGATGATGCAGATACTTCAAAACAACAGCTACGATTCTAGGTTAAAGGTCCCTGGCTGAAGTCAAAGTAATTGTAATGGTATCAGCTTGATAGGTACTGCCTCATTCTTTCATTTTTCATGCACACTGTGCATTCTAACCACGAATAGCTAGTAGAAGCAAACTTATAAAAATGCTGAGAGAAATCATAGAATTTAACGTACACTTAACAACCACAATCCATCAAAAAATGCTGACTTTGAACTTGACTTCGACAGACAGGCGACAGCAGCCTCATGCATGAGAGACCATTCAGCAAACAGACACAGGTAAAAATGGACTTAGTAATATTTCTGTTCGAAAAAGCAGAATTCCCTCACCTTGCTAGGCAACTTGCTGGCAAATTAAAAGTTTTGTTGATTCGGCACCAAGTTGCTAGGCAACTGACGTCTGATTTAGTAATTAGTGTTCAATCTTGTATGTTTCAGATGCGTCGTTACTGCCGCAATCAAAATATGGAAGCATAGGGAGAAATAGCGGCCAAACCTAAAGCCCACTACTTATGTAAGGTAGGTCTTTATTTATCCTTTGGTAGGTCAATTCGGGTATTGAATTTGGCGGTCCGTACCGCAAGCGATGTTTTTTCAATGTTTTAGCACCATGGTGCCAATTGGCATCGTGTTATCGTCAGTTCACAACAGGATTGGGCGGGATCCGTGGTCAAACACTCACAACACCGCCGGGCGCCGCTCGAACTGTAGGACAAATCATGCATCGTGAGTCGTCGCGCGGCAGCGCAGCGTCAAAATGTCAGATATCTATGACCATTCCCACCCTTTTTTCACCGTAGACTAACAGGGCTCTTGCTGTGATTTACCGTAACCCGTACGATAATGTGACTGGTTAGGCGATGCGTCTTGGAACTGCGCAGAGTAAGATTGAGACGTGTTTTAAGCCAGCTTTCCCATTCATCTGCTAAACAAAAACCGAACGACGTTGGCGACAGACAAGCCGAAATCACCATTATTCACTCCTCAGACACGTCTGATACGTATCCATATTAGTAAAACCGTATATTTGCGACATTGGCACAGATGTGGATGACCTCTAGAAGCTAGTGTGAGGGTTGTCACTCGTACGAGGGTTGCCGCGAAGATCGGCGGCTATCAGGCTGCACCGTTAAACTCGCCAGGTGGGTTACCTTCGCGGCACATGCAGTCAGTCGCGATAACATATTACGAGAGTCAGGAAGGCACGCTTCAAATGCACGTAAGCTGTGAACATTGTTCCATGATACTGGATGGAAGTGTAACGTAAAAGCACCGAGCTGGAAGCACATCCCGATTACAGAGACCAGACTAGCCGGTCGTCTGGCAGTGCGCGCAGCAAAACCGTCCAAAATATTTGCAAAAATGTGGAAATCGGCCAGCCCTAGCCGATTGCTTTTAAGCACATGATCAAAGCAAAAATCGCATAAAAGTAGCAGGGCCAAAGGCGATAAAGCATTATCTTCGGCAGGTCATTCTGTTTTCATTTGTCGAAAGACCAGTCGCACTGTTGCATAGAGCGAAATAAAGGCACAATGTCCTGGAGCACATTTACATGTGAACAAGTCACTTGTTAAAACACGTCACTCGTTACCTTATACACCGTCATATCTCGACATAAAATTCATAGATTCTCGACTAGGTGTGAGTACCGTTATATCAACTGTTACGGTACATGCTAAAAACTTACTAAAGGAGCAAGAGCCCACATCACATTAGCGCGCACCTATTCACACTCTACAAAAGCGTCTAAAATAAGTTAGCAGTTAACGCTGAAAAGGGCCGTCCAAGTTAGAACCGTCAGCTGGTTATCATACATCACGCTCTCCGAAACACTAATTCAGATGTTTGTACTTGAAAAACAGATTGTACAACACTCGAAGGGTCGACTTCAAGTCCAGATTAACAATATCTGAAAAAAGGAGATAAACGGTCACTTATACGGTGATAAAAGGTTGTTGTGAAGGCGAGTTAAGAACATTACTGTGGTCGTTTGGTAAGTAATTTATGACAACATATATTGAACAACTAATGCAGTGAAAACCAACTGATTGCATTGACGGACACTGAGGGATGCCACAACGCTCACACGATAAAACAGCCCAAAACGTCAATATCCAATAATTGATACCGAGCCGCTTGAGTTATCGACCTTCCCAAAGAAGCCCTGAGAGCACACTTACTACTGTTTGTCATCCTGAGCTCCCACTTCACCCCTCCTAGCTCACCGACCCTTCCAGCCTCCCTCAGTCCCTCACTCACCCTCGGGCCGCGGCTTGGGCGGCGGCAGACCCGCGTCCTGCATCAGCTCGAAGGCGAAGCTAACGTTGTGCACCTTATCCTCGAAGGTGCGCGGCGTCAGGTGGAAATCGTACAGCGGCACGAAGTAGTCCTCCAGCAGGCCCATCATCAGGCACAGGTAGACGCCGTCGTTGAACTGGCTGTCCAGGTCGGTCACCTCCAGGTTGATTTTGTTTAGCTGCTTGTTGGCGAACGTGACCAGCGACTGCAGAGCGGACGGGGGAGGGACGAGGTGAGACGATAAGTCGATATTCTTAGAATGAAGCAGAGGCGTACACTAGCCACAGCTGGTGACTAAACTGATCACCGTCTACAGCTGCTCTACCGAAACCAGAAGGACAGTAGCGTTCTGATGCCGGATCCCCATGAAGGTCACCACGGGAATGTTTGCCGAATATCAGCGACATAAGTTTACACCGCACTCACTGATTAACCTATCCGGGGCATCATCCCTGTAGCTACTGCCAGTTCCGAAGTTCGAAGACAAAACTGATCATCATTAGCACGACGTAGGTACCTTTTTGTTGACATGCAGTTTGTTCGGGCTGCGATACCCAGATGGACGTACCTTTTTGACAACCTGCAGCTTGTCGGGGGCGTGGTCGAACAGCGTATCGAAGGCGTCCCTCTCGTAGCGCAGGCCCAGGTCGTCGTAGGTGGAGGTCATCTCCTCCTCGACCAGGCGGTGGCTCAGCTGACCGTCCTCCTTCTGTGAAACACGGGAAAGGGAAAATAAACATTTAAATTAGCTCCTGAAACAAGATCACGTACTGCATTCCATCAAGAGGAGTTGTTTAAATACGAGAACATTTTGTGTAAAGGTAAGTCGCTTTCCCTTCGTCCATTTATAAACGGTGCGAAACCTTCAATCAATTGTGTTTTGAATTCGTTGACAGCCGGATCAGGTCGAGATCCAAGTACCGGTCTACTCTTCGCCCGCCCACCGAGCTCTGACCTTGACGATGACGACCTTGGCGAACACGTTCTCGGGAAGCCGGATCGGAGCGCGGTAGTGGCGCACCAGGGCCACCAGCAGGTGCACGATGGCGATCACGTTCTTCGAGTGGATCTTCTCCACGTTCCACAGCTGGCTGCCCTGGTGGCCGAGACCCAGCATCTGTCCAGAGAGGGGGAGGGGATGTCAGCTCCACTGGCCAATAACATTGGTCAGCAGAGGCTAGGCAGGTGAAGAAAGCCGGCAGCAGTGCTTTATTTTCGTGTCCGAACACAGTCTAATGCACTGCAGTAAGTGGTGCCTAATGAAGGAACGACCTTATGTCACGTAAAAGCACCTAGCTCGTCGAATGTCCAATGTGTGCTGTTTGATGTGGTAAGCCATCTGAAACTGCTGTTCTCACCTGGTTGATGGACCCGATGACCACCTTGAGTTTCTGCTTCTGAGCTACCTCGGACTGTGTGACCTCGGGCACGGCCAGCGTCACACCGCTCAGCTTCTCTGCAACGTGCGGCCAAAATAGGTCAGAAAGTGGCCTGAATGCTATGACATATAAGACAAATATATCCTAAAATGTCTCCAAAGCACTCATGTGAGTAATTTGGCACACACCGCGTCTATTTAACGGCAAAATTTCACGCGTCTCCGCCCAGACACCAGCTTATGTCAAAGAAGAAGCCAATGGTCAGGTCCAGGAAGGGCTGATTGCTCTGTAAAGTGAGAAGCTTGCATAATTTTATCTACGCTTTTGCGAATCTACACTGTGTCAAAAGAACTTAGCTATACACAGCAGCATTACAAGTTTGTCTCGATCCATAATCCATAGCCCAAATGCCGACCTCCCCGTTCCCTTCATATTGCCTGTTGCCGTCCCTGCCCATCTCCCCATCCCCATCCCGTCCTCACCGGTGAGTTTCTGCAGCACATGTCCGTCGTAGAGGTCCTCCTCCAGCGATTTGACGATGATCCGATACTGGGCCAGCTCATCGTTCAGCCAGCCGGTCAGCACACGCCGCAGGTCGGCGAACCGAGCCGAGTTGTACGAGTGGGGGTCGATCATCGAGCGCTCCTCACCCTCCTCTGAGATAGGAGACAGCAGAGGCGGCAGACGTCAGAGGGGCAGAGCAGTCATGCCAGGAACAGAGCACAGGGCGGAGATGGATGGAGGCCTCTGGTCAGCGATGGTCAGTCAAGAAAAAAACTTCGAACTTGATTGAAAAAATGAACAAAATGCATTGCAAGGAAACTGTTGTTTACTGAATATCCTTCATTACAAGTATTTTTGATGATTTATTGTAAAAAAAAAAAACACCAAACACATAGGTGAAATAATCCCAGCTGCTCTAAAAACTCAGGCTGTTTGGATGACGCCGAGGCACTTACCGATGTTGTAGTATTCGGCCGGCAGATCGCGCAGCACGGCGCCGCCCGGCGAGTCGATGGCGAACTTTCCCTCGCGGCTAACATTCTGAACTGAAACACAACCAGATACGAGTCATTTGGGCGCAATGCTCAGCGTAAAAAAGTACCTCCTCAGCTTCATGGCCAATAATTAGAGATGCAGAGCTCTAACAAGCTTGATAGTTGGCTCTGAGCACTGGTTCGCCAGGGTCATGCATGGAAACCACAGGAAAAGAAAGCAGCACACAGCACATCAATTTCAGCACCAAAGCATTCGCAATATCCAGGAGCATCAAACATTGACAGCTTCCAGCTGCACTTCACAGACCACACACTTCACCCCCTAGCCAGTAGTGGCCAGTGGCTATTCTATGCTGATAGCCACTAAACGCATGACTCGACCGACTCAAACCGATTCAGATCGACTCAGAACGACTCAGAACGACTCAAACTGACTCAGACCGACTCTATTCTGATTTCTGATCGACTCGGGCAGACTCAGAACGACTCAGGCAGACTCAAACTGACTCGACCGACTCAAACCGATTCAGACCGACTCAGATAGACTCAGAACGACTTAAACTGACTCAGATCGACTTAACCGACTCAAATCGATTCCAATCGACTCAGACAGACTCGGAACAACTCAAACAGACTCGGGCAGACTCAAACTGACTCGACTGACTCAAGCTGATTCAGATCGACTCAGACTGACTCAGCTAGACTCAGAACAACTCAAACTGGCTCAGACCGAATCAACCGACTCAAATCGATTCCGATCGACTTAGACAGACTCAGGCAGACTCAAACCGACTCAACCGACTTAAACCAATTTAGACTGACTCAGACAGATCCATTAGTTTGACCTGAAGCATCAGACCTGAATCAGTTTGAGCCGGTCGAGTCAGTTTGAGTGTGCCTGAGTCGGTTTGAGTATGTCTGAGGCTGTCTGAGTCGTTCTGAGTTTGTCTGAGTCGATCGGAATCGATTTGAGTCGGTTGAGTCGGTCTGAGTTAGTTTGAGTTGTTCTGAGTCTATCTGAGTCGATCTGAATCGGTCTGAGTCTGCCTGAGTCGGCTGAGTCTGCCTGAGTCGGTTTGAGTCTGCCTGAGTCTGTCTGAGTCTGCCTGAGTCTGTCTAAGTCATTCTGAGTCTGTCTGAGTCGATCGGAACAATTTGAGTCTGTTGAGTCATTCTGGGTCAGTTTGAGTCATTCTGAGTCTATCTGAGTCAGTCTGAGTCGATCTGAATCGGTCTGAGTCTGCCTGAATCGATCGGAATCAATTTGAGTCGGTTGAGTCAGTCTGAGTTAGTTTGAGTCAGTCTGAGTCAATCTGAATCGATTTGAGTCAGTCGAGTCAGTTTGAGTCAGCCTGAGTCAGTTTGAGTCTGCCTGAGTCATTCTTTAAGTTATCTTCTCTTACCCAGTGACGTCACAACAGCATGCTTCGGCCTGGCATGGCGGCTTAAAACAGGAAACCTTAACCTTGAACGAAAACGCTACCTTAAAATTCTACTTTTCCACCCCTGCTCACCTACTGAACAGTGGACATGAACATGTGCAAAAGAGATGTGCAGTTGCAGTGATGCCACCTGATACTGCATGGTGTTGGCCATGCCTTGCAAGGCTTGATGCAGGCCTTGTTTCCAATCCAAATCCTATTTTTGGCAAGTGCTTGAAAAGACAACGCCAATAATCCTGGTTTATAAAAGTTTAGGCATAAGTATATATTAGGTCCGAGTGGACAATTGTGACGCTGTTGATACAAATATGTAACAGCAAAAATTTTAGGTTTTAGGTTAGGTTAGGTTGTAGGTTTTAGGTTTTAGGTTGTAGGTTTCTAGGTTAGGTTAGGTTAGGTTGTAGGTTGGTAGGTTGTAGGTAAATGGGTAAGGTTAGGTCAGGTTTGATTATGTTTTTCTTTTATTTCCAGGACATATAAGTATCATTTTTGGATTCAGGATGTCAAATAATGTGAGAATATGAAAACTTTGGCGGCGTTCGATGTCTCCCAGACGGCAAAGATTCTTTGCCGTCCGGCCAATAACGTCCAAGGTCAGCGGGGGCTCGGCTGCGGTTATGAAACGTGATTGGCCGGCCGGCGAAGAATCTTCGCCGTCCGAGACATCGAACGCGGGGTTTATCTTTTAACAGTCACTCGGACTTAATGTATACTTTTACCAAAGTTTAAATACCACCCAATATGTTCCAATGAATTATTTCATGAAAAAGCGAATTAAAATAAATCAATATTGGAAACAAAAATTGTAATTACAAGTAGACGAAATCGGCGCAAAATGTGAACAAAAATCACATCACAATTCGGCATCATTTAATAATAAAAAACATACATACAACTCACCTTGTTGTATCTTTTTCTTCCTTCCAAGGGTTCCGATCTTTTCCCAAATAGATTCGTCCTTAGAGTTATTTCTCGAAGCAGGTGTTCCAGGAGATTTCGGGCGTGGCGATGCCATCTTTGCGAATGAAATGTAAACATACTATAATTTTGTTTCCATATGTACGTAGGGGGAATATGGCAGCTAAATTTCCCTATTTACTTTTGCAGATGGTATACTGGCAGAACATTTCTTACATGGCGATATTTCTTATGAAGCTACCCAGTATAAGTACAAAAACTTTGCAAAAACTTATTTTTTGGCCTCCTTTTGGTATTATTTCTTTTTGAAGCGTTGTGAGAATATGTGTTGAAAAATATGGGCATTCAGTAAAAAAATAATAATTCAAATATTTTGCGATTCTCCCATGAGAGAATTTGCGATGAGAGAATCACTCGAAATTCTCCAAATAGCGAGCTCTTTTCTCGAAAGTCATGGCAAGGAAACTGTTTACCGTCTGCTAAAATAAGCAAGCTCCCCCTAATTTGAAAAAGTGCACACGCGCGAATGTTGATGTTATTTTTGTGCGAGACGCGGTCAGCCGGTCAGCCGCGTGCGTCCTTATTTTGATTTTGTCGGTGGTAGTTGATTTTGTCGTGGTTTATTTTTTTTTCTCGATAAAACCGGGAATAACGCCGAACGCGAATGCTATGCTATCGGTCCGACGGCCTTTCGGAAATCGTATAGCCTTTGAGTTATTATTAGTTTTGTCGAAAAAATAATACCAGTCGGGGAAACTATGGTAAAATCTGCTATTTTTAGCAGTCTGCTATTTTTAGCAGAAATCTGCTAAAAATGGGTACGCATGTGACGTCATCGTACCCAAATATAGCAGATTTGGGTACGGCCCCATACAAAGGCAGATCTGCACCCTAATTGAAGCAAATGCGCATCAAATGCCTGGCAGATTCATGATGAGAATAGTGCTGAGAGTGTTCTCTGCTATTTTTGTTCAGATCCGACTATTTTCAAATTCATTATTTAAAAATAGTCGGATCTGAACAAAAATATCAGAGGACATTCTCAGCACTATTCTAATCATGAATCTGCCAGGCATTTGATGCGCATTTGCTTCAATTAGGGTGCAGATCTGCTTTTGTCAGGGGCCGTACCCAAATCTGCTATATTTGGGTACGATGACGTCACATGCGTACCCATTTTTAGCAGATTTCTGCTAAAAATAGCAGACTGCTAAAAATAGCAGATTTTACCATAGTTTCCCCGACTGATACCTACCGCGCTCCGGGAGCCCAAAAACCCCAATTCATCATCATCTTCACCAGTTCTCTATAACTATATACCTACCGTGATCCTCGCCTACCGTGCAGTCTGCAGAGGGCTGTACCTACTCTGTTCTTCTGAGTCGTTAAAAAAAAAACACAAAGTATTGGCATTAGTAGAGGCCAGTTTTACCGACAGAAAAATAGCCACCTGCCTGAATTTTTTGTCTTATGACCGCTTCACATAGGCAGAGCGTAAACAAGCTGGGCACGTAGGCGAATAGGGCTCTACCGTTTACGCTCCGTATGTGAAGCGGTTTTAGGCAATATGCAGTAATGTCTGTCAATTTAATTCATTTTGAACTGAATTGATTGTGATGTCTTGATTATGATCTGTGCAGCTTTTTCAGGCTTAGTTCAGCATTTGCCCATCTGTATCTGGCAAATTGTTGGTGAGCCTTTGCTCCTATCATGCCTGGGAAGGTGGAGGCCTTGAGCGAGCTGGAGAAACTCCAGCAGCAGAATCGCGAAGCCAACCGCAAGGTGCTTCAGGAGCTTGGTCTGCTTGAACCGGTGAGTAATGGTACCAGTTACATCAGATTGGGTTTCAGCTGATGGAGTCTTGAGCAGCCATTGGATTGGAAGCAAGGTAGAGCAGGTACTGACTGAGCAGCCTGGCATGTGACTTGTGAGAACCTATGATTAAAATGCAAAGTGGGCTTCAGCAATCAGCATTGAGCAAAGACTTTTATGTTGACTTCTTGAGCCCATAATAATCTTAATTCCTAATTCTTGAGTCAATGATGGAGAGTCAGCAGCCACTGGTTTAAGGTTTACAATTTAAATGATTTTGTGTGCCTACCCATTTAGAAAGTGTTATCACTTAGCAGATCACAGATAGGTACTTTTGTCTTGAACTTTTGCAGTTGCACCGAGTACCAGAAAACTGTGCTGATTGGTGGCATCTGGCTATAATCAGCTCTTTTTCTCCACAACTGCTTTTTGTGGATTTAGCCTAAATTATTTAATTGGAATTGACCAGTTGTTGGAGCCAGATCATGGACCAAGCACTAAGCAGGGGTTGTGCAGGACCCTGAGTTCTGCCATTTAACCCGCGCCCGGCTGGGGGTCCTGGATTTCCACGCCCTGCTGGGGGGGGGGGGGGGGGGGTGTTTGAACACCCCCCTTGTAACTCGGCTCCTGGGCCACGTAGCGATACGCGGAAGGCGGCGTTCGAAAGAGCATCAAAAATAATGACGAAATCACTTCGGTCAATTTTTTGCTCAGGTCAAAGGTCAGGTCACCAGAGGTCATTGAAGGCAAAATTTCGCCGATTTCCAGGTCGAATGTCGAAAATTTCCAAGAAGCCAACGCATAACTCGGAAACCAATAGAGCTACAGCGCCGCGGAAAAGCGCATTCGATAGCCCTATTAACGCCCTTTCTGAGTAATTCGCTCAGATTTGACCTAACGTCAACGGTTTTGCCTGCAGGGGGCAAAAACTGCAAATATAGCCGATTTTTTCGGAAACAGTTTTTCTGCAATAACTTTTGACCCAAGCCTTGTACGAGCTTACTTTTACCGGCATCGTGTTTCTCTCGTCAAGACGCATCGAATGAACTATAACTTGACCTTGAAAGGTCAACTTGAAAATTTGACCTCAGGTCAAGGTCATGACCTGACCGGAAAGGGTCATGTTGCATATCAGTCGATCCGTATCGTCGAGCTGAACACATCTAAGGCGTTTTCATTGCTCTAGCATGCCTCTATCAAAAGTTATTTGCGAAAAACTGTTAGATACCATTCGTGACCTAAGATGACCTCAGGGCATAAACAAGGGTCACGGACACCATTTTCATGTTCTGTGTGTCTAAACCACTTGTAATTCGGTGTTTGGGAGTGTTTATAATGTCTTTCGTCCAAAAGAGGAGCATTTCAATTTTCTCCCATTGACTTATAATGGGGAGGTCGCAAAATTGACCTGACCTTAGGTCACCGATATCAAAATTCCGAGATATACATTTTATAGATACTGTTACCCTTATCAATCGTTGAAAGTTTCAAAGCGATCGGTCACTCGGTGTAGCTATGACAGACATTGAAACTTTTTATGAGGTGAGGTCACTTCAAGGGACCTGGTGACCTGACCTTGAATGACCTTGGTCTGAAATTTTCAAAACATGTGTAGAATTGATGTATGATAAGGTGTACCAAAAACGGCGGCGCTCCGCGCCGCCGTTTTTGAGATATTCGCGAAAAACCACAGGGGGGGTGTTCAAACACCCCCCCCCCCAGCAGGGCGCGGGTTAATTGGTCAACTCTGAGTAACGGGAGGATGTAGATACCTAAGCTAAGTGTGCCCATCAAAGCCTGATATGGCATACTCCACTCAACAAACTTCAGCTGACTGCAAGTGCAGCTGCTCCCTCCAACTCTAGACCGTCCCCTTCAGAAGTCTCATATGTCGAGCGCTGGAGGGACTTTAAACCAAACTCTCACCTGAGTCACCACAGGCACAGTGAGTGCAATGCTTTTCCAAATTCCAGCTGAGCTATGATGGGAAAGGCGTACTGCACACTTGCTGTTTCTTGCACATCTGGATTTCCAGCTCATCTGCAAGCTTTTTATTTTACCATGCTTGCATTAAGGAGTTGAAGCTGCCAGCCTATATCAATGCTTGGCACTTAAATTACCTATACGATTTGTCATGCAGTTACCACCTCTGCGATCTGCGATTCGTGTGAAGAAGCGACCGGCGCCTGCCATCAAGAGCCGACCAGCCAAGAGGCCCCGTCCGCAGCCGGAGCGAGATGATGCTGAGTACGGCACTGAGCTGACAGAGGGACGCCGGCGTTCCACCCGCCAATCCAACAAGGTGAGCGGTGGGGTGCCAACTTCACGGAGCAGGCCAGCATGGCCAAATGCCAGCTGGACTGGAAACCGGCCCCTGGTTCGCCGATGGCCACTGTAGTCCGGGCGCCCGACCCGCCCCCCCCCCCCCCCCCGACTTTGTTCGATATTTTTACCGTTCCGTGAACATCAGTTGTCACTTGTCAGTTTTTGTAGTTCCGGGAGGCTTTGCTAACTTCTCTAATAGGAGGCAGCATTTGATGTTTGCTATCCTCTCACAATAAATTGGACTTCATTTGCCTTGAATTGAATCGAAAATGGTGTGCCGGTCAGTTGGCTTTACTCTGTGTAACACCTCAATCTTCTTCAGCCGGTGAAGTTCTCCTCGCTGGATTACGGGTCGGACGTGGAGGACGACTCTGATGACGAGGACTATGATGACGAGGGCGGCCGGCGGAGGGCCAGGAAACCCTACACACCGCGCATCCGCGTGTCCGTGCCCAAGAACAGGGAGAATGTGTACGGCGCCATTCCGGGTGAGTGAGGACGACGCAAACTCTGAGATCGACATTTATCGCTTCCTGATCTTCTTTAGCAACAGTTATAAGCCGGAAAAAGTTTCGAGGTAAAACGTTTCCTATATACTCGTAGGTAACAAACAATTAGTTGTCATTCGTT
This sequence comes from Amphibalanus amphitrite, assembly GCF_019059575.1. NCBI lineage: Eukaryota > Metazoa > Arthropoda > Thecostraca > Balanomorpha > Balanidae > Amphibalanus > Amphibalanus amphitrite. The sequence goes on along the minus strand of NW_024881731.1, from coordinate 257,358 downwards.
GCGAGTAAGTAATTGATAATTCGGAAACTGGTAGGTATGCTAATTATGCATTTTTTCTTACGCAGTCCACTCTAATTACGAGTATGCTACTGCACATCACCCCTGGCAGATGGATCTGGAGACTGTGACTTACCTAACTTACCTAACCTAACCTAACCTTCTTTCCTACCCTGTTTGTCTAGGTGTTGCGGTAGGGACGTGGTGGCAGACGCGACTCGAGTGCTGCGCGGACGGCATCCACCGTCCCACGGTGGCCGGCATCCACTCGGGGCCCAGCGGGGCGTACAGCATCGCTCTCAGCGGAGGGTCAGTAGGCGCAGTGCGTACCGAGCTACACCAGCGGGGCGGCTCCTGCGGCTTGGGGGGCGGGGGGGGGGAAGTTTCCTCACTATGTGTACTCCGTTTCCTTTCTGAAGTTTCGCGGTAAAAAGAAGGAAAAAAAAAACGTTGAAGCTTTGGAAACTGGGACCATTGGCCACTTTAAATTAAGTCGGTGTTATTTTAGTCGATAAATTAGGTACCAAAGCAAATGACACTGTCCGTGAATTTGTGCCTCTTTTCTATTTGCGCATCAAGCGCAATATTACTTCAGGTCCACTGATCTGTTTCAGGTACGAGGATGATCTGGATTGGGGCGAGTGCTTCACCTACACCGGCGAGGGCGGCCGAGATCTCAAGGGAACGGCCGCGCAGCCGAAGGTAAGTCAACTGACAGCACCCATTCGGTCCCAACCCGTTCTCGCGATATCCCACCGATCCCCCCCCCCCCCTCCCGAGAAGCCTGCGGATACCAGATGCCGTCCTATGGAAGTCTTCATAGTTCATTCTAACATCGTGGCTTTCCGACGCTGAAATGGTTCAAGGGAACTGCGATGTTAATGCGCCGTGCGGTTACTGCGAACATTATTTATATTGTGATAACTTTGCTAAATGTAAAAGTTTCAACCTCCCATCTACGGGCGCGCCTGTCCCCAGAACCTGCGCACGGCGCCGCAGTCCAAGAACCAGGAGCTGACCCGCGGTAACCTGGCGCTCACCAAGAACGTCGAGACGCGCACCCCGGTCCGGGTGATCCGCGGCTACAAACTGCAGAGCCCCTACGCGCCCGAGGAGGGCTACAGATACGACGGTCAGTGGGCGAGGGGTAGCGGAGATGATTCTGAAGGAGTCCCGGGGGAGGGGCAAATAATCGATCATAGAATAACATCAAGCTAGTCAATCATCGTATCGTATATTTAATCCTCGTGTCGTTGCTCATCGTTATTTGATCGTCCACTTTTACGAGCTCCTTTGTGCTCGAGATCGTAAAAAATGTATGTATTGGTGATGAATTATATGTAGATGACTAGAGACCCAGAAACGTAAGCAAACAAGCATTTAGGCAAACGAGATATTAAAGTGAATGGTTTTATGTGACTTTCGATGAATAATCCAGTGACGCTTTTTGCTCCACCTCCAGGTCTGTACTGGGTGGAGAAGTTTTGGCTGTGCCGCGGACAGTCGGGGTTCATGGTCTACAAGTACGCCATGAAGCGCTGCGAGGACCAGCCGCCGCCTCCCTGGGAGGTAGGTTTACTTAGTACTTACCCCATTGAGCGAATCCATAATTCTTGATTAGGATGTATTTAGGCTTGCCAAGTTGTCTTGTTAAAGGGACCCTCCCACCTTAACATTAGATTTGAGTTGAGATAACCAAAATGGGGTCCCTGGCTCACAATTACCGGTTTCGGCACTCACAACATCGAGAAATGCCTTAAATCGGAAATATTGAATTTCAAAATTGCAGCATTTTGATTCAGAGGGGCTAATGCTTAGGAATACCCCTCTGAATGTGTGACGTCAGCGCAAATATCTAACGATTTTTAAATGTTTGACTAAAATGTTTTGTAGCACGCGGTGGTATATGCTATTTGCGCGCAACATCTGCCGCAAACGCCGCACCTCTAAAATAAAGTCGCTAGAAACAGCGGAGATCCCAAAAAAGTAAACAAAAGTACAATTCTAATATCTTGAAAACCGGTGAATATTTTTCGGTGAAATTTGGTAGATATTCGTTTTCGCTCTTTCTGAACCGAGCGACATCACTTTCATGCCAATTCATAAACTTTTTTGAAGGTGGGAGGGTCCCTTTAACCTGTGCCCCGTCGCGGTGATTTTAACCGAGACTGACTTCTCCGTCTATCCTATTATGGCTGGCTGAGACGTCATAATCCGTGTGGTTTTATGGCGTTTATAATCTTCTGTGATTCTAGGGTTAAATAGATGTCACACCCGCCCCCCTTTGCGAATGGCTCAGCTCTCCTGTTTTGTGCTATCTAATTGGTGGTAAGCTGACGTTTTCCGTCTGCTGCTATTTCAGAGTGGAGCTGACGGAGACTCTGCCTCCTGTGATGAGCCTACGTCGGAAAACGAGGAGGAAAAGGAGGAAGAGGAGAAGGAAAATAAGGTCAGTAAGGCGAAAAGGGGTAGGAAGGGACAGGGCCGACAGGGGCGGAAGAAGGAGGCAAAAGCAGCGAGGGATGTCAATGAAGAGACTCCGGGTGGAGAGGGAGATGGAAACGAGGAAGAAGAGGAGGAAGCTGGTAAAGAAGAGCAACAAAAGATGGAGGAAGAAGATGAGAACGAAATACCATTTGAGCTGAAGAAGAAAGAAAACAATGGAAAGGAAGCCGCGGATGAAGAGAACAGAGAGCAAGAAGTGATCGATGATAAGATAGGCGAGACCAAGAAGGCGCCTGCAGTGCGTGGCAAGAGGGGAAGGAAGAAGAAAGAAACGAAGGCTGATCCCACCAATGTGCTCAAGAAGGCCGCTGATAACGTAGAACCAACTGGTAAGGAGACTGAAGAAAACAAAGGAACGGCGAAAGAGGAAGATGATGGAAAAGAACAGGAAGGAGGCGAGAAAGAAGATGCAAAGGATGAAACAGAGGAAGAGGTGAAGGAGACTGAGAAGAATGCTGACGAAGAGTGACCCAGTGACAGTTGAGGCGGAGCACTAACGACAATTTGAGATAAAGTACAACGAACGCCACAGCTTTCAGAAAAGCGCCCCTGAGGCCTGAAGTGTGTCCCCCGAAGTCCTTGAAGTGTCCCCGGACCTGTGTATGTACGTACAATGGAGAGGGACCCCGTGTGCACCGTTCGACAGCTTCCATTTCTAGCCTTTTCTGGTCGAGCCGTACGGTGTAGTGATTTTTGGCTGTATGTAACTGTTACTGCCGGTGTAAGTGAACGGGAAGCGCGCTTCTCAGCATGGTTTTCTAAGATTGTATGTGATTGCTTGGGCTGCGGCAAACGCCAGTTGCCCGTGCTGTTTGTTTTCCATTGGTTTTGCAATGCTGAGCCTGTGCTTGTCTGTACCGATGAAAGATTGCCCATGTCATTTTGTCGTGTTTTGCATTTTGGGACGTTATTCACGATTTTTACGTCAATTTTATTCTTGCCTTCCGCGTACCGTTTTTAAACATCGATTTCGGAGAAGACGTGCATTTATTTCATTGTTTCTCAACTGATGGATATTTCATTCCATGTTTACAACCGTGCTTACCATTCTAATTCTATCATCTATGTGCATCAAACAGTTTCATAGTGTTTCAGGACTTTCGAATCGGCCTGTCGTTGACCGCCGAGAGTACGCTGCTCATCGAATACCGTTGTGCCATAATTGCACTTCCCGTGTATCAGTGTAAATGACGTTTGATGCAATAAATGTTCTTTTTTAAATGTGTCGTTGAGATCCCCTCCCGGCCTCCACTCGGAGGGGAGTCTAGCGCCCGCCATGTGATGTCGGTAACCGTTGGCACTTCGCATGAGAGCGACAACTCCGTCAAGCTGTCAGCTGAGTTTTTTTCGACTTCCCACAAATCTAGCTGTCAAATGTTTCCGGCAACATCTAATGCTACCGGGTGATATAATGCGCTACACATATTGCTGTTAATTTTTCAGTCGGCAGCAATCTCTTAGCTCTTTTTGACCTGAAAAGGCCAATCAGAGCTATAGGTATGATAATAGGATAGGGCGGAATTGGGCTGTACGGAACACCGAAATTGATCCACGGAGACGAGACCGTCCCGGTGCAGTGGAACCGGAATCACACAGTCCGCCCGCCTCCCAAACCGTCACCTCGGAGAGGAATTTAATGGGCCCTGAAGTGGGCCCGACTTCAACCACCGGTCGTCATACGGGATGACCGCCAGCCCCGAAAGGGTAGCGTGATGGGTGACGCGCATGGGTATGTCCCGAGGATGGCGAGGACGGACGTTTCAATTTATCTTTGACGGTTGCGTCGTTGCATTACATTCAGCGCCTATGATCTCGTCATGACCCTAATCTTTCCCGTCTAAAGATTCCGAGCTCATTCACCGCTCTTAGAGATATCTGAGACAGTCTCTCTTCATTGCCTGAAAACATCAGTTTATCCGGAGGAGGCATATCTAGCAACGCTTTCAAATGTTTTTAAATCATGCGGCGCGGATGAAAACAACTATCATCGATCAGTCAACCGATATATTAACAGAAGTCGAACGCAGGGCATGTTAACGCTTCCTTTCTTTGGCGTTACAATGGCGAGCACTCTGCTTACGATCAAGCGAGGCAACCTAGACAAGAAATGCAATCGTTAGGCCAAGAGCAAACGTCGCCGAATAAAAAATGCTGCCGGCAAGCCTTCGGGCCGCGGGTTAGCATCTTGTATAAAACTAAACGCACAGGCGCCGAATACAACGAAAGGAACGCGCAGAATCAGAACCAACGTGGACCACATAATTACCCTAACATTTAAATAACTTGATATAGAGAGTTCGGGTCGCAGAGACGTCTGTCGGACCCAGAGACCACTGACGTGGTATTGCAGACATCGAACGGGCACCGGCGGCCCCACATTGACAGTTACGGGCCGCCGCTGTGGACAGCGGTCCGTTAGGGTTTATCAACACAGCCGCGGCGCGGGTCTCACAGCTGCGACTCAGCGCGGAGCCGCGGCACTGGGCGCCGGTGATTGCCCGCAGTCACTGTCACAAATATCGCGGACTGTTCGGAACGGCGTCACCGAGCGTTATGAGCACTAATCACACTGTTATCTTCACCGTCCGATTCCGCTGCGCCCGCAGCCGCTCGCCGCCCGGTATCCTGATTTGTTGTTCCGGCGCACACCGGCGCGTCGTTTGGCGCCGGGCGCGGCGGCGCTCTCACAGCCTCGGCAGCGTGCGCGCACGGTGTTTGTACCCACACTAAGGCAGAGGGACCGGCGGCGTCGGCAGACACGGCGCCACCGCAGCCGGCTCGTCCCCGGCACGGCCGGACCGCCTAGTCCCCGGCCGCCGGCTGGATGTCTACGTGGATCTTGAGGCCGCGCTCGCGTCGCGGCGCCGTCGCCGACGATGAGGTGGAGCTGATGGAGGAACTGAGAGCCGAGCGCGCCTGGAGACGGGCCGTCTCGCGCGTGCTGATCTCCCGTCGCTGCTGGTCGCTGAGCTCGGCCAGTGGCTCAGCGTCGTCCTTGTAGTAGAGCACGTGACCGTCCTCGAGGATATTGAGCGGCCATGTGTCCAGCGCTGGGGATAAAGGAGAAGCGTTAATGACACCGGCACGTCTGTCGGTCTATAAGCTAACAATGGTTATTCATGAACTAACCATAAGTCGTAAGTTAAACCAGATACAACACGGGAATCCGGAATATGTAGTAGCAGTCGACATTACCTTGCACATTATGATCAAAGCCTCCGTATGCCGTTATAAAAAAACAAACATTTTATTGGGCATTTCGACGGAATATTTAAACTCCTTCCATGAGCTCATTCTCAGATCCACCTCTCCCACTCTCGCCCTCCCGAACCCCTCCCCGTTCTCACCGGTGACGTTAGCCAGCCAGTCGAGCTCCGTGGGCGCCAGCAGCGCGTTGAAGTCGTTGGGGAAGCTGCCGGGCGGCTTGGCCAGCCGAATGTTGTCGGCCGGCACCCCGGAGTGGCGACTGAGCGCGGCCAGCAGCGCCTCCGGCGTGGCCGTCGGCAGGGTCACCTCGTGCAGGTCGTCCAGCGTGTAGGTGCTCGGGTGGAAGCGGCGGCAGAACAGTGACAGCTGACCGTCGCCCTCCACCTCCTCCGCCGAGGGCAGCTCCTGGTGGGGTCCGCGAGGGGACCAGGTCATAATGAGCTAACGAGGCGCCGACATCAGCTTTCCGTTACGGCACTGAGTCCTCTCAGAAATCAGAAGTATTACATGGAACACCGCCCTGGGAAGACGAAAACCTATCCTTGATTATAATATATTTTAAGAAGTTCATGCGAATTACAAACCGATGTCCTTACCTGGAGGAAGATTTCCCAGTTGGGATAGAGGGGCACTTGATCGTTGAACTTGTATGTGTCCAAGTAGATCTTGCCCGGATTCTTCCAACTCTTCTTCCTTAACCGACACCTGTAAAAAACAAATCATTGTCTTGAGTCACCAGCTACCTAAGCGTTGTTGATCCTCGGTAATGGACGAGTCATCGCCGAGGCATATACCTATCATCATCGATCAAACGTAATCTGCTTAGCAGCTAACATAAAATACAAACAGGAAACCAGAATCAGTCAAAAAGTGCAGATGACGAAATATAACGGCGTCATGTCTTACCTGTTCATGGGAATATCGACGCCGAGTCGTGACTTTTGTTCGGCGAGAATTTCCCGTTTGGCCTGCGCGATTGTCATACCCTTCCGCAGAATCCACTCGAACAGGAACTTACTGGGCTGTGGGGGACACGATAACAACGTGAGACATACATCAATGACAAATTACAGACATTCGATATCGACTTCAACTAGCTTAGCCGCGTATCATTCCCGTAAGAAGCAAATAGAGCTCACCATTTGCTACTGCTGTTTGCTACAAATAGGTAGCGAGCACTATTTGCTCCCGCTGTACCGTTCGTTTACCTCCGTGGCGTTGGGTTCCAGTTTGTAGACTTTGCCGCGCACCTCTCCGTCCCTCAGTCGTCGCGACAGTCGCGCCACAAACGTCACATTGTCGCCGTGCGTCATCAGCTGATCGTCCAGACGCGTGCACTCAAACTCCTGCCGAAGGAAGGTGGATGTCAGTGGCAACTCAGATGGCATGAGGGCAGCCTTTATACAGCAAACAGCGCTTCCCGGCGCTTCCTAAACGGGGATAAAAGAGTCAGACATCGAAAAAAAAATTATCGAAACCCCACAGGAAGCAAGACGGCCGCACTTCTCAATCGAAACAAGGTTGGTATAACTGAAAAGCTAATGATGAACATGTGGGATTTATGACGCCAACTAGACGACAGTGGTCATTGGCTAATGATTGAAAAGCTGTGTTCGAGCCATTATTTAGAGGGAGTTCCGTTCAGGCTGGAGACCGGCACCCACCTGGTTGCTGGTGTAGATTTTGAGTATTTTGAAGTAGTCTCTATGCACGTTGATGAGGGTCTCGATCTCCTGCTTGAAGCCGCCCAGCGTGATACGATTGTCCAGACGGACATCCCATACTGCGCGGAAAGAAAGGCGGGCGTTAATAATGGACGTCAAAAGCGACGGGGACGACACGAAGATGCTCCATACTCATCAGCTACATTACAAATTACAATCAAAAGATTTTTTTATCATTTTTATACTAAACATGATTTTTAACTGCAGTGGTCCTTCATAAATATCGATCAATATTAGCAGTCCTTACAGAAGACCGCGTATTTTTTCGTAACGTGCATCGTAGCTACCGTACCACACATCGCATCCACTAACGTCAAATCTATAAAGTCTTTTCCATAACAATCTCCACCGGCCATCAGCCTGCCCCCACCATCCCAATAATGGTTACCCAACACCTCAGAAACTCACGGAAGCCGTTCTCATGCGGTGCCGACTTCTCGACGACAAAGTAGCGTCTGATGGGTGGCTGGTCAACGGCAGCAGCGGCGGGGGCGGGGGCGTCATCATCGGCAGCGGCGGCGTACGGCGCATCACTGGGGTCGTCATCGCCGCCCTCCACGCCCTTGTAGCCCTGCCGGGGAGGGGCTGCGTGAAGGGCGCTGGCGGGGGAGGGGAGGGAAGGAGCGACCGAATGGACGATGTAGGGTACAATCAGTTAAATAGATGCTGATATTAAGTGGTCTTTTCCCATGTACACCTCGTATGCTCGTATTCTCTATTCCCTCGTGATATTCTCCAATCGCAGGAGTTTCTAAAGTCAAGTGATAAAAGCTGTGAAGGCACGGTCCCCTGTAAGCCATGTTCAATCCCTTCCCCACCCCGCCCGTCAAGAGTCCGTCCCCAGCTCCCCCTCCGCCGCCGTGCACCGACCTCCTCCTGCGGCGACAGCATGCTCTGGTAGTCTGATCCGGCCGGAGAGTTGCTCGGTGTGGCCGGCAGCGACCCGCCGCCGGCGCCGGTCGGCTGCTCCCCGCCGATCAGAGTCCGCTCGCTGTCCGTCACACTGCTGTCCTCTGAGGCACTCTGGTCCGAGCTGCCGCCGCCCAGCAGCTCGTCCCCGCCGGTCGGCTCCGGGCTGACCGGAGGGGAGTCGGCCTGGTCCGGAGGGGCGGCGCCGCCGGAGGGAGCGGCGGCAGCGGCGGCCAGCGCGGCCGAGATGGACATCTGGTCCAGGGACGGGATCGCCAGACGGTCCAGTGTCTCTGTGAGAACAGGAGAGGACGCAGAGACGTGATGGCTGCTGTGGCTAGAACTTCGTCTAAGTTTCATAATCGGCTTACCATGGACACTTATCATCTGTCGCAACGTATTACAACAAATTACTATTGTATCTATGCCACAGCGCAGCATATTAATTCCACTGTGCCACAGACCTCCTCTGCTACCGATCTCAATTGACACATTAAATGCTTATGACATTCAAACAAGCTCATGCGCCCGTTCATAGCATGAACAGCCCCTGACTACACAAAAAGCGCTAACAGTCATAGCGCTGCCCACTCACCCTGGTCGGTGTTTGGCACGATCACCTGCAGACTGATGGTGTGCTCGTGCCGGTCGCACACGCGGAAGAACCCAGATGAGGTGAACGGCTGATCCAGGTCGTCCGCGTCGTCCTCAGCGACGAATACCTGAAGGACACGATCCTTTCAGTAAGGCTGCGGTTGAGATAAGACATCAACAGATTCACAGACACAAGCAGCTGCAGAATTAGGGCTCGTCATACAGCTGCGATCATCAAATGAGCACAAATATAATGATGAAATCTGAGCTAAGAGTTACGCCAAGTTTCACAATTGTTGAGAAAAAAAAAAACGAAACTTCACACAATTCCAGAAGTGATATTCTATCGGCTTGACTCACCCTGCTGTTTCGGTGGAACCCCTCCAGTTTGAGCGACCTCTCGGGATGCAGCAGCGGTCTCAGTTCGCCGCAGTACCGCGCCAGACAGAGACGGGCCGAGTCGGACAGACCCAGCGCCTGCCGCAGCTCGGTGACCGACTGGGAGAGCGAGACCCGGAGCGGCGTGGGGCCCGACACCCGGCCGTCGGCCACCGACACGCGCAGCACCTAAGCGGCGGGGGACGGAGGGGCGTCGGGGCATGGTGGGAGGGAGACGTTATTGAACTATTGGCGATTGGCATGTCATGCGTGTTCTAAACCAACATAGCCTTTCGAGAAGAGCGTCACGTTAGCGTGCGTACCTGAGACGGTTGCCTGGATATTTTTTTTTTTCGCCGTCTTCGCAAGATGACACCCTGGTCCATCTAAACTAGTGTTACTAGAACTATTTTCCGCTAGGTACTTTATATCATCACGGAGACTGCACAGGCTGCCCTCCTCCGCACGCAACATCCCTCTCGCCGTCCCTTCCCGCCCCAGCCTACACATTCTCACCTGCAGTGTGGTATCGCCGGCCGAGTACACCTCGAACTGGGCGTCCTCGGCTCGCCACTCGAGCATCAGGTCCAGTTTGTAGGTGGAACGCACGCCGCCCAGCACCTCCTCCATCGTGTGGCCGGCGTGCTGCTCCAGGCTCTCCTCAATGGCGTCGTTCAGCTCGTCGTAACGCACCAAACGACAGCGGGAGAGCGGCACGTGCTTGTCAAACTCCAGCATCTGGAAGATAGAGAGGGAGAGAGGTTAAACCTCAGCAACTAGGCTGAGATGGCAGGAGATTGAAGTCAAGGAGGCTCTTGTAGTTAGACTGGATCATTGGACAAATAAAGGAATACGTAGCACTGACTAAAACGTAGTGCTAGCAATACCAAGACACCAAGCTAATTTAATCATACATGGACTGCCAGTATGGCTAAGGCTTCAACAGTCCAAGGAAGGCTTTGCCAAGAGTCAGCCGGCGATCATCGTACCTTCCATCCCAGTTCGGTGGCCTCCTCGAGCGACATGTCCTTGTGCACGTGGAAGGCGTTGCTGACGGTGGTCTTCAGCACCGGGTGCACGCCGAACAGCGTCAGCTTGCACATGCTGCGCTCGCGCTCTTTGTTGGCACGCTCCTCATCCTCGCCCTCGCGCATGCGCACCAGCAGTTTCTGCCGGATACGTAACGCGGAAAAATTACAAACGTGCACGGTGAGAATTGGTCGTTGCCACAGATTACAGAAGCACTCATTTTCCGTTCATGATTAATACACTCACCCGTACACATTTTCACACCTACGTTAAATTCAGCGCTAGCGAAAGGATAGCAAACCCCAATGACAGCAATGAGCTGTCTAAAAATTCCCTAGCAAAACGGTTCTTTCGTTCCCCGATAGGTCCCATCTCCCTCTCCTATTCTCCCTGCTCCCGCGGTCCCCCTTTCACCCACCTGGATTCCCTCAGGGAACTGGTCTTTGGTGAGCGGCAGCTTGTTGCGCTCCCTGTCGATGCGTCGGTACATCAACATGTAGGCGTTGGTGCTGGAGGAGTAGCTGCTGGTCCGGGTGCCGCCGCCGTACGTCCGACGGATATCGTCCTGCGTCACCTGAAAAGGGCCAGCGGGCAGATGTCAGACGAGAAGGTAGGTCATAGGGGTCTTAGGCGGATATTCTGGATGACAGACACAGGCGAGTCATACATGTCAGAAAAAAAAAATTCAGCAGCGAATATAATCCTGCAAAGATCGCAGGTCAGACACATAGCCTGGCGGTGACCAAGAGTACATAGCGAGCACCGAGCACCAACCGCATACTGGCATAATGTGACAGCCGGGCCAGAGTGAATAAGGTCCGACGAACTTAAAAAAGTTACATTGTCACTTTACGTTAGACAGGTTTCCCTCTACCTTTGACATCTCCCGTTCCATCTTCTTACTAACCGGCGAGACGGACTGGTCGTTAAAGCAGAACCACTCCTGTTTGGCAAAGTCCTTGATGTAGGCGTAGTAGTGGCCTCCCGAGGCGCTGCCGGCGTGGATCATTATGGAGAAGAGCTCGTACTCGTACGGACCCCGCACGGCATTACGCCAGTTGTTTGCGCGCGTCTCGCTGTCTGTCGAGCAGTCGATACCCTCGTCCTCCTGAGAGGTGTGGGGACGGAAAGGAGGCGTCAGTGAGCAGGGCCATAGTAAGCACGGTGCAAACAGAAGATGATTAATTGAGTTGAATCAGCTGTAACCTGATCGTATAAGAATAGGTGGTCTACCCGTAGTATCGATGTGATTGTGCGCATTGAAAGACTGAATATCTTTTGAAAAAATATTGTTCAACATTAAAACTAATGCGCACGCAAATATAAAAAAAAAACGAGCCAAATAGTAACAATCGCAATAACGCGTGGATTATAGGAACATTCCGCGCTATCGGTCAAGTCTGTCAAGATCTTGCTCTATTTATGTCTTTGGACAGTTGTTCCGCTTGCCCACCATCCCCACCTTCCATTTCCATTGCACTATTCGGTTCTGACCTGTCCGGGGTCGCCGTCTGTCATATTATGCGTCGCAGCGGCGGCGGCGGCAGCCGGGTGAGCAGCCTCGTCGTCCAACACTGTGCCACTATCGGTGGTCGACGTATCGTCGCTCCTGGCTCCGTCACCGCCGTCGGTGGCTGGGTGCGCGCAGCCGGCGACATCAGAGACGAAGTCATTCAGGTTCAGAATCTCCGGGAACGATACCCTGAGGGAAAACGGCGAGGCGTTAGATATAGCCATTCAGCGCTCTGAAGTTGAAACGAGTGGTCTTCGTAAAAGGATGAGATAATTGTGACAGGAACAGAAGGATGAGAGGGAATTTAGGACAGCCGCGGGCGCCCATCCGAAAGAGAATGCAAAAGCAGCTAAGCGGCAGGGTGGGATGACACGATGGAAGGAGGGAGAAAGGGAGGGAGGGTAGACTAGAGAGAGAAGGAGGAAGCGAGCGAGCCGTAACTGGGCCAGCCGGAGAGTCCGATCTCGCATTGCCACACGGGCGACGAGTGAGCGGGTAAAACACGGCCACGGCACAGAAGCGCCGCCAATCCAAACACGCACCAGCGGAACCAGCTCGGGCAGACAAGCAGACGCAGGGAATAGTCGGCTTACTGTCAGCTGAGAGCGTCGGACCACGGAACGGGAAGAGATGCAGCACCGCGGCAGCACTGGCCGCTGGTACAAGTGAGTGACTGATCACTGCTCAGCCACAGCGGAGCATATCCGGTTGTGCAACCGCTCAACAGCTTGGATGAATTGGTGTTCCAATCATTATGAGCAGACGTTGACTTACACATTAGCACAGAGCGTTCAAGACGTCCTACGAGAAGACGGCTTACCTGTCGTTCAATTTGATGCGATGCAATGTCTGGTAGTCAAAGTCGAACCGTTTGAGATGCAGCGTCAGCAGATATGGGAACGTCTTGAACTTGAGGCCCTTGTGAGCGTCGCACTTGCGTCCGCAGTTGTCACAGTGGTACTGGTTATTTCCATCCAGAGTTTCGGGTTTCACAAATCCACGCAGTGCCTCCTCCTGCGAAATAACTTCGTTAATGTCTCGCAGAAAATATGCAGAAAATTTGTGACGGGAATACAACTTACAACATTTCAACTTTGGTTACAACATTTCAACTTTGGTTACAACATTTCAACTTTGGTTGAAATGGTGTGAACTGTGAAGTGCTTCATCTCCGCAAAATAACAATAATTAAGTCGAAAGGTTTTATCTAACAAACGGAGCTGCCAGCGTCTCACTGTCACTAAAACGACCGCCAATGTCAGACGTCTGAGCGTCTGACACCACCGTCCGCTGACCCCGGAGCTGACCCTTTTGGCCAGCGCCACCCCGGAAAACGCGTCAGTTTAGACCGTGTCTCCCGGCCAGCCAGCCGACGGTAGTCTAGTCTACCGACTGTGGAACACTTCGTTAGTCTACCGAAGGCCGGTGAAGGCACAGCTGCATTGCTGTACTAACCACAAAACTAAACTGGTGGCGGTAGCACCGAAAAATGCCGTACTCATCAAACTACAGAATGACGCAGTGGTGCCGAAAATTATCGTTCTCACCACAAAACTACCGATTGTGGTGGCAAGACCGAACCTGTTTTCATGCTTACCACACTACCGAAGGCCGTGGTGGCGCCGAACAGCCGGATCGGCAGCGGAATGTCCAGGTAGGTGTCCTCCCGGTCCTTCTCCGTGCCGCACTCCAGACACTTGACGTAGTCGATCATTTTGCCTGTCAGTTGAAGGAGGAGCCGGGTTAGTGGACAATAGCAAGGGACAGACCTGAGGCAATAGCAGCGGCAGTTCCGAAACTCAAGATAGGTCGATTGAAGGAATGCTATCATCAAAACAGATCTAACGCTTCCGGGTGCGACGAGTGCATATATATATATATATTTTTTTAAGAAAAAGTCGGAAAAGTAGATCAATTAGATTTTCACTTTACCCAGTTCTTGGCTCTGGTCGACATAAGCACCGCTGGGATTTCGATTCACAGTCAGGCATTTTTTCTGCCTACACTGGCTCCGCCACTTTCCAAACCCATCCGTGTTCGATGAGCCACCATCGTTGCAGTCAGGTCACTGACCTTCGTAGAGTCGCGAGATGAGATCGTGCTGCTCGGTGTCCTTGAAGGTGACCTCGAGCGCGTCGAACATGACCCTGCAGAGCTCCTGAATGTCGTGCTGCTGCCAGGCCTCGCTGCTGTCCCAGCCGAAGGAGTAGGTCAGCTCGGTGGTCTCCACCGCCAGACGCTCTGTGGTCTGACAGAGGGAGAGCGGGGAGAGGGAGGGAGGTTAGTGAGAGGGGTGGAGATACACTCGGTGGTCTCGACCACCAGATGTTCCGTCACCGTGATCTGAGAGACGGAAAGAGATGTCAAAGGGTCATACGATGGGCATAGAGTCACCGCAGAAGTCGCCGCGAGATTCATGCGAGCCTGCTTTCTCGTCGCGCCATCCAGCACGGTTTATTCCGAAGCTTATTTGTATTTTCGAGAGTCGAGCACAACGTCAAAATGATTCCAACCGTCCCCCACCCTTCTATATCCTTACTGCATTTCAATGGGCGTCCGATCGCGACATCCAAACTACAAATATCCAGCAGCAAGCATTTACCTGCATGTTGACAAACAGCTTCTGCAGCTGGTAGGGAATCGACTTGGCCGAGTCCTCCCGTGTGCCCTCGTACTCCCAACTGTACATGGCGTTCCGGAACTCGGGAGTCATGAACAGCGTTTGCAGCAGCGAGTTCAGGTAGCACGTCATGGCCTGGTTCACCAAACCCACGTGACCTGGCGGATGGGACGGACAATAGGTCACGTGGTGTGATCGGGCAGGGGGAGGGGCGCCAACGACACGGAAATGTACCGGTCCAGACGACAGATCAAATAAACAACTCGAGAAAGAAGCGAAGGTGATGCTATCATCAAGACACGTATCGAGAGAACAAGTAAACAAAAGAAACGGGAAAATGCACAACGGTCGCGGTACTCAAAAGTTCAAAAACGAAGCGAACTCTCTGCTCATAGTCTACAAACATATGCAAAATCCATAATCGAATCGATATTTGAAATCGCATTGTGACGTTTGTGTTTCCGATGATTTGAGGTTTGACGATGACAGCTAGCTTCGCTTCACGTCCGTAAAACAATTTTAATAGGTAACATACAGTCAAACAGTTCTATTATGTTTCCAGTTTTCACCGCATGGAAGCCCTATCTCATAATACACCATCTCCTCTCGGCCCTCTCCCTCCTCCTCCTCGAATCTGTCTACCTCTCCGTTCCTCTGCACCCCGTCATCCCCTCCCCTCCTGTCCGCCTGTCAGAGCGCGCGCCCACCTGTCTCGTTGCTCTTGATCAGCCCGCTGGCGTAGGTGTAGGCCGGCGCCGAGTCTGAGCCGCCCTCCGCCCCGCCCGCGGAGGCTGCCACGGGCGAGGTGCGGCCAGCGTGATCGCCACTCTCCAGACCCGCGCCCGAGCGCTGCTTTCGGCGCGGCTTTGCCTCCGTGATGAAGAGGTTGTTTCGCGACTGAGCGCCCGTCTCGAGACCAACCTCGACCAGCGAGCGGTTCAGGTAGTCGTTCAGAATCAGCTGGAAATTAGTGCGATCCATTAGACAATGAAGCGCAATCCATAAGACAGCGTTCGTACTATAACGTCGGAAGCTGATTCCAAGATCACAGAGGTCCCGGGATGAGCCGTGCAAGTCGAAATCTCACGGCACCAATTGATCAACATTCAACAGAGCCGGTGGGTATATGGCGAGCATCGGTCGGGAGGAGGGTGACCAGTGAGCCCCCCCCCCCCCATGCGAGGGGCAGTACAGGGTGTGAGGTTAACCAGGGTAAAGTGCTGTCCAACCGGCTGGCTCGCTGCCAACGCGTCAGTCGGTGCCGGCCATGACGTCACGCCGGCGGCGTGACGTCATGGCCCCCGGCCACCGACCGACAAACGTGAACATATCACGACGAGTCGACATAATGAATTGATATTCATATCAATTCATTCAATTCATCATGATGAATGGAAAATGAAATGAATGGAAATGTCACTTCAGTAGTTCGCGGGCCAGCAGTATCCGCCGTGTGTCTTATCTGACATAACGGTATCCCGTGTGACTGTCCTGTGCCTCCGACACCGATAGCATACATACATAGTCGGAGGCCACAGCCACTTCCGGCCAGAATAGATAAAGGCAATAATGCATATCACACGGCGTAACAACACAAGTAAATTGCGATGGCACGGACTCTACTAAGTACTAGTACGTGACAACTCCGATAGTCGATCGCGATGACGCTTGCTTATCATGCATTATGCCAATAGATGTGTTAAAAAACATAAATCTTCCCCTACTGGCAATGAAAATCACTTATCTACACCAACTAAACCCGTACTTCTATTTGGCTGAACTCACCTCCTCGCCGCCCGCGCAGTGCTGCAGGGAGATGACGAACTTGTCGGGCGCGATGTTGGTCTGCTTAGCCACCTCATCCACCAGCATGGCCACCTTCGCTGAGCCGGCCAGGTCGATGGTCATTTTGCCCGTCGGCCCGCCGTAGGACCCGGTCAGGTCACGGACAATGCAGCGCGCCCACGCGACCGGCGCATCGTCAGGATCCGGCGCCTCCGGCATGGTGACTATCTGTGTGGCAGAGATAGGGTGATGTGAAGTAGGGAGAGGAAGAATGAAAGAGAGTGGGACAAATGAAAGAAGAGGAATAATAAGGAGAAGAAAAGGAGAAAGAAGGAAGAGAGAGGGATGAAGTGGAAATGAGGGTGATAGGTAGGGAGATAGGGATAGAGGGGGAACAGGAGAAGTGGGATATAAACTGGAGAGAAAAGAAAAGAGATTAGACAGGAAGAGTGAGTGAGGAGAGCAGAGAGAAAAGATGAGGATAGGAAAGAGGAGGAAAAAGGAGAAAAGAGGAACAGATAAAAAGAAAAGAGAAAGTAAGGATAGCAATGGAAATGTAAGTTGGGGAGACAAAGAAAGAAGTACAGATCTTTCAGACTCCAACAGTTTGGCTCATTCCAAATTCATGGGGGGGGGGGGTTGCATTGCATGCCCATTGACCAATGTTCAGTTCAAGAAGGATAAGCTGATAAACTAGCTTTTCACACTAAATACAGCATGTATACTTTAATCTAGATGTGGACTGTGGTCAGACTAGCTGAGTTCAGATATTCCTTTTAAGTTTATACAATTTTGTGGTCTAGGATGCTGACTGTTGGGCAGCTAGGCTTATCAAGCCTCCACTTTTTGTGACCCTGTATATGCACTTGGCACATACCTATAACCTATATCAACATCAATGCATATCTACCTACCTACCTACTATCCATAACAGTGACAACTGACAGCTTATGCAAAACAATATAATATCAATATGAAATTTAAGAAAGCAAAATGTAGATTAAATGACTGAGCCTAAAAATTGTATGCCAATCACATGTCTATTTAAATGAATCAATTGCATCATAACCTGAACCAGGGACATGGTGACAAGCATAATTCAAACACTGAATTTTCATATCCTATGACATTTATCATTTTTATCCTGATCCAGTTAATCATTATGAAGCTAGATGAGATACAGCAATTATTCATGCCACCAAAGTAGCTTGATAATAATAGATAGGTAAGTAAGCATCTGACAACCAGTGATTTGCTAAAAGGGAATTTATTATTCATTTGCACGTTAAGGCACAAAAACATGCGGCACATCAAGCGACTGCTGAGATGACCGATGAAATGGATTAAACCAATTTAATTGAACAGCACTTATACAGGCAGGTACCTATCGATATTTTTTACACCGGGTTCAACGCTCATTGCAAAAGTAATGCGCATCAGCGAGGATTACAATTAAGCGGAAAACTCCCGTTGCCATACCTACTAAACACCGTTATTCCGGCCACTTGCGATTGAGAAGCGAACGTCTTAGGCCATTCAACTTCTCGTGAAGCTTCTGACACCGATCGTAATGCCAAAAATAACACTTTAATCAATCATACTGCGACACCTGTCACCTAACATTATCAGCGACAAAAAACTTTTTTATCTACGATAACACTACGATAACAATAAATTTTGGAGCCATCTGCGCCGCTATCGTATCAAGCTGTAGCTGCCATATCGACAGTTATTTTTATTTTCTAGCATATACAATCTTGGCATATACCTTCATTCTCTAAAGTATATTGGTATTGTGCGGTTCTTGAATGAATATCCATCGTTTTTTCAAATGTCATTTACCAATATTCAGGGGCGGAGAATTGTCATAATCCCAGGGGGTGCTTTTCTAGCACCTGGCGAATGGAAGCGTCGAATTCTTGCGTAGAAAAGCACATATAGATGCGTTTTCCAAGCAGCATCACTCTCCTCGCGACTTACGCAAAGCAGTTTGTGTCTCAGACATATTTTAAGCACCCCTAGAGCACTATTATATGGCGACTTTTGAATTTCAGGGGGTAAACCCCTAATTCTCCACCCCTGCCAATATTTCATTGAATTTCAAAAGTCATAATGCATTGAACCGAATAAAACTATGGAAACAACGGGTCTTGAACTACTCGTTACAAAATGCGGGAGGCTCCCGCATTTTTCCGGACACGCCTAAGAGCTGGACTTTTTGATGACGTCTTCGGGTGACGTCATGTCGTGTGTGACGTTTCGTGAGCAGGTAAGGAAAGGTCACCACCGCTGGCGAACATTTGGTGCGGTAAATGGCAAACACAAATGCTGCGCAGAAAAGACAAATGTGTAACTTCAGACAACATTCGATCGGACGACAATGTCAAGGCGAATCAAGAAGTTCTTCATGCGATTGTTAGTTATCTGTCGTGCTATTTTAGTATGATTGTTATTAGCAGTTGATTTGTGAAATGTATTATCAAAATCAATGTTTATTGAACGCAGATTCAGTTTATTTTCAGATGTACCTAGGTACCCTTACATTTCACTCATCTCAAGCTGTTCAAACACCCTTGACAAAGTCGATTAAGAAACGTTGGGTATAATTTATACTGTGTTTTCTCTGCATTATTAACATATTCATCATATATACAATATAAGGGTTACATGCTTTTTACAGGGAGACATGTCAGACAGCCCAGTAGGATGAGGCTTCGTCAAGCGTCATTTTTAGCAAAGCTTTTCTTGCTTAAAATCCAGTCTGCAAAACATGGCAGGGCTTACACTTTGGCTTACACTTGACTCCCAGCTGTTGTGTCTTTGCTATGCGATGTTAAACATATAAAACATCTTACTATTCATGTATGCGCCATGACTCATGTAATCTTTTCACAGCCAAGACGCTCCTAAGGTACCTACTGGGAATGTGGGGAGTGCAGCAGCATCAGTGCAGCACCGATGGTCGGATGCGACGGCTGCGATAAATAAATGGTACCACTTCCGTTGTGCGGGACTGACTAAGGACTAAGGAGCCAGGTAAGCGCAAATGTTTTCTGTCTCAGTATTTTTGTTGCAGCTGTAGTGATCAATGAAATATTTTCCGCACTGTTCAGCCAAACATGTATTTCAAACAATCTGCTTCCCAACCAAGGGCGTCGCCACAGGGTGGGGGGACGGAGGGGATCTCGTCCCCTCCACTTTTTAAAATTTTAACGTTACGCCTATGGCGTTGCATGGAAAGAATCGACTTGAAATGGTCCTCGTCCCCTCCAAAATGGTCAATGTCCCCTCCAGTCGTCGCACTGTGGCGTCGCCCCTGTTCCCAACTACACAAATTTAGTCAAACAATGTGCCAATATGGAATTTTCAGGTTCAGTTGAATGGGATAGGAACAATGATAATTGTAGATTACGTATACCTGCAAGAGAGGAAAACAGAATACATTGTATTGCTTGTCCTTCACCAATACTGTTATTTTTCCATTTCTAGAAACACCGACATGGCGATGCAGGTGGTACTGCCTGGTGAGGCCGCGGTCTCCGGAATCGCCTGCAGACGAAGTCACCTGGCGTCCATCTGCACATCACTTGCAGCAGTGAGGCCTGCTGACAGCGTCTGGCAGTGTCGGCAACGTGCCAGCCAGCTATCTGGAGTCCTGCTCACCGCAGGTCGCCGACAGGAGGGGCGACGCATCGTCTCCGAGGTCGCCTCAGCAGCAGTGAGACCCCACTGGCCGTCTTCTTAGGCTTCAACTAGATTGCGAACAACCTATGCTAAGACAACGCCCATGACGTGTGATCCGGTACCGCTACCGCACTGCGCGCCTGTGCCCGCCGTGAGCCGCTAGTGCATGAGTCCGACCATGAGAATATGTGTTTATGTTGCTTTTACTATTGTTTATACGTTGAAGTGACGAATTGCTTATTTTTCGCAAGCCTCCGCTGTCCGGTTGCCTGCAGCTCCATGCAACGCCAGCTGTACTGTTGTTTTAATGTTGTCTCTCCGCTCAGCTGTACTGTTGCCTCTCCGCTCATAACAACCTATGCTGAGACAACGCCCATGACGTGTGATCCGGTACCGCTACCGCACTGCGTGCCTGTGCCCGCCGTGAGCCGCTAGTGCATGGGTCCGACCATGAGAATATGTGTTTATGTTGCTTTTACTATTGTTTATACGTTGAAGTGACGAATTGCTTATTTTTCGCAAGCCTCCGCTGTCCGGTTGCCTGCAGCTCCATGCAACGCCAGCTGTACTGTTGTTTTAATGTTGTCTCTCCGCTCAGCTGTACTGTTGCCTCTCCGCTCATAACAACCTATGCTGAGACAACGCCCATGACGTGTGATCCGGTACCGCTACCGCACTGCGTTCCTGTGCCCGCCGTGAGCCGCTAGTGCATGGGTCCGACCATGAGAATATGTGTTTATGTTGCTTTTACTATTGTTTATACGTTGAAGTGACGAATTGCTTATTTTTCGCAAGCCTCCGCTGTCCGGTTGCCTGCAGCTCCATGCAACGCCAGCTGTACTGTTGTTTTAATGTTGTCTCTCCGCTCAGCTGTACTGTTGCCTCTCCGCTCATATATGACACCCTCTATATGAATAGCACTACTGATTGTCATACCCACTGTCCGTATTGTCCGTAGTGGTGTCTACGCCCATGTTAATACAGCGTGCAGAATCCAGATTCTATTGAGGAGAGTTGAGCCAAGTCACCATAGGCTCGGGAAGAGAGCAACGTGGAGGCCCACTGCCCCTTCCCCGGCCCCCACTGGGGGCGCCAGCCACTCCAACTTTTGACTGGATGTCAAGAGCGTCGCCACGAGGGGAACGAGTCGCCGGCCAGCCAAGGTAGCCAACGGCGTGTGAAGGTTGCCTGACCTCGAGGAAACTGAGATGGCACCAACGGAGGTTTTGTTAAGTAGGCGACCAAAATTCGAGCGGCAGCAACCTGGGCACCTTCACAGATAGCAGTGCCGCGTATCAGGGCGCCTTCGACGTTGAGCTGGGCGCCGATCATCAGGACGCCGGGGGAATATGACCCAATATCCCCCGTAAATATGTGCCTCGGAAGGGAGACCCAACCATAAAACTGAAAGCTCGCCGTATTTTATCCACTATTTTTCGAGCAGGTCCATAGATTTCCGTCCTCAAAAGTGCGGGGATATTCCCCAGTGTTTGAGTTGGATGAGACTATAGTGGCGTTTACACCGACAGGAGATTCCCATTGCCGGCTGTGGGAAACTACTGTCGGTGTAAACGCCATTCATATTTCCTGCGTCACCCCTGTGGGGACGCCCTTACTCCATGGTGCCGAGCTTATCAATTTGGATATCAATGGAATCAAAATCTTATCGATCGATGAAGAACTAAATTACCCCGACCCGGAGAGCGTCTTTGGAATCAAAGCAGTAGCACATGACGCAAGACTTCAGGCAAATAAATCCTTCTTGTCTGAAATAAAACGTTTGTGTATTGATAAGCACGTTTTATAAGCAATGGTAGCAAGATTCTCTATGTATTTGGTTAAAGTGATAATTTAGTAGCAGATACTTACCGTCGCATTTCGTTATCTTTAATTAATAATTTATATTGTCAGAAAGTGCAACATGTCTCTTCACTCAACAATAATTACAAAAGTGAAAAAGAAATGATAAATTGCTTATATTTTGGTGAAACTAAAAATTAATTCAGCATATATTTTTTTTACAGCGTTGAAGTCCAGCTCCAAAGGACAGCTGACGATCGTAGCCGAGCAGGCTGTTTGGTACTTCTTCACTACTTCTTAGAAGTACCCGTTAGTACCGATCATGTCTCACATAATAAGCTATTGGAACAAAAATATCCATGTTCTTCTAATTATTCTCCTTTCACACTTTAAATAAATGCTTTTGAAATGCATTTACTAATTAATTTCACAAAAACGGCTTGAAATTTTACAACGTAAAAATACTTATTCCAATTTCCACCACGAAACCACCACTATATTACTTGCTTACAGAACCGTGCGCACAGTGCGCGCAGTTTTATCGTGACGTCAGAGGGTGCTTCCTCAGTGGCGCCCCCTGGCGGGGAACGCGTGCAAAAAGTCCAGCTCTTAGGCATGTCCATTTTTCCTCCCGCCAGCGGGATATACCTATCGCGAGGAGGCGTAAGTCCGGCCAAACCATAATTTCGTACTCTATTTGTGGCTCTATTCGCCACTTGACGAGACGACGGCTGACGGACGCCGGTGACGGTCCGATCAGGTGTCGATGCTCCCGGAACCACCCACGGGTCGGTCGGCGCCTCTGACCGCCGCCCCGCCGGCTCCCCAAACCGGCCACCTACGGTTCAGCCAGCTTGGCCTGGCCTGTGTGCCGTCCAGTGCCTGCCAGGCTCCTCAGGATCCTCTCACCTGTCGCCGATGGATGCCGGGGTCAGCTCCAGTCCAGGCCCGCCGGGTCAGGTCAGGTCGTGTCAGCCGGGACCTGCGGAGCGGGGGCCGGCGTGGATCGCCGCCCGGGGCAGAAGGAGGCCAGGCCGATGGCCCACCTGCGCCCACGCAGCCCGCACCTCGCCCGCGGCTATTTTGGGACACTGAGTCGGGGTCGGTGCCAAGTCGCCGGCGGGCGGCCGGCGCCGGCAGGGGGCAGCAGCCGATGGATAGGAGGATGGCCCGGAGGTCGTGTCTGATCGTCCAGACTGGCCACGGGCCAGCTGGGACATCAGCAAGGTCAGCCGTACAAGGGTGTCACTGTCACCAGCAGCCATGTGGTGCCGCATGGTGCGTGCGTGTGTTACACCATGACCAATTTCTCAAGAGACACACAGAAAAGTAACTACTCGTTCGGCAAAATATCCTGACCGTGTTATTTACAGTAGCGACATAAGGATAAACACATGAAAACTGAATAAATGCTGATGGATAAATATGGCCACGAACCAGCTAAGACTTAAAGAACATCGATTCACGTAACATAAACGCCAGAGTTATTCACTCGAAAAAAGGCATCCAATAACAACCGTCGTAGAAACTTCGCTATCGTTAGCCAATAAGTTGCTCCAAGAGTCAATGAAATAGACATTTCATAATTTTATTGTAGTTTTATTAATTCTTAATGTGCCATAATATGTATCATATTACAGAAAGCAGCAGAAGCCAAAAGCTCAAAAACTGAGCTCGGTGAACGGAAACAATCACAGCTAACACTTTTCACGCACCGATGACCTAACAGCGAGCCAGCCACCAGCCATAAACCAAAGCGTCGCTTATTTAGCGTGGCCAAAGCTGGACAACTGGCGGCAGTTGACGACATTGAGGCACGTGCGTACGACACAGATCCATCCGCGCAACTGAGATACCAACACTTGCCAGTGGCCCGCGAGGCGCACGGCAAAACTTAACGATAACGGCAAAGAACGCGAGCAGCGTCGCTGAACTCAACTAGAAGACGACGCCGACGGTGGCTTGACGGATATCCGATGACGCTTGGCGGATGACGCCTGTGCGGTGCTTGTGGTGGCCACAGGGACCCGAGATTCCGCCGGCCTAGGTATCTGGCTCGGCCACGTTGGCAGATTCTGCGGGGAAAAGAAAGTAGCGTGTGACAACTATCGAGCCAGCTGAATCTATGGCTTTAAATTGACTGTGTTAATATGATGCTACGATATAAGATCACGGAGGGGATATGTGGCATGGTATACAAGCAGCCGGGCCAGTACGGTAATGTATGGCTTGGTAACGCCTCGCAGTCGCATATGCCAGAAATACACAAGTTTGTTCACCAACATCTATTTACATATAACTCTTAACCAACATAAGCAAATCAAAGCATGAGGGAAATGATTGATAATTCTATCAGAAATGGCTGAGAACAGAGCAGTCGGCACTGACCGTGCGTCCCGGGCGGCTCGGGTGTGTCCCGCGGAGTGCCCAGCTGCCGGTAGGGGGCAGACGGGTCGGCCGGCTCGCCCGTCGGCCGCTCCTGTGGCCCCTCCCGACCGTTCAGAGTCGGCACCTCCTGTTCAGGGATGGTCTGCGGCCCGTCGTCGGCCGGTAGATGTTGCAGTGCTGTCACAGGGTAGAGGGAACGGCGGTAAGTTCATTGACACCACAGCTTCGCATGGTAAGGAGCACAGGGCGGTAACAAAACGGTATACGTCAGAACAGGGACAGTTCAGTTGTCAAGTCGCACAAAACAGACGCAAAAGGCTGCCGACCCAGGACACCCACCACACTAAACACCTAACCTCGAAAAACACACGAAAGCTTCACTCAGCTAAGACAAGGGTGGTAAAGAACAGAAGGGTCTTAAGCTAGGGTGCAACCTACCAAAGAAGGGAGCCCCTCACAAGAACACACGACTCCGGGGATGTGTCACTTACCCGGTGCATTCGGCTCCGTTCCCTGTCGTTCGTGTCTCTTGTCGGCCAGGTCGGTCGGTCGCTGCTCATCCTCAGACTCAGAGTCGAGGCCGTGCGGCGCCAGGCCGGCCGGCGGCGGCAGCTCGGCGGCCGGCGGCGAGGGGGGCAGCTCCCTGGCGCGCAGCAGGGCGCCCAGCCGCTCCAGCACGGCCTGCACCAGACGGCCTCCGGACTCGGCCACCGGGTGGCCCATGAACGGCACCATGGCCTGCTCCAGCTGCTGGTTGAGTCCCGGCGGCGGCGCGGCGTGGCCCTGACACAGCGCGCGCAGCAGAAGACGCTCCAGGCGCGCGAGCAACGGCGCCGACAGCAGCGCCGACTGGTGGTCGTTCAGGAAAACATTCATCTCGTGTAGCAGCCGCGCCAGTTGCAGCTCCGAATCATCGAGTGGCAGCGGGCCCAGTCCCATAGGACCCATGCTGGGCGGCTCGAACGTCTTTGGCTTAGCCGTGTTCTTATTGGCAGCGTTCTTGTGCGGAGCCAGGTTCTTGGTTGTGGTGTCTTCGATATCCGAGTGACCACCAGCCTCGGCCGCCTCCGGGCGCAGACTGTGCGACAGATTCTTGGTGTGCTTGTTGACGAGGTGAGATTTGATCTCCTCCCGCTCAGCAGCCAGCAGGTGGTGTCCGGCCGAGGCCTGCGGAGCAGACACTGCCGCTGACGCTGAGGCAGCCCGGTTGCGCTGCTTGTGACGCGCGCCGCTCAGCTCCTCGACGACGATCGCCTGGACGGCCAGCTGCACCTGACGGCGCTGGCACTCCGTGCGCACCAGCTGCAAGTCGTGCAGCAGATTGATCAGAAACTCCGGCTCCTCCTGGTTCTGTGCGATCAGCGCCGTCACACAGCTGTATATAGCGTCCACCTGCGGGTTGTTCTGCGGCGTGGAGGCGCGGTGCACGCGCGGTCGGCTCGGGTCTGGCACCGCGGCAGCGCGAGTGTTGCTGGCGCCGCGGTCCAGTTGCTGGTTCTCCTTGTTCACTTTCTGTTTCTTGGCGCGCGGACGAGCCATGAATCCCTCGGCACGGGGCTCCTCCTGGCTCTCACTGTCGCCCCGCGGACGCTCGCTCTCTCGCTCTCCCTCCGTACCGGCAGACAGCAGGTTTTGACGCGAGTAACTGCGGAAGTTATCCCAGTAGTTGTTCGCACGCGAGCCCGGAGCCACCTGGTTGTTCAGCATGGAGCGTGACTGCGGCCCGAAGCCGTCAGCTAGCTCCATGGTGGGCGGTTCATCTACTCGGAGTAGGCCCGGCGCCAAGAACTGAGGTGGCGGGGGCGGCGGCGGCGCCGGCGTCGCGGGCTGAGAGGCGGACGCCACCGCCGCTGCCGTCGTCTGCATCTGACGCTGCATCTCCATGATCTGCTGCTGCTGTCGCTGCAGCAGCTGGAAGCACTGTCCCAGCGCCGACAGCGTCTGCTGGTGCTGCATGTCGGGGGTGGCGGTCGGCGGCGGAGGCGGTGTAGGAGACGCATATGACCACCCAGCCAGCGGATACTGACCCGGCACAATAGGCGGCGGGGGTGTCGGGTGCCCGGCGTGGTACATTCCCGGCCAGGCGTGGTGCTGGGACCACGGCTGTCGGGAGAGCGACTGAACCATGGCGGTGACGTGCTGCAGCTGGGCGCGCATGTCTCCATCAGGGGACGGTGGGCGCTCGGCCGGCACTTGACGACCCATCAGGAACGACGGCTCCAACGAGGCGGCGCGTGCCACCCGGTCAGCACTGGCCGGCCGGGGAGGCGGCGGCACCTCTCTGCCTGCTGACCGGCGCAGCCCGGCACTCATCACCGCCGGATCACGAGTCGGAGTGCCTCGGGCCACCCGGCCCATCGGCCGCATCACGCCGGTCGGCGGCAGTGAGTGCGGCCCGCTCGATCGACCGCCGTTGTAATCCTCACAGCCGCGGGTGTCTCCACGCTCCGGCTCCTCCTCCAGTCCCTCTGCGCCGTCCAGAGCGGCCTCCACTTCACCGAGCAGCGCGCGCAGATCGGGCGGCGCCTCTGCGGTGGTGGCTCCCGACAGGCGCGCGTCCTGCACGGCCGCCATCAGCTGCCGCAGCTGCTGCAGTTTCTGGCGGGTGGCGTCCAGCTCCATGGCCTTGTCCCGCAGCGCGGCCTCGGCACCGTGCAGCGGCCCGGCCGGTGGCGCCGCAGAGCGCGCCGGCTCTCCGCGGAGAGCCCGCAGCAGACGATCCATCGGCACAGCGGCCGGCCCGTCCGCCTCTCTGTCCTCAGCCGGCTCTTCCTGCGCCGAGAAGGTGCGCGGGCGGCCGGCGCCGGAGCGCTCCATGTTGCCCCAGTTGTGTAGTACGGCGGCGCGCAGTGAGTCGCCGGCCGGGTCCCCACCGTCCCGTTTGCGGGCGGCTCCCGGGCCGGGTCTGCCGCGTACCACGGCCACCTTCTGCTCGTGATCGGGCCGGTCGTTTGCGGTCGGACCGGCACCGGCCGCGCCCGCCAGCGCCTCAGTCTCACTACCCGCCTCCTCCGCTTCTAACTGTCGTCCGCGCTCGGCGAGCTGGCGAGCCCGTGCCTCAGACTCTGTGACCTTGAGCAGGAGCTCCTGCAAGTGGGCAGCATTCTGCTCCAGACTGCGCCTTGTGCCAGCAAGGTGGCTGTACTTTGCAGCCAGAGCTGGATCACCTGACTCAAGGATGCCACGCATCACCTCATCAGTCTGCTGTATGAAGCCGCGCAGCTGGGCGAGTCTCGCCTCCAAATCGGCTCGATCACGCCGTGTGCTCTTCAGCAGCTGGCTGATGTTGGAGCTGAGAGAGGGGCTGTCCGAGCGAGCCCCACCAGACATCTCCTGCTCCAGAGACAGGCCATTCACCGCTGACGTCAGCCAGTCCTCAGCCATTGCAAGGCTGCTGTGCGGTACCAGCAGGACCTGAAGATCAAGATATGACCAGAGTAAGGAAAGACAGTGTATGTGTGGTAGGGTATACGCTTTCTTTAAAAGCATTTTCTTTAACCCTCGCCCGCACATGGGGGGGGGGGGTGGTTGCCACCCCCCCCCCCCCAGGCAGTCTTTCTGCTCTGCACTCAACATTTTTAGAGCTAGAAGGCTGATTTTTCGTATAGCTGCTCGTCTATCCTTTCTTGATGTCCACTGAAAATTTCAAGTTTCTGTGATTTTTGGTTTCGGAGATATGACCTTGTTTTTCAGGTTATGTCATGACCCAAATGGCCAATTCTCAACATCTTGCGTTTGCCATGAGCCTTGTGAGCTTTTGACACCCTGATTTCGGCCTTTTTTGCCAGTCTTACCTCCCACCTATCATGGAACATGTTGTTCGACGATGTACAGGGGTCAAGGTCAGGGTCAAGGTCAACCTAGGTCATCTAAGATAATTGCGTTTTAGGCAAGCTGAATTTACTTTTTGTGAAGTTTTTTGACTGCATTTTTGGTAAAAGCTTCTCAGATCATGATTTCATGTGATATGGACCCAAAAACAATCGGTGCACACATCAGTATACACACAGACACACACAGACATACAAACACATATAATTGACCTTGACCTAACTTGACCTGAAATGACCTCAGCAGCAAAATTCTGGTCGGATAGTGTGACAAAGAGGTTCTAGCTGGCTTGGAACCAGAAAACAGCATCGTCATCGGTATTTGATAAGCAGCGCACTT
The DNA here is from genome assembly GCF_019059575.1 of Amphibalanus amphitrite. Lineage (NCBI taxonomy): Eukaryota > Metazoa > Arthropoda > Thecostraca > Balanomorpha > Balanidae > Amphibalanus > Amphibalanus amphitrite. The sequence goes on along the minus strand of NW_024881731.1, from coordinate 229,055 downwards.
CATATCCAACGGTGACCCAAAACAGCAACATTTTTTAGTTTGACCTGACCTGGAAGGTCAATGACTGACCTGAGAAGGTAAAACTGGGTATCATTGGATTCGTCTCTTCCCAAAGAATCTTTTTGGTCTTTACTGCTAAGCTCTATCTCCAACAGGAACGAAATGGCGCGGGGGGGGGGGGTGGCAACCACCCCCCCCCCCATGTGCGTTCTAGGATGGGAAAATGGCATGTGCGGGCGAGGGTTAAAAAACGTACCTACCTACATAATAACCATCAAATCTGGTTAGTAGTAAAGCAGGCATCACACTTGTTTTATGCAACCAAGGAGAGGCGCTGTAGGTTGTTAGGTTGTAGGTTTAGATTTTAGGTGGTAGGTTTAAGGTTGCAAGTTGTAACTTGTAGGGATTACCTACATTGTAGGCTGTAGGTAAGGTTGAGAGTGTTAAGACAGGTTTGGTTTGGTTTGATTAGAAAGCATCTCTGGGTAATGGGTATAGCGCCTCTCCTTGATTGCAAAAAAAAAGAAATGTGACACCTTCTTTAAGACAACCAGAATCTGTGCACAGCAATAACTAACACAGTGTGGTCAGTGGTCACTTAACCCTCGCCCGCACATGGGGGAGGGGGGAGGTGGTTGCCACCCCCCTCAGGTAGTCTTTCTGCTCAACACTCAACATTTTTAGAGCTAGAAGCCTGATTTTTCATATAGCTGCTCCTTTATCCTTTCTTGATGTCCACTGAAAATTTCAAGTTTCTGTGGTTTTTGGTTTCGGAGAAATGACCTTGTTTTTCAGGTCATGTCATGACCCAAATGACCAATTCTCAACATCTTGTGTTGGCTATGGACCTTGTGAGCTTTTGACACCTTGATTTCGGCCTTTTTTGCCAGTCTTACCTCCCACCTATCATGGAACATGTTGTTCGACGATGTACAAATGTCAAGATCAAGGTCAAGGTCAACCTAGGTCATCTAAGATAATTGCGTTTTAGGCAAGCGGAATTTACTTTTTGTGAATTTTTTGACTGCTTTTTCATGAGCTATCATGAGAGATCATGATTTCATGTAATATGGACACATAAACAATCGGTGCACACATCAGTAATCAGTATACACACAGACACACACAGACATACAAACACATATAATTGACCTTGACCTAACTTGACCTGAAATGACCTCAGCAGCAAAAACCTGGTCAGGTAGTGTGACAAAGAGGTTCTAGCTGGCTTGGCATCAGAAAACGGCATCGTCATCAGTATATGACAAGCAGCGCACTTGATATCCAATGGTGACCCAAAACAGCAACATTTTTAGTTTGCGCTCACCAAATTAAATATAACTTTTGGCATTGTTTTTTACATTTTCGAGGAAAAGGTCAATGATTCTTCACACATTAATTCAATTATTCACATTTTCAGCCCCTGTGCCAGTCACAGACAATTTTTTTTTGTCCTTACCTGGGATTGATCAGTTTAAATATTTGAATGAATCTCAATCTATGCTACTCACGCAGCACCTCCAATTCATAAAAAAACATCTAACTCACTGAACTCTATAATATTTGACTCTATATAATGATCTAACTTCATTTGACCACCGTGTTTATGACATATATGGCGCATTGTCAACGATTCATAAAATCAATTGTTGTATTATTGTTAAAAAATATTGTCTAATGACGTAATGTTCACAAAACATGCAGTACTTGGCTTTAAAAGATTATATTACATAGAAAATTAAAATTTGATTTATTTGACCCTTTGAAAAAATAATTTGCAAAGAACAACACTTATTTTTAGTAAAAATTATTTTCTTTGGCCTGTTTGAATATCTTAGAAAATAATAAGAATTGCGCGTTTTTTGATATATGTAAGACATGGGATTTATTTGGGAAACTTTTAGCAACTGATTTTGACAATTTCAGCTTATTTGTGGGAAAAAGCTTAAAATGACGTCATTAAAAAAACAATTGCTTTTTGTTATGGCTTACGTATCCTAAGCATGACGTTGAGTTGTGACGATCGCGTGTCGGTCAAGGAAATTTTCTTGTTTCTTTTCATATCTCGGAGGACAGAGAGGAAGTTGCAGCTTTTGATAAGCTAAATGCCTACTGAAGTCGAGTCATCAGATTCTGATCGTTCTGATAAGTGAAGCCCTTGAAATAATACTAGAGGAGGGCCAGTGCAAGTGTGCCCCCTGCTCAGAAACACTTCAACTTTGACTTTGTGGAATTTAACCCTCTAAGGTTGAGTTGGAATTGGCTGCTGTGATGTCTGATACTAAGAAAATAGTCTATTCAATTATTCAGTTCTTGAACGCCCAGCTTCATGATGGCAGTTTGTCACAAGACAGTCAGGTAAGTTTGGTTTCTTATCATTATTTTCCCAGCACTTGTAATTTGAATTAGGTACTCATGTTGTTACTTGTTGAAATAGCTAACATTTTAAATCGCTTTGTATTGTACCATAAAATGGTTTTATTATGGTGTCCTTCTTCCTGTAACTCAATTGCAAAGGTGGCTGTGACCTTATTTTAATGCTTGGGGGCTGGGCTCACCATGTTGGAATTGGCCTGCTTAGAGATACTTCTGTTGAAGTTTTGAGGGTGGGCAACAATGTGGTTACCTACCTTCCTATCTACAGATTATACCTGTTTGGCTCTTGGCCCAGACATCTGAAAATAATTGACAGGGAGCTGGAAAGTGAAGAATGAAGATTTACCCTTGTTATCTGGCATCTAAACCTTCCATGGGTCTGCAATCTTGAGGTGTATATTGTGACGGGTCCGATACACCAGCAGACGCCTTTCCAGTTTATTAATTCTTCAGGAAGTAGGCCTGCGAACACACGCACACAACAAGCAAAACCGTTAGCAACTCCAAGCAACTCCATGCACATTGCACGCTGCATAGCAGGTCATGCGGCAGCCACCACGGAACACAACCATGCACAACATGCAACACACACACAACAACACAACATGCCGTCGCGAGCAGACGAGGACGCAACATGCCGTCGCGAGCAGACGAGACACCAAACCCAGTAAACCAAATATGTACATGCCCTGATCCAGCACGTCACATTCCTCCCCTCACAAATCCAGCCTATCGGGGGCCCTCCTTGTCCTTGTACTTCGCCGCCTGAGTCCCAACTGTTGCTCTGTGCGCGTTGCGCACCCCACCGGCTCCCTATCCAACAATGGAGGATTATCCAACGGGCCAGGGGTCACCTCCGAGCTCGCTGCCTGTCCTGATTCGAAGTCGGCACCGCTGTTTCCATCTTCCCGACGTGAAACCTCCTCTTCGGCCCTGCCATGTGAATCTTCCACAGAAACAGCTTCTGACTCGTCTTCGCTGTCGGGTTGTTGAAATTCTCCTTCATTCGGCGTCTGATCCTGCCGGTCCCTCTGATACACATCATCTCTATCCCTCCGGTCATGATGGTTAACATCGACTTCAGGCCTGTCAGCATGTCTTTCACCATCTCGACTGTGGCAGGGTTTCAGCCTGTCATGGTGAACCACCTGCCGGTACCTGTGCTTGTCTACATGCTTGATTCTGTAAGTCAAGCCATCCTGCAGAACGGCTACCACTTGGTACGGCCCATGCCACGGTCTTTGAAGCTTCGGTGAGCGGCCCGGGTATCTAACTGGTTTGAACAGCCAAACCCAATCCCCAACCTTGTAAAAGAATTGCCGCACACCGCTTGATTGCCGCTCTCTTCGTTTCTGCGCTTCTTTCGCGATGTTCTCACGTGCCCTGCTTTGTGCTCGAGACCAAGCTTGCGTCACTTTCTGAGCGTAACTCTCCCTGTCATTGCCGGCTCCTGGAGAGCCTCCACCGCACGCAACATCCACCGGCAGTCGTGGTTGTCGACCATAGAAGAGGTAGAACGGCGTCTCTTTTGTAGTTTCATTCGCGCTTGTTCGGTATGCCATCATCACGAACGGCAGCTTGTCGTCCCAGTCTCGCTGATCTTGTGAAACATACATGGACAGCATTGTGCACAACGTGTGGTTGAAACGCTCCGTTTGTCCGTTTCCTTGCGCGTGATACGGCGTCGTCCTCGACTTTTTTATATGCAGACGCTGGCAGATCTCCTGGATCAGCGATGCTTCGAAATTTCTTCCCTGGTCCGAATGAATGACCTCCGGGCAGCCATGGCGACAAATCAACTCCTCCACCAAGATCTTGGCCACCGTGTCCGTCCGCTGGTCAGCCAGTGCAAAAGCCTCTGTCCACTTGGAAAACCCGCACGTCACGACAAGGATGAAACGATTTCCTCGATTAGTCCGCGGGAAGGGACCCGCGATGTCCATGGAAATCCACTGCCACGGTCTCACTGGTTTTGGCATTTCACCGAAAGGCGCCCTCCCAGGAGCAGGAAGACTCTTCTTCATCGCACAAAGACGGCACGTCCGAATCCACGTTCTCACATCCTTGAACATTGTACTCCAATAGAACCTCTCTCTGATCTTTTCCACTGTTTTTGTGACTCCTAGGTGACCCGAGGCGGGATCGTCATGACACATCGCGAGGACCTCCTCAGTTAGAGATCGGGGAACAACCACTTGCAAGTGTTCCGTCGCGTGGCGCTTGTACACGCATACCAGCCGGCCCTGTCCGTCGACCTTCAGTCTGTTTCGCTGCGACATGTAGTGCTTCACCGCCGAAGATGCATCAGAGGGACATCTCTTCCCCGTTCTCACCAGCTCCATGACTACTGCTATGTCCCGATCATCACGTTGGGCCAGCGCCATCCCGTAGTCATCATCCAACGTCACTGCAAATACCGGAGCATTGACCTCGCTGTCTGTCCCTTCCACTGGGCCACGCGAGAGAGCGTCCGCGTGTGGAAGTGTCGGCCCCGGCCTGTACTGGAGGTCGTAGTCGAGCGCCTCCAATTCAAGTATCCAGCGAGCAAGCTTGCCTCGTGGATCCTTACTTTTGCGGAGATGCACCAAGGGGTTGTGGTCCGTCCGCAAAACAAATCGGCGTCCATGCAGGTACACACGGAATCGTCGAGTGGCCCACACAAGGCCAAGGCACTCCCGTTCGGTCGCCGAGAACTTCCTTTCAGTTTTCGAGAGGCTGCGACTGGCGTACGCCACCACTCGCTCCTGGCCTCCTTCTTCCTGTGTCAGTACCGCTCCAATCCCTACTTCACTGGCGTCCGTGGTCAAGATAAAAGGAGCGTTGAAGTTCGGGTAGCACAGCACAGGTGCAGATGTCAGCTTCTCCTTGAGCTGTCGGAACGCAGCGTCGCATTCCTCCGTCCAGACGAATCGTGCACATCCCTCTAGAAGCCGGTGTAGAGGTTTCGCCACGTCTGCGAACTGCGGAATGAAGCGTCGGAAGTACGAGGCAAGTCCAAGGAATTCTCTTGTCTCCTTGACTGAAGAAGGCGTCGGGAAGTGTTTTACGGCCGAAACCTTCGCGGGGTCAGGCGAAACACCTTCTCCACTGACGACATGACCCAGAAACTGAACTTTCTTTCGAAACAGCCGACACTTTTCAGGGTTCAATGTCAGGTTGGCAGAACGAAGGGCCTGTAGGACGTCCTCGAGTCTCTGCAATGATTCGCCGAAGCTGCCTCCGAACACGATTATATCATCAAGATATACCAGGCAGATGTTCCATACCATTCCCGTCAACGCCACCATCATCAGCCGCTGGAAGGAAGCTGGTGCTCCCTTGAGGCCCATTGAAGTGACATTGAATTCGAAGAGGCCCTTGTGAGTGGTAAATGCTGTCTTGTGTTTGTCCCGTTCCTCTACTTCTTGCTGCCAATACCCACTTTTGAGGTCCAGTACGTGAAACCACTGGGCCCCAGAGAGGGCGTCCAAGCAGTCATCAATCCTTGGCAGAGGAAAAGCATCGCTGATTGTGTCTGCGTTCAACCGACGATAGTCAATGCAGAACCGAATGGATCCGTCCTTTTTCTCAACCGGAACCACTCGTGCCGCGTACGGAGACGTACTCGGCCTGATGACGTCTTTGCTCAACATGTCCTCTACCATGTCGTACAGCCGCTGACGGGTGTGGTGGTCCACTCTCGTTGGTTGCGCTGCTCTTGGAGGCATACCCTCTGTCCGAATTTCATGCTTCACAATTCCAGACCGTCCGAGACGTCCATCCGCTGGGAATCTGTCTTGGTAGTCGTGAAGTAGCTTCTTAGCCTGACACTGCTCTTCTCGTGACGTCAGATCAGAGTCAGTGACCAGCCTCTCAACAAGCGTCTCCATTTTCCGTTTCACTTCTTCCGACTTTTTTCCGACTGATTCCCGAACACTCCTGACGTTCTGAGCCAGGGACTCATGAACTCGCGCGACACGTTCGACGTGCCCCAGCGTGGTCCCCTGGTGCAGCTTGACAGGTCCTTCTCCCGGATTCACGAGCCGAACAGCGATCTCCTGCCCTTCTCGCATCACGTCCAGTACCCGGGCTCCCACTACATCGTTGGCTTCTTCAAACGTAGGGTCTGGGCTATACATGACCTCTTCCTGGACGGGAATAGCAGCTTCTACGACTCCCCTTACAACAATCTCATGCCGCCCAGGCAGAACGACCTCGCGAGTCAGTCTCACTCGTGCACATCGCGGTTCTGCTTCTCCTTGGGAGGGGGTCGGAGATGAACATGTTACATCTTGACTTCCTATGGTTACTCTGCCCGACGTCCAGTCAATGGTAACAGTTGCTCCCAAGCGTCTCATCGCATCGGTTCCGATCAAACATTGCGTGTTCATAGACGGCACCACATAAACAGGGTGTTGCAGGAGAACTGAAGAACCAATACATATATCTGCCAGTACTCGGGCCTCACAGGACAAGGGCTTACCGTCTATCGTCACTGGCTGCTGCTGCGAAAGACAACGCCGCAGCTCACGTACACCGGGAACACTCGACCCAACCAGCGTGCATTCCGCTCCCGTGTCCAGCAACCATACTACCGATTCGTTCTGCACAGAGCCCCTGACATACACAGCCCGACCACTTGGAGTAACATAGGACGTCGTGCCCACCAACAAACTGTCGGGAGAAGACTGGTGGTGGGCACCTAAAAATCCAACTTAACACGACACCCACGCGCTATGTGCCCCATCTGACCACACCGATAACATTGAAAAACGGCTCCTTCCTCCCCACCTGCAGAGTTAACAGGACACTCACGCGCCATATGTCCCACTTCACCACAGCGATAGCATTGAGCACCAGATCCCCTTCCACCACCGCCGCGATTTGCACCTGGGCCACGAGCAGCACCCCCATAGCTGCCACGACCGACGCGTTCCCCGTGTCCACCGAAGCCACCTCCACCACCACGAGGGCGAAAACTCCCACGGCCAGGGAGGGTCAGCCGCCCGACATGTGCTTGAAGATCCGCCATAGACGCCGCCACCGCGGACACCTGGTCTCGAAGCTCCGCGACCTGAGCATCAACAGACGGAGTGGTCTCCACCCGTCCCACTGAGGCCTGCCGACGGGAGAGCTGAACTTGCTCAATCCGGCGTGCGCTGCGTTCCAGATCTGCAAGGGAACCCCGTTCTTGCTCGGGTGCCTGAAGCATCAATGCCATACGCAAGTCATCATCTAGCCCATTGATGAAGGTGGCTCGCACTACGCCCTCTCGCGGTACCACATCCCAGTCCGGATACGCTCGCTCAGCAAGCTCCTCCAACTCGTGCATGAAATCTGCTGTGCTTTGTCCAGACTTCCTTCGAGCAGAACTGAGCTGCAGCGCATAGTCACTCTGGAGTCCTGGAGAATCATATTCATCCATGAGCGCCTTGTACAACTTGTCATATCTACTCTTTTGCTCTGCAGGGAGGTGCATAAAAAAGTCATATGCTTTACCAGCCAAGGAAACAGACAACTGTGCCAGCTTCGTAGCATCATCTCTCCATTCATTGATGCCTGCACATTGTTCAAATTTATGAAGAAACCGACGCACACTGCCACTGCCATCAAAATCAGCTGGTCGCACCGCCTTGCTGCCGCCAGGTGCCATCGCGTACGCCTTTATCTCTTCCTGAAGAAAATCACTGTCCGTTTCAGGCTTGATCATGAGCTTTGTTGCCACCAGCGCCTGCTGTCGCCACCGCTGCCACCAGTGTGACGGGTCCGATACACCAGCAGACGCCTTTTCAGTTTATTAATTCTTCAGGAAGTAGGCCTGCGAACACACGCACACAACAAGCAAAACCGTTAGCAACTCCAAGCAACTCCATGCACATTGCACGCTGCATAGCAGGTCATGCGGCAGCCACCACGGAACACAACCATGCACAACATGCAACACACACACAACAACACAACATGCCGTCGCGAGCAGACGAGGACGCAACATGCCGTCGCGAGCAGACGAGACACCAAACCCAGTAAACCAAATATGTACATGCCCTGATCCAGCACGTCACAATATCATCCAAATTATGGAGCTCTTGTAAGGTGTAACTGAGTTGGTCTTGCTTGTGCTATTAAGCTAACTTATTACTCCCCAATTTTTAGTTGTATCTGCTTGAAACAGTCTAACATTATCTATTATATACCTCAGGGAAATGCAGCCTTTGTGCTACTGCTGCCCTTCATTCTCTATGAAATAGTTGTCATTCAGGAAGTGGTTTCTAGAAGTTGGTTGAGTGGACAAAGAATGAATGATGTTTGCACTTTGCAAGCATTTATAAGGTATTTATCTTTTATGAATGCTTGTATGACATGCCTTATAGACATTAGAGTGGCAGCCTCTGCTTACCTGGCCTATATGCCTGGATTTAAGGAATGTATTAATTGGATGCAAGCCTCTTAATCATAAAAATATTAAATAAATCCACCATTTATTCATATTTCTAAGCTTCAGTGTTCTAGCAGCTAGCTTCACACATGCCATAACTGACAACATTTGGGTTTTGTCAATTCATCTTATCAACAACAAATAACAAACAGCAACGCAACCTTTCGCCAACCTTATACATCTAGCAACAAAGGTCAACAATGAGCCAGCGCCGCGGTGGCGCCACCTCGGTCGTCTACGTGTCGTTCTCTGGCGGCGCCTCGGCCGTTTCCGGCGGCACGAAACACGAGGCCGTGCCCTCGACGGCTCCCTCCTCGGCAGGTTTCACCTCGAAGCGCACTTGCGAGCCGGGCTCCAGGTCTGACACGTCCACAGAGCGCATATCGGCCGGGACGAGCGCCTCGTCTGCCACCGCTCCGCCCACCGTCATACGCACGATGAACCCGCCCGGTGACGGCGCGTCGGCGCTCCAGCGCAACTCGGCCGAACTGCTAGTACAGTCGGCCGCCACGCGCGGCGCCACCATCAGCTGCGCTGAGGCCTCGGCGCGGTCGAAGTAGGTTTTGGCTCGGCAGATGTAGCTGGGAAGAGAAATGCAAGAGTGAGCATGGTTGCAAGAGATTTGAATACACCAGAAGCTGATCTTTTACATTGAACATTAGAAAGACGGAAGGTTAAGGATTAAGGTCAACTTGCGTTAACTGTCTAGAGGAGGGCGTCCTCGCATTTGCGTTACCTGCATTAAGTGTCTACTGGACGAAAAACAACCGAGTTCCATGTCCTGCGCCTTTGGCTGCCCTCCTCCCACTGATGCACCGTGCTCACCTGCCGGCGTCAGCACGCGTCACGTTGGCAATGCTCAGTTGCCAGACGTTACGCGTGCGCTGCGTACGGAGCGTGACGCGCGGGTCGTCGGGCGCCACGAGCGTGTCGTCGCGCCACACGAGCATGGTGGCGGCGTGGGAGGCGCTGTCGGTCAGCACGCGGCACGTGAGACGGAACGTGTCACCCTCGGAGAGCGGGCCCGACTCGGCATTTGATTCTATCCGGATTACGCTGGGCTTGCGAACCTGGTAAACAGAGATGAGACACGGCATTCAGTTTTGTGGCCTCTCACTTCAAGTGTTTGTGAAGGTTCTGCTGAAAAAAAAAACATTTGCGAATGTTTCAAGTTTTATCGCCTTTATCTTTGCGTCATCTGTGTTTTCTTACGTGACGAGACACAGACAGATAAGGCTTGTCTTTTTGAAGTCACTTCAGTTATTCCTTAGTCAAAGAGGAATGAGATTCTGAACTCAGTACCTAGCAGTTTCGTTTAGCCATTTTGCCACCGTATGCCCCGTCCGCCTCCTGCTCACCTTTAGGTCATACACCGCGATCAGCCGGTCTGTCGTGGCGTCTGTACAGGTGAACCTGCCCTCGTGGTCGGGCTCCAGTCGGGCCAGCCACAGGCTGCCGTCGCCCCTCAGTTGGAACCCGGCGCCGACGGCCGGCACAGTGCTGCCACCTTTCGGCCGACGGTGCCAGGTGACCGCGGCCGGGTCGGCCCGCAGCGGGTCGCCGCCGCACGGCAGCACCGTCGCCTCGCCGGCCACGCCTGTCAGGCTGTCCGTGTGTGGTGCGGCTGTAAAGAGGGAGGTTATGTTACTCGTCTGGTCAGAGGTGCCGGGTGGTTGAGGTCATATTTTGTTTGGGAGTGAGGTGGGGAAGGGTTTCAGGGCCTGGTAGGCGGTGCAGCTGCTAGGAGCAGACGGGATGAGAACATGTAAATGGGGCAAAATGTATTACGGGCAGTTGACAGAAGAGGGTGGACGAGTGGCCGGTGAGTGGGGTCAGAACGGTGAGGGGGTCGTAAACCGGGTTGGGGGAGACGTGGTCAGGGGTGGCAGGGTCAGTCATCAATGGACATAACTCGGTCAGTAACGTAACTGCTCACCGTTACTCTTAGGTGTGTATCGGGGAGTGCGAAAGAGGTCTGTGGAATGCTTACAAGACTATCGTGAAATTGTAGTGCTGCATGAAAGCGAAAGCTCGCCATCTTCCAGGGTGTTCTGATTGGCATGGCTCAGCTTCTCCCGGTAGAAAGAATAGAAAGTCTATTGGAATCTGCAGCTGACGCGCTTCGGTGCACCTGGCCGAAAGCATCCATTGCAGCATTCACGGCGCATCTAGAAAACAGAGTTTGCCTACTATCTTTATCGTCAGCATAGCATGCTGAAAGGGATGAACCGCAACATAAATTTTTGGTTGATGGCTGTCATTTTTGGCTGTCATAATAGTCTGTCAAAATCGATCGCCTACTCTCCGTTTTCTGAGGAAGGAAAGCTATTGACTGAACGCCAGTAATATTCAACAATGATTGTGTGGATTATGACTGTTGTCTAGTGTCTCCTTCGCTGATTTATGTAGATATGGGTGATGGGAATGCCGGGGTCACATCGGTCGCTTTCATTAGCGCCGCCGGCACGGCGCGGTATGTTATGGAACGATAGATCAAATGTCAGACAGCACAGGCACTGCGGTGTCATACGTTTGCCGTTTTGTAGGTTGGTATCTGTTGTTGAGCATGGACAACATCGTAAGATTCCCCTACATTTACTTTGACACATAATGAGGTTTTCGCTTCCGACGTTATTTCATTGACTTCTTGGTATCGGGTCGCGTCAAACGAGAGGTTGGTCGCGTTTCTTGCAGTGTGTTTTCACATTTGATTATGCTATTTATCCTTTGAGGTCACTGTCGTTCTCACGATCTTGGATACGATGCGAGTCACGTTAGAAAGTCTGTCATGTGTGCACACAACCCACATGGTGCTCTCTCCATGGGGATGTGCGGTACGCAGTGACGTTAAATTGACAACGCGCCGTCAGTATAGGCGGTAGTAAGACTGCGTTCCGGCAATCAACCGACTAAGATCTGCAGTTGAAGTGCGTACGATTCCAGACTTTTTTGTGTTGCTGATAAATGTCTATAAGCCTGATAAGGATCTGTAAATGTTTATGTCTACGCATTATGGTCGGACAGGAACTCACGACGCTACCATAGCTAATCATCAGCGCCAGTGGCTATGGCGATGGTGTCTGTTATCTACTGGGTCAGTAAGGTCACCCAGGACCCATTCGTCCCGCCTACCTGGCTGTGCGTCCACCGACCAACCAATGGCCATCGCTGCCACCCATAGCACCACTACCGCTGTCATGACGCCTGCTCGCGCACACCGTCCACTGCCGGAGCTCCGCGCGCTGACTGCGCGGCGCACCGTTCACCGTTACCTGGCCCGCACTGCGCCGCGCCGCGCCGCGCCGCTCACCCTTCGCCCACGCCCAGCAGATGCACTCTCGCTCTCTCGTGTTGTGGGGCCGTTTCGTGGCGACCTACCGGCGCCGCGCGGGCCCAGCCACGTGCCCCGGGGCTGGTTTCGCCGCGAGCCGGCGCGTGCTGAAGGTTTCGCCGGTGTGGCCTCCCCGAGTGGGAGAGACTTTCCCAGGGGATGAGTAACTATTGGTGCTAGGCAACGGCTGTGCTCGGGGTTTGTACGGTTTCCGCAGTCCGCTTGCTTTATATCAGAACTTTACACTTTCGGCACATTAAAATGATAGTGAAGGCAACTTTTCGCGCTTTTTGAGTCGTCTCTATACCCCCACCCTCGTGAAGCCGTGGCCCGTGAGAGTTCCGATTAGCACCTTGTTTCCAGGATGTAAAATTCGAATCTATAGTTTAACAGCTACAAACCCCTCCCCATGCCCATGGATGTGTCTGGTATGGTCTAACTGGGTCTAGCAAAAACAAACCGATTCAATTGTGCTTGGAATCCATGTTCACAAGTTCGCATAACAATGGGGGAAAATTGCGCCACCGCTTTCTACTCGATGACTGAGTGATGGGGACTGACGATGGTAGAATGTACCGGTCGGAGAATGGAGAGGCAGATGAGAGGCGATCTTTACCGTCTCCGCTTTCGCCGGGAACTAATCCCTTACTCCGGATACGGAAGTTGTCTGCTGTGTAGTGTGTATGACAGCAGTCAGCTGCGGGATATACGTGCAATGCTGAGAAAGGGATGGTCGGATCCATTCATTCTGTATACAAAGGGAACGTTGTTTAGTAGGCTCTTGAGGCTGAAATTAGACGCTGTGTTTACATTCCCTTTCCTGTTTTCACCGACCGCTTTATGGGATGCCGTATGCTCATTGCTCACTTTCGCACTTGGGCTCAACCCAGCCTGGCCCGACCTGACCTTACCCGAGCTGGCCTTACACGACCTAGCCTGACCCGACCTAGCCTTGCCTTGACCTGACCCGACGTGAGCTGACCTCTGTGTGCCCCCTCCATTCCCCAGGAGAGTCTGGAGGTGGCCGTTCAGTGTTTGGAGACGTCGTTCGGCCTCAGCGCCAATGACACACACCTGAGCGTCGACAAGACGCTGCCGCAGATCTTTGCAGATGGACTCAAACAAACGGTGGGTTGACCGGGCGTCGGACGGTGGGCCAGGGATAATGGGTGTAGATGTCGAACGATGGGTTGAGGCGCCGGATTGTGAGTCGGGGCGTCGAGCCGTCGAATGGTGCGCGGCCGGAAGTGAGGTCATATTTGAACGCTGTATGTGGGTGAGGTCATTGTGTAAGGATGGTGAGTGAGGCCATTGAACGACGGGTCAGGGTGGAGTGGATGAGTCGCAGCGTCGGATGGTTGGTGAGGGTGCTTTGTGATAGGTCGGAGGAATTATAAAGTTGTGTCCTTTCATTTCATACGTTATAGCGAACTTGAAAGTCATCGCCGGTTCTCCTTTTGACACTAACACTCCGCTGTCTGCGCTCGCCTCAGGCGTCTGCCGCCGGTGTCACGGCGGCCACCGCGGCCCCGGAGCCCGCCCCGCGCGCTCCGGAGGCCACCGCCGAACAGAAGGAGCGAGCCGAGGCGCTGAAGAACGAGGGCAACATCGCCGTCCGGGAGGAGCGTCTGCACGAGGCGGTCGACAAGTACACACAGGTCGGTGGTATGGTGGATAAGTGGAGTCTGTCGTGCTGGTGGGGTCTGGGGGGTCTGATAGTTCGCTCAGACTGTTGGGTGGTCTGATGATGGAGCCTGCTGGATGGGTCTGGCAGTACACTTAGTCTGTGGTTTGTTGGTCAGGCTTGGCGGATAGGTTTGTAATGCATAGTAGTTCTGATAGTGGTCTAATTGGTCTCACCCACCAAGCCACTTTATCTGCAATGATTCGCTTTGCGTTCTCGAGTCCTTGACTTTCCATTTTAGTCACCCTTATCTTAATATTTACCACACCTCAAACGCCACTCTCCACAGGCGATCGAGCACGACGGCAACAACGCAGCGTACTTCAGCAACCGGGCAGCGGCGTACACCAAGCTGGGTAACTACCTGGCGGCCGTGGAGGACGCCCAGCGCGCGCTGCAGATCGACCCCACCTACACAAAGGCCTACAGCCGGCTGGCGTGAGTAGTCGCGGGTGGGGCGTGATGCGGTATTGTAGTGGGTCAAGGGGTTTGAAGATACACAATCGCTCGTGATATCGTAAAGGACAGTTGTGATTATTGGACGAACGGACGGAAGGGGTAGGGATGTGCTGGTAGATTACCGTTGGACGGAAGGGATAGGGACGTGTTGATAGATGACCGTTGATAATGACTTAAAGGAACGGGATGAACGGACGTGGGGTATGTGATGACATAGGAAGGGGCCGTTGATGATGTGACATGTCGCTAGACGTTTTGATTGATGGTGAAAAATGAACTATGAAACGGTCGGCAGATGCCAGGCTAGCCGTTTGCCAGGTTAGACGTCTTGAGTCTGTCCACAGTTTTGTGTTTAATTCGTTTGTTGTATCCTAGAATTGTCAGCGTATGTAAGCCGGACTTCCCAGCTGAATGACCCACGCTGTGTTTAGCACCCCTCTGACTTGTACCCCATCGGCAGGCTGGCGTATGCCGGTTTGAACCGGTTCGATGAGGCCAAGGCGCAGATTAAGAAGGCTCTGGAGCTGGACCCGACCAATGAAAGCTATCAGAACAACCTGCGGGTGATCGAGGCGCGGATGGGCGACACGATAACAGGTGGGCTGGGAACTGATGGAGCTCATGGATGTGACCCTGTCTGGGGTGGATCGTGGATCAGGGATGGGTGGTTGGTGACACTCGGAATACCCTAAAAGGACCGAAAATGTTGTAGTCTGCGTGAATTCCATAAATTCAACTGCCCAGTTTGTCCCCCATGATGTCAAAGCTCTGGACAAATTATGTGTTTTCCCTGTTTCGCTCTGCTCTAACGCTGCTGTATCGTGTGTCGGCAGCGGCCGGCGGCGCGCCGGGCCTGGGCGGCCTGCCCGGTGGGTTCGGTAACATTGCCAACATGGGCGGACTCAACCTGGAGGCCATGCTGAACAACCCGGCCATGATGAACGTGGCCGCGCAGATGATGCAGGACCCCAACATGCAGCAGATGATGAACAACTTGATGGGCGGCGGGGCCGGAGGGCCGCCCGGAGCCGGCGTACCGCCCGGAGCCGGAGCGGGGGCCGGGGCAGGAGGCGCCGGTGGCTTCGAGGCACTCCTACAGGCGTGAGTACCGACAGGGGGATGGAACTGTAACTGGGCGATTTTAACGGGCATACCGACGAGGGGTGGGGCAGTAACTGGCCGATTCTAACCGGGCACGACATGTTGGAAAGTAACTTGCATTATGTGCCTCTAAATGCGTTTACTGTATTCGGGTGTCTGGTTGATTGTTTGTAATTCGATAAATAAGTAAGCTACCTATTGTGTTTACTGGCTGAGCCGACTAGCGTATGGTTTGAGCTCGGTTGGATTATCTGATGGTTCTCGGTAGGTGGCAGCAGTCGTTACAGGCCCGATGGAGCTCAGCCTAGCAGAACGTGCCATCCTTATTCTTGGGCGGATGACAGGGATTAGGAATTGCTCAGCATGACACTCGAAGGGTAAACGGTCTTTTCTTCAATCCCCTAAAACACGTTTTATGGTCGAAAGTGGAGCGGCTACTATTTTACAAACATCGCTGTTCGTGTGCCGTATCGATACCACTCTGACACTGTTTTACCGCCGCTCTCCGGTAGGGGCCAGCGGCTAGCCGAGCAGATGCGAGCCTCCAACCCGGAGCTGATCGAGCAGCTCAGGCAGCAGATGGGCGGCAACCAGCCGCCGCCGCCGCCCCCGCCCTCGTCAGGGGACAGCTAGACGACGAAGGTGACGGCGAATGGCAGGCGGGTCCGGCAGCGCAGCCCGGCGCAGCGGTCGGTACCATTTTGTACTACATGCTCGTGACAATACCCGTTCCGCTTTCCAAGGCCTTGCGTGCTCGGTTCGCCCGCATTATATATAGGCATCAAATAATACAGATTACTGAGAATAATCGAAATGTTGTTTCGTTTGTTCGTTAGTTCCCTCCTTTTCCGGAAAGACCTTCGCCCAGTTATGTTAAAGCAGTTACACTTGGAAGAGTCAGGAATGCATAAGGGATCCCTTTCCATTTCCAGCCTTTTACCAGCGGGGCGAGGAAACCAGGGACGGCGTACTACAGTGGTCAGACCTGAACCCCTAATCGGAGCTGTGACTCCATAGTCCATACACGTCATTTACAAAGTTTGGTTAGACTTAGAATGTTCCGTTGTGCCTAGGTGGAGCTTAAGTAAGTGAATTTCTTACATGGTACGCGATCAGGCATCAGTTTTGGGTTATTCCTCGTAGATGACTCGTGAAATTATCGGCATGCGGCGCGCTTCCAGCGTAAATCGTGAGCAGAGATTCCGAAGAAAAGCTGGCATTGAAGTTAGTTATACTGGTGCGCAGCCATTGCCTCGGTTGTCAACTGGTGTAATAGCTCAGATATTACGGCTGTTACGACACCACAGTGTGTTGTGAAGTGCTCGAGAAATACACTTCTCCAAATGAGAACGTTTTGAATATGTAGGGAGCACATGCGGAAATCCGCAGTATTTCAGTGTTCAGAGGTTTCAGAAAACGCAGTGCCTATGGTTAGCGCGTATCAATTCTGCAACAGCGGTGCATCGCATGGGCACATACAAAACCGAGGGGTCCACGTCTGGCGTAGTCGCTGGCTTCGTCACTATCACTGATTCACACTTGGGTAACCGGCCCTGACTGGTGCCTGGTGCAACTGCCTCTTTTAAGACGGCTTGAGGGAGGGGTATAATATAAACCAAACCCACAGACCCCTAACTCTGCTGTTCGGCGAAGGTTGGGTGACGGCTGGCGTAACTTATGGATAGGTCCAGGTCCGTTCTTCATACAAGGCATTTTGATTTACGAAATGCGAATGCCTCAGAATACTGCTCTTCCGAATGGACCTCAAAAAGTGCTAGGTCACGCTTTACCTGTCGAAAATGTATGCAATGCCAATCGTTTTCGTGGAAACGCTGACAAAGGTTTCATTTGCGGGTCTTTCTAGCCGGTATTCCTTACATCATATTTGCATTGGCGTTCCGGGAATTCCGCTATGGATCCACATGACTGACAGAGCTGCTGGCGCAGGTTGACAAGGTAGGGCATGGTCGAGGGACCTGGCTGTCGGCAGTCGGTCACACTACTCCCTCGACTGTAACCACTTGTCCCTGGCTAGCCCGTTCCAGTCCTTTGACCAGTTGTCCCAGTACCCTAACAGCAACCACCCCAGTCCTCCTGATGGTAATCGACGAGTCAGTAGTCATCTAATTAACCGATCAATATACCTGGGGTAGTTAGTCACCTGACTAACTACCCCAGTTCCCATAACATAAACCACTCTCAGTCCCGTACTGCTAAGGCCTTGCCAGAAACTAACCAAATTCGTCGTCCAGTCAATTGGCGCTATAGTAACCACTTATATCCCCTAGTCCCTACTTGGCAACCACCCCAGTGAACCGTGGGTGTCAAATGGTTCTCGGAACGGTCAGGCCCGGCCGCGGCGAAACGTCGTCGTCGCCACCGGCCGGCCGGTATTCGAGGAATTGTGAATACTGGAGCACGCCACACACGACGTGAAACAAAGCCGTGTCGACCTGTCAGACATTGCTGACATTGCGTCGTGAGTCAGAGCGACACGGCCGCCATATGGGTGTGTCCCGTCCCGACCGACCTGTCGGAGTCTGGCTAACGGGTTGCTGAGTGGGATGACCTATACCGTTTAAATGATTTCATCGGCCTCAAATCTGCTTAGGTGTCAGCTTTCCTATAATGTTATGGTATCAGACATGATATTCTGTTCCTTTTTCTAATTGAAAACGCCAGTCAGCTAACTTCTTGAACCTCATCTTTAGGCGGATGCTCTCAACCCCCGGCTCGTTCTCGAATCAGGCCGAGTGCCTGACCGATGAGACATGACATTTCCCGTACGTAGTACGTAGGTACTTAAAGGGACCCTCCCACCTTCAAAAAAGTTAATGAATTGGCATGAAAGTGATGTCGCTCGGTTCAGAAAGAGCGAAAACGAATATCTACCAAATTTCATCGAAAAATATTCACCGGTGTTCAAGATATTAGACTTTTACTTTTGTTTACTTTTTGGGATCTCCGCTGTTCCTAGCGACTTTATTTGAAAGTGCGGCATTTGTTGCGCGCAAAGCAGCATATACCACCGCGTGCTACCAAACGTTTTAGTAAAAGATTTAAAAATCGTTAGATCTCCGCTGACGTCACAAATTCTAAGGGGGCATACCAATGCATTAGCCCCTTAGAATCCGAAAACTGCAAGTTTGAAATTCCATATCTCCGAATTAAAGCATTTTTCGATGTTGTGAGTGCCCAAACCGGTATTTTCAGGCCATGGCCACCAATTTGGCTATCTCAACTCAAAACTAATGTTAAGGTGGGAGGGTCCCTTTAAAATTGCCGAACAAGATATAACCTTTTCAGAAAGTTTTGACCCACTCCATGCTTACGCTTCATTTATTTCGTTTTTTTTTTGCACAAGGGTTTTTTGCTGAAGGGTCCTCTGCGTTTTGTCTGGCAATATTTAATCATCTATGAACTAGGCAGTACTGGGCAGTACCGTCCGTACCGTCTGTCACGCAGGGTGACACGATACGGATATATCGCAGTCAGCATTAGCTATAGCTATAGCTATAGCTATAGCTAACTATAGCTAGTCTGTAACTCGTAGGGGTCTTTTCCCGATATCGTCCCGACGATTACCTACCTAGACGGACGGGATGAACATCATCAGGTTTTTCAATTCAATAGCATCCCTCATTTTGTTGACAATAACATAAAATGAATGTTCTTTATGAATAAACCATGATCATTTAAAACATGAACGCTGAATGAATTACTTTATACCGCTCATCATCTCATCATTACGCGACCGAAGAGGCGAGTGCGAGAGGAGTGCGAGGACGACGACAAACACCTTCCTCCAGTGCCCAATCTTGGTGTTTGGTGCCGAGCATCGTGTCCTGTCCTTTTAGTTAAATGTTGTAATAAAAGTTACATAACATATAACTAGGTTACAGTAGCGCACTAAACCGTCCAGTGCAATCGCTCGTCCAGCGTCACGCAGCCCAGTCTTTAATGAGACGTTAGTGGACTCGTGCTTACCGGAGTGAAGGGCTATTCATTTGTTTTACTGCTCACGCATTCAGCACGGTGTTTTAGTCACGGCATATCCGAAACGTTCTTTGTTAAATAGGTCATAAATATTTCTGTAACAAAGCGTTTGCTCCACGATACCAGTTTTTTCTGACCTGCCACTGCTCAGTTTTGTTGGGCGAAACGCTACTGCTACCCTGCCCGGACGTTTTATATAAGAAGAACACGCCCTCCTGTGTCCACTCCGGCCGCTGGCCCGATCCCTCGGGCGGTCACGTGATCGGCCGGCTGGCGGGCATCGACCGGGCCTTCCTAATTTCGAAAATCGATTAAACGCGTTTATTAGAGAGCATTGGGCCAGGAGATGCAGGCATATCAAATGACAATAGGAAACATACATTGTTCCAATCGACACTCGCCTCTTGATTCGCACAACATGATCTAAATCTGCATCTATTTATTTCCCCCTATGCGCAGTGCATCTTATTGAGAGTCAGCCCATTGGGAACTACCTTCCATAACTATATGTCATGCATATTTTTTTTTAGATTCAAAAGTAAAGACATTCCAATGAAGCGGTTGAAATGCTGGCGCTTCCCGCCCTGTCCCCACGCAGAAGCCGGCGATATTTGTCCCGCGGCTGTTGTGCCCAGCTGGCGTCTGGCTGTCTCTGGGCGATTACCCGGCCACCACCGTATACAGGCCGGGATCGGTCAGTCGCGCCGCCCCAATAGCCCCGGGCGATAAACGATGGCACCCGGCTCCCGGTGGGGATGGTACACTACAGAGCGGGGCCGGGCAGCGATATGTGTGGAGACGGTCCAATGGCCAGAGCTCCGCGGGAGCCTCGGTGTGTTATTGTTTGATGATAAATTTTACAATAATTCATTTATTTTTATCTAACCTCTTTCTCTCTCTGTTTCTCTCTCTCTCTGTTTCTCTCTCTCTCTCTCTCTCTCTCTCTCTCTCTCTCTCTCTCTCTCTCTCTCTCTCTCTCTCTCTCTCTCTCTCTCTCTCTCTCTCTCTCTCTCTCTCTCTCTCTCTCTCTCCATTCTCTATCTGCCTCTCTCGTGCTCTATCCGTTTCCCTTTATCTTCCTCGTCTAATTCCCCACACTCCTAATCCTCTCCTACCCTATGATTTTATCTTTACTTGCTTCCTGTCTGTATCTCCTTTTCTCTTTTTCTCTTGTCCTTCCTCTTTCTCCTCTCCCTCTCTCCCTCTCCCCCCGGCCTTTCTCGTTCTCTGTCGTCAACCTCACACCGACCGGACTTCGTTGAAATCGTTACGCTGCGGGGCGCGTGCTCAAGTGGAACCTCTTGCTGAAGCACCCTCACCCTCAGAAACTCGGCCTACTGAATGGACCGGAGCTCTCGTCAAGCTCTAGCTGGATTCTGCTTAAAATTATGGAGGTCTTTCACCGTGACATTGATTTCATCGAATGCGTGTAGGGATAAGATAATTATGCCAATCTGAAAAATGTGTGTGGTGGCTGTGGCGAATTCCGCCTCCAAATAACCAGATCGGGAGAATGGCATTAGGTCGCATGCTGTTTTGTCGATAAGAAAATATGGATTAAAATCGTTGACGTTCAAACATGCAGGTGTTCCAGTTTCGTTCGGTGGTATTGGCGTGCTGAAGTATTCATGTTCTTCATCGACGGAAAGCTTCTTATGGATAATATAAGTGATGTCGTGATGTCAAGCCCTAAACGGATAGCAGCTGCACCAGCAGTGCCTTCAAACATAGATCCGTGTATTGTTAACATTTATACATGACACAAACTGACATGTCTTTATCATTCGCTAATTGTATGCATAACTACGGTACAGGTATATCAAAGAGCTTTGACATTTACGTATCGTACAAACCACAAATGAAGTTGGTAAATGCATTATAGATATAAATAAATTAGATAGGATGAATAAAAATTATACACGAATATGACGATCTATATATGCATTCTTAATCGTAAAAAATTAGGCATCAACCAAAAGGAAACATTGTCAACGTTTGAGCTATCGCCTCATTTTTTTTTCCACCGCTCGATGATCGATTTTCTGCGATACACTCGTCAGTCGACACCCTTTGCCGCTGTTAAATGGCTTCACACGCACTGTGCCTCGCCCTGTTCATTGGCACCGACCTTCACCCGTCTGCACCCCCTCCAACCCGCACGCAAGCCTGGCGCACTGTGCGTTCAGCTTGTGTGGTAAGGTCTGCCGCCTGGTCCCTAGCTCTATATGGCCAACCTCCAGGGAGGCTCGACTCGCACTGGGCAGTGTCCCCTTGGGGATGGAGGGCTCAGGGGAACGGAGGGGAGGGGTAGCTCGGAGCCGCGTTCATGAGGACTGGGAGGGGCTCGGGCTCGCTGGTGGATCCAGAAAGACGGTCTTGGACGCTGCGGGGGGGGGGCATAGCCCCCATGTAGTTTCTCAAATTCCAAAAAAACTCATCGGATTTCGATTTCTTCGCACTGTTGTGCAGATTAACACAAACTTTTCCTGATAAAATCTGTTAAGTTTTCGTTTTATTGTTGAAAAACCGCAAATTTTTGTCGATTTTGGGCGCTGCGGGGGGGGACATTCCCCCACTGCGCCCCCTGGATCCGCCAGTGCTCGGGCTTGCAGTATGAGATGTTTGAAGACCCTTGGTTTTTGCTGTCAAAGACAGAGGCACGATGCAGAGGCATGGCTGTGTAGACGGAAGTTTTATCAAGTGATCATTGCGATTGCTATAGGCAAAACAAATTCAATTGCCTTTCACACAAACCTCCTTTACACGGTGTTTATTTGATCCGTGATGTCTACCGCGAAGCGAAGCAAAGCACGCACCGTGTTTGTTTGGACGTCGCAGCAAGCGGGACTGTGCGTGCCTGTCTGCCGGAGTATGCTGGCTGATGCTTACGATATGATACTGCTCACAATCAATACCAAATGACAGCCTTGTACGGTCGCTTGCTTCTTGATGGAAAAACAGACCGTTAATTGAAAAACACTACTGTCGGAAGCATGGCTGTGAACGAACATGGCGTGTTGACACAGTATATAGCCTCAGGGGAAAACACCTCTGATAATGAGTGCATACGTGCTGAAATGCACGACGCACAATGCGATGTGGTAAATAGCCTGATATAGGTCAGGAGCATATTTGTATCACTATCAATTATTTTTTCGATTCTGAGGAATGATCGGTCCGTCCGACCGTTCGTTCTGACCGGCCGACCGTATACCCATATCCATTCGCATGAGCATGAGTATACCAACACGAATGCCCATTCTTTCTTCCATCAATCTGTCTATCCGTCCTTCTATCATCTGTCATGTTCATCTGGCCATCCATAAGGTTTTGTAGGGTTCAACTTTCCGTAATTTGTTTTCGTAAAGAGTGAACAGAAATTGAAAATCTGATAGCGTAATGGACTGCACGCACGCACACGTGTTTGCAGGTCACGGAGTGTATTTGCAAGAGAGTAATACTCAGGTTAAGCATGGCATTGCAAGTCAATAGCCATTGACATAAGATACCCCTACGTAAGCAGAATGCATGCAAATCTTATTACAAACACATTACATGCATACAGCGCATTGATTTCGTCGCTGTACCTGCGTGCCACCTCTAGCCGGCCGGGACAGGGCGGTGGGGGCGTCGGCTCGACCCCCGCGGCAGCGCGTGTCGTCGCGTCGTCGTCGTCGGCGGCGTCTGTCGACGGGTGTGTGTCGGTGTGTGTGTACACCTCGCCGCGGGCGGCGACAGTCGGTGTACGGTGTGTCGCTGTGAGGGCGGGCCGGTGCCGTCGGCGGGACGCGTGGGGGGTCAGGTGGACCACTGATCAGGAAGGAACAGGGACAGGTAGTCCGGCCGACAGTCCGGCCTGGTCTGGTGGATCGCAGGACGGCGAGGTGGGTCAGGTATACGGCTGGTCAGGAAGGACAGCAGTAAAGGACAGGTGGTTCGGTCGGTTGTCCGGTGAGGTCTCGCTTTGTGGGACGGGGCGGAGGGTTTGGACGGAGGGCCTCGTGACCCATCCGGGAGTGTAATGTAAGCGTCAGGATCTAGTGCCACGACCGGTGTAGTGACCTGATCTGGTGAAACGCTGGTGGTCTGGTGGGAAGACGGACTTTCTAGGAGGTGATGCGTCCGTTCGACGACTCAGGTGACTCACCAGGACGACAGCGAAACAGTGAGTAGTCATGCATTTGCATGCATGCATCCATTTGCATGCGTACACGAACATAAACATAAACATAAGACTCGATTGATATTCGTGTCTGAGATATTTATCGACAATTTACCTCTTCATCCTTCGATGAGGCCTTTTTGTCCATCGCTATCTGTTGACACACTGGCTAGTGGCTACAAGTGTGTTATAGCTGGACATCAGCAGCCAACACAGTGCTCGCTGCTCGGTTGCGCCTCCACCGGGGCATTCAATGCTCGAGGGAGCACTTGAAAGAGTGCAAGTGTCTGTAGCACTACCGTAGGCCGGAAGGATCGGACGCTCTGCTATATTTGAGCTACAGATAATTAATTCTTCATGCGGGGCCGGAACCAAAGAATGTCAGTCTGCCTTTGACATATTTGCTCGCCTTAGCTGGTCACACATTTTTTGTTGCTAGTTTTATGCGGCGTAGTATGCTTTAAAGCAGCTTTACCTACCCTCAAGTATCTAATTTGCCGCTCATTTGAGGGGATAAGGAGAAGACTGTACCGTATTATGGTGCTGTTCTGTCCTTGCGGTCTGTAGTCTGCCGTCCGCTTATTTCTGAAGGCTAATGATCCATACAGTTTGTTTGAAGACGGATTTTACTGTATCGTTTTGGTTTTGCAATGCAGAGTTGAAAAGCCTATACGTACTGAGTCCCGCAGCTCGTGAGATAAAACGAGTAAGCACCAAAACGTATGTATTTGTAAATCTGAATAATTGGTGGGCTATATTTCGAAAAAAAAAATAGTGAAGTTTATTTTCTGTCAGTTGCTGTCGGTTATTGACACTGTTAACTATAACGTCGGCATGTTTAACAAGCTACAGTTGTCCAATCCACACCAACTTACATCCTACACCATCAGGAATATTTATGCAATCTGATGATGAGTGTTCGCTAATGACTACCTTACCTACATCGGACCGAAGCTGCAAGGCGGACCCAGTGAGAAACATCGACTCTAACCGCTAACGTTGTGTAGGAGTGCTGAAGCTCCTTATGGTAGTCCATGTAATCAAGCGAGGAAATGCCCAGCTCCCCTAGCACACTACTTAATGTGACTGCCGGCCTAATTGCAATGGTTTTAGTCCACACAGCCCGAAAATGAGAGCTTTGCCGAGGAAATATGACAGGACGGGTGCAACTATGCTGAAGAGTAGGTTGGACTCAGGCCCATCGTGGGCAGGGGCTGGTTGGACTCATCGGTTAGGTGCAAGTGGCAAAAAGTGTAACAGAAGCACGATCACATTGCGACCAGAAACAAGAGCTTATGTGTTATTAGACGCTAGTACCTACTATGACCAAACTTGGGAAATAGGATTTTAGATTTAAGGTATAATGCATTTTCACATTGACCCCTACACAAATATAAACTTATTTGCTATCATAGTAATACACTTTTCATCGCACTACCCCATTATCTCGTCGAATTAGAGAGCTCGCGCAACTGGGTTTTGCAAGGTTAGTGTCCAACTGCGGATGTCTATAATGCAGAAAGAAACAAAGTGAGATTCTCATTAGATCCGAAAGTTCACTGGATAGGTACACAAATGCCGGCTTATTAAAGAGAAACTTTTACCTATTTCCATGGGATGGTGATTGGCTGCTTTCATACTTTTAGATTTTGTAATATATTTCACAACTGAAGATACAGCAAAAAAAACTATACTCAAACGGTACGGATTTTTGTTTTTATCGCGTTTACTGATCGGTGCCGCCCTCGTGTCTCGGCGTTCGCTCCGAATTTCCCGTTGGTCACGGCTGGCTGCGTGCTTTGTGCCCGTCTGAGGGCCTCGTCGCCGCCACTCGCTCGGACGTGAGAGGCCTCATTAATCCCAGATAACAGCGCTGTTGTTTCTCTAATCTAATTACGCCGTATGATTGCGGTGAAATTTAGGGATTGTGGCTGTTTATTCCAGACGAAATTGGTGGCAGTTCATTTTTTCGGTGATTTTATTCACAACACAGAGAGAATTAATAAACGATTTCACAGTCCTACAAACTGCAAGCAAATCTAGCAATCTGCTCATTTAAGCCCCAAAAGGAGGGCTTAACAAAGCACAGATAGTGCATGTATCATTTGTTCACATGTACATACATAATGCACAATTATCAAACAGTATGCTCGTACTGCATACAACGGACATTTAAACGAACATTTTTGTCAACTTTACATCCAGCGAACCGACCGTGTGCCGCTTTGTTGACGAAATGTAAGCGCGATTTACGTCAGTCGATGGATGCCGTGTTTACGAGGCACGTGGACAACGAACGGTGCCGGGGCCGGGTCAGTGGCATGTTAGCACCGTGCTACCGGCTACCCACAGGGACCGGCCGGTGGGCGCGGTCGAACACTCGGACCGACTCGTCGGCACTGCGGCCGGTGACGGGGACTGTGGGAGGGGCTGTGTGACTGTGTGATGTGGCCATGTTTGGTGGCTCTGTACCATGCCTGGAGAGTGATAGTGATTGAAATCTCTTATCCGAGTTCCGACTGTTAGTGTCAATAGCTCTTTTGTAAATTAAATGAAACTCTTAGCTTCAAGCAGTGTTAGATTGCATGCTAGACTTAACCCGACACCGCCTGGGCTATTTCCGTACCCACGACAGCCGGGGGGGGGGGGGTCGGATCCGACCCCCCCCCTGTTATCTCGAGAACCAATGGTCGTATCGAGCCCCGCGAGGCGGCGTTCGAAAGGTCTCTACGAGACCTTTCCAAAGCACTCTTAAGATTTTAAGATTGAGGTCAACTTTCGGGTCAAGATCAGGTCAAAGGTCAGATTCTGAGGTTTTGCATGATTAGGCTTACGGACAGCGAAATCGATAGCTGCTGCTCGAAACTCACCAAAAATGACCTCAAAGACCTAGTGAAGGTACCATGTGCGTATAGGGGTCATACTAAGTACGGGTCAAGGTCAGGTCAGGTCACGAAAGGTCACGGTTTTCACTTTCTGCTACATGGGCGTGCGACACATGTTTTATGG
Source organism: Amphibalanus amphitrite (assembly GCF_019059575.1). NCBI lineage: Eukaryota > Metazoa > Arthropoda > Thecostraca > Balanomorpha > Balanidae > Amphibalanus > Amphibalanus amphitrite. The sequence goes on along the minus strand of NW_024881731.1, from coordinate 202,522 downwards.
TTTATTTTTCACGCCGAATCCGATGGTAATGGTTATATGTGACCCCAAGTAACTGTGCTGGTGATTAGTGTGCATTGAAAGCATAAAAAATCGTTTATACCATACATAACTTAGCGAGGGCTAAGAAAAAAATCAATTTTGTAACTTTTTATTTTTGACATAAGAATGCCTTTTTCTAGACGATCTTTGTCCCAGGAATCTAGTGGTGCCATTTGTTTTCACATGCGATGTTCAGAAGTGCCTCTAATTCACGACAATGCTTATGACTTCACCATGCCCTATGCATGTTGGAGCAATTTTTTACAATTTGGGGGTCAAAAATCAAGATAGAAAGTTAAAATCTGGGAAATCTTATGTTCTAATAGATCTCTATAACACATATTCCGTTTTTTTAATTCTCAAAATTTTGGATTTTATTAGCGGTTTCCAAAAAATATAGTGTTTTGAATTTTTAGGGGTGTAAAACGCATTTTATGGAAAATCCGAGAAAGCCATTTTAAAGAACTCGTTGAGCTGCGTCTATTCATGTCCCTTATTTGCGATTTGCTTTAAACCTTGATTTTGGCGATTTTTTAAACATTTACCACTTTTTGACTGACAACGCCATGTAGTTACCTACATCAATAAAATCAATATGCCTCAAAAAGTTTTGGAAATTTTTTCTTACAAATTACACAGGAGACGTCAAATTGATAAGGAAGAAGGTTTGCCTAGTTTCAAGTTGATAAAACGGTTGCAAGTTGATAAAACAGAAAAACGGAGGGGGGTCGGATCTGACCCCCCTGGCGGTCGCGGGTTAACTGTCCCTATAACCAGGGTAACCGGGACAAGCTGAAAAGTCAGAACAGCTCATATCCTGTTCCTCAGAAGCAGCACTTCCCAGACAGTGCATCAAATATTCATTTCAGCTAAACCTGATGAGTGTCATGCTAACGATATCCAATTTTCGTCCGGCCCCGTGCCGCACCCTCTCTGATCTCTCCTGTGGCGCTGATGTGATCTCCATGATTAGGTTATTGGGGCCCAATCTATCACGTTACTGCAGCCAATATGTCGAAGATATATGCATGCAAAAGATGGCTCCTCAAGCCGGAGTGAGTGCGCGTGAAGTTGAAGTTATTTGTCATCGGTGCACCGTCTACGAAGTTGTAATACCTTTTCATGAATATCGCGAACTCATAGATCAGCTGGGAACGATCTGTCCGTGCTGGGTTTCATGACAATGGATGATAGATTGAAAGATAGAGAGACGGAAAAGGGGAAGAATTATCGTGATTTATCAATACATTTAGGTATAAACCATACATCCACTTACTTGCATACAACTACTATACATTCATGCTTAGGCATACACCCGTCATCCATGTACCTATGTCCCTTTTTCCATAAAAATGTTGCTCCGTACCTACCATTCCTCCATAGTCCATACCCTTCATACATATGTACCTACAGTGTACATGCATGCATATTGCAATGCATATTCTACATACATCCCTGCATTCATCTATCCTACGTTCATGCATTTGCATTTGCATACATACGCTTACGTATGCAATAATGTATATCCGGAACAGATTAACATATCTGTTCCGCAGTACACACACACGCACGCACGTGCACTGTACAATGCACGCCACGCGGCCCCCATTAAAAAGCACTCGTAGCGAACACTAGCGTTTGACCTGCAATCGAAGGGATCTGTTGACGTTAGCTCTAATTACTGCAGTTGCAGGTCGGTTCGAAACGACCGGCGAATAACAAAACAGACGACGGCACACCAGACGGTGGCCGGCTCGCGTGTCCGCGCGTCCGTCACCTCTTCATAACAGGGAGCTTTGAACACCGGGCCTGCACGAACGGGCGAATACTGCAGCTCCAAGGGGACCCAATTGCATCATGCAGACTAAAACACCGGGAGTGTCGGGGAATGGCTGCTGCAAACTCCGACATGCACGACACACCTTTGTTTTGTGTAGATATACTAGATATGTGTTTTATGGGTAACTTTGTGTGTGGTTTACGATACACAAGTTATAGGCACTGGCATGCGTTCATGTAGTACGCTTAAAAGCGTTTCACCATTGTTTTTAAACCTCCAACCACCGATTTAAGATTTGAGCAATTGTCGGTCTACCGTCGCGTTTCTCGGCCATCAGCGGTCCGTCACGGTCGACGCCGCCCTCCTCCGGGCCGACTCCAGTTTCCTCGGGCTCTCCTCTGAACGGAACGGTGGGGATTTTGGCGGTCGACCTCGCCATTCAGCCCCGATGACGTGCCACCGTCTTGGCGACAGCGGCGGCCGGCCGAAAAGCCGAGGTGCGGGCGCCCGGACGGAATAAAAACCGCCGCCGTTCGGCGGTCCACCGTCCGTCCGCCGCATACCGGCCCGTCCATTTGCATATGCCGTCAGCGGCGGCTCAGGCTGCCGCGGCGGCGCCCAGCACGGCGTCGGAATCGACTATGGCAGCGACGGCCGACGGGGCCGGCCGGAGCGCCGCGGGCCCGGCCGAGAAGGGACAGCCGAACCGGCAGTGACGCGCCGCGCACCCATCGCCGCCATTATGGAAATGCCCCGCTGATGCTGCGGTCTGCTGACTGGCGCGGTGTTTGTATTGTAGTCAGGGCGCCTGGTGTGGATAAATTGCCGAACGTGCTGTTCCAATGTGTTATTTCGAACGGTGGAAAGGTTTTGATGGATATTTGAAGACACCGGATTTTTTTCATAATGCTGGGTAGCATTCAATAGGACATGCCATTAGATGTGTAACGAATGCGGCTTATTCCATCGCCTTAGGCCTACAATGTATGTAGTGACAAATCACGTAAAGTCAAAAGTGCACTTGTTGCTGTTCAAAATTCAAGGTTTGCAGTCTCATAACCACTGGAAGTGTAGTATAGTGTTAGCCTCGGCACTATTTCTGGGGATTGCAACAACACCCTCACCAGCAGCACCTTCAACGCGCGGCCAGTGCCGACATAGAACGATTGGTGTTGTAACAGCCGGAAGCTGTGACATTTTTTTCTCCGTACATCAAAAAGGACATCTCTCACACTCTATACGTAAGGACGATCGCACTGCCTGCCGCGGCGCTGAGCCGGCGTGGGGAGGGGGTCGACCAAACGATCCCCGACTCGTCGGCCGGTCACCATTAAGCGAAGATCAAAGGCTTGCCGAAGGGTGGAGTACAAACACACCCATCCGGGCCGGCGCAGTGGCCGCCGACAAACGCCACGCAGCAGGAAACACCTGCTCCCGGTGCTGGACCAGCCTCCCGACGCCTGGCGCCACGCACATCCTGCCAACGCAGCTGACAGGAAGGTGGGAGGATGTCGTTGCGGTCAGCCGTCCGGCACAGGCAGGGACCGACATCCGGCGAAAATCGAGTGTGAAAACGTCATCCGGCAGGAGACAGCTGAGACGGATGAGCCGTGCTAGTGAGGATGACGTCACGTTCCGGCGGAATGGAGGGAAGAGGGTGACAGTCTCGACTCCGGATGCGAGACGGGATGTCGCCAATTTTCTGCCCCGGTCAGCGAGGCCCGGCAACGCCTGGAACCTCCGGCCCGGAAATCACAGGCGAACAAAAACTCAGCGGAGAAGGAGAAGGGGATTCAGACAGACCCGAGACCGACCACCGGAGGCCGACCACCAGAGACAGAACGCCTCGGGACTCGGCGCGGGACACCGCCCCGCCCGGCTTCGGCCGGAGCGGCCCCTCTGCTGATCGGATCATCACTGCACCGGACTTCAACTGGAGTGGACAGCAATCATCAAACCTGTCAAGTGAGTCATCTCATCTGTCCGCCTCATCAAGACTGCCTCCCCGTCATGGACAATTCAACCTCCCATTCACCCATCGGATGTCTCTGATCTGGATTACAAATGCCACTCCCTGGGGTCTAACCTGAGCCACCATTAGAGGGTAATGGATTTAACATCGTGGAAGTGTTACTCGACTGGGAAGGGGAGGGCAGATGGTCGCTACATTCCGCTCCCGACCGAGCAGCGCGGCAGTGGTGCGTCTGTTTGTAAAGGCGGGAAGGGGCTAATGGGCCTGACTGGTCCGGCCTTGTCTATGGGATAGACAGAGGGGTTAGAGGGACAGCCGGGGCGGGTCAGTAATGGTCAGTGTAGGCTAATGGCTCACCATTACATTGGTATTGGGGTGGCACTATCTGTCGGCCATCACGCGCGCGGTCCGGCCGCAGTGAGGTGTGGGATTCGAGGGGAGGGGAACAGGTCAGGTGGTGTCATTTTTGGGGCGCTGGTCACCACTGACGCGTCAAACTACGTCAGATGACGTCATGACAGTTCAATTGGCGATGTTTTGTAAATAATATTTTTGCGGTTAGGGCGTTAGGATTAGATTTAAGGCTAAGTTGGCATTGGCGATCTGACAACCGATCGTGGTACACCGGTTGAAAATGACCAGTATTGTATCGTCCGTTTGTAAATATAGCGTGAAAATTTAACAATCTGTCTGGGAAAGAAGGGAGGGTTACTTCAGATATGTTGCTGATTCGGATTCACGGAGAATGCTAACGTAATTATCTTTAAGTTGTCACGTCGACCACACGACTTTACACCGGCATAACATCACAGACTCACCGGGACTACACCGCGGCGATCTGATCACGAATCAACGGAAACGCAATGATCACGCCCTCACGACGCGACCACCACAAATTCGTTTTTTTCTAGTAGGTCAGCATAAGCTGTTTCATAATCTAACTAGTTTGGACCCGGTAGACCAGCGTTTCAATCCATTATCAATCTAGTGTTAACCCAAGGCTTATCAATCGATTCTCAATTCTTACAAAGTGCTCTTCGAGATAAATCGACGGTCAGCGTAGGATTGTCACATTCATGGGATACTCATCATTCGGATACGGTTTGTCATGAAGGCGGCCCAGAAGTCGTAACGTGTTCAGTTACAATTGGATAAGGAGAGTAAAACATCGTAAACGTTAAAGATTATTCTGCTCCTTCGGCAGCTCAGCGCCAGAACAAGAACATGGGGAAACTGAATCGCCTTCCGGTTCGTTATTAAATCAGCATTGAGCCGTTTCGTGACTCGAGTTTATATAGCCGAAGCCAAGCTGAACCGCCATTTCAATCGTTATAAATTGATCGCTGTTCGTAATATGTCCATCAATTTCCTTTCTCTCCTAGCATTATCGGTACTTAACAGATGTCGATGCTCGCTCCCTTCGAGGTATATCAAAGATTAACGTACAAATGCCACGGTTGCTAAGTTGATGCATCATTTGAGATAATTTAATCATAAACGTCAAGCGAGTTACCGTTCAATGTGACGTGAAAATGTCACCCTGTTTGTACAAAACTAGAGTTGGTTACGGAGGGAAGCGAGAAATTATCACCGCCCATTAATCACCATTCAGGTATGATAAGGACCGTTTTGTTCAGGTCGGATTACTGAACAGTCTGCAGACCCCAATTAATTGACAGGAACCATGTAACGTGCACGGTCACACCACGCATTATGCCGCCGGGCAGCATTTGCCTACACTTCCAACCCACTCGAGTTAGTTAACACCGGGATCGTGAACGTGACCACGCCCACCCGTTCCTTGAAGTAATTTGTGATTAATTTTGGGAGTATGTTGGGCCCCGTGAGTTTTACTAAAAACTGAGCGATTGTAGTCCGCGCGAAATGAAAAATGTATGACCCTTGACCTTAAACATGACCTTAAACAATTAACAGGTTAATTGACGCACCAACGGTAGCACCACTAGCGCCACCTACAAGATCCAATGCCTTCGGTGCAGACTCCGATAGCGCTCAGATGCAGCTGACAGTACTAGCAGTGCCGCCTAGCGTGAAATAGACCAAGCTGGTTCCCTAAACTGCCGCAAGAGGTCCCTCTTGTCGGCACGCAATTGCGTGTGACTGACTGAAATGAGTGGGTGAGTGAGAGAGCGAATGTGAATGATCAGAGTGAGCGAGAGAGAGAGAGAGAGAGAGAGAGAGAGAGAGAGAGAGAGAGAGAGAGAGAGAGAGAGAGAGAGAGAGAGAGAGAGAGAGAGGGAGGAGGAGGATGTCGAAGCAAAACGTTTTAATTCAGTCTTTACAAAGATCGACCCCATAAATGAAAGCTTTTGGTACGAATTAGATGCGTGGCACTCTACTGCCACCTAGCCCGTATAACCTACAACTACATCCACTAGGCGGCGCCAAAAGCGTCGGTGAGTCAGAATGGTCGCCGGTCAGGTGTGGAACAAGGTCATGTCACCGCTAAGCCCATAATTACAAGCATTTAAGGATGCTTATCACCTAACCCTCCACGTTGGCTTCATTTACAAATCTTGTAATATGTAGAGTCCATGAAATATCTTTTGTTTAAAGGACTCAGATCAACAACAAACCAAAGGTCTGAGTTTCAACTTCGTTCAACATCTAACAAATGAGGGAATCAAACAAGATAGCTTTTGATCACAGGGCACGTTCTCAAATGATCTAAATAACATATAGTGAACATTGCATTGAAATTACACTTAATTTATCGCAAACATCCGAGTAGGGTATGATACTTCATTGAAATCAGTAGGCAAAGTGTGAATTGCTAATGTAGACCAGAGAAAGCCAAGGGCGCGGGCAGTAGATCTCACATCCAGTCCCGTCGGATTGGAGAGCGCTGGCCCAGCAAGCCCTCAGCTCAGCGGAATCGCGAACAATGCACAAACATGTACCTGCTGAGAGAAACAAATTATCTGTTAAGACAGCTGGACGAACCCTTCTTTCAACGATTGACCCACGCTGACCTCAGTAGGAAGACGGACAAATTTGCGGGTGGTCAAAAGGGGGAGAAATAGACAGCAGTCACATATGATCAAAATTTTAATAAATCTTGGTGAACAACTCTACGGTCTAATTCTGGGAGAAACTGGTTACCTTTGTCAGTCGAAACCAAACTTAACATCGCGAGTCAGGTTAACATCAGATTAGCAGACAATTATAGGCTAAAACAGGAATGGGGAGACTAATTGTGTTATGATTGAGCGCGCATCACTAAAGCTTAGAAATTGAAAGACAGAAAGTGACCATGACTGAATCAGATGGCGTTAGATTCAATTGAGTAGCACCAGGGACTTGTGAGGAAATTACACCCACCCCAGTCACATTTCTAGTGTCGTTCCCTAACAAACATGTACAACAAAAGGTCAAAGATCATTTGCCACCCCAAGCTAGGATGACATTCAATCTCATGTCATGCGCGGCGTGAAAAGCCACTGACAACTATACTTACAGAGTTTAGGAGGGATACGTTAAAATTGAGGAATGCAAAGATGATACCTACGAAGTTGTGGCAGATCACCTCATGGATCCACATTACGGTTTGATACCAAACATTTTGTTTTAAAAGAATATATTTTGCCTAAGTGTCAGTTAAGAAACAAGGTCGCATGACCCTTGAGTACTCACTGGTCAGTGGATTATGCCAATTAATAAATTCAGATGATAAATCAGTAGCATGCATCAATTCGAGTCAGATTATTCCCAGTAACATCCAAGGTTATTGATCCCTTTCTATTGACATGATCTATTGAACATGGAATTTCAATGTCAATGATAATTGACCTCTCAAGTCACAACTGATCTCATATCTGGCCTTGGATGCTAGCACAACAGTTTCAGACCAGTGCAGTTTCACTTAACATCCTGGAATTGAAAATTTATAAGGCATCATTGAACCTGACAAACTTGTCAGATGGTGGAATGGATACAACGAAGGGCTGTCTATCGGATTGTCCTCTATCCTGGACAGCTACCTTGACTGAAATTATAATAAGTTTGCCAGCAAAATTACCCACTAGGTAAATAAATCAAATTACCATTAACACTGGAGAAATGGCAATGAGCGTACTATTGATTACACCAGTCTTTGCCGAGTCATCAATTTAGTTTAAAAAAATTAGCATCATTCTCCAATGGTCAGTTCCCCATTAGCTTATTATAATTTACTGCTCCTGTCTTTGATTTGATATAGCCATTTCCCATTGCTGATGTCCCCCATTTGAATACTTGGATACCACATTTGCCAAAATTTGTACACCTTCACAACATAGCAATCGGTGCACCGAGCTCCCTTAAATTAGAACACCACAAGTCAATTGTCAATTGCAAGTGAAATAAATCATCTGGTCGAGTATGTCATAAAAATCTGCATTATAAAATTGACTCTCATAAATCGGTTCAGTAAGATAACATGAAATCACATGAGTTGGATTGTTTTTTTTTCGAAATGCCAAATTGAGACTAATCCGGCGCACTACCTTAGAGTTCCCTTGATGCAAATACTTACGACCCCAGAGAAATTTGCGACAACGTGGCGAGGGACGCCAGACAACAATCCACATATAAAATATTCATGATCACAAATGATTGGGCACTACCGAGAATTACTTCATTAAATCACAGGCAACACTCAGAATAGTCAAGTTGAAATTCCGATCAAAGTTGGCGTGTCCAAGGTTAGACGATGAGAAGTCAGGATGTACCAAGCCGCAGACGACACGATCTTATGACGTCATTACTGATCAATAAGCGTAAACACAGTCTGTTTCCTGGAATATGACGTCACTGAGTGAATATAGCAAGCTGCGGTGGAGACGTTTCGGCTGGTAGGCGTAAATATCGTGTAGATGAAAGGAGTAGTAGATGGTCTGAGTATTTGGCGGCGCAGATTTCTCTATCCAATGATTTTTTTTTTTGTTCATGTCGCGGGTAACAATTGATTCGTACCGCGCAGCGGTGCGCACATGGACTGAAGGGATTCTACGGATCAGACAGGTAAGGAGATACAGAAGGAGTGACTTTGAAGTGGTCGATAGATATTGAAACCGGAATTACACAAGGATGAAAAGATCTAAGGATGGATGCTAGCCGAAGAGGAGGTATGTTGCAACACTTTCATGTGTTTTTGACTCTGCTGATACGTCTAAGTCTACTAGGATTGGAACTGTCTCACGTTACGGAAGAAGTAAGTACGTTAGGCAGATATCGGAACGAAGAACGCCATAAGACGCCCAAGCTGAGAGGTGAGTCAGAGAGACAGGACGAGGGAGAACTCCGCCGAAGGTGAGTGACAAAATACGAAGGTGATAGATTGAGGCGAAGGGGTAATTCCGCCAGGATGAGGTGAGGTAAGTCCACCGTCGGAAAGGATCGCAGCATGTATCACTCATGACGCTAACGCGCTTGAACACACATCTGCAGGACAGGATTCCACGGCGTCGGATAAAATTGTAGGATAGATTCAGTCATGGAGTCTTCGAGTCACACCGGTCAATGATTCAAAGGCGCCACTTGCGGGTGCCATGACTGCATGAGAGTACGGAGTAGGTACCTGTCTATGAGCCCAGTGAGACTGCGGTCGCCGGGCAGCAGGATTGTGTCCACCGGTTCGTTAGGTGAAAACGCGTAAGACGGTCTCTCACAGAAGGGCTGCAAGGGTCAGTAACCAACGTCCGGCCGCGGGGTTTTAGTAGGGAAACAGAGATGTGCCGTGAGCGGCAGAGGTTGACGGACCAATCATAAGCCACTGAGGAACGCTAATAACTGACGCTACCCGCGTCGATCTTTAGACAAGTAATCGGGGTCAAATGATGTAGGTGTTCGAAGAGAGTGGGCCGGCAGAGATTGATTGAACCAATCACATCCATCGACGAACGCTAATAATGTAATCGCTACCTGCGTTGCACCTTTAGACAAGTAATCAGGGTCAGGTGATGTAGGTGTTCGAGGATATTGGGCCAGGGAGCCCAAGAGGTGCTAGGAAGAGCACACACGATTCCAATGCTGGAATGGGGCGCGATAAGTCGTTGGGAGGTAAGAGTAAGCTTAGATGAAATTTACACTAATCACGGAGTCTATTGAACAAATTGCGTTTATTGTCCCTGATATGTACCGCTGGAGGGAGTTAGAACAATTGCTGGGAGGGACTGAGAGGTCGACGCGGGATCAAATTTATTGTAGTGGGATGAGAGAGGTATGACAAAGAGCGTGAGTCTGAGGGAGATTGAGGTATGCGTCATATAGTGTAAGGACCAGCGGGAGATCTAATCTCAGCATTGAGGGCGACATTAAATGGGGATGTACTCGATTATCTTTGGGATGATAGGCATTAGAAAGGGAGAGAATGGTGGGTAGCTATCAGGTATCAGATGGTGGCTTCAGGTTATGTCCTCAAGGGAGGCATCAAAATTATATGCTTTGGGGAGACATCCGTGTCCTAAATTCCTTATGAGACAGATACCATCCTAGGCAGTGAAGACTATATGTTGACAAGCGACAAGCCAGCCTCATTATAAATATTGTTTGTGACGAGCCCCAGGCGCAAGGAACGGTGGCAGAAAGGAATCGGTCAGCTTGAAACCAACGGACCGATCAGCAATTGGAAATGGGTGTGTAAATTACGTTTGAACAGGAGAGAAATCAAACAGCAAGAAAATCAACTCATTAATCAACCATTTGAGGATCTACCAGCCGAAAACACTCACCTGAGGTCGTTCCAGAGCACGGCGCAGGTCGGCAACCATCTCGGACAGAAAACACCCCCGATGAACGAAATTTTATTTAACAATATTTTTTTTGAAAACATACTCCCCACCGCTTCCGGACCCCCCGGGGGCACAATCACACTCTGGCGCCCAACGTGGGGCAATGGCTTTGTTGCATGCAACATGAAATCAGCAGAGTTGCACATACCCGAACCCAAAGAAAAAAAATCAAGTTCGAAGACTGGAGGAGCTATGGAGAGCAAACACGTTGTATCCACTAGCTATAAAGACGGGATATAATCCAGCAGTCCTGGGGAGTTACAGTCCAGAGGAGTTGCAGTCCAGTTGCATGCAACATGCAATCAGCAGAGTTGCGCATACCAGAGCCCAAGAAGAAAAATACGATCGACGAACTGGAGGAGCTACGGAGAAGAGACACGTTGTATCCACTGGCTATGAAAACAGGATGTCATCAACAGCCCAGAGGAGTTGCAGCTCAGTTGCATGCAACATACAATCAGCCGAGTTGCACATATCAGAGCCCGAGAAAAACAGGATCGAAGACCGGAGGAGCTACGGAGAAGAACCACGTATCAACTGGGGTCATGGCTATGAACACAGGATATAACCCAACAGTACAGAGAAGTTGCAATCCGGTTGCACACAACATGAAAATCAGCCATGTTGCACATACAGGAACCAAGAAGAACGAAACCAAACGCTAGAAATCAAGGAGGATACCATGCTACATTCAAGATCACTATTCAAGGAGGTGATAGTCAAGATGTCCGAAAGTACTTCAGCTGTTTCGAGGCGTTGCAAGTTCCGTTGCATGCAACACAATTTAGCAATGTGGCACATACCCGAAGCCAGAAAACAGGACCGAAGACAGAAGAAATTCAAAAATACTTCATAACATCCAAGAAGGTTGAGGTTAAGAGGACACAATTGAATCCGGCTATCAAGAAAGGTTGCAGTTCTGTTGCATGCAATCAGTGAAGTTACGCATACCCAAACCCAGAAGAACGAGGTCAAAACTGGAAATTTAAGGAGGAACATTAACAATTACGGAGTTAGTGGTCAAGGAGACAGAAGCAGGTCCAGCTGTTCAGAGGCATTGCAATGCGGTTGCATGCAACACGGAACCAGCAATGTTGCACAAATCCAAATCCAGAAGAACGAGACCGAAGACCGGAGAAGTAAAAAGAAGTATTGGCGTTGGGTCCAAGAAATCTGCGGGCAAGAAGGAAAGACGGATCCAGTCGTACGGTGGCGTTGCAGTTCTATTGCATGCAACAGCAACATGGACTCAGCAATGTTGCACAAAATCCAAATCAAGGAAAGCGAAATCTAAGACGGGTAAAATTAAGAAAAGCATTGACGTTGCGTTCCAGGCATTGATAATCAAGAATGAAGAATCATACCCAGCTGTTCAGATGCGTTTCAGTTATGTTGCACGGAACCTACAATCAACAGTGCTACACCTAACCGAGCCAGGAAGGGGAGAAAGAAGACTGAAGAAGATGAAGAACCATCATGACATCTCAAGAAGTTTGCGATCAAAGGGACAAATTTGAACCTAGTTATTCAAAGGGAACTGCAGTCACAAAATGCAACATGCAATCAGCAGAGTCGCACCTATCGAGAAGCCGCCCAGAAAGAAACAAGATCGACGGTAAAGGAGATTAGAGGAGACACGGCACTACGAAGAAACAAAGACAAGATAACATCTAGAGGTTCGAGAGGAGCAGCAGTCTGATCACAAGGATCCAACTCGTTCATGCGCAAGCATATGTTACTGGTTTAGCCAGATCACAACAAGATCAAGATCAAGGGTGCAGGAAATGCAAGACATTTGACAATGAAGTGAAATGGCAGATGAAGAAGAAGCAGTGGGAGCCAGCCACCGGGAAGGGGAGGTCCTGAGCTGCTACACAAGAAGGTTCCCGAATCCGCAGCAACAAGTGGTCGGAGAGATCGTGGCAGTTTTTCCAAACGCGGGAGGAGGAACCTGAGAAGAAGCCTGCGCCGTCGGGACGACTGGAACGCGAAGAGCAAAGCCTGCCTCCAGCGAGCAACGGGAAAATCTGAGGGGGAGATCAAGAGGAGCGGGAGGAAACACACCAGCCATGCTACGCTAATCTTGCGGTTCCAAACTCTACAACAAAAACTGACCTAGCGTTGAGTACGGTGAAAAGGAGAAGTTTACGTGCCAAGAGCAAGTCGATCAGAGCAAAGCCAAGCGATCGGACAGGAATGGCGACGTACCGGACCTCAAGACCGCAGGGGTTCAACAAATACGACAACCAAGCCAGGCGAGAGAGGGACTTACTCTGAATATGTGCTACAATTACCACCGCCCGCGGCACCGAGCTTTCGAATGCCTCCCGAGAGATCAACAGCATCAGGGAAACTGACATCATCGTTCGCATGGGGATCAGCGTGACGAATGGACGCAACTTTCCTTCAACCTCCACAGGAAACGACACCAGGATCAGGCTGTCTTCAATCAGAGGTGATTGAAGACAGCCTGAGAAGAAAACAGCTAACCTGGTCACGGAAGCCCACCACCTTGCTACATCAACAGCCCGAGACACAGACCGACGTACAAAGTGTTCTCGTCGAAAGGAGGTCCAAAGGAAACCGGCACTGATCCTCGCGTCGCTCGTCAGACATCAACAGCCAGTCTTCCCAAGTCGCAGACGTGGCTCTTCGGTCCGCCTCAGGTCATGCGATAACCGGTTACCTGAGAAACAGCAGTGAAATTCAAGTTACGAGTACAGAAGAAGACACGACGCCTCCCCATATGCCATGACGCCATCATCGGAGTTAGCTTCGTCCGAAAAACAGCATCATCGTCGAGCGGTCAATAGAAAGCTTTGAATCTCTGTAGCCAACAAAATCATCCTGGAGAACGAAAGGAGGCGACACTCTAGAAGAAAGCGGCGGCCTCTACCTAACCGGTGTCGGAGAAGGAGGGACCAAGATGGATTGTTCCAGGAGGAAACATCACTCCGAGAAGTGGAGAAGTCGACCAAGCAGTAACGAAGGAATATCCAACCGAGCCTGAAGAGAAAAACCATCCGATCAGCAACGCCATCAGCATCTGAGTCGAGACAAGCCGTGGAAAAAGTCACCCACCAGCAGAAGACTCCCCTAAACTACCCACCACCCAAGGAGGAGACGCCGAAGACCAAATATCAAGACCACCAACTGTTACGAAGTCAAGAAGTCGTGGTGTCAGCGAACAAAACACTCAGATGTCTGGCTAAGCGGGAAAGAGGATGAAGAAAATATGGATCCGAAGATTCTGGGTACCAAGACGCTCGATTCGGATCAGAAGAAACAGCTGCAATACACATCGATGAACATCAAGAGCGCCTTTATGAACCTGAGGACGTGATGTCATTGAACCATCGAACATCGGGTTGAGCTGACCTGCAACAAACCAATTCGAAGACCGACTAACCAAGTCGCGCAAACACCGAACGGAATCCTTGGAAACCAGAAGTTCGAGGCATGCGGGGCAGCTGAGTGGGTCGAACGAATGGGAACGCACGGAGCAGCTGGTGAAACAGGAACAGGCCGCCCAGATAACTGCAATACAGAAACAAAGGCATGGTCACCAAGGAGAGGTACGGAGAGTTGATGTGCTCCATGGAGGACGAACAACAAACCCCAGTAACACTAATCCTGCTCAACAACCATCCCAAACCCCATCCTACCCACTCCAAGGGTCATGTCCAACCGCCCTATACTTTCCTCCTTCCCCCCTTCGACCAAAGAAGCACCCTCCCCCTTCTCTTTTGTTCCAGGTACCAGAGCAAGCAACGTTACCACTGTGGCGTTGAGGCGTGCAGCTCCAGAGCACCCTCGCGGGTTACCGCCACCGGACTTCACGACAACAGCGCCCAACCATGGCAGAGCCAGATCGATCAGGGCGTTGGCAGAAGCGTTGCTCAAAGACGCCCAATGCCCTGGCGCCAACAAACCGGACTTCACGACAACAGCGCCCAACCATGGAGGGAACCAGATCGACCAAGGCGTTGGCAGAGGCGCTGCTCTAAAAGCGCCCGATGCCCTGGCGCCAACAAAGCGGACTACACGACTACGACGACCGACCCCGGCCTGGACACGAGCAACCAAGGGGGTCACGCCAGGCGGCGGTCAGGGGGAAGGCCCAAGACATCTCGTCCAAGTGGCTACCAGAGGGCCACAACAGGCCGTCGTACCAACATGGAGCGACGTATGTACCGAGGTGACAATATGCGCGCGGTGTGTCATTAGGTTTTATGTAGGGGTAGATGTCCGATGGTGTGTAGTACTTAAAACAGATGTGTTATACTTACTGGTTACTCGGCTTGTCAGGCAACCACCTTACGAATGTTGGGGGGAAAACGATTAGGACATGACCTGCTGTAATTGGCTCGGGGGGATGGAATATCGAAAGGGGGAAGTGTCACTAATGGGATGGTTAGGGTGTAAGCTAGGTTAGGGCAAATGGTGGCAAGGGAACTGACCTCGGGGGGATGGCTGCACCACACCTAGCTGTCGGAGGATCGAGGAGACGTTACCTATGGATTCCAGAAACAGCACCCTCGCATCGCAGGGAGGCAGAGGACGTCAACGTCCTAGCCAAGGCAGACGAAGAAGGCCAGCCGACTACCATGCAGAACAAGCCCATCCTTAATTGTGGGGGCACAATTAAAAGAAGAAGCCTGAAAATGTAACAGCCGGAAGCTGTGACATTTTTTTCTCCGTACATCAAAAAGGACATCTCTCACACTCTATACGTAAGGACGATCGCACTGCCTGCCGCGGCGCTGAGCCGGCGTGGGGAGGGGGTCGACCAAACGATCCCCGACTCGTCGGCCGGTCACCATTAAGCGAAGATCAAAGGCTTGCCGAAGGGTGGAGTACAAACACACCCATCCGGGCCGGCGCAGTGGCCGCCGACAAACGCCACGCAGCAGGAAACACCTGCTCCCGGTGCTGGACCAGCCTCCCGACGCCTGGCGCCACGCACATCCTGCCAACGCAGCTGACAGGAAGGTGGGAGGATGTCGTTGCGGTCAGCCGTCCGGCACAGGCAGGGACCGACATCCGGCGAAAATCGAGTGTGAAAACGTCATCCGGCAGGAGACAGCTGAGACGGATGAGCCGTGCTAGTGAGGATGACGTCACGTTCCGGCGGAATGGAGGGAAGAGGGTGACAGTCTCGACTCCGGATGCGAGACGGGATGTCGCCAATTTTCTGCCCCGGTCAGCGAGGCCCGGCAACGCCTGGAACCTCCGGCCCGGAAATCACAGGCGAACAAAAACTCAGCGGAGAAGGAGAAGGGGATTCAGACAGACCCGAGACCGACCACCGGAGGCCGACCACCAGAGACAGAACGCCTCGGGACTCGGCGCGGGACACCGCCCCGCCCGGCTTCGGCCGGAGCGGCCCCTCTGCTGATCGGATCATCACTGCACCGGACTTCAACTGGAGTGGACAGCAATCATCAAACCTGTCAAGTGAGTCATCTCATCTGTCCGCCTCATCAAGACTGCCTCCCCGTCATGGACAATTCAACCTCCCATTCACCCATCGGATGTCTCTGATCTGGATTACAAATGCCACTCCCTGGGGTCTAACCTGAGCCACCATTAGAGGGTAATGGATTTAACATCGTGGAAGTGTTACTCGACTGGGAAGGGGAGGGCAGATGGTCGCTACATTCCGCTCCCGACCGAGCAGCGCGGCAGTGGTGCGTCTGTTTGTAAAGGCGGGAAGGGGCTAATGGGCCTGACTGGTCCGGCCTTGTCTATGGGATAGACAGAGGGGTTAGAGGGACAGCCGGGGCGGGTCAGTAATGGTCAGTGTAGGCTAATGGCTCACCATTACATTGGTATTGGGGTGGCACTATCTGTCGGCCATCACGCGCGCGGTCCGGCCGCAGTGAGGTGTGGGATTCGAGGGGAGGGGAACAGGTCAGGTGGTGTCATTTTTGGGGCGCTGGTCACCACTGACGCGTCAAACTACGTCAGATGACGTCATGACAGTTCAATTGGCGATGTTTTGTAAATAATATTTTTGCGGTTAGGGCGTTAGGATTAGATTTAAGGCTAAGTTGGCATTGGCGATCTGACAACCGATCGTGGTACACCGGTTGAAAATGACCAGTATTGTATCGTCCGTTTGTAAATATAGCGTGAAAATTTAACAATCTGTCTGGGAAAGAAGGGAGGGTTACTTCAGATATGTTGCTGATTCGGATTCACGGAGAATGCTAACGTAATTATCTTTAAGTTGTCACGTCGACCACACGACTTTACACCGGCATAACATCACAGACTCACCGGGACTACACCGCGGCGATCTGATCACGAATCAACGGAAACGCAATGATCACGCCCTCACGACGCGACCACCACAAATTCGTTTTTTTCTAGTAGGTCAGCATAAGCTGTTTCATAATCTAACTAGTTTGGACCCGGTAGACCAGCGTTTCAATCCATTATCAATCTAGTGTTAACCCAAGGCTTATCAATCGATTCTCAATTCTTACAAAGTGCTCTTCGAGATAAATCGACGGTCAGCGTAGGATTGTCACATTCATGGGATACTCATCATTCGGATACGGTTTGTCATGAAGGCGGCCCAGAAGTCGTAACGTGTTCAGTTACAATTGGATAAGGAGAGTAAAACATCGTAAACGTTAAAGATTATTCTGCTCCTTCGGCAGCTCAGCGCCAGAACAAGAACATGGGGAAACTGAATCGCCTTCCGGTTCGTTATTAAATCAGCATTGAGCCGTTTCGTGACTCGAGTTTATATAGCCGAAGCCAAGCTGAACCGCCATTTCAATCGTTATAAATTGATCGCTGTTCGTAATATGTCCATCAATTTCCTTTCTCTCCTAGCATTATCGGTACTTAACAGATGTCGATGCTCGCTCCCTTCGAGGTATATCAAAGATTAACGTACAAATGCCACGGTTGCTAAGTTGATGCATCATTTGAGATAATTTAATCATAAACGTCAAGCGAGTTACCGTTCAATGTGACGTGAAAATGTCACCCTGTTTGTACAAAACTAGAGTTGGTTACGGAGGGAAGCGAGAAATTATCACCGCCCATTAATCACCATTCAGGTATGATAAGGACCGTTTTGTTCAGGTCGGATTACTGAACAGTCTGCAGACCCCAATTAATTGACAGGAACCATGTAACGTGCACGGTCACACCACGCATTATGCCGCCGGGCAGCATTTGCCTACACTTCCAACCCACTCGAGTTAGTTAACACCGGGATCGTGAACGTGACCACGCCCACCCGTTCCTTGAAGTAATTTGTGATTAATTTTGGGAGTATGTTGGGCCCCGTGAGTTTTACTAAAAACTGAGCGATTGTAGTCCGCGCGAAATGAAAAATGTATGACCCTTGACCTTAAACATGACCTTAAACAATTAACAGGTTAATTGACGCACCAACGGTAGCACCACTAGCGCCACCTACAAGATCCAATGCCTTCGGTGCAGACTCCGATAGCGCTCAGATGCAGCTGACAGTACTAGCAGTGCCGCCTAGCGTGAAATAGACCAAGCTGGTTCCCTAAACTGCCGCAAGAGGTCCCTCTTGTCGGCACGCAATTGCGTGTGACTGACTGAAATGAGTGGGTGAGTGAGAGAGCGAATGTGAATGATCAGAGTGAGCGAGAGAGAGAGAGAGAGAGAGAGAGAGAGAGAGAGAGAGAGAGAGAGAGAGAGAGAGAGAGAGAGAGAGGGAGGAGGAGGATGTCGAAGCAAAACGTTTTAATTCAGTCTTTACAAAGATCGACCCCATAAATGAAAGCTTTTGGTACGAATTAGATGCGTGGCACTCTACTGCCACCTAGCCCGTATAACCTACAACTACATCCACTAGGCGGCGCCAAAAGCGTCGGTGAGTCAGAATGGTCGCCGGTCAGGTGTGGAACAAGGTCATGTCACCGCTAAGCCCATAATTACAAGCATTTAAGGATGCTTATCACCTAACCCTCCACGTTGGCTTCATTTACAAATCTTGTAATATGTAGAGTCCATGAAATATCTTTTGTTTAAAGGACTCAGATCAACAACAAACCAAAGGTCTGAGTTTCAACTTCGTTCAACATCTAACAAATGAGGGAATCAAACAAGATAGCTTTTGATCACAGGGCACGTTCTCAAATGATCTAAATAACATATAGTGAACATTGCATTGAAATTACACTTAATTTATCGCAAACATCCGAGTAGGGTATGATACTTCATTGAAATCAGTAGGCAAAGTGTGAATTGCTAATGTAGACCAGAGAAAGCCAAGGGCGCGGGCAGTAGATCTCACATCCAGTCCCGTCGGATTGGAGAGCGCTGGCCCAGCAAGCCCTCAGCTCAGCGGAATCGCGAACAATGCACAAACATGTACCTGCTGAGAGAAACAAATTATCTGTTAAGACAGCTGGACGAACCCTTCTTTCAACGATTGACCCACGCTGACCTCAGTAGGAAGACGGACAAATTTGCGGGTGGTCAAAAGGGGGAGAAATAGACAGCAGTCACATATGATCAAAATTTTAATAAATCTTGGTGAACAACTCTACGGTCTAATTCTGGGAGAAACTGGTTACCTTTGTCAGTCGAAACCAAACTTAACATCGCGAGTCAGGTTAACATCAGATTAGCAGACAATTATAGGCTAAAACAGGAATGGGGAGACTAATTGTGTTATGATTGAGCGCGCATCACTAAAGCTTAGAAATTGAAAGACAGAAAGTGACCATGACTGAATCAGATGGCGTTAGATTCAATTGAGTAGCACCAGGGACTTGTGAGGAAATTACACCCACCCCAGTCACATTTCTAGTGTCGTTCCCTAACAAACATGTACAACAAAAGGTCAAAGATCATTTGCCACCCCAAGCTAGGATGACATTCAATCTCATGTCATGCGCGGCGTGAAAAGCCACTGACAACTATACTTACAGAGTTTAGGAGGGATACGTTAAAATTGAGGAATGCAAAGATGATACCTACGAAGTTGTGGCAGATCACCTCATGGATCCACATTACGGTTTGATACCAAACATTTTGTTTTAAAAGAATATATTTTGCCTAAGTGTCAGTTAAGAAACAAGGTCGCATGACCCTTGAGTACTCACTGGTCAGTGGATTATGCCAATTAATAAATTCAGATGATAAATCAGTAGCATGCATCAATTCGAGTCAGATTATTCCCAGTAACATCCAAGGTTATTGATCCCTTTCTATTGACATGATCTATTGAACATGGAATTTCAATGTCAATGATAATTGACCTCTCAAGTCACAACTGATCTCATATCTGGCCTTGGATGCTAGCACAACAGTTTCAGACCAGTGCAGTTTCACTTAACATCCTGGAATTGAAAATTTATAAGGCATCATTGAACCTGACAAACTTGTCAGATGGTGGAATGGATACAACGAAGGGCTGTCTATCGGATTGTCCTCTATCCTGGACAGCTACCTTGACTGAAATTATAATAAGTTTGCCAGCAAAATTACCCACTAGGTAAATAAATCAAATTACCATTAACACTGGAGAAATGGCAATGAGCGTACTATTGATTACACCAGTCTTTGCCGAGTCATCAATTTAGTTTAAAAAAATTAGCATCATTCTCCAATGGTCAGTTCCCCATTAGCTTATTATAATTTACTGCTCCTGTCTTTGATTTGATATAGCCATTTCCCATTGCTGATGTCCCCCATTTGAATACTTGGATACCACATTTGCCAAAATTTGTACACCTTCACAACATAGCAATCCAGTCGGTGACACACCAGGGAAATAAGCTAAAATTAGAGCGCTCTATTTATTGCTTCCGCTACTTCACCGTCTCCCATAGGGTCCTGTGTTGAGCTGGTGTCGAAGCTCTAAAAATGACGCCGATTTTTGCACCCTTCTCACGAAAACCGCTCGGACCGCCTGGAAACTAATTGTTCCGCTCTAAAAATTTCATGATCGACGGGAAAATGAACGAGGAAAAGATTGGTCCTGAAATAATTTTGAACTCCCTGTAGAACTTATCGAAATATGGCTGCAAACTAGGAGCATGTCAAAATCGACAAAACAATACAAATAAACTTACCGGGATTTTTTTATTTTCCATGCAACTGTGTATAAAATCAGTCTCTTTTTCGGAAAGATCATCTTCTGTTTAATAAATAATTCCACAATTGCAATCGAGAAAAAAAAACATTTCTGCTGTGACAGCAGTTTTGGCATTGTGCCAGTTGTGTGGCGTGCGCGGTGCTGCGTGGTCGTTGGGACGGAGTTGTGAGTATTTTCGGTGTTTTAAATGGTTGATGGCCATTTGAACGAGCTTTATATTATTTCCTACCAAATTTTGCATCAAATTATTGCTTTGAAAGACCATTGAAACCCCTTATCTCTTCTTGAAACACGATCATATTCATCGTCGACGAAAATGGCGCGGAACTCCATGTGCGTTTCGATCGAAATAAATCGTAAATTAAATAATATTCGATGATAAGTATCATATTCTAGTGACACATTTTCATAACATAAGGCATAAACTTTGCAAGTAAGTCAACATTGGATAATTGGATGCTTATTTTGCTCACATATCCTGGTAGTAGTCAAATGGCTCAATTGTTAGATAAATGTAAATATATGTTTTGGCTTGATGTTTGCTGTGAAACCACCCAGCCACTTGCTGGTTGAGTGGTTTTTTGATAATTACCTGATAAGCATTTCTCCTTTTCCTTAAAAGAAACTAAAATTCTTTTCAAAGTAACCCATTTTTAGGAAAGGCGGGTTGCTCATTGACATTTCATGTTCTTGTTTTGTTATTGCTGGCAGTATTTTGATACAATAATGCAATATGAATTTTTTGCAATAATAAAACCTAAGACAAACTTAGCCAATGCGTCAATCAAACACCCAACAAAGATTGTCCTTGTGATGTGAAGTAGAATATTCTATGAGTGTTTTATAGAATATGCCAAATTTTAAATTAATTTATTATTTGATACTGATAGCCGAGCATGTGAATTATGCCTCAATATAATTTCATTTTCTGGTTTTGAAATAGCCGGCAGTATTTTACTTCAACAAATGCAATATACATGGAATACATGTTGTTAGGTTATGTTAAAAGTTTAATAACAGGCAACAGAAGGGGCTGTTTCAGCAGATAATGTTTGTACCTTATGCATTACCTTTCTTTTCTGCAGGACCATGCTTCCGCTGGGTGGTCGACATTTGCCTCCTGAAGAAGTTGAGCAACATGAAGACCACCAGATGAGGTGTCTGCAGTTCATGTGGAACTCTGCAGACTACAAGTGTTATGCCAACCACAACCAAAGTGATCATGGAGGCATGAACCTCATGACAACACTTCAGATTTGCAGTTGTACCAAAGTGTGATTCAAACCACCTGTGGCATCTCACTCAATGCGTGAACAGTGTGATCATTGTGCAGTGTTCAGCTGCAACTAAGACATTTATTAGTGACTTGTTTTGCAATTAGCCAGTAGTCACCAAAAGTATTTTTGGGCTGGCTGCTGTAATTTGTTGTGCACTGCGCAATAGTGGTAGTGTTTTATCACTTGTCAAGTTGTCAGTTGTGCATGTTGCATGTTTCTTTCCCCTCGGCCCTCATTATCAGTTAAGTGGTGAATTGGCATCACTCAGTCTCCCCAGATCTCCATTGACTGTCTGTCAACCACCTAACTTGAGATGGTATTTGCTAATAGTGTCAGAAAAGAAGTGCTTGTAGACATTTTTAGGAATATGAGCTCCGTTTCATGCGTGTTCCAGTGGTCATTTTGTCACATGTCCCATAGTGTAATAAATGGAAACTGTTGTTCCCTTTTGAAGGTACTCGCGGATGCAGAAAGCGTTGGGCCTAATTATTAAACGCACCCTCCTATCAGCGACGCACGAAATCGACAAATATCATCCTTTTTAGAACAGGAGGAAACGAAAACTTGTGAACATAGCTGTACCTACAACAGTGCATAAGGAATTGAAATTCTGGGAGTTTTTGAAATTCGGAGAAACTCAAGTTGTCGACAGGTATGCCCCTTCTACGTCAAAGATCGCCTAAAAAACAAACTCTACAAAAGAAGGCAGTATTCGTATGTTCGTTGCAAATGCAGCCGCCTAGCAACATGCATTGCGGTCCGATGGCGAATTACACTCGTGCTCAAAAACTATGCCGGCAACTGCCAATGCACTTACTAAGGTGAGGAGAGGAAGGGTTATGTCAAATGTCAACATCATAGAAATGGCTTCATCTATTGAGCTGTGCCTATCGTACATAATTCAACTAATCTATGCATTTCGTTTCTTGCAATCTACTCATGCTTTCACTCCAGCTTCAGAGTAATCATCCCATATTGTACGTCTTAAGATATTGATTTCTATGGCGGTTTGCAATTGCTAGCCACGTCTTATCTCAGTTTGGTGGCCCCGCATCGGTCCACTCGGCCGCTCTAAAATTGACTTACGGAGGAGGATGGTGGCTTTTATTTTAGCTTCTCCGCTGACTGCGGGGAGCGCCGTCGCCGAGGTAGGAGCAATAATTAGCTTATGTTTGGGACTTGTTTCTACGCTTAATTAACATTTTAATGTTATTTTAATTTATTCATGTTAATCTTTGACGCATTCTCTTTCTATTGGTACCATCCACCGGTCTGAGAAGTACTGCCTTGCTGCGTAAGGGCCGATAAAAGATCACGCTTTTAGGGGTATCTCTTCAACATGGGGCAGGAGCAATTAATAGAGCGCTCTAATTTTAGCTTATTTCCCTGGTATGTCACCAACTGAATCGGTGCACCGAGCTCCCTTAAATTAGAACACCACAAGTCAATTGTCAATTGCAAGTGAAATAAATCATCTGGTCGAGTATGTCATAAAAATCTGCATTATAAAATTGACTCTCATAAATCGGTTCAGTAAGATAACATGAAATCACATGAGTTGGATTGTTTTTTTTTCGAAATGCCAAATTGAGACTAATCCGGCGCACTACCTTAGAGTTCCCTTGATGCAAATACTTACGACCCCAGAGAAATTTGCGACAACGTGGCGAGGGACGCCAGACAACAATCCACATATAAAATATTCATGATCACAAATGATTGGGCACTACCGAGAATTACTTCATTAAATCACAGGCAACACTCAGAATAGTCAAGTTGAAATTCCGATCAAAGTTGGCGTGTCCAAGGTTAGACGATGAGAAGTCAGGATGTACCAAGCCGCAGACGACACGATCTTATGACGTCATTACTGATCAATAAGCGTAAACACAGTCTGTTTCCTGGAATATGACGTCACTGAGTGAATATAGCAAGCTGCGGTGGAGACGTTTCGGCTGGTAGGCGTAAATATCGTGTAGATGAAAGGAGTAGTAGATGGTCTGAGTATTTGGCGGCGCAGATTTCTCTATCCAATGATTTTTTTTTTTGTTCATGTCGCGGGTAACAATTGATTCGTACCGCGCAGCGGTGCGCACATGGACTGAAGGGATTCTACGGATCAGACAGGTAAGGAGATACAGAAGGAGTGACTTTGAAGTGGTCGATAGATATTGAAACCGGAATTACACAAGGATGAAAAGATCTAAGGATGGATGCTAGCCGAAGAGGAGGTATGTTGCAACACTTTCATGTGTTTTTGACTCTGCTGATACGTCTAAGTCTACTAGGATTGGAACTGTCTCACGTTACGGAAGAAGTAAGTACGTTAGGCAGATATCGGAACGAAGAACGCCATAAGACGCCCAAGCTGAGAGGTGAGTCAGAGAGACAGGACGAGGGAGAACTCCGCCGAAGGTGAGTGACAAAATACGAAGGTGATAGATTGAGGCGAAGGGGTAATTCCGCCAGGATGAGGTGAGGTAAGTCCACCGTCGGAAAGGATCGCAGCATGTATCACTCATGACGCTAACGCGCTTGAACACACATCTGCAGGACAGGATTCCACGGCGTCGGATAAAATTGTAGGATAGATTCAGTCATGGAGTCTTCGAGTCACACCGGTCAATGATTCAAAGGCGCCACTTGCGGGTGCCATGACTGCATGAGAGTACGGAGTAGGTACCTGTCTATGAGCCCAGTGAGACTGCGGTCGCCGGGCAGCAGGATTGTGTCCACCGGTTCGTTAGGTGAAAACGCGTAAGACGGTCTCTCACAGAAGGGCTGCAAGGGTCAGTAACCAACGTCCGGCCGCGGGGTTTTAGTAGGGAAACAGAGATGTGCCGTGAGCGGCAGAGGTTGACGGACCAATCATAAGCCACTGAGGAACGCTAATAACTGACGCTACCCGCGTCGATCTTTAGACAAGTAATCGGGGTCAAATGATGTAGGTGTTCGAAGAGAGTGGGCCGGCAGAGATTGATTGAACCAATCACATCCATCGACGAACGCTAATAATGTAATCGCTACCTGCGTTGCACCTTTAGACAAGTAATCAGGGTCAGGTGATGTAGGTGTTCGAGGATATTGGGCCAGGGAGCCCAAGAGGTGCTAGGAAGAGCACACACGATTCCAATGCTGGAATGGGGCGCGATAAGTCGTTGGGAGGTAAGAGTAAGCTTAGATGAAATTTACACTAATCACGGAGTCTATTGAACAAATTGCGTTTATTGTCCCTGATATGTACCGCTGGAGGGAGTTAGAACAATTGCTGGGAGGGACTGAGAGGTCGACGCGGGATCAAATTTATTGTAGTGGGATGAGAGAGGTATGACAAAGAGCGTGAGTCTGAGGGAGATTGAGGTATGCGTCATATAGTGTAAGGACCAGCGGGAGATCTAATCTCAGCATTGAGGGCGACATTAAATGGGGATGTACTCGATTATCTTTGGGATGATAGGCATTAGAAAGGGAGAGAATGGTGGGTAGCTATCAGGTATCAGATGGTGGCTTCAGGTTATGTCCTCAAGGGAGGCATCAAAATTATATGCTTTGGGGAGACATCCGTGTCCTAAATTCCTTATGAGACAGATACCATCCTAGGCAGTGAAGACTATATGTTGACAAGCGACAAGCCAGCCTCATTATAAATATTGTTTGTGACGAGCCCCAGGCGCAAGGAACGGTGGCAGAAAGGAATCGGTCAGCTTGAAACCAACGGACCGATCAGCAATTGGAAATGGGTGTGTAAATTACGTTTGAACAGGAGAGAAATCAAACAGCAAGAAAATCAACTCATTAATCAACCATTTGAGGATCTACCAGCCGAAAACACTCACCTGAGGTCGTTCCAGAGCACGGCGCAGGTCGGCAACCATCTCGGACAGAAAACACCCCCGATGAACGAAATTTTATTTAACAATATTTTTTTTGAAAACATACTCCCCACCGCTTCCGGACCCCCCGGGGGCACAATCACAGTGTCACTCATAGCAGACCACAATCACCGACTTCTGAAAAACGAGACGCTGGTCATCGTTTCCGTCAGACCTATATTTCCTCATAAACCGTCTGGAAGTGTAAATTCCCACACCTTACGAGTCAACTGAATGAATAAGTCAGATAAGTGCGGTGGAATGTTTGCATATACAATCGCAAATTGATGTTCCTGACACTGTTTAAATTCTCGCCAATAATGGCTGAATACCGCGATGCCCTAGCCAAAGTCAAACAATAGGTCTCATCACCTTTCCCCACTTCGCTCTGCACACTGCACAGTGCACATGCCTAGAATGCACGAGCAGCAAAATGGGCGGTGCCTGGGAGGAAGTGTGCAATTTTAAACGGATTCAACCGATATTAACCCTCGTTGCAATGTGGCAAAAGGACCTGTAACATGCTCTTTGCTCATTTCCAGTATTCGTGATCAACTGAAATTAGCCGAGTTCAAAAGTCAAACACCGTCTCCCTGTGGCAATGATTGCATGGGCGCGGGACGGGACGACTCCTGTCCGCGTGCCGTCGACAATCAATGTACGTACATACCCGGCGCGGGACGCCGTGGCTCGATACAAAGCGCATTACTTGGCGCAATATGGCCAACGTGGCGCGCATTAATCACTGGCTGCTGCCCGACAGTCACGTGATTCGCCCCGGTGGTAGCTCCCCAAAGCCTGGCTGATCACGTGACCGCACTGTATAGTGAATGGTCGCACGTCGATGGCTTTCAATATCGCGTTTCGACGGTTTGGTCTATCACATCGGCGAGTATAAGAGGTTGGTGACGATAATACCTCATTTATTATGTATGAAGAACTGAAAAGGCTCATTTTCGTATAAAAACACACATAAGGCTCTTTTGGGAAATAGGTACACCCGTGAACAGCAAACGCCTTATCAAGTACCGCTTTCAGGCGATTACTTTTTGGTGGGGTAGGTATGTAAGGTATATGTATAGTTAGTGTCTGAGTAAGTCTGATACTTTAGCTGAGTCATATTGCGGAGTCTTATAGCATCTCTTATACACATGTAGTGCTACACTTCAGCAATAATTTGGATATCCGCTTTACTTTTAATTTAAACGCACCAGTTTATTCCAATTATAAATGTAGGCACAATGGTTATATTAAAAGAATGAACCAAAAGTCCTTCGTCAAACAGTCGCTTAAATGATAAGTGTCACGGCTAACACAGTCAGCTTATCGAATAGTCATCGCTAGACCGAGAACTGTTTCATTCTATAATATTTTTAATGACCTCTTTCGACTCTAAAAAGTCATTCAACCAAGCCTGGATGATCAAATAACTAGCAAATGGCTTAGGGAAATGAAAGGAGCATGAAGGTATCATTTTCAGAAATGATATATTTCTTGTGTCTCTCCCAACAAATTAGGAAAGTCGATAACAAGCTGCATTTTTATTGTGCTGAGGCTAGCTTTTGTAGCTAGTTGCGCTGTTGTGATAAAGTGCACCGTCAGCCAGCAGTAGCCAAACGATAGTACACCTTAGACACATACACTGACAGAGCTCATGAGAGCCTCAGCTAACCCACTACTTCAAAGTCGTGGGGCCGCGCAATGTTCCCCTCATGGTATGTTCACCGATGTTCGGCTCCGGTGGGGCGCCGAGTGACGAGGCGTCCGGCCACGCCCAGGCTAATGCGGCAGTCCGGCCCGGCCGTCCGGTCCAGCACGGCCGGCCCACCCCAGCCGACAGCCCCGCGTTGCCATACCTATATTGAGCTGCGAGGGGCCGTGGAGGCCGGCACATCCATGTAGGTCAGGGTAAAAAGCGCCCTACTAAAGCGGCACTCGAGCAGCGCTTGATCTGGTCCCTGCTTCTGGATGGAGCCTATAGGTATTGAAGGGGACTGGAGGCTGGGAGGAGAGCAGAAGTGCTTATACAACAACCACTGATAATTGAGGAGTTGATATGACGAGGGGCGGGCGCAAATTTCGACGCAGCATGTTAGATTGCATCTCAATCTCAGTGTCAATCTCAGTGAGCGACTAGGTCATAAGATCAAATATTTTATCTTGCGACAGTGGAATGGGTTGCACAGTTATGCATCATAAAGCTTATATATTTTACATTGCCATTTATTTGTTTTCAACAATTACTCTAATGGTTTACATAGATTCAGTTGAAGTCGTTAAACTGAACCAACAGCTTTCCGCTTCATTTATCATTGTTATCCTTTGTGTACATCTGTCTCATCACCTATGGATTGTGACCATAACAAACTGCTGTAGCACACTCAGATAGCTTTTTTTTACTACATAGCAGATCCTGCTTAGACATCTGAGGCCAGTTTTACCAAAAAATACCAGCCGGCCGCCGAAATAAAATATCCAGCCGAAAAAATAGCCGCCACACAGCCACGAGTTTCACCAACAAAAAAATTCCAGCCGACTTCGGCCGGAAATATTTGTCGCCGGCAATCAGCTGATATTTTTATATCGATAATGGTCAAGGAGATTGATAAATGATTTAAAACATGTTTTAATTAAATTTAAGCGCGTTTTTTAATGCAAATAGCACAAATACTTTGCAATATTATTATTGGAAAACATTATATATATTTTTAATAGTTGTAACCGCAAAATAGATCATAATAACTTGCCAATACAAGACCACCAAATTGTAAACCTACGTCATTTAAGATGGTGACGATAGGAAGCGTGCGTTTAAGTGGATCTTTTTTCCTGTCAGCCTATTATATTTCATTTTTACAATACTTTCAAGTTGCAATTTACCTTTTTGTCTGCTTTTAGTCGCACCTTGTAGAAAATCATCGTGTCGAACGTGCACGCAATGTATGGACCCCCACTCCCACCTTTTATGAGGTGGGGACTATGATAGATGGGACCCGCTCCCGACGGATCCAGGAGTCGCACCTCTTTCCTAGATGTGAAAAGAGTGGGGAAGAAGCGGCAAATATTGTTCCCAGAGGCGCCACCTGAAGCTGGACGGACAGTTCCGCTGCCGAGCGAGTGAACTGCGGTGCTGCGAGGCGGCTTCGCGCGCACTGCATTACACCTACTTCTAGGACCGAGGGCTAAGGATTCGCCAAGGCCTATATAAAGCCTTGTGCCAAGGCGAGTGTCTTACCTCAGGAAGATACCTACCCAGATTAACTGCACCGCGGTCATTGCAGGGCTGAGGGCGGTCGTTCGCCCCACTTCGGCGAGGTGGAGGTCATGCTGCCCGGCTAGGTGGTTTCAGCTGATATGCAGGCCCCGTTTGCCGGGCCCGGTCAAGACGAAGGAACGCCACACAGCAAACAATATAAGCTCCGGCCCCGCTACACTGGTCCGGCTCGTAACAATACCTGCGCTAGCTTCGTCGACCGTCGTTCGACTGCGCCCAGTACCGCTCAGTGGAGAGTCCTGCCGAACTCATCCACGTGTGCCGAGATCATTCGTTGCGCACGGACACAATCGTCCGACGGAGACCGCTTTACATGATGATCGCGTGGTGACCACCTTTTCGCCGGCTTCCACGCCCAGTCGAGCCGTCCGGCTACGCCCCAACCTAATGATCGCTCTAAGCCTTTCGACTGGTTTGCAAAACTCGGGTCTAATATCGAAGTATTTGGGAGTTATGACACGTTAAAACCGTGTTCATGAACAAATATACATTATGCAACTAAAAACGCCTTACTTACTTTAACTTTTCTAGGCTGATGACAACCTATTCATTGTAATATTTCTAAAATGTAAATAAATCATGAGCGATGAGCATAAAAAGGTGAAAAAAGCGATCAACTAGAAGCTAGTGTGGAAATCCACTGACGTAGGTCGCCTCGTACTGGCGCAGCTCGTACAGCGGCACCGGCGTCTCCCGCACCCGGCCGTCCGCCTTGCCCGCCTGCGCCATCAGCCGCTGGAAATGGCTGCGCTGCCGCTCAAACATTAGCGTGACCGCCTGGCCGGCCCGGCAGACGCGCGCCGTCCGACGCACGCAGTGTGCCTTCAACAGCGCCGAGATGTCGTACGACACGACCGCGTCCACGGCGTCCACGTCAATACCACGCGCCATAGCCTCGAGCACACCAGCGCGGCCATCTCAGCTAGCGCGCGCCGCCGCTGGCCCGCCGGCACTGCCCCAGGGAACTCGGCCTCGCGCGCGCCCAGCACCGACAGCGGTAGCTCCAGCTGGTGCGCCGCCTCGTTCCAGTTGACCAACACGAGCGAGCGCCGCCAGTCGGGCTGTCGGAGCAAATTGTGCATCAGCAGCGGCTTCAGCGGCTGCGGCGCCACCACGTTGAACGACTCGCTCAGCTCGGCCGGCGTGGTGAACCTGCCGACGAACTGACCGGACAGTGCGACGGCGGCGGCCGCCGTGCCGCCTGCCGGCCACCAGCAGTCGCGGCTGGAACAGCGACATTCGCTCCAGCTTCTCCGGCCTCCGGGTTCTGTGACAGGGTGGCCAAGAACGGCAGCTTCTGCAGCGGCAGGTGAGGCGCGCAGACGGCGGCGGCCGTCAGCCGGCCGGCGATGCAGGGCGGCGGGCCGTGGCCGCCGCCACCCGCTCCACCGCTTTCAGTCAGCCCGTCTCGGCCATCTCGATCACCCGGTCGGCTTCGTCGATCACCAGGTAGCGCAGGTGCGCTAGCGAGAAGCCCTCGGCGCTGGTTATGTGATCCATCAGCCAGCCGGGAGTGCTCACCACGATCAGCCAGGGAGACCGGGCCGCGCGGCCCCACCGCCACCAGTTGGTGCCCCCCTCGTGCCACTGTGTCTCCACCCAGCAGCCGGACGCAGAGCGGCGTGTCGGCGTCGTACTGGCGGAACACGGCGGGCACCTGAGCGGGCAGCGCCTGTGTGGGTAGCACAGCTAGCGCACGCACCCGGCGGCCGGCGCACCGCGGCGCCGCGCCTGCACCAGCGGCAGCACGAACGCCAGCGTCTAACCGCGGCCGGCCGGCGCCGAGACGCAGAGGTCGGCCGGTGGCAGCGGCGACTTTGCGGCCGCCAGCAGCTCGGGCAGCACCGTCACCTGCACCAGGAACACCTGTTCGATGCCCTCGGCGGCCAGCCGGGCGCGCAGCTCGGGGCAGAGCGCCGGCAGATTGGCCGGCGCCGGCCGCCGGTCGCCAATCGGCTGCGGGTGCGCCAGCCAGTCGGGCAGCGCACGCTGTGCACGGCCTGTCGGCTCGAGCGCTCCACCTCGTCCAGCACGGTGAAGTCGTCCGCGGCGGCGTCTCCGTCCGACTCGGAGGTGTCCTCACTGTCGTTATTGGCGACGGCGGCTGCCGCTGTGCGCTCAGTCAGGTCGGCCATCACAGCAACACTCGCCGATGATTGGCGTCATCGAAACCGTCGGACGACGGTGGATTCACCACCGTTTTTGCAGCAGAGACTGGAAAAACCTCAGCAATAAACAAGGGAAAACTTCACAACATGCCACAGCCCGCAATTGTGCATATTGTCATTTTATTTCTCACATGACAGAAAATATTGGCTGCTTTATTCTAGGAACTGGCATGAAAAACATAAGCTAAAATCAAGCTAAGTGAATTATTATTGTATTTCAACATGAGACTGGGAAAAAATCCTTGTCACTGTCAACATGACCAGTGTAATGGTAACGGACGGGCTGCATGAACATTTCAGCGCATGATCTGAAAACTCTGTGTGCAGAAATTTCAGCGCTGAGGTGAACAAATAACATTTCGGCCGCAATCTGCCTGGTGCCTCAACAATTTAGCAAAACTAACTCACAATACTTACAGCCAGTTTTAACACCCTGCATGACTCATGCATGCAAGATACACATGCATTCAATATCAGCAAAGTGCACACACAACAGTTATGGATTCAGAGGCGGATCCAGCTCAGAGGTTTGGGGGGGGGGGCAAACCATAAAAATTTATCGATTCTTTCCATGCATCGTCCATAGGCATAATGTTAAAATCATGCCGTTTGGGGGGGGGGGGGCAAATGCCCATTTTGCCCCCCCCCCTGGATCCGCCACTGTATGGATTCATTTACATTTTACATTACTATTATTTTCTTTTCCTTCAATATTGGCAGCATGACTTGCTGAGTTCAGTGGCACAATCTTATGACAGCATTCAGCAAGTTTGTTCGGGTTCGCAACCACGCAAACTTTGCACGTTTTGCTTCAAAAACAAGCCTTTATACATTTCTTTCATGCTATTCAATTTCTTTTTTTAAATTTATTGTCATTTATCTTGAAAATCTTGCCATTTTGGTCTTAGCAATGTCAATGCACCTTCCCTATTCCGCACAGCTCAAGTTGAAGTAAGTTCCACCCAAAAGTAGTAGTATCAGTAGCTGGTGCCTTGCAATGTCAAATGTAGCTGAATATGTGAAAACAGTGACATATTTATTTAAAATCTTGAGTCCAATGAGCCTGCCCTCTCTGCCTCTCCTTCCAGCATTTCTTCAAGCACCTTCAATTTTTCAAAAATGACCTTCCATCATTATTTTCCACTTCCGTGCGAGCAATGAACTTGTAAGCTGACCACTAGTTAATGCGCTATCATCTTTCTGTTGGGTGCTTGTAGCAAAAAGATAATATAAAACGAAAAAACTAACACCACAACACCAAACACCAGTCTTGTTGGTTCCTTTTGGTCCTGCCTGGTGACAAAGGCTCTTTCTTTACGCAATATCATCAGTATTCCTCTTCTAATCTTGAAGCCCAGATGCTTTACAAATTGGCCATGAATGATACTAAATTATTATATCAACTGGGAAGCGCAAATCACGATAATTAGTAACAAATGAGGCCAATTGTTCCAACACGACATCAAAAAAATAGACGGGGTCGCCCGTCTATTTTTTGGGCTGTTTTTCTACAAATAATGGCGCAAAATAACACTCCATTAATGCCGCATTTGCCGTTGGTGAAACTCATTGGCTATTTTTCTGGCTGATATTTTTTCACGCCGGCGGATATTTTTTCGCCTGGTTGGTGAAACTCGTCGGCTGGTTTTTGACAGAAAAATTGCGCCGGGCTGCTATTTTTCTGTTGGTAAAACTGGCCTCTGGTCAATTTTATTCCCGTTACGAGACCTTAGCACTATAATTGTCCACCACCCTCTAAGCATACCAATGTACTGCAAGAAAAACAAAAGCAAAAAACACAAACTTTGTTCTTGAAACTCCATTCTAGTGTAGGCATAAAATGTTTTCAAATGACGCTAAAATATATGGCTATTCCAAACCTTTATAACGCCTGTATTTTGTTGTTCGACAGACGTTCAAGTTCAGCGTACACTCCCAAGTACTTCGGCTTTCGAATTCCTTTCATCCTAAACTCTTTAACAATGCAATGTGTATGGGTCTTTGTGTTCGTGTGCTGACTCAGTTTATTGCTGTTGTATGTCGACATCACATAACTCCTGTTTGATGCTGCCCTGATATGCCGCTCAGCTCCTATTAGCGACATTAATCGATTTCATTCAGCAAAAGCCTTCTCATCACTTACGACTGATGCGAAGTTCGAGGAGTTGCGTGGACTCGCTGCTTCATCATTTTCGTCCTCCTTCCAAGCCGGCTGCAATTAACAAATGAGTCGGATTAACATTTTAATCCTCTTCAGCTACCATCGTGAGTGAGGAAAGCTGCAGGGCTCCGCTGCTATTCATGATTATTGATTCTTTCTACCAGTGACTGCAGGCCACGTTTGGCCGTCGCGTCGTCACAACTCATTCAGCTGGAACACCCACAGTCGTTTGCAAGTCTGAACATATGCTGACCAATACCAAAGTGTTTGCAAAGTCAAGGGCGGCTCATGATCGACCACACCTGATCAGTGAAAATGTGTCCCTTTACCACCGCTGGTCCGCTCCTTTTTCGGCAAACTTAGGCCATCATCACTTCATCCTGTTCTGTTCTATCAGTCTGAACAGGATTGTCGATGAGAGTTACTTATTGGCACCTCTCAACTCCCGTTGTCCCCCCCCCCCACACTAGCTGAGACATTGATACCCTTCCCTCTATTTCTCTAGCCACTCCCTCGGCCGCTGTATCGAACACTCCTACACGGTCAGTTTTTGTCGTAACATTATCATATTATTTTGTGAATGTGTAATGCAGTCTGTCACGTGGTTCCCAAAATCTATTGATAACATCGTACGTTTGAGCAGGGAATATCTGACCAGACATTATATGAAGCACAACCTCATAGGCTCGAGTGTCGGCTGTGAAATAATTTCACCGGACGTTTGAAAGCTGCCGTATAACTATGTGAAAGGACTGAGCTAGGGAGCAGCATATCCTTATATAATATATAAGGTGTATGCTTTTTAACTGTCAGGATTTCCGTCATGCATATTGACTCTTTAAACGTGTGACACTGCGTCAGTCTTATACGCCTTGTTAACATTCCACTCCGCCATTGAATGTCGGAAGAATTCCGATCTCCGTGATGTATGAGGGCATTAACAATTTGTGTCGAACCCTTCACGGCTTAATGCAGAAGATAACGTTGCATATTAATAATGCAGTTCAGTGAGTAGGTTGATGCGGCAATTTTCACGGTCCTCGCGCTCTTGATATGTCGACATGGACGTCTTTGACAGGTGGAACAGGATTGCACTTTGCGTAATGGTCACACCTTGCAATGCTCAAAAGTCACACCAGGTGACCGTTAGGGGCTTGAGTGGCCAGGTGGCCTATCTTGCACCGTTGACCGTTGTGCTGCGTCACACGTGTTATTTATCTCGCGGCCGTAAGATTTCCTCACACCGAGCGTTAAGAGTATGCTGTGCCGCATAACACACTGGTGCTTTCTCTCGCGGCCGGTAGATTTCTTAAAGGGACCCTCCCACCTTAACATTAGTTTTGAGTTGAGATAGCCAAGTTTGCGGCCAGGCTCAGAAACCACCATTTATCCTAGTCGCAACCCCCGCAGCTTTATGGTGTTCAAGAAATTTCTTCCCTTTACTTGCAGGGTGGGACCAGCGTGGTCCCTATCTCTTAACCATTACGGGAATCTGATGACGTCATCAGGCTTTCGAACGTCCGTTAAATGTTTGACTAAAACGTTTTGTAGCACGCGGTGGTATATGCTGCTTTGCGCGCAACAAATGCCGCACTTTCAAATAAAGTCGCTAGGAACAGCGGAGATCCCAAAAAGTAAACAAAAGTAAAAGTCTAATATCTTGAAAACCGGTGAATATTTTTCGATGAAATTTGGTAGATATTCGTTTTTGCTCTTTCTGAACCGAGCGACATCACTTTCATGCCAAATCATTAACTTTTTTGAAGGTGGGAGGGTCCCTTTAAATCGAGCGCCTGAAGTCTGAACGATACTGCGCCGCATTACACACTGGTGCTTTCTCTCGCGGCCGGTAGATGTCTCTCACATTGAGCGCCTGAACAATGCTGTGCCGCAACACACTAGTGCTTACTCTCGCGGCCGCTAGATGTCTCGCATATCGAGCGCCTGAACAATGCTGTGCCGCATCACACACGTGCTTATTCTCGTGGCTGCTAGATGTCCACTGGCGGATCCAGGCTTACGTTTTGGGGGGGGGGGGCAACTCATGCAGGAGCCAAACCTAGGGTACCCCCAAATCCTGTTTTCTCATCGGATTTAGGCCACTTATTTTTCGTCACAGCCGTGATACTATGAATATTTTTTTTAACTAAAAAGAAAAAAATATAAGTGGTAGCCCACCCGACCCATGCCTTTATATTACTTTGTAAACACTTACCATTGCTTTTGTCGACCAGTTAACTCGCTTCGAGTCAGTGCTTGGGTCCCTTTGCGGGCCGGGAGGTGGTAAAACACCCCCTGTCTAACTCGGCTCCTGGGCCACGCACTGATTGAACTATGTTTCATTATCGTTTGGGGGAGGGGGGCAAACGGGCCACTTTAGGCCTCTGGGAAGGGGGCATGACCCTCAATACCCCCTCCCTGGATCCGCCAATGTAAGAGACCATTGGAGCTGCAGTTGGGTACCTCAGACGTCAGGGTACGCCCTCAGATGTATAGGACTCGCGTGGAGACCTCTTATGCTATAGTGGACTGAAAGGACCCAAAGGAGCCCGTCTAGGGCTCCCTGAGATAGACGTGGGCCCTCAGGAGCCCGCCAGAGCCCCCAATGAGGGATAAGTGAGGGATACCAAGTGCCTGCAATCGCACATTGCATAAGCCATAACGTATCAGTGGCAGATCCAAGGGGGGCCACATGGGTCATGACCCCCCTTGGTGCCCGGGGGCACCACAGGCCTGTCAGGGGCACCACCGACCTAGCAGGGGCACCGGGCACCACCAGCCCGCCAGGGACACCACAGGCCTAGCAAGGGTACCACGGGCCTGTGAGGGGCCCCACGGGCTTGTCAGGGGCACCCCAGGTCTGTCAGGGACACCAGAGACCTGCCAGGGGCATCACCGGCCTCGCAGGGGCACCATGGGTCTGTCAGGGGCACCAGAGGCCTAGCAGGGGTACCATAGGCCTTACAGGGGCACCACCGGCCTTGCAGGGGCACCTTGGGCCTGTCAGGGGCACCATAGTCCTGTCAGGGCCCAGGGGCACCAGCGGCCTAGCAGGGGCATCACAGGCCTGCCAGGGGCACCACCGGCCTCGCAGGGGCACCATGGGCCTGTCAGGGGCCCCACCGGCCTCGCAGGGGCACCACCGGCCTCGCAGGCATCACGGCATCACGCAGGGGCACCTTGGGCCTGTCGGGGGCATCACGGGTCTGTTGGGGGCACTTTAGGCTTGTCAGGGGCACCACAGTCCTGTCAGGTCCCAGGGGCATCAGCAGCCTAGCAGGGGCACCCAAGGCCCGCCAGAGGCACCACAGGCCTGCCAGGGTCTAGGGGCACCACAGGCCCAGCAAGGGCACCACGGGCCTGCTGTCAGGGGCACCTCAGGCTCCCGTGCCCCCCCCCCCCCCCCGCTGGATCCGCCAGTGATGCCACACCACGCGAAACACCGCCAACTACCAGCTGCCGCGCCATAAACACGTGCCAACCACAGTCTTTTTTTGAAAGTGGCGACTCCGCTCGCGCAACTTTTGACTGACCCTCACTGCTACCATATTGCCTCCATATTATGCTGTGGAAAGCTTTACTTCACCAAGTGGCTGAAAACCTCCATCAAGGTATATTTTCTTAGCAATTTTTATGACGTTTTGGGGGGGGGCCAAACAGGCCACTTTAGGCCTTTGGGGGGCCATGGCCCTAAATGCCCCCCCCCCCTGGATCCGCCAGTGTAGATGTCTGGCATATCGAGCGCCTGAACAATGCTGTGCCGCATTACACACTGGTGTTAACTGTCGCGGCCGC
Organism: Amphibalanus amphitrite; assembly: GCF_019059575.1. NCBI lineage: Eukaryota > Metazoa > Arthropoda > Thecostraca > Balanomorpha > Balanidae > Amphibalanus > Amphibalanus amphitrite. The sequence goes on along the minus strand of NW_024881731.1, from coordinate 165,294 downwards.
TAGATGTCTCGCATATCGAGCGCCTAGAATATGCTGTGCCGCATTACACACTGGTGCTTTCTCTCACGGCCGGTAGATGTCTCTCAAATCGAGCGCCTGAACGATACTGCGCCGCATTACATACTGGTGCTTACCCTCACGCCCGGTAGATGTCTCTCACATCGAGCGCCTGAACGATGCTGTGCCGCATTACAAACTGGTGCTTTCTCTCGCGGCCGGTAGATGTCTCTCAAATCGAGCTCCTGAACGATACTGCGCCGCATTACACACTGGTGCTTACCCTCACGCCCGGTAGATGTCTCTCACATCGAGCGCCTAAGCAATGCTGTGCCGGATTACACACTGGTGCTTACTCTCGCGGCCGCTAGATGTCTCGCATATCGAGCGCCTGAACAATGCTGTGCCGCATCACACACTGGTGCTTACTCTCGCGGCCGCTAGATGTCTCGCATATAGAGCGCCTGAACAATGCTGTGCCGCATCACACACTGGTGCTTACTCTCGCGGCCGCTAGATGTCTCGTATATCGAGCGCCTGAACAATGCTGTGCCGCATTATACACGAGCAGGACCGGTCTGCAGCCGACTCGTCAGTTGCCAATAAAAGTGTGAATAATGCTGTGTAGCATTACGCACGGGTGCCATGCGACCATTGTGACCATGCGTATGGCGTGGTGCACACTTCCGCAACCGGTGGAATCACACGTCTTTCACGTCCGCCGTCTGACGTAATATGTATGCCGATGCTGAATCTGACGTAATATGTATGACGATGCTGAAAGGAATAGCAATCACTCACTCCTGACTAGACGCATAGATCGGGTCAATTATTGAGCAGCACTCGCTAAGCGCTATCGCCAGGCCAATAACCTGTTATGATGTAACTGCTGCAGTCTTGGAAACGAAAATGTTATCGTGGTATGGAAAGAGGTGCGAGGCAATAAATGAACAGCGCATTGGATAACCTGTCTGACATGGAAAGCTCGTCGCAATCTAATTTTACGGATTCGTAAAACACCCTCCTTGAACTGACGCTTTGCAGTATTCACTGTGAACAAACAAATTGCAAACACTAGTTAGCGATTACGAGACACTGACGAAACTCTTCCACATTTTTTTAACACAAAAGCTGCAGAAATTTCCGGGAAGCTCCAAAGAATCTGAGCCATGATACCCACACTGACATGGCTTAGCACATACCCTAACGCATGGCGTGACGCTAGAGAGACGCATAGCGTGACGCGGTGGTGACGCATGGGCTTCCAGCGTCACAGATGTGATACACGGAATGACATGGTCCGACCATACGTTAGTGCACACTGCACACCGAGCGGTTTTGGTGCACTTGTGTGAATATTAACTTGTGCTATAAGCCTTTAACGGTCTGAAAAAAAACACTGCCCATTTTCAAACGGTTTTGGGTACCTATGTTTTTTTTTTCTACGACTGAACGATGCATGAGGTGAACAATATTAAAACAAGTGTTAAGTGTGGTTAGAATTGGAATGTATTTGAAAATCAAACCTAGCTTGTGTGAGTTGTGCAGTGATAAGTTCTGCTCCACTACACACTGTCTTGGTCTGTAGCGTTTGGTGCGAAGTTGCTAAGGAGATCGGCTGTCAGCTAGACAGAACATCCCGGCGGATTCCAGTCGCTGACCTGAACTGAAACAGTTCTGGTTGGCCTAGGACTTTCCAATTCAGACGCGTCGGCTTTGCAATTTGTGACGGCCCACTCGGTCGTTTTCCCTTGGGGCTCTTGATCAATTAGAGGCGATTCTCACATGTAACAGTTCGTTAGCCTCTGCCGCTTTGGATTTTGCACCATAGACTAAGACCGATTCGGTATCGAATAAACACACGAATGGGCTCGAGCGCGTGACTGAGTGCACTTGAAGGCGCAGGGGGACCGGCCAACGATCACAGGGCTGGAGGCTCAGGTAGGGGAGGGGGAGGGAGGCGCCAGGGAACCGACAGGGGCCGACCAATGTCTCTGTGGAAGCAGTCCACCACTCCAGCGCCAACCGACAGGCGGGTGAGTAGGGTCATGCGTTGATTGTTTTTGGACCTGTGAATACGTCTACACGTTTCGCAGATCTCAATGACGACCATCAATACGGCATCATCATATCAGTTAAACCAAAGTCCCTTGCAATGAGCCTAAGTTATTGCACGAGTTTCACCGATAGGCAGTCCTCCCTTTCCTTTAGCGCTTACCTCCCAAAAGATGAGTTTAATAGAAAAGCTGACATTTTATCTGAAAATATGCGCAATCAAACGCAGACCCAAAGGTCATTTTAGTTAGTGAACTGTTGGCTCAGGTTATTTGCATCGAGCAATTTTTAAATCACACAGACGTCACTAAAGGTCATCTCAATGCTTTTATCAAAAGAAGGACTAAAAGTAGTCACACAGCATTTATTACTATCGTCATATATCATACACCATGTCAAAAAATACATTGATGAAATAATGACATATTCGGCGGATGCATATTAGCTCAATCGGAGGTAGCAGCAGCATCCGCCGACCTCTCGGTTAAAGCTTTGAGTCGTGAGCACTGAGCAGGCCAAAGACGGTTAAATGCCGTCGGAGCATTCGGAGCCGAATTCGCCTGAATTTTCTTCCGGATATCAACCTATGATCCCACGATCGGCACCATCCTGTGTCTCTTCTCTGCTAATATAAGCAGCACCATCCCTCATCCTCACTCTATGACCTACCTCGCTGATAAGGGTCATCCATTGTCTCGGCACCGTGACCTTATTGATATAAGCCTTGAGGTGCGAGATCCATCACTCTAGAGACGTGAGCAGAGTATCTTAATAAACACCGAGTTAAGCGTAGTTGAATAAAGCAATAAACACAGAGTAATTACGTGTATTTCGCTACACATGCTTGAATATGCTCCCCTACATGCACCCACTGCAGATGTAGAGCTAGATTATTTTTTACATTTCAGAGTCAGCGATGGAATCGCATTGCCCACGGAATGGTGTGATGGCTGAGAAGATCACGGCCCTACCACGAGTTCGTCCGCTTTGGCTGCTGCTCTTCATTACAGGCAAGTCCACCTACAGGCTTTGTTACCTAGTGAAAAGTGGGTGAGCAGTGAGCACATTCTGATTCTTATTTTATTTTAAAGAACCTATAAGAACCTTTAAGCATCAATTAATTTTGTGACTACCTACGTTGAGACAATTTTATTTCACATTGAAGACGATTTCTTCCAAAAACGGTATTTTGATTGGTGACGCATAAAGCCGGAAATCAACACTATGCGTGAATGAATCACACCTGTGTTGAAGCCACTATCTTCTGATTTTTTTTTTTTTTTGCAAAACTGGGTATCCACGACGCCACAGACTGGTAGACACAGAAGGCTCAGAGCGGAAAAGACATGGAATGAAGCGCCACCTGTACAGACAGTTTCCACAGTTGGTGGCAGATGGCACTGATGGCGCTGGAGTCCGGACCGTGGACTGGACGGAGCCAGCACTTCCTCAGACTGAAGGCCGAATAACTAATAGCTGTTTTCACGATGGCCATCTGGTACACATTTGGTGCACATCTGGTACAGATTAGGTGCAGATCTGGTCAAATCAGGTTCAGTGTGTCTCTTGGCAGCTATCAGCTAGGGTTGCACTAATTGCTTATATGCCTGCTTTGTCATATTATCAGAGAGCATCATCGATTAAAACACTGAAATAAATTCATAAAATGAAGATATTTGCTGTAAAAGAAATTAGGTGCAGATTTGGTCAAATCAGGTGGATTCGCCGGATAGCCCGTCGTGAAAACGGCTATTGTCGGACATTTAAATGAACGTCAGAATGCCGTCGCCCGTCAGTTGTTAAAAATATACGATGAGTATTTCTAGTGTCAGGCCCTATGAACAACGGCAAATGAATTACAAAATGGAGCTCTCATATAAATGCAGATCATACCATAAAGGTCATCAATTCCAGCTTGCAGCTAAATGTGAGTTCAGCGGGAAGGCCCGCCACTCGTTATTTCATAATGTGATATAGTTTGCTACCAAATTAGTCACTTGGGTAGACTAGCTCCAAGCCATTCCTCGCATTCTCTGAAACATTCTCTGAAGATCGAGCTATAGCTCGATCTCTTTGACAAAAGGACCTCAAAAAAGGACCTCAGGCCTAACCTGGCACCGTTCCATGCTTCTATCCTCAGGATACTGAAATCCTTCTCCTCCACGCCGCAACCCCCCTCCGGGCTGGACAGGCAACTTTATCTCATGCGGGCTGCTCCCTTGGAGCGGCACCGCTGCTCCCGAGGGAGCGCACCCCGTAGCCGGGTGCAGTGAGTGCCTTGGGGCTGGGTGGCCTGTCCTCTGGACGGGCTCAGCCCCGGCGACTCACTAGGGTGCCTGCCCAGACCAATGTCTCCCCCTATATCCTACCATCCTCCCGGCTCTGAAATGGTCCCATTGGACCGAAAGGGCCTAACCCAACAAAACAAACAAACAAACAAAAACAAGGCCTGACCTTGAGCTGAACTTAGCTAGCTATTAGAGGAAATTATGACTTGTCATCAAAACCACTTTTTGGTTTACATTGGCCGTTTTCACGACGGAATAGCAGGCATCTATTTAATCCCCATTTGATCCTTTGGTTCCTCAGGAATTTTAGTAGTTCTTTTTAGTAGGTTCCCCAGCTTTCGAATGAATGGTGCGTTAGTTTGCTATTTTTCTATTAAATATCACATCGATTTACTTTATCTAAGGATTTATCACTAATATCAACATAAAGCGTAAGCACAATTATAAAATTAGGAAATTATTAAATACTAGTACAATAGTTAAAAAAGATACTGAGTTGCCAGGCTACAAAGAATATATTCATTTATGGCGCACGACAGACATTTAGAAAGCAGCGCCCTGTTTTATTGCACGCTGCTAGCCGCTTCCATTGGGTTTTGCAGGCCGACGTCATTGGTCGTTTACACGTATGATGTCACGCGACTTGTGGCCTGTCACGGCTTTTAAATGATCTCCACTAAATGAATGCAACAATGGCCTTTTAAGTTGATCTCTGTGGCCGTCTGTCTATGGAGCGACCAATATGAATGTTGGGTGAATTTACCGGGGTTACATGACTATGAGCAAGCAAATGTGTATCAGGAATGGATTTAGGTGGAGAATTGCGCTGGACCATGAGTGCTCGAACGCTCCCAATTCCACGCCGGTTTGGCTTTGGAGCCGAGACAGACGATGCGGGTCAAGGTCACCGCTGGGGTAACGGTGGATTGGCTGCGCCCGAGCACCCGTAACGCGGCACAATTCTCCATCTATGGATTTTCCTATTCGCTCAGCATTGTGATAGGCGTTCGTAATAGCATTTACTCTGCTCATGTACCTATCCCCGGTTATTTAAAAGAAGTTTTTGTGGGGGAATATCACGGCTTTAGGTACTCGGTGGCCCTATTCACGACTTTCAAAGAATGCTCCGATAACTAAACACCGCACAGACCTACTGCATTAGTGAATCTGACAGAAGGTCTGTGGAATTACATCCCCCCTCACCACACCCCTAAAAACTCATCCAGTGTCCAAAACCACTTTTATCGACTCGCCAAAAAAAAAAAAAACACACACACACATACACACACAAATCATGGGGCATGTCAGCTCTCAGTTCATTTATCATTGTCTTTACCATGGTTCAATTGCATTGCGCGATTTAAAGCACGTGAGTGCCTATATAGTATACATGTAGAAAATAATATCTACAGCAAAACATCCAAAATTACAAAGGCTATAATGCTTAAAAAGTAGGTTCATCAAGGAAGCCCATTTTTACTTGCGTTGTGTTCCCAACCATGCGATTCCAACGCGGGCTATTCGCAACGTCTGTTAAGGCACGTTAACAACTGACAAGCCGCCACCGCTGCCACTTATTCATAGATGGTTGATATCGCAGCTTGGGCGTCAGCAGCGCGGCCCACAACGCGTCGGCGCCAGCGCACGCAGCTGTTGGCACTCGGCAGCCGGTGTTGCGACTTAACGGCCGGCCGGCCCCATGAAGGAGAAGCTCTTGGTGAAGCTTTGTGATCGCCTCATAGCCGCCTTGGATGTCATCTTTCTTGGCAGATCCATCCGTTCAGATGGTACGGTGCAGTCTGGATAAAGGACGAAGTCCAACGCCGCTAACCCCGCGACCGCCACCCCACAACGTGGCCGCAGACCGAACGGGCGTGAGGGCCGTAAGGGCCACCCCGCCATCCGGTAGGTGGCTGAGCAGCCGGGCGCAGCGGCGCCTGGGCGGCGGCCGCGCTGAGATGAAGTCCCAAACCGCCATGTCGCCATCACCGCCATCACCATTGCTGCAGCTGTTCCCAACCGCCTCAATCGCCGCCGTTTTGCCAGCAGTCGCGCCGCGGAATGGCAGAAGCTCCAGAGTAGCCTCCAGCGCCCCTCTCCGCACGTGTGCAGGTGCACTGCGGCCGCCGGGTCCGACGTCCAGGCAGAACATGATATTTCCATGCTGCTCCGACGGTGGGTTGGTCTTGTTTGGGCGTTCCTCCACTGTGACGTCGGTCACGCCTGCCCCGGCCAGGGCGCAGAGGCCGACGTGTCACCATCCGGTTGCAGTCCTCAGTCGGGTCGCAACGTGTACCTCTTCCGCAGCGTGGAGCGCGCTCCCGCTGGGCAGCGATACAGCCAAAAGTAGCATAGCATGCGGGCGGCCAGCGCTGCGCCGGACAGCGGACCCATGCGGGGGGTATGCCGGTCTCGGCCATTAGCGGGGTCGTCGGGGCCGAGGCTGTACATACAGCTGGTGACCGCGTGAGCCGCCAATCGAAGCTCACGGCTTATAAGCTCGACGCGGGCATCACACGCCGTCCCGATGGAAGCTCCACGACGCCGCCGCGAACTCCAGCGCGGCTCGCAGCGCGAAGACCAGTACGGACGGCCGGGGCAAACGGCGTGCGGGAGTCGCAGGCGACGTTCTGCGGACAGAAAGGGTTGGGCATAAGCTGGTCGGCAGGACACTCTTGAGCCGAGCCTTTGATGTAATTACAGATGATCCAGAAGCATGCACAAAAATTCATGACACACTATTCTCATTTATGTATTTGCTACATATGATATGATATACCAGCTCATGATCAGTGACGCATTCTGGGCAATATGTTCTAAAGTGAAGTAACTGAAGTTACAGCTTAAAAGCTTAAAAAACAGCTTTAAAAAAAAAAACACACACACATTCGACAGCTTATGAGAATAACATGCCTTGTGTGCTTAATGCAGGAAAATATTTTTTTTTCACTTTTTTAGAAACAGCAAAAGAGTTGTCAACAAGCCATGTCAACTATCTAAACAATTTTTATGGAAACTGCTCTAGCTAGCTTAAAGTTCCACAACGTTTCCGGAGCACCGTACCCAAACTCAGTTCATGTTACAAGAAAAAACAGTAATAATGCCTCCTAATTTTGAATGAAATATAGGTATGAGTAATTTGATTTGGAAAGCAACACATTTCCGCACATCATTTTAGCAAAATTACTATTTTCTTCAGCCATCAGGTTACACAAAACTATAGTAAACTTTATGATCTAGTTAACACAAAACCAAAGCCCCGATTTTAACAAATGTAGATTAAATTTAAACAATTAAAATTTTAAAAAATGTATCGTGGAGAAAATGAAAAGTGTAGATTTGTAAAGCCGGGATATTTCACGGATTAGGCACTTAAAGAAATATCTTCACCTTTCTTTGAGCCACCAGCCTTCACCCAAGTTTTACACGAATGTAGTGAAGCAGACAATGTGGCAACTCAAAATTGTGATGGTTTGAGATAATTATGACGGTAAAAGAAAAAGCAACACAAGGTTCCTTACCCTCGTTTTTTTCACATGGGTTCAGATGAGGCTTCAACTGTTGCCGACCTGAGGAGCTATAAGGACTTGAGCTTTCCAAAACTCAATTTCTAAGGGCACTGAGCAGTGTTTGGCTTTCACACGAATGCGATAATAAGTTATATGAAGTTGACAAAGCAAGCAAAGCAAAGCATGATGCCCCGCGCGTCCGCCCGCGACCACGCCCCGCGTCCGACTCCCGACCGCCGCGTGACCCGAGGCGCCCGGCGGTCACGTGACCTACCGGCCGGGACTGCAAACGGCCTTCACCACCATTCTTGTATGACGTCATATCCTACTGAGGTGCTGATTGGTCGGAATTAGATACCTGAAGGTAATTATCTGCCGTAGTTATTTTTGTTTCATTGTTTTGCGTGTTTTCTTATATGAAATGTAATTAAAAAATTTGTCATATTTTAATCGCCATTAAAACATAACTGAATAGGTATAAAAGAGAACTCGATATATACTTTCCTTGTTTTTAAGAATTCCGGAATTAGATACCCGAGGGAGCAAAGAGGGAGCAAGTTGCCACGCTGATTTAATACCTCATAGTCGAAAGGTGGGCTACTAGAACCAAAAAATGCTGTGTTTGTAAATAAATAAGTGATTTGAGGCCAAAAAATGCCCGGATTTAAACTTCTAAAATTATTTTGAACATAAAATATTTCAGTTTGAGGGATGTTAAGGCCTCTAAGGGTAGGTACTTTTTAGGTATCAAATAAGTTCCTCTGCGAAAGTTCCGTCGTGAAAACGGCCATTAGGAAGTTAGACAGGCACTTGACAACTGACTTGAGTGATTTTGCTCCTCCCACTCCCCTACACACACCTCGTAGTCAAGTAAATGTGACCAAAACTTAAAGCGAATACTAGAACCGGGTCCTTGGGTTCACCACTAGTATTGCTATGCGATATACCTAAGCCTTATCGAATTAAAGTTCCGCCATCTCAATCAAACGAAGCATTTAATGATACGGCGTTCCAAGTGAAGCCAATTTACTCCAGTAAACTGTTCAATACTGCTCGCTTATGAAGCTTCTGACTCCAAGTTGGGTTCTGTTTTATGAAAATATTGAACTAGAGCGAAGCTCAGAGAATCTATTATCGCAGTTCTCGACGTTTTTGCGGCTTTAGTCTTCGCATGCCTTATGGACATCAGAACCTCCCATCAGTAGTTGGCCATCCTCCCTCGGCCTTCGCCCAGCTTCGGCTCGACTGGCCACCCTGCATGTCGAGGGACAACGGTCGGTCGGTCGCGGTGGCCATTTATCAGCGGGCCGGGGTCGCGGCCGGGTCGCCTGTGAACGCCGGCGTCCCCGTCAGGTGGCGCTGACAGCCGGGCGTCACTCCAGCCCCAGACAAACAGGACATCGACGCAGCCGCGGCCGCCCGCACCGTCACGTATCGCACCGATGAGACTATTGGCGGATGGCGCCGTATCGTATCGGACGGATCCAAGGACGGAATTGTGTTGGAGCGGGCTGAGGACTCGTGAGGCACGGTTGGTCACGAACGGTCAGCGGCGGCCCCACGGATGAGACTGTATCGTATAGGGTGAACCAACGAATTTGCAGACGTGGCAATATCATATCGAACGGATTTACGGACAAAGCGGCATCGTATTGGACTGCGATGCCGAGGATGGATTATTATCGCATCGTGCCTCGGCCGAGCGTTCGGCTGTGTAGGGGAGAGTGGGGTAATTTGGCCGCTTTTTTTAGAAAACGATATAACTTAAAATTGACGACTCATTTCTGCATTTTCTCAACGCTGGCAGGTGTCGCATTCATTTTACTTTATTGGACAGTGAACTTGAAATGATAGAGTAATTACTTATATTGAAATTGTGACGTATTTCAAAGATCTGCAAGGCGGCCAAATTGCCCCACTAGCAGGGTTATTTGGCCGGGGGTGTGGGGCAATTTGGCCGGTGTTAGTTTGCGGTCGGGATTTTCTGTTATATTGCGAGTCAGCTTCAGATTCAGCAATGACGTGTGTCCTATGACGCATTTGCCGCATTTTGGAGGTTGGCTCAGGTGTCACAGGGGTCAAAATAGCCAAATTAGCGGCTCTAGATGCGATCACAGTTTTTTACGAATAACTTTTGAAGTAATGAAGCTAGGCCAAAACTTCGAGTACCATCGTAATTCTCTCGTCAGTCCGCATCGAAAGATATATGTGTTGACCTTGAGAAGTCAAGGTCAAAGGTTGACCTCAGGTCACGTTGCATCAGGTCGCTTGACCTCAAGGTCACGTGATTTCATGGTCATCATGCATATCATTCGATGCGCCTTGGTTGGCGAGCTGAACAGAATGAGACCATTTGTGCGGCTGTACCATTTTTATGTAAGGATTTATTAGCAGAAAACGTTTGGTAACCTTTGATGACGTCACATGCTCTTACAGTTGACCAATCGGAAGTAAGGCATCAAAGCAGTCAAAGTTGGTCATAAATCATGTCATTTATGGTACAATTGACCATGAAAACTCGGCCGTCCCAGCGTAGTGACCATGAGCGCACCGGCCAAGTTGCCCCGCTAGTCCCGGCCAAATTACCCCATATTATTAGGTGTGTTTACATAGGGTTCCCTTAATCTTCCCCTATTTCTCCCCTATTTTCAGATCGAATTTTAGGCATCATAGCGAACGCGTGTAACGTTGCTATGGGCGCTATTGTTGTTAGAAGCATACAAAGCATCGTTTATGCTGTAAACAACATAAATTGGGCTTATTTAATACTCGAAATTCAACAATTCATATTTTGAAGTATTTTTATCCTGCCCTTCAATTCCCTCTTTAAGCGACAAATAGGGGAGGATTTGGTAGCGTAGCGCCATTCCAAAAGCTGCTACGCTACCATATCCAGTGGTTCTCAAACTACCAAATCACAAAAGCGGCGTGCTGATTGGCCGGCAGTTCCGAATCGTCCGACTGGTGGTCCCCGACTCGACAAGCGCACGTGCGCCGACTGAGGATTTTTATCAAGGCTATAGAACTCCAGGTAAGGACACCAGCCGTTTGACCTTGAACGCCGCCGTCCGGCCGATGACGTCATTGGAGGCAAGCCGGCTCGGCGGACACACAAGGCAAATGCATAACGGAGGGGCGTTGGAACGTTGCGGGAGCCGGGGAGGTATTTTAATGTGGTTGCATGCCACCATTGTTATGTTGATTGATCTACAGACTGCATTCTTTTAAACCTCGATGCATCCTAGGCCTGGATGGTGCGTACATTCGTGGAACGGTCACCCCGTCCGACGTCCGTGATCGAAGCTGTCATAGTATTAAAGACACTAAGACGGGTGCAATAACGGCGATCCGATCCCGTCTCTGGCGAATACGAAGAGGGGTTGTAAGGACCCAGGCCGAATCTGACCGTCTATTTTTAGGGGAACGGTGCGTGAATTGACAGATGATGAGAAGGGATCCTCTCGTTGATTGTTGTTTGACAGACAACACATGTTGTACTGGGCGTATGACTATCATAGGTAATGCCTGAACGTAGGCAAGCATAATTGGTCTAGTCATACTGTTTAGGAATATAAAATGGTAATGGAGATCATTGAGGATATAATCTCTACATTACGGGAAATGGGAATTCACTAATTACTACGGCCCATAGGGCACCGCCGGAGCTGTTGTTTTGCCATCGGTCCCAGGCAACTCCAGGGAGCTGCAGTACCCGGCGGCCAAAGCGGCCGCCGGCCACCTCGTCGACTCGCAGGTCCTGTGGGATTCCGTGATGCTTTAGTGCTTCACCCACAGAATCACGGGCATAGCAGTAGGATGTGGGGCTAGGTGTCTGTCCACCTCTTCATTGAAAGAACAACGTATACAGCGCCTGGTCCCGCCGAAGCTCGGTATCGACCGTGACTTATTCACAACTGGTGGATCCAAGAAGCGGTCTTGGAGCTTACCCCAAAAAGGTTTCTCGGAATTAATTAAAAAAAAACTCGGATTTCGATTCCTTGCGCACTGCTGTGCAGTGTGATTTTTACCGGTGGAGCTTCAGAGTTCAGGATCCAATACTCATTGTATTTAAAAACGGTTTTCTGCAAGAAACAAAACACCAACAGGTCCATAAGTATGACAATTAAAAAAGACAGTCAGTAGCGATATAAGACGTAACCAAATATAAGTACGATAGAAGTAGTAACCAAATAAAACGAAACACATAGCACACAAACACATAAACGCAAAGAAAACTCACGGATTGTTTCAGGTCTGCAGCCACCGGCAAGAACCGCCGATTTGACGTTCGTTCGTTGGCGTTCGTATAAGTTCGTTCGTTCGTATAAGTTCGTTCGTTCGTACAGGTTCGTTCGTTCGTTCTGGTTCGTTCGTTCCGCTTCGCGCCGCTCACCCGCTCACTGTCCTTTGGTGATTTTGTAAACGGACGCAAAAGCATAAAACATAAAAATGACAAAAAAGCGATACCAAAACCTAGAAAAATAACATAATCTCTGGCCAACGAAACAACAATTGAATCAGCAAATTAAATCTGACCTCACGAGACAAACGCTAAAAATATATATATAAGACATGTGCCGTTAACATAAGATACCTGCCAACAGAAGAAAAACTCGACAGATTAAGATCCATTTTGCAGCCAACATAAAAGGATACTCGGCTTTAACACCCGGCCCATTTGATACTATGGGATCAAATTTATTCAGATTGAGAGATTTTTAACTTTCCGTGATTTTAACTAGCTTTTGAACAGGCCGCCAAATCGTGGTACCTTTACACCGGATTTTGACGGATCGTACCCTCGAGTCAGTGCTTGTTCTGACCTCTTCTATCAAGCCAAGAGGCCACACACCCCGCGGAACTGAACTGTCAACAATAAGCACCACATCGCCTACCTGCAAATTTGTCTGGAGCCTTGACCACTTGGCCCTTGGCTGAAGTAATGGGAGATATTCCGCACGCCAACGTCGCCAAAACTGCTCTGCAAGGAACGATGCTCGTTTCCAGTTCTTTTTGCTAAACGCATCTATATCTGTCACCATTGAGGCTGGTAGCAAAACAGAACGTAAATGCAGCAAGTGATTGGGCGTTAGCGGCAGGTCGTCTCGAGGGTCACTTGTCACTGGTACCAAGGGTCGATTATTCATAATGCTTTCCACTTCACAAAGGAATGTGGTTAGTGTTTCGTCAGTAAATGTTTGCTCCCTGAGTAAACCGCTCAGTATCTTACGAACACTCCTAATCAATCGCTCCCATGCGCCTCCGAAGTGAGAGGCACCAGGAGGGTTCCAACGCCATTCAATACCTCGATTTATCAAGTCTCTCCGAATTTGGGCCTCATGCTGAACAAGAAACTCGAGCTCTTTTTTCAGCTCACGATCCGCTCCCACAAAATTTGTCCCGTTGTCAGAACGCATGATTCTTATTTGTGAGCCCCGCCTGGCCGCGAAGCGCTTGAGGGCGCATATAAAAGAGTCGGACGACAAACTTTCGACTACTTCCAGGTGGACGGCGCGAATGGCCAAGCATGTAAAAATGACACCGTAACGTTTGACCTGTCCACGCCCTCTCTTGGTATAGAATGGTCCAAAATAATCTACCCCGGTACTCACCCATGGCTGCTCACTTTGCTGTATTCGATCTGCAGGCAAATCAGCCATTTTTTGCGTCTCCGTAGTACGAAAAAGCCTGCGGCAGCGGAGGCATTGGTGGAGGCATCTCCTAACCGCCGTATTGGCTTTGATTAGCCAAAAGCTCTTACGCAATTCCGCCAGGACACATTGACGACCTGCATGGCCAATCCTCTCGTGAATATCCCGTATGATTAATTCCGGAATTCGCCCTTTATTTGGAATAATCAAAGGATGTTTACTTTCATAGGCCACGCCCATCGCGTGCCCTAAACGACCTCCTACTCTCAGAAGACCATCCTCCAACGTGGGGTCCAAAGACACAAGGCTGCTGGACCGCCGCACTTCCCGTCCTGCTTTCAGATTCTCTACCTCCTCCACATAGTACTGACCCTGAAGTTCCCTGATGATAATATTCTCGGCTGACTTTAGCTCTGTTACAGTCAGCTCTGATGCTCGTGCTGATTTCTGTTTACCAGCCAATGTGTCTATAACGCGTCGTACCCACGCAACTGCTCTCTTCAAACGCTGCCACGAGGAATAATGATCAATCAATTTTTGAATGCTCGAATTCTTTTGAATCTTTGTTTCATTTTCTGTTCGGCTGTTTAATGCAACAGTGGTCACTCTTAGTTCAGGGTCCTCTGCATTATCTTCTAAGACAGGGAATCGGGGCCATTTCTCCCGTGATTCAAGTAGAAACGATGGACCTTGACGCCACATACACTCTTTGAGAAGGGTAGTTCCATCGCACCCGCGTGACAAAATGTCGGCTGGGTTTAACTCCGAAGGAACCCATCGCCATTGGTCTATTGAAGAGCCGTCTCGTATAACTGCCAAACGATTTGCCACGAACACATGAAATCGCGCTGCCTCATTTTGTATATATTTCAACACTGTAGTGCTATCAGTCCAGAAGAAGATGTCTGGCTTAAAATCGAATGGAAACGCTCTTTGTATTTCTAAATTGACTTTGACAGCTAGTGTTGCAGCAGAAAGCTCCAGCCTTGGGATACTGAGAGGCTTAATTGGTGCTAAATGGGATTTGCTGACCAAAAGATTGCAAGACAGTTGACCGTCTCCATTGACGGCTCGCACGTACGAGGCCACCCCGTACCCCCTTTCGCTGGCATCCGAAAAGTGATGCAGCTCGAGGAGGACGGCAGAGGAAAGGCCACCGAAACATATGCACCTGGGAAGACTATACTGGGATAGACATTCTAGATCTGCTAACCATTGCTTCCACTGTCTGTGGTAGTGGGATGGCACCTCATCGTCCCAACCTAAACGAAGGCGAGTCAGCTCTTGTAAGAGCATTCGGGCCCGCATTACATACGGACCAACATGCCCCAGTGGATCATAAAGACCTGCTGTGGCGGACAGAAGCCCTCGTCTTGTGACAGGCTTGCCCCGAAATTTTTGCAAGTCAACTTGATATTCTAAGCGATCAGAACGAACGTTCCAGCCAACGCCTAAGGCTCGCTCAGAAGGCAAAGTATCTGATGTCAAATCTAGTGTTTGGATACCGGGCGAGTAGTCAACTTCTGGAATGGATTTCAAAACTGTAACGCTATTGCTAACAAACTTGGTGAGATTAAATCCACCTCTCAGACACAATTGCTTAAGATCAGATGCCAGCTTCACAGCAACATCTTCTTTTCCAGTCGATGCAAGACAATCATCCACATAAAAGTTATTAAGAACTGTCCTAGACACCAATGGGTCGTACAACCGTTCATTGTCTAGAGCGGTGCGACGAAGCGCAAAATTTGCACAGCTAGGAGAGGAAACAGCGCCAAAAAGATGAACTGTCATCCTATATTCCTTAGGATTCGAGGCGATGTTTCCATTGGGCCACCATAGGAAACGCAAAAAATCACGTTGTTTCTCGGGAATCCTCACCTGTAAGAACATACCCTCGACGTCCGCCATGAAGGCAACGGGTTCTTGTCGGAAACGAAGTAGAACATCTGTCAGGGTGTTGGTAAGGTCAGGTCCTTGTAAAAGCTCCTCATTTAGACTTCTTCCTTGAAAGGAGCTAGCGCAGTCAAAAACAACGCGTAATTTGCCTTTCTTAACAGGGTGTTCGACTCCGTGATGGGGCACAAACCATATCCTACCTTCTGCATTGCTCGAGAGATCGGGAGCTCTTTCAGCGTAGCCGTTGTCTAACAGTTTATCAATTTGCTTGGCATATTCTCTCAAGAAATGGGGCTGATTCTCGAATCTGCGCTTCAGTTGCACAAGGCGCCTATAAGCCACAGACTTATTGTTTGGAAGTTTAAGACTTGGATCACGAAACGGCAGGGCTATTTCGTACCGACCATCTATCAGCTGGCACGATGCCTTTACCATTTCGTGCCACCTAATGTCTTCTGCGGACAGACCCAACCGATATTCAGCCCTATTACCATAAACGTCGTCAGGAGCCACTTGCAATTGGTTAACTTTCAGACGAACCGGAG
Source organism: Amphibalanus amphitrite (assembly GCF_019059575.1). Taxonomy (NCBI): domain Eukaryota; kingdom Metazoa; phylum Arthropoda; class Thecostraca; order Balanomorpha; family Balanidae; genus Amphibalanus; species Amphibalanus amphitrite. The sequence goes on along the minus strand of NW_024881731.1, from coordinate 149,350 downwards.
AATCCTTATCAACCCCACCTAGGACCCATCCGAACCTGGTTCTCACGGCGAATGGCCCGCCGTTCTGACTGGGAACCACCTCAAACGGCTCCATCACCGCCGCCACATTATTCCCAAGTAGAAGGCCTACGTCGTGCTTAAAGTTTTCTTCTAAGTATACCCCGTTTTGTCTCAAGTACGGCCATTTGTTTAAATCTCTAACGTTCGGGGCATCCTCGATGGACACTGGGATCTTATTTAGAACAAATAACGGAGGAAGTTCTAATTTATTGTTGTGTTGTAAATCCTCCATGGTAACCTTCGAAACAACGCATGTTTCAAATTTGTGATCTGTGTTGATAGTAGAAAGAGTAATTGAAGTACTTTCGGCTGGTTCAACCCCTAAACTAGCGAGTAAATTTCTTGAAATGAACGAATGTGTGCTGCCGGAGTCCAAAAAGGCAGACGTGAACTTCGTCACCCCGAATAACGTAACACACACTGGTACGACTTGCAATTTTGCTCCTCCACTTGATGCAATATGGCCCAAAGTGACTGTTGAGAGTGGAGTTTGTTTTCGGTCAAAATGAAGGATAGTTGGGTGCCGACTCCCACATTCTGTACAAATCTTTTTATTTTCACAATATTTGCTTAAATGATTCGGTAACAAACAACCAAAGCAAAGCTTATTTGACCGTATAAACGTCATTTTGACATCTCTGCTCTGCATTCTCAACTCGGGACACTCGGCGACTTCATGATCCTGCTGACAATAAAGACACGAGGAGTGATGAGAGCTGACGTTACCGGCTAAAAGTGTCCCTCTCGCGTGATATTTGCTTTCATGTTTTCTATCTTGGTAATTTTTCGTTACATTTGTTAAATGTCTCCCATATGACGGGTTGGATGCAATGCGCGCCTCCCTTTCAATGAAGTAAACAAAGTCTCTAAAGTCTGATTTTCGCTGCTCTGTTTGTTCAATATCATCGACTTTGATCCGCCATTTATCCTTAAAAAACGAAGGCAGTTTGTCTAAGAGCAAACGGACGGTTTTGATGTCGACTGAATCCGTTCCGCATGGGAGGCTTAACAAGGCATTCATGGTTCCCCTCAACTGAATAGCAAACGTTTCTAATCCCTGGACGTCATCGAGCCTCACCGCGGGGCATTGTATCAGGGTATCGACCAGACCCGACGCCACCTGAAACGGACACCCGTAACGTTTATCCAGCAAACTTACCGCTTCCACGAACCCTCTCGTTGGTGGCAGGTGTAAGCATGTGGAGACAATCTCCCTTGGTCGTCCGGAAGTGTATTGGTATAAATAATGCAATTTTTCATCTTCATCATCTACCTTTGTAGCAATATTTGACTTAAAAGCCCGCATGAAACATTTATATTTACTTAAATCTCCATCAAACGTTGAAATCTCCAAAGGAGGAAGATGGAGTCGTCTAGCCAGGTCATAAGAAGGATTTATGTCGCTACGCACGTTCGATTGGGTTGACTGTGAGGCATGAACGTCCTCTAAGTGGTCCCTAGTTGCTGAGGGCGAATGAGCTGAGGGAGAATGAGAAACATATTGCATGTTTGGCGCGTTATCCCGAAACGCGGCGTCATCACGTTCAGTTTCCTGAAAACCCATTGCAATTCCTTCCTCCTCCCTTTCTAACGCTGCTTCCCTCGCACTGACTTCCCCAATTTGCATTTTCAACTCCAACATCTCCTGCCTAGCCTTAAGTTCCTGCGCTTGGCGATCTAGCAAATGTTTCTGCTCTAAATATGATGCCCTAGCCTGTAGTCCTGCACGGCGTACTCTTTCGGAGACTATCGAAGACGAGGCCGAAGCTTGTGAACTTACTTCCCAATGAATACGTGCTGCCTCGAGGCCAGAAATATCGGGAGGTTTTAATGGTGATCTTGTGCTAAGCCTTGGCACGTCATCAGCGTCCGGTTGTAAAGGCACGACTGGGCTATTTGAGCGGCATGCAGAATTATCTTCCTTTAGGCAAGTTTGAAGTCTCTCAATCAAAACAGATTTTGTCCCTTGTGTATCCTGTCCCATCTTATCAAGCAGTATTCGCAACTGCCCCCGAGTTATATTGTTGAAATTTCCCGACATGTTTAAAAGTTGGGTGTATAGCACCGGGTAGCAGTGTATGCTGACTTGCAAAATGGATGCTAAGCCAAATATGGTGAAATAGTAAACGATAGATGGCTAGCCGATAAGTGCTAATAATATGTTAAAAATAACAAGACAAAGAGAATAAAGGAATTAAGAATAAAGCAATTATGAAAAACAAAACGTAAAAACAAAAAAAACAATAACAAAAGGTTGGGCTAAAGGGATAAAAGGACAGTGAGAACGTGATTACATGTCACGCAAATTACCTACTAAAAGTTCAGTTAAACGAAATTACAAGACCTCAACATCAAGCAATACGTGATCTTGTTCGATCTTGTGTACATACATATAAGTTCGTTTACTACCGATCAGTTAGTACTTAGTAGCACTACTCGCCCTATGTCGCAATGCGCAATTCGTAATCGTATTCGTTAACAACAGAAAATCAAACCAGCTCAACAACAGACAGAGGCCTAAGCTGACCCAACAACAGAAGCCCGAACCCCTACCCAGCAGGTTCCAGAAGACAGCCGTGAGGTTGCTGAAGAACGCCGAAGAATATAATATGAAGTCACTGTACCTTAGATTTTGGGATGATAGATTTGAAGGTCTTGCAGAACTTACTGTGCCTCTCACACAGATCAGAATCGAATTAATCCACCTTGTTGATTCTTCTTGCAGTTTTCGTACTGACGAACATTGGATTCAACTTGATTTCTTAATTTCCGGAGTAAGACGATACCAAACTAATCCAAAACTTTTACCGGTGGAGCTTCAGAGTTCAGGATCCAATACTCATTGTATTTAAAAACGGTTTTCTGCAAGAAACAAAACACCAACAGGTCCATAAGTATGACAATTAAAAAAGACAGTCAGTAGCGATATAAGACGTAACCAAATATAAGTACGATAGAAGTAGTAACCAAATAAAACGAAACACATAGCACACAAACACATAAACGCAAAGAAAACTCACGGATTGTTTCAGGTCTGCAGCCACCGGCAAGAACCGCCGATTTGACGTTCGTTCGTTGGCGTTCGTATAAGTTCGTTCGTTCGTATAAGTTCGTTCGTTCGTACAGGTTCGTTCGTTCGTTCTGGTTCGTTCGTTCCGCTTCGCGCCGCTCACCCGCTCACTGTCCTTTGGTGATTTTGTAAACGGACGCAAAAGCATAAAACATAAAAATGACAAAAAAGCGATACCAAAACCTAGAAAAATAACATAATCTCTGGCCAACGAAACAACAATTGAATCAGCAAATTAAATCTGACCTCACGAGACAAACGCTAAAAATATATATATAAGACATGTGCCGTTAACATAAGATACCTGCCAACAGAAGAAAAACTCGACAGATTAAGATCCATTTTGCAGCCAACATAAAAGGATACTCGGCTTTAACAGTGATTAACCAGCATTTCCTCAGAAAAGTTGTGAAGGTTTCTTTTATTCTCAAAAAGCGATTTCGGGCGCTGCCCTGGTTGTGGGGGAAGACATTTGCCCCAAATGCATTCCCCTGGATCCGCCAGTGGGTTGCCCAACTCCGAGCTTGACTAAAAACGTCTTCAAACCCCACCAGAAACCGATGGTAAGGTGAATTTAAATATAATAACTCATCTCTGTCTGCCCGCCTAAATATACTACACATGGTACGGCACCCGGCCCTGTCGGAGCTATGAGCCGATCGTGATATTTTCGGCTTTCCCCATCCCAAGCTCGATTAGAAACGTTCTCCTTCCCCACCCGATTGCTGATGTCAATTCAAATTCAATACCTCATCTCTGTCTGCCCGACCATAACCCATTCATTGCACACCGTTCAGCGCCCGGCCCCGCCAGAAGTATCCTAGCGCGCTGAGCAGTTGCCTCCAGCCGCGTCATCGCGAGGCCCCGCGCGGCCCATAAATGAATACATTGGGCGAATAGCCGTGTCACCCCCCTGATTTTTATGTCGCATTAACGCATAAACGGCAGAAAGTCAAGGCAGAAATTCGACAGGTGCGGTGTTCTGATATTGCCGTTGATGTGATTACACCTACTTGAATAATAGCTCAGCCGTTTAAAGTATGTTAAATGCCAGATAGTTTTCTGATTTTTCTTGCTTTGAGCTTTCATGTGCTATCACTTTTACCTCAGTGTCTAGTCTGGAAGCTATTTGGGAGAGCCCTAAAGGTAAGTAAAAATTGCAAACTGCTTCTAGAATGACTTAGTTGCGCCATATTTGTAGTGAAGCGAGGTAAAGGAGACAGAGGATTCCTTTACAAATAGGGGAGGATTAAGGGAACCCTATGGAAACACGGTTATTGCCATTCTGAAAATTGTTGTCTAAAAAAGTCATCACGGCTTTACGGAATTAGATAAAATTGCTCTTGGAACCGCTGAACACCCCCAAGAATGGCGCTATAATGTCTGAATTCGTTTTTAGCCCAAATACTACATGTTATACAACTTTGTAAACAGAAGTAAAAGTTACCATTTTCTAATGAAAGTAACGTTTTATTAATTTTGAATAAAACTACGAGGGGCAAAGTTTTGACATTTGTCCTCCAGTTATTTTTACCCATGACAAATGAATAGAGATTTGAGTTATTTCACTAACTTTTATTAGACATTGTACAGGTGGGGGCGGCCAATTTATACCACCGGCCAAATTACCCCACTGTCCCCTACGAGGGGCATTTTACTGAGCTGTGTCCAACTGTCCAGGGCACCTCAGCTGTCATCGCTCCGATCAATCCCCTCATCCTTGATCACACCGCTCTGTTCCGGACTGGAAGTCATCTCAGCAGATAACCGAGGAGAGAAGCTACAATAGGAGCGCGTCTCTTTGCCTCCCCCGATTGAGTGACTGGATGGCCTGTTTCACTTGGGGCACCCTCGTTCCATGGCCTCAGCCGCTGAGGCGCGCCAATTGTTGATATCTCATCTATATATTATCTCATTCTGCGCCCTCTAATGGTCTCGGACTCTCGATAGACCGAATGGGCCTGGACCAGCGAAGTAAATAATGGTGTGGGATAGATAGCAAATGTATGCTTAGTTTTACTATACCGAAACCGTAGCCATCGAGCACATCTTTCTCAAATAAATCTAGCTCGAATGTTCAAATTGACGGATTGACCGAGCCGGAGCCTACGCCAAGCAGAGCTTGTCGCGTAGACCCCCACCCATAACGTCCGATCGCGCAATTCCGGGTAACAGGAGAACTTGGATATCAAACTTAAACATGCCCTTCAAGGCCGGACACGGCCTGTCTCACTCAACTGACTTCAACTGGCTGTGGCTGCTCCCACCAACCGCAGACCTACCTCGTCAGGAGTCTCAAATATCCAGCGCCGAAGCGACTCATTCCCGGGCTTTCACCATCGGGTGTCCGACGCTCTACCAACTGAGCTACGGTTAGGGACAGATTCGGCCTTAGAATGGCATTCCCCAGACATAAGACTACTGATGTAAAGTATAGTCTATGCCCAGACTTCAGAGTGGAACTTGATATACACCTCAATGATCAATACCTCTTACCAAGATCAACGAAAACAACTTTTTAGCGGTTTTGCTCTTCGTTCGAACTTACATTATAACATTAAATGCTAGCAATAGCATTCCTTTCAATATAACTCTCCGGACTTTTTGTAGCTGAGCACCTGGTTATTTTTGCTCTTTATTTTGATTGCCTATTTTACGTGCTTCATAATCACTCACAAATGGCGACTGATTTTTGAAGTCCGGACTTTTTGATAATTTTAAACATATTTCGGTTTCAAGTACTTTAAATGTCACATGTTGCGGATAATAATTTTGATAACAGTTTTTTTTTTCAATATACCTTGGGCAATTGATTGCTTCTATTGCTTCTATTGCTCCATCTGATGCTTAGCAAACTAATCCCATATTGTTTTCCTTATTCCATCTTGACGCATTATCTATAAAGCCATTACCTACTTTGCCACATTACCTACTTGATGCACCTGTATCCGAAAAACTGAACGTCTGATTTCAAGACTGGCGTCAGGTGTGACCTCGGTAGTTGCGTTTTATGGCCACAAGAGGCGCTGCTGTCAAAGACCGACCTAACGGGTGCCACTTCACCTGCCGATTTTGGTATACTTACTCATTGTGTAATGGCCGAAGGCCGAAGCCGTTCAACAATGGAACCTGCCGTTAATTTCCACCTTCTACCATTCACAGCTGGGCACTAGCCACCGACCGGAGGACTTGTTAGTCGCTTCTATCGGACCTGGTCGTGGGCGGTCTCATTGTTTGACGTGTCTGGCGGGTGGGAAAGTCGCGCAGCCACTGTCAGCACCATTGGGGGCTTCCCAGGACGGGGCAGCACAATGAACCGTGCACAGGAGGCACATTGAATAATGCACGGGGCAGCGGGTGTGCGCGGTCAGTGTGCCGTAAGGATGAAGGAGTTTCACCAGGTACAAGCTGAGCTACTGTTTGGTGAAACCCCTTCATCCTTACGTACACCATCCTGAGGCTCTCAGCTGAAACACCGCACTTTTAAGCGTCACCGCGGTGTTGAGGTACTCATTTGAGACATCTGCTCTTGCACGCCAAGGCCCATCAGTGCGCAGAGAAGCCGCCGTGTTCATGCTCGTAACCATTACCACTTTTCGGCCTTCAGTATTCAGTGAAGCTACTGTGCCGATGGACGCCGTTTACCGACAGAAAATGAAGCACTATGTTGTCGCCAGAGCCGAGCCGTCATGCTCTAAAGGCGAGCTGCAATCCTGATGGGATGCCGTTCAGAAGATATATAATATCGACGGCGATAGGGATCGTGACTGGCCTTGAGCAGCCTGGATCATCATATCGTCTGACGCAACAGGGAACGCTGACAGCGCCGTGCGCCACCTTTTACAATATGCATTAAGTTACGTCTGAAATGTATTCGTTTGTAGAAAACCCATTTTCGAAACGAACAAGTTTTGCTATATTTTTATTACATATGTGTTGCTTATTTCGAAGGGTAATTGCGATTGAACTTGATTTAATAAGATAAAACTTCTTTATTTAGTAAGTTTCTTCAATTAAATGCCTAAATAATCGTGTTTCTCAGTAACACATATCAGTCCTAAGTGACAGGCAACGACAATCTCCCCTGTCTCAGAATCTCCCCTCCCCGACAATCTTCCCTGCCCCCCTTCGCTTCGCTTCGTCTGCCCCAGAAAGACAAAGGTGGCGGCTCCCTTGACCCCTTGAGTGTCGACTGCCCACCCACCGGCCCTGGGGGCGCCCTTGACTACCCACCTACCGCCCCCCTTGGCGCCCTCGAGTGCCGACCCACCGCCCCCCGCAGCGCCTCTCCAGTTCCGACCCACCGTTCCCCGTGGGCGCCGACTGCAGACGGCTGAGCCGACTGGGCCATCAGTCTGCTGCTAATCCCCCTTAACAAGCCCATATCCAAGGCCTAAGCGGCAGCGACCGCGACCCAAGGCTGCCGCAGATTGGTGTCTGTCAACTTCAGGGCACGGGCCGTGGAGCCGCAGTGAGGTCAACGTTACCGTCTACCACTCTTTGATAGACGAGGAAGCGAAGTAGTAGGTGTATTTGTCAGTACCTGTAAAGTTAATTGCTTTTAGTTCTACCGTTTATTCGACAGCTATTCAGTTGGCCAAAGTCAGTTGATATTTTCTGTACTTCTGTCTCTGGGCATACAGGCGGTAGCTGTTACTATATTGGTTTACGACCATAGTTGGCTGCTTGGCAACTGAGTTACGCTTGCGCTTGTTAATTAAGAGTGTCGAGTGTAATGCGTTATGGACTCCAAAGTGATGTATTTTTAGGTTTCAGATCTCTGTTTTATTTCATTTATTGACCCGAGCAAGACATAAATTATCTTCTCTGAATTCACGGCCAACATTTAAACCGACTGAATTAAACAATGAGCATTTTACATGTATGTTGATTTGTACCCGGTCGCTGATCGCGATTAGATATGGTTAGGCCATGGCTGAGAAGCTGAGTACAAACCTCCTCAATACAGCCTGGGAGCTTGCATTCGGCGGGAAATTGAGAAGCTCAAGGGGTTCCTGTTTAGTTTATGACGCTTAGTAAAGCGTTTTACATAGCGATAAGAAAGCGGAATCACCTCACGTAATCAAACCAATTATTGGGGTCGGAAAACGCCTACATATACCTACTGAATTTTGTACTGATATCAGGCAGCTAAGATCAATCTACTCGATTAACCGCTAAGGTCAAACCATAATAGTTCATCTTAGGTTTGTTTTAACATAAAAAAAAATACAAAACGGATGCTGTTTTTGGCAAACTGTTATATGAAACAAATGCAGAAGAAAATAAACAAATATGAGTTACGAACGTTTTTTGCTTCTGAAGATTTTCAACTAAGCTCTGCGTCAGATGAACTCCTTTGTTTTTCACACCTTTGTTTGATATTGTCATTGTGTGCAGCCAGGTCGAAGATTAAAGCATTCTAGGTTCCTTCAGGTAAGATTAGTAAGCTTTCAGCATTCTCTTTCATGACGGCCGAGGCTGTTGTGGATTCTTTGAACTTCATTCCACCGTGTGAGCTTGTGATGAGATGTGACATGGTGCCATACCCACAATAATGCCTCCCGTTCAGCTACCCAGCGTGCGGCGCTTATCGCTGCTCACAGCGTATTAGGTAGATTTGCTCGCATGAGTGGCCAGTTAATTGACCATTTGCGTGAATCGTTTTCGATTGGTCAATCAATGTGATTGCGCTGTCATTGACACAGCTTATGAACATTTACTTGGGTTCATAGCATACGTATGATGCATTGGAGCCGTCAGCTGATCTACAAATCAGTAAGATCTGCAAAGATTTTCCAAAAAAATATAAGCAAATTTTGAAAGGGTGCTCATAAACGCCCATCAGTTGACATTACAGCTTTTCAGAGCCGTTTGTATCATCGTTGAAAAAGTGGAACGTTTATTGGAAAAGTGGAAGTCTTTTCAACCGCAAACAAGTTGATCATTGATAGCCAGTCACGTATGTATACCTGCATAAAAAGTGGATGTATAAGTCAAAAAGCTCTTGCTTCGTTTTATGCCTGACTAGTTTTGCTGCCACCAAGTAAACATATGTGACTACACTCTTAGGCTCCAGCTGCATATCCTTAAATTTTAAGTACATGAGATGGACCGGTGAGTTTTACAGTTATACGTCTGCCAATTAGTGTGTTTCCGGGCGGCGGGCGCTCGGCAGCGGAACTGCTAGAATTGCTGAACTTGCCACATCGCTCACCATAGTTCCGCCGCGCTGCAGTAGTCCATGCCAGCTTCGGCCGTGTCAGCATTTTTATTGGAGGTTTCGTCGTCTCGCTTAGACCATCTGGTGAATTCAAAACTGCATTGGGAACTAAACAGCAACGATTTTAGTACGCTCTGATGCACTGAATTATTGATTCCCGTTCGTGACTGTAACCAATATTGCGTTTGACTATCGCGCATCTATTCACCTTCATGCACACCTCGGTTCTTATAGGGTGCAGGTATCCAAGTAGACTACGCGTTCGTTCGATATTGAAAGATTCTCGCCGGCCAAGTCTTTCTGTTTTCCCCGAATCTGATTCCCGGACGAGTGACCGGTCGAACTTTACGCCGCCGGTGACAAGATGACTCTTTAATTGGTCGACCGGCCATTGGTGGCGGACGAGGTCACGTGAGGGCCGGTGGGGCGCGGTGCCGGGCACGGGCCGGTCTCGGTGGGCCGCTATACCGTCGCTGCCGCCCCGCCACCGACGGCCAGCACCGGTCTGCGGCACCAGTCGTGGCCGACACAGCCGCCGACCGGCACCGCCGCGGGCGCTCTGCACCTCCGCCGGCCCGCACGGTGACGCCTGACGTCGTTAGTGTCACCTGACGCCATCGCCGTCATCAGTGACGAGCTTATTGTCATCAGTGACGTCAATTTCGTTACCTGACGCCGTCGTCGTGTCACCTGACGTCAGTCATCTGCCAGTCGGTGAGAAGCTCACCTGTCATCTGACATCACCATCGTCACCTGGCGTCACTGATCTGTGGGTGTCTGAAGTCACCTTTCAGCCGTCATCTGTCACCTGAGTGACGGGTGGAACAAATTGACAGGTTGACAGATCGAATCCCTGTGGACGGCATCCTGCCAAGAACTGCTGCGGCTAGTCAGATCAAGACAATGTGAAGAACTCTCACAGAGGCAGAACAATATTTGAGCTAGTGTGGCTTCTGTCTGCGCCATATCGTTAGAACACTTGTGAGGCTCCATCGGTTACGAGCGTGATAAGTAATTCATCAGCTCACCATTCGAAGAATCAGTATTATTGATGTGTCCATCAACATTAATTATTGACACCGAATCAGCTGGCGCCTGATGGGCGTGTCCGAAAACTGAATTGCTTCGCTGGCTTCGATTCAGACTGATCGAAAATCGGATAATCCGCCGAATCACCTTCGAATCGCACTCGATTCCGTACTTGTTGTGCGATGCCGGTGGTTAATCTTTGGGAGTGACAGCCGAGTTGTTAAGAAATCACCTCCGTTAAGGACGGCCCCTGGAGGTGAAGTGAATAGCTAGCCGCTGGAACTGCTGGAATGAATAGCTAACCGCCAACACCGCCTAGGGCTTGTGGAGTTGTACCAAAAACTTTCATTCAGAGTGCACGATGCAAACTCATTTAAACTGGTATTAGAAGAAGTAATTTCAGTCCCGCCGACCAGTGAAGAGCGGCCTTGTGTCCCAGTGACTGAGGTTCTCTAAGCTCTGAGCTGACTCCGGTCGGAGCACGATGACGCTTATCTCCGGCTGTACAACCGGTTCGCTGGGGCGGCGGTGGCAGTCACTGCTGCCGCTGCTGATGGTGACTGTCGTGTGGCTGGACACCGCGGCTGCCAGCGAGTTTCCTGAGCGCGAGTGCTGCGACTCCATACCTCCACTGCCGGCCCAGTTCACCACACCGCCGGTGTCTGTGGCCACCGAAAAACCCAAGACGAGCAGCACTTCAACAACGACGACAGCCAAACCAACAGGTAGGCGCTCGTTACAACATTACAGACAACTTCACCCTCATATTGGTTATATGATCCTACGCAGTTAACTACTGGTAAAGGAAATCATTATGTACTCATGAGCGTCGTAAGAACCGAAGTCTTACTGCCCACCCGGCTACTACATGCTGTATATGCTTCTGCCTATCAACATCATCCAAGCCTATGGCAATGTATGGTAACTTTGCGTCATTGCTACATAAACTTGACTGCGGCATACACCTGACATGCTTTTTTGTTGTAAAACTTCAATTACACAGAAGCTAACGCAGTGTCATTTTCGGACATGACGCAAGTACATACACTGTATGTTCGACTGATTCGATTAGTTACCGACCGGTTCGTCTCTTTCGGCATAGCATACGTCAATTATAATCCAAGGTAAAGGAAACGAGTTGAGAGATAAAGGACATGCGTTGAGATCATACCCACAATCACTGATCTGGTTTCCCTCTGACTTTGATATAGATCCCTTCATCTTTTCATGAGATAGTCGATGTCTCGCACCTGCTTACGAAGCGATGCACACTGCGAGCGAGAAAAGCTCATCGTCGAACAAGACTGTATGATTGTACGAGTATGATTGAATGCTGTATTGATCACCAACACGTAAAATCCCATGAACAGATGAAGCCACAGCTTTAACTAATGATGTTGCAGGGATAAAAGAGCACATAGCCTGTCAATTGTACGCTGTGTGGCGAATCAATTGATTGCAAAAACAGTCGGCTATCATTTGCCGTTATTCCAGAAACGACGACACATATTGGGCCCTAATTGAACCGTTCATTCTTATCAATTTATCCAAGCAATATGTCTACTCTCTATCATTCAATTAACCCTCGCCCGCACATGCCATTTTCCCATCCTAGAACGCACATGGGGGGGGGGGTTGCCACCCCCCCCCCGCGCCATTTCGTTCCTGTTGAAGATAGAGCTTAGCGGTAAAGACCAAAGATAGAGCTTAGCGGTAAAGACCAAAAAAAATTTTTTGGGAAGAGACAAATCCAATGATACCCAGTTTTACCTTCTCATGTCAGTCATTGACCTTCCAGGTTAGGTCAAACTAAAAAATGTTGCTGTTTTGGGTCACCGTTGGATATCAAGTGCGCTGCTTATCATATACCGATCTCGATGCCGTTTTCTGGTGCCAAGCCAGCTAGAACCTCTTTGTCACACTACCCGACCAGGTTTTTGCTGCTGAGGTCATTTCAGGTCAAGTTAGGTCAAGGTCAATTATATGTGTTTGTATGTCTGTGTGTGTCTGTGTGTATACTGATGTGTGCACCGATTGTTTATGTGCCCATATTACATGAAATCATGATCTGAGAAGCTTTTACCAAAAATGCAGTCAAAAAACTTCACAAAAAGTAAATTCCGCTTGCCTAAAACGCAATTATCTTAGATGACCTAGGTTGACCTTGACCTTGACATCTTTACATCGTCGAACAATATGTTCCATGATAGGTGGGAGGTAAGACTGGTAAAAAAGGCCGAAATCAAGGTGTCAAAAGCTCACAAGGCCCATAGCCAACGCAAGATGTCGAGAATTGGCCATTTGGGTCATGACATGACCTGAAAAACAAGGTCATATCTCCGAAACCAATAACCACAGAAACTTGAAATTTTCAGTGGACATCAAGAAAGGATGGAGGAGCAGTTATACGAAAAATCAGCCTTCTAGCTCTAAAAATGTTGAGTGCAGAGCAGAAAGACTATCTTGGGGTGGCAACCCCCCCCCCCCATGTGCGGGCGAGGGTTAAAGGTAGTGTGCCACCTTTGAAAGATTTCCCATTTTATTTTTCCTAGGATAAGAAGCTTCTGTTTTTACCTAATATCGCAAAAAAAAATCAAAAATGGGCCTGGAATAGTGCCTTTTTCGCCTAAAAGTTTTTCGGTTTTTAGATATGTATAACAACTGTAGTGGGCTCACCTGCAAACAGGCGTCGGGCAACAATCGCGAATGCGGCGCACTTGTGACAATAAGCAAAGGTCATTATAGTGTTACGACCATACGACGTACGGGAATGAGTTATCAGCTGTCTAATCGTAGACAACACAATGTCGAGCCTTAAACTGTAAGCCCGTATTGTATTGTTTCTTTTATTTGGCTGTCGAACATTATTTATGGTTTGAAATGTGATTTTATGTAAAATAATTGATATGAAAAAGCCGTCTTATAAGTTATGACCCCATTTCACCACACGCAAGTGGCAGAAATGACAATGATCAGCTGACGCATTTTTCTTGGCCGAAGTCAGAGCGCGCGGCCCGACGCACCACGCGTATTTGGAAATTCCGACCTCGACGAGCATCAGAAGCCACCTAACAGGCGTGTTCGAAACCGCAGGAGATGATGATGAACGGGTTTATCGAAACTTGATTGGATGAGCATATCGGTAATAGCGATTTCAGTGTGTGCATTTATTGTTCATAGTGGTGTGAAATGTGGTTGGGGTACGACCGACAACCCGTCGGGGCGAATTTCGCACTGGGGTACTCAAAATTTGAAGAATTTAAGACGTTTCCATGAGTTTTGAAGGTATGGATAAGTTCTAAAAATCCGGTTCTCCTTATCTGGGCCATTAACTCCATACGGTCCAAGAAAGCTGGCACACTACCTTTAATGTGAAGCATTTGCTGGGTACACGGCGCACCGCCGTGTGACCAGACAACAGCTATGGAGTTGACCTTGCATCGCGGTTGGGCCCAAATTACACCTTCTGCGGTATAGCTGTCTGAGCAGCGCGGAGGCAGTCAACGAATGAAGCCATGAAACCGCCGTGCAATTTGAAATGGCACGCCACCAATGCCATCCCCACGGCGACATTGGACGGCGAGATATCCTCGGAGTCGGTCATACATTCCGTGTTGGTCGGTATCGGAGATACGGTAACATCAAATCGCCGGCGTGGATGACGGCCATTTCGCGGCCACCGGCACTCCGGCCGGCCGGCAGGGCGGTCGGCTGCCAAAAAGGCCGAGCGCTGCCAATGAACGGCCGACCTGCGGGCACGCTGTGGGCCCGACATTATATGAGGTCGGCGCAGGGATCACCGGTGGTGTAAATTTTTCAGAGTGAGTTCTAGGGATCGGAACCGAATGCCATTTAAAATGTTGATCAAGGCAACAAAAGTTCAATATCAACCGTATCAAAATCTAATCGGTTTTGATCGTATTTATTGACACATCACTTTCTGAGTTTGGTATTGAAAATATGTGATTTGCTTGTCATAAGCGCGTCGTCTAGCACAAACATTAATAATGCTTATAATTGTTCGCATTTACGACGCAAAGTCATCGACTGAAATCAATCACTTAGCAGAGATTTTCTGATGTGTTGCTGTCTTTTTAGGTCTTGTCATTTAAGCTCGGCTGTTGTCCTTATCGCTGTTGAACAAGGGCTTCTCAATGGATAACAGACGTTTGTTATGTGTTCAGTAATGCTGGTTAAATGAAAGCCCCCAGCACCGATAGCGCTCTTAACCAATCATTATGATGTTTGATCAATGTATAGCTAAGCTCCGAAGAAACATTCAGAAGAGGTATAGCGTCATCCCCGTTTTCAAATCACCATTATCATTCTTCTCTTGAAACAAATGATATGATGTTAGGAACTATCGAACTGAGGGACCAAGTGGAGCGCCTGAACAGCCACTGTCCGACACGCATAGCTAATGGAGATCGACCTCCATGCATGATTTAGCCGGCCGCTGGCGCCGCCATTGATTGACCGGTCGGTCGACTCCATAAAATGGGCCGCGCCGGGTCGACCGGCCGCGCCGGCCGCCGGGCCGGTCAATTGGCACGCCCCAGGTGCGCCGCCAATGCCGCGCGTGATCAAAATGCGCCACCGCGCCGCCGGATTCCTCAGTTTATGTTGGTCGTTTTACGTGCGCTGCCAGCTAACGGAGCGACGCTGCCTCCGGATAGAGGCAGCAACGGTCTCACCTCTCCAGTTAGCGAGTCGTGTCGCCGCGTCCCCTAGAAAATGTCAACCGCTGTTGAGAAGCAAAAACGGGCCAGTTTGAGTTTGTGTATGGACCCTGTGCCGACTGTGCAGCATTTAATGATATGATGATGTGTATGTGTATTTAAAGACCCGCAGCAACTGATTCTCTGCCGAATTCAGACTTCTGAATTCCTTGGAGGAACGTTTAAAAACAGTAAACACAAACTTTCTCAGCCCACATACATAACATTTCTGAAACTTCATTCGCATCAGTCTCCACGAAAAATATGTGGTGATATTTAAATAACCATTGATAAGCAGTGGCGCTGCTGCGTCCGTTTCGTGACATATTACGGCAGATGCCGCTAATGAAACCCCGGGGACCACCGATGACAGAGAACCAGGGTTATTCCGGTCGGCGCGGCCTCAGAGGAGTAATCTCCTCAAATCCGGCCCTGGCACGCCGCTCAAAGGGGGCTTCTGTCGCCTCCCGGCTAAGTGGAGGCCGGTCGGCCGGCGAGCGGCCCACATAGGATGCCGCCACTGCTGAGAGGCCGCATATGAGGCCAAGAGGTGGTCAAATAAAGGATGGTCAGAGTGGCGTCCGACGGGAGTCTTCTCTTCTCCTCCAGTCCTGCTAGAGCGGGATAGGTCACCCGGCGTTACCAGAATCTCTGCATCACGGAAATGAAAACCAGTAGCGCCTAAAAACCTGCAGCCGAAATGCTCAATCAAGCATCCTCAAGATCTCATCATCGTCGAGTTAGACGGCCAGCGATAAAACTCAATTTATAGGGACGTATTGATGACCGATGCTGCAATGCATTACATTGGTCTGCTTCGACTGTCAACTGGGCTATTCCACTTACGATATCCATAGGTTATCTGTACGGTGATTTAGTCATTGGAGTATATGCCTACCTTCAATGATAATATCCAATTGTTCATAGCCTTGTCAAGCTTGAAATAGATAACTTAATATATCTGCAGCGTCTCAGATATCGCCGATCATCTGCCGATGATCTGAAGTCGGCGTCAGAATTATCAAGACTGCATGTAACAGGCGCTTTCTGTGATGGCGAGCGGCGGCTCTCCTCTCTGGAGAGTCATAAGGACAAGTGGTCAGACAGAGCCGCGCGCTGCTGACGACCTTGTCAATCGGATCGGCTATAGGCAAAATGGCCCGAACATATCCCCCGTGATATAGGATAGCAGGCAATTTCCACCATCTAAATGCAATGGCGGCTTCTGGGAAGATATTTCAGCGAGCTTCGATGGCCAGCGCGCTGCAGACTGCCGGCTACAAATGAGGCCATCGCGCAGAAGTTTATTGTAGTCAAGTCATCTCGTTCCCCACGCTAAGCCAATCTGTCCGACGCCCCAACTTTGTAGGTCAAATGCTGAAGTTTGTCCGAAGTTTTACACCAGGATAGACTGGAGCTCATGGTTTTTGCGTCCAAGACATGTTAAATTGCACATTTCCTAGACGCGGAACCTCTGGGAGAAAATGAGGGGGGATTCCCTGGTACGGTGTCAGTGATGTAGAGGACTAATTAGCTGTCTATGTGAGAGGAAGAGGAAACTGGATAAGTTGTATTTTAAGTACCTTATTAGGCGATCGCTTTCAAGTGTAAAACACCTACCAATCTAAATACCCGGTCTTAAATTTGTCCGAAAATATATCATTTTTATGTGGGTGCATTAATAGAACATATAATTGAGTTTCTACGCAGAAAAAGCGATATAAAATACTCAATACATGTCGATCTATATGATGACGTAGCATTATGATTAGGCATAAGCTATTTAGAAGAAATAGCAATGCAACTTGACGTGCTTTGTCGTCTCTGCAAGAGTTCATGGACACCTTTTATGATCGTTGTGTAACCGCTATACCTATTTGTGGTGTCAATCGGAACTTGAATCTTCGGAATTCCGATTTTGTCCAATGTCCAATTCGGAATTCTGTTGGACAATGGCAGCAGGCTTTGGACAACTTTGGACAATCGCTTGCTACACCTCAACATTTTTAACCCGCGCCCCACTGGGGTCTGCGTATAACACGCCCTACTGGGGGGGGGGGGGGCTATTCATAGCCCCCCCTCCTAACTCCGAAATTACTGGGCCGATCGTCAAAATTCAAACGGCGTCTGATAGCCCCGGAAAAACTGTCGAGCGAAACCTAATTTCATTGACCTCGAGGTCACCGATGACGTCACAGGTCAGGTCAAAGTAAAAATTATTAGCATTTTGGTTTGTTCACGTTTTGGGCTCTGGCCGCCGTCCTACAAGTCAGATCAGGCTCATTTTTGGTTCACACACTCGTGAACAGATGCTCTAGATACCCTGAGGGTACCAAACTTGTACTTTGATTTTCAGGTCAAGGTCAGGTCATCACAGGTCACGAAAATATTTTATCATGCGTCGGTCACGTGACACATGTTTTATGGTCCATTTAGGCCAAAGATTTCGAATTTGATGTCGTCTGTGTCATTCGAGGTCATTTTGAGTCAAATTTAGCTTAGGTCAGGTCACTTTCAGGTCAAAAAAAGTCAAATTTTGAAGTTATAATTTTTCAACAGAAAAGGTGTCTATTGGATGCAGTTTGAGCTCAGGAACACGATGGTGCTATTTATATTGGCGTACAATGTCAAATACGTGGTGAAAAATTGATTTGAAAAATTAATAATTGTGAATTTTTTGCAATAATGCGTATAACTTGGCCATTTTTGAAGATATTTAGCTGAAACTTGCTAGAGTTAGTCATGATAACGCGTTCTATCACATATATTCCGGTTTTTTCGAAAAGTCAAAAACTTTTTGGAAAAAATGTAAAAATGTAAATTTTGAATTTTATTATATAAAATTTTCGAAATTTTCAAAATTTCGAAATTCCGAGATAGCAGTTTGATAGTGCAGTCAATTCTGAGTCCTCTCATGCAAAGAAATTGGATCTAGCTTAAAAAACTGAGCCCTTGGGAGCGATTGCCGTGGTTCGATGTTTTGCGTCGAAATCGGCCGAACATGACGTCACTCTGACGTCATTTCCGGCCGACCTATAGTAGCTACGAAGTTCAAATTTTGACACAAGGTGTCAAATTGATGCAGCCGAAGGTACTGAAAGTTTGGCGTTGATACGTCAAGCGGTTTGGAAGTTATTGCAGAAAAACGGGAGGGGGGGCTATAAATAGCCCCCCCCCCCCCAGTGGGGCGCGGGTTAAAAAGTAATCGCGTTTAACATTGATTGGCTATTAGAAAGCTTAGCTTTCGATATGCTTAACACTTTTGAGCTGGTAACGGTACATGAAAAGCAAATTAAATGACAGTGTTGAGTGTAAACTATTGCGTAGGTGTCGGACATCTTTGGACAAATGGCTGGCTTGGACATTTTTGGACGGACAGTCGACGTAAGCATTGGACATTGGACAGACTTTGGACGGCGTTTTCTGAAATTGACACCACTAATACCTATGCAGTAGATAGCATGATTCATAATGGTTTCCATTTTCGTTAGCTTATGTTCTTCTTGTGATTTGGACGGTTTTTTATTTTATAGGAGCTCACACGGACATAGCGATAGGCATTCTTATTGAGTAGGCTGTCAAGTCAGATAAGTCGAAGCAAGATATCAAATAAGATCAACTTTAATGACTACGTGGCCTCGGATGATGCCTTAACTTTAAGTTGAAAGAGGAATTAGTTCTTGATATAGTTTGCATTGATTTACTGCTCATTGGAATATCTCGAAGGACATATGCAAGTACGTCGGCTTGATATCCTTGAAATAATGAATGAAAGCAGGTCGGCTGTGTTCTTTGCGTAGTGGGAACGGCTTGCGAAAGTTTTGCAAGTTATTTCAGTCAGTAATGCCAGGTACCTCCCTTGCTAAATTGAAGTGTCAATTTCATTGACGGTAAAGTTCTGTCAACTCGCACCAAACAAGTGTGTGCTAAATTTCAGAAATAGCAGGACTCCACAAGGAAACCATGGAAAGGGATATTACGATATTGAAAATCCTTAATTTTTTTCCGGAATAAAAACAAGTTTTTCAGCTTTTTCTGGTGGAAAATCAGCACAGCCGTCAAAATTTCTTATTTTCTCATTAGGTATTACGCACGGTGTTGATTGTCGAAACTTACAGGTGTTAAGTACGTAATCCAGCGGTGGTCCTCTAGCTTCGACAAAGCCCTGGATGAGCCTTCACTTATCTTTGCGAACTGCTGGGATAATAAAACAGGCTCTGAATCTCACTCTTCTCTAGTGTAAACAAATTTCGTGGCTAGCTGAGGTATCATATTCATCGGCCGGTGGTATTGATTTACGCTGCAGCGCAGCCGGCCGGCCGCTCGGGGGGCGATTAGTGGCGCGGCTGATTGTTGTGACAAGTGTGGCGCGGTGTGGCGAAACGCGAATAGCTCATTATCACCGTCAGCTGCCGGATGACGCCGCGGATCGGGTGACGGCAGCGGCGAAATTCCGCAGCAGTATGCAGTCCAACACGCATCCATATTAACGAGTTAACTACCACAGATGTGCACAATGCATATCATACAAAAATAAAATACCTACACATACACATGAAATTCTTCAACTGAACGCCTAGTTCTTTCACTCAGGTTAACCCACCCATAACTGGAATATATTCCATAACGCGAGTGACTGGGGGGAGGGGCTGTTTAGTCTTGTTTCCAGAGATCATAATGCTGACACAAGTGTTCCATCATGCTGGTACAGCCATAGATAACATGAATCATGGTACAGCGCATGGTACAACTACAGCGCATGGAGCCACGCTTCAAGTCCATAGGTACAGTCCAGTACCTATGTGTAACTTACCTAACTGTCGGGGTCATCTAAACGTCTGAGGTTTTCTGTATTTCACGCGTACCTATATTATGTTACATGAAAAGCTGAAGCGTGGTATATGTAATATAACTCTTCGTACATAACAGTAACATTCTTGAAATAAAATATGACCTGTACCTGTGGCCGAACTTGAAGCTCTACATCCATCCGTCAATTCAACAAGCAAAGATAGAAAATTATCATCAAAACCAACTTGTTGATGCGTCCGCATTTCAAAACACTTGTCTGATAATCAACTTCGCGTTTAGTTCATCGACACACCATCGATCATGTGTGAAACGATGGCCTTTTCGGTAACACAGGAGCCGTTCGAGCGGCTGCCTGCCGGGCGCCGCAGGAAAACCGATCGACGTGTAGCGGCCGAGCCACCAGGTCGATCCGTCCAGGGATGGCTGGGGTGGGGGTCAGTTGCGATAGGAGAGAGGGTCAGTTGTAATAGCCCGCGCCCCGCTGGGGGGGGGGGGGCAGAATCTGCCCCCCCCCTCCCGTTTTTCGCCAATTACTTCTAAACGCGTTACGCCAGCGACGTCAAACTTTCAGTGCCTTATCATACATAAATTTGACACGCACCCTGAAAATTTGAGCGAGATCCGTCGGATTTTTTTTGAGAAATTGACGTTTTAGTGACGTCAAGTGTTTTGACATGGTGCCGCACGATTTTCTGATCGACAAGCTGTCGGTGTATGGTATCGATCCCTTCTGGCTTGACGACTACCTCCGAGGTCATACACAGCAGGTCCAGGTCAGAAGTCACGAGGGCCAGCTGGTGCGATCGTCCGTGAGATCGAACTCAATCGGTGTATATCAGGGCGGATCGTTAAGTTGCATACTCTGGTGTATTTTCGCGAACGACCTCTGTCTCCATGTGCCCGACAATGTAAAAATAGTTCAGTTCGCCGATGATACCCAGATTTGGACAACTGGCAAAAAGCATGACCTCCCGTTACTTATAAACCGGCTCGAGACAGCTCTCCAATCGATGTTTAACTGGTTCTGCGCACACCGTATGAAAGTGAACGAAGCAAAGACTGAACTGATGGTCATGGGAACGAAGCAGATGCTGAGAGGTATTTCTCATGTGAACGTTCAGTTCAACCAGGCAACAATCAGATCGTCAAACCATGTTCGTAACCTCGGTGTGATTTTCGACCGTAGCCTTGACTTCCAACCTCATGTCGATCAACTCGTTCCGAAATGTATAGGAATGCTCCTCGGCCTAAACCATGTCAAACATGTCATACCGATCGCGACCTTGAAACATCTTATCACAGCTCTAGTCTTCCCCGTGCTGCGCTATTGCATGTCAGTTTACGGCATATGTAACAAGGCGCAAGTCCACCGCATTCAGAAGGTGATTAACTTTGCCGCACGAGTGCTCAGTGGACGCCGCAAGCATGAGAGCATATCAGATGTTGTGCGATCGCTCGGGTGGCTAAATGCTGATGAACTGATCACTTACCATAGAGTCATCACCATTCACCGACTGCTTACCGATGATGTACCGAGGCCAGTAGTCGCGACTATCCGCCCTCCCGCTCGTGAGCAGCACAGCCATAGTACTCGCACTGCTGATCTTCTCACAGTGCCGCGTATTCGCACAGAAGCGGGACGCAGTCGGCTGTGCTTCAGTGCCGTGAAGTTATATAACTCTGTGCCTAGGAAGCCTGGCATGTCTATCAAAACAGCCACCAAGCAACACCTGTTTGCGTGCCGTGACGAGTGAGTTGTGGTGACGTTTGATTTGATTTTATTTTATTTTCCCATTGTTTTGAATGTATCGGGGTAAATGCTTCCTATATCCGTATGCTTGTATTATTGACGTGCGATGGTGAAAAGCCCCTGAGAGCAGTGGACCTTCGTGAATATACATTCTGATTCTGATTCTGATCATGTTCGCCATTTTCGCCTCAAAAACGGCAAAATTTCAAACGCCGCTAACATCTTCATTTTTAAAGGAATCAAGACGTAACAAAAAAGGTTATACGTAATTCTACTTTGTCTATCAAATGGCTATCTCGGTTTTTGAAAATTTTGGATTTTGGCCAAAATTTTTCCAAAAACTGACTTTTTTTGGAAAATATTTATAAAATCCAAAATTTTGAGTTTATCGAAAAAATCGGAATATATGTCAAAGAAGTGGTCTATGTGCACCTACATACCAATTTTTAGAAGAATCGGTTCAAAAATGTGGGAGTTATTCAAAATTTTATGACGTCACGACACACAAATTTTTTGAAAAATGTTTTTTTTTTGGAGGTTCTAGACCTCGTACGGAAACAAAAATAGCACCATTCGATTCGCCGTGAAAAACTGCATCGGATAGACACCTTTTTAGGCCTTAACAACCAACTTCAAAATTTGACCTCACTTGACCTGACCTTGACCTGACCTCGACCTGAAATTCATCCAGAGGTGGTCCATATCACTTATTGAGTGTGCCTATTGAATTCCATGAGTAAAATGACCCATAAAACATGTGTCGCACATGCCCTTTTCTATATTTTGTTTTTGGTGACCTGACCTGACCTGACCTGACCTTGACCTTGACCTTTGAATGACATTGTGTGCAACGAATATTGTCTTGGTAGTCTAAGAACACGTTTTGGGCAATCAGTCTCAGTCCATTCTTCGGCAACTACGGTGCAAGGCCGATACTGTAGAAACTTGCATTTTGTACCCTTGACCTGACCTTGACCTGACCTCTGACCTACTTAAGCAAAAAAATTTGGGCTCTTAAGATCCGCCTTGTTGAGAGCTTTCGATTGCCGTTTTTCCCGTCTTTCTACGACCATCGGTTCGGAAGTTAGACAGGGGGGCAGAATCTGCCCCCCCCCCCCCCAGCAGGGCGCGTATGGCTGAATAGCCCAGCGGGGCGCGGGATAGGAGAGAGGGTCAGTTCCGATGGGAGAGAGAAGGCCAGTTGCGTCGGGGAGACTGATTGATGGGGGATATCCCAGGTCAAATGACATGTCACTCGGTAACCGCTGTATAAATGGCCGGAAGTAATTCGAAACTTCGGAGAACCATGACCGAAAGCAGTGGCAGGGAAATTTTGCAAAGGTTCCTGACTGCTGGTCTATCACTGTCTGGTCCGTTTTGCTCACCAACCTATTCCTTCCTCGCTTGCCTGTTCCGATATTCCACCTGTCCTTTCCACTCCCCCTCTCCTTTCTCCCCCCCCGCTCTGTTCCTCTCCGCTTGCTCGAGAGGAAGGCCAGGATTGTAGATTACTACCCCTACAATCCCGGCCATGGCGTCCTCTAGTATTGGTTCTTCAGGCGCCGTGCTGAACCCATCAGAGAGCGCCTCGAACGGCCAGTGACGACCGAGATACAGCTCCAGCCTGACGGCAGCCAAGCGGGCCTGACCTGCTCCCATTCCCTCGGACGGGCCAGTCTTGTAGGGCGGCGGGCGCACGTCTTTATTTAAAGGCGGCCATCAGGAGTCGTCGTCAGACGGACGTCGGGGGATCGATCCGGGCCATTGATTTCTACCGGGCGCCATCCTGCCCGGCTGCCAGGACGCTGGGGGACGGGTCACCTGTCCGTCCGGCACACCGGGTCCCACGGCTACCGCCGGACGGCCAGCGGGGTCCCACGGCCGCCGTCAGGGTGACCTGCGGCCGTCCCGCAGCTGCCGCTTGGCCACCTCACCACGGCAGTCGGCTCACCGCTGCTCACCTGAGCACAAATAAATGGTGACTGCTGGCAAACATTCGGGAGCTATGAAACTTGATAACGGATAGTGGACATGTTTTAGGAGTACTTCTTGGGCTGCCATGGGTTGAAAGAGTTTCATGTTTGAAATTGAAGTGATTCGCTAAAGCTGTATATGATAATAAGCTTACAGTTTTAGGGATAAATTATTTCGACAAAAGTAAAAGATGTGTGCAAAGAGGCATATTGTAATTGCAGGCCAGACCCGGACCTCGCTTTTCAACATCAATTTGCAAGCCGCATTTATCTCAATCAGACTGCGTCCTTACAAAACGCAATTTAATCAGTTTAATTTCCAACACTTTTTTTGTTAAGCCCTGTCCTTGCCCTCTTTCTTCGTGACAGACGCAGACACGATGCCTTTGGCGTGTGTCCCTTCCCACGGTCCCCGCTCTCCGGTCTTTGTGCCATTTTTCGGCGCACTCTGATAGCCGTCCCGCCGTTTTCCGGCGTACCCGATCCGTGTTGAGGCCGTACTGGGGCTGGCTGGGCCGAGCTCCGTCTGTTATCTGACGAGCGAATTCGGCAGCCCTCTGCCATGCTCTGTCCATCGCCGCCCTAAACGATACCCGCATGCTCTGGTGACTTGTTGGAGCGCTTAGCACCACCACGAAACGCTGTCCAGTTTCGATCAGTATGAATTCAAGCTGCAGGCTATCGACTTTGTGATCTCGCCTCCTTACAGCAGCCTGAAATATTGCCAGCAGTCTCATCTTCGTGGAATGACCCATCGGGCATGCAGTCCCGGATATCTGAACTGAACGGTCCTGCCTTCAGTCTCGCCTCGGCTCAATTATTCCGCCCGTAGTCTCACCTCCATGAATTGACCAGTCCTGCTTCCAAGGTCTCTGATCCGTGGATTGGCCGAGCTGGTATAGAATCTCACCTCAGAGGACTGGGACCGGTCCCTCTAGCAGTTTTACCTCTGTAGCTGACCGACCCTGCCTGCAGTCTCACCTCCGTGGACTGACCGGTCCCGGCGGACGCCGATTTCAAACACAAATGGTTGGATCAATGGGCCGGGGGCTTTCGGAGAGCAGCGGCAGCGTTTTATGGCGTTGTGAGGATCAGACCGGGCGCTGCGACCTGAGGTGGCGGCGCCCGTATAGAGCGACACGGGCCACGAACCCTACGCGGGGAGACCTTATCAGGGTGGCGAGCGACAGTGGCCGGTGCCAGTTTCAGGAATCGGCGTATGGGTCATCAGCTGTATCTGCTAGGAGGGATTCATTAAAAAAAAACCTACATATGTATTTGCCTGCAGTTTCTAAATGTATTATTGCTTCCAAATTAAGCTTGATCCTCACTTTGCTCCAGTACTGTAGTGAATACCCTACCGGAGACCGAGTTTTACCGAGATACCCGGCTCGGCGAGCCGTGCGATAGACCAGAGGTTTGACATCCGGGGCCGTGTGTCATCCGGGAGTTTCAAACGCGCGGGTAGGGGTGCGGACGTGACCTGTGGTCGGTCAGCGTTCGGCGATTTCGGCCTCGGGCGCCTCTGACGTCAGAGGCATGACCCGGCACTCGGGCGCAGCGCCCGGCGAGAGACGGGCCGCGCGGTCGCAACCGTGGTGCAGCTGGACGCGCGATCGGAACGGAATTCAGCCAGGACCCGCATCGTAGGTCAAAGGTCAAGGGCACATATGGCCGGCGGGCGAGACCAGCGGCCGAAACAGAAGTCGCTGTGAGGCGAGGGCAGTGATCTGACGCCGGCCCGGGCCTGCACGATGTCTGATAATGTTTTCTGCTCTACTGCGGGTGCTTTGACTGCGCTAGTTTCAATATTGCGTGTAATAATCATAAGCACAGTATGATTTAAAACAATAAGGTCAATATAATCTGAACATATATTATAAATATTTTCAGATAATTATTAACCCGCGCCAAGCAGGTGCTCGGCGACAACCACCTCCCTCCCCCCCCCACCCCCACTAACTCGGCTCCTGCAGGCCACGCCCACGTATGCGACACGTGGTAAGCGGCATTCGAAAAAGCTCGAAAATCTAAAAAAAAACATTGTTTGCTTGCTTCGTGCAATTGGAAAATATAATGTCTGAGAAGGCACTCTCCTCGGCCAGCGACGTCTAGGACATAAATTGATTCCCTGCTTCAGAAAATGTGAAAAGGTTTAGCGTATAAGTCCGTGTAGCACTCAAGTTGCCAAGCGTGCCAAATATTTTCTCACCCGTAACACGCCCATCCAGCGCTCCCCCACCCAATCATCGGCCTGACCACTGCACTGTGGCGCTCTCATCATCCCTGATTGGATAGAATGTGACCCAGCTTTGCGTCACGCTCACGTGCCCGCCATTATCACAGGTCATTCCCGTGTCCCTGCCCCAGGCGCGGACTGACAGTCACAAGGTCCACGCACTGCTTCAGTCTGACTCTCACCTCACCGGGACAGCTACCCTGGCGATACGGGAGGGGTTCGGGAGGGTATTCAATGCAGTACTAGAGCCAGGCGCGAATCAAGCTTAATTTGGAAGCAATAGTACCTCACTGTGGTGCATTATGGTCTGTTACAGTTATTTCGATTTTGTCCCAGCTCGCTACGGTTTATGCACCGGTACCCATGAACATTGAACAGGTGACCAGAAGTGACACCACCTTCAGCTCGGCGGCTCACAGCAACTTGGTATAAACACTACATAGGTTTGATACCGTGCCTCATATTTGATATCGTAATGTCACACCCAACTTTCAAATGGCTTGGCTACGGTCTGGGCTGAGCTTCCCTGACTGTAGGTAACTTCAGATGTGTTTATGAATTTTTGACCTCGTGTGGTCGTGAAGCTTCGCTGACATTTCCTGGTAACACCACGGAGATGCTGTTCTTTCCCTCTCGTTTTCTCCTCCTCCTTCGCTTCTCTCCCTCTCTCTCCCTCTCTCTCTCTCTCTCTCTCTCTCTCTCTCTCTCTCTCTCTCTCTCTCTCTCTCTCTCTCTCTCCCCCCGTCCCTCACCCCTTCCTTCCCTTCCTCCCTGTGTCTGGCCCTGTCGCGAGTCCCGGCGGCTCAGCGCCCCTGTCCCCGTTGGAACTCCCATCACGCGCTGAGCCGATATCGAGCGCACGGAACCGTGCCGCCCGACCGCCCAGTTAACGGAAACCGACGCATAACAGCCGGACACCAAACGGCCAGCCATACTTAGCGGTGGTCACCTGACATTCGCCTACAGTTCATTAGGCTCTGATCGAAACTGGTGCATTTGGTTTGTAATTTATGGTGCGAGCTGGTTTCTTAGCTGAACGTTGGTTTTCCAGTCTCGTTGGTTGTACGGCTGCCCCGCATTTTAATGGTTGTTTTCTTTCCCGAGAAGGTATCATTATCGTAAGCCTGCTTATCGAACGGTGGTGCCAGCATGTATTTGCTTTCAAGACAATTTTCCCGGCTGTTTCCCTGGAGAGGGAGGTGTGAATGAGTGAGCACCTTCTGAATACGCTCGGCTCGGGGTAACTGGCCTATGTGCCGGCTGCCGGTGGGGTGCTGGTCGCCGGGCCGTCCGTACGCCGCCGCCCGCAGCAATTACAGCCAACCAATAATCTGAGCGGCGTCACCCCCGTATTGCCATGCAGGGCACAGACAACGGCGCATACATGGCCGCGAGGAAGGGGGCGTACGGGGTTTTTCATTGTGGCGTGAGATGCTTACTGACCGAGTGTGGGCGGCGGCGGCGGCTGGCGGCAACCTGACCGGTCAGTGCCACTGGAACTGGGGCGGTGCCCACCGGTAATGCCTGGTAAAGCCCCAGAGGTCTAGCAAGTTAGTGTCAACTAGCGTTACTTCACTTCACATTGGAATTTCACATTTCATTAAACTTTTTATAATTCAGAATTCTGACCTGAAACAAGAACCGATGACTGTTGTTAGCACTTGTTTATAGCCAACTCTTCCTCAAGCCGTGCTGCCGCGTGTAACTGGCTAGATGCCAAGTAACCTCACAAGTTTGTAAGTTAACGCGGCGGCTGGGCGCGGGAAGGATCACTGCTGAGGCCGCGGCAGCGATGGATGGCCACTGAAGGAGTATTTCACACCAGTGGCGGGCGCCGGCTCACGACGGCCTTTCGTCGGCCGCCAGACACACGGTCTGCCTCCATAGTGGCTCATCGGGGCCGGTCGGCGCACTTCGTGTGGCGGCGCCGCGTTGTCCGATGGCTGCGGCGCCAAGCCCGCCGGCCTCATTTGGGCATATGAGGCCGCTGAAAGCCAACTGGGGGAGCCGGGCGCGCGGTGGGCGCTTATCTCGAGTGGAGAGAGGCGGTCGGCCGTGAATGGATGAAGGGTGAGGAGAGCTATCTTGGTTTGCCGTAATTATGTTCACTCGTGACGGCTGAGTGCGGTCTGCTGACTCTGCGGATGGGCTTAGCAAAGATGGGACATGGACTAGAATTTTTACATCAACCCAATTAATGATAAACCAATTTGCCTACTTTTGTGTTATTTGCAATTCAAGTATATAACCTTTTTAAAGAACATTATTTTATCATACAAGGTAGTTGTTTGCCACTTAGGTAAAATGGCCACGCATTGCCTATCATTATATTCTTCGATATTATCAACATATTCGTTAATCTTCTATGCTGTCGAATGTCGAAAGCATTGGTCGTCGAACCCATAGGTGGACACAGGTCAGACCCATCAGATCCACGGGGCCGGTGAGCGACACCACGTCGGAAGTGACGAATTGCAGAGCAAGCCCCAACTGGACTCTCAGCCCGTCCTTCACAAGGACCGTTATGGGCCGTGACGGCAGGTCATTTACGACTGTTTACATTCCCAGCTCACCCCGATCATCGTACGGCTGCGGAACCCATTGATCGTATCGCATGTGTGGTATCAATAAGGAAGACAAATGCGCCTTTTTTTGAAGCATACAATGACACTTGATTAGAACACAATCCATGACCTGCCAGCGTAACTCTGATGTGTGCCTCAGAATTCATTCCCCAAGAGTCAGCATTTCAACCTGTTTGCGTTGATTTTATTCAAATGTTGCTTCTTTAATATGCTCTGTACGGTTTTTGTGTTCTGTGATCTTTGAAACCTGACCTAACCTCAACCTTTAGCCATTGGAGTTCTTGATAGATAACCTTTAAGGAGATCCGTGGCGAGGTGCATTGGAGGCGTCTTAACCGTCGGCTGGTCGTGCCTTTGAATAATTCTACAGGAGTTTAATTTTGTAGGGACTTCTGAAATAATCATGACGTTAAGAGCTGTGAGACCTTTCTGAGGTCACGACACCTGGGCATTCATTCTTCGTGCCATGCACGCCTCGCGCTTTTTTTATGCATTTTGGAAAGGACAATGAAACAAATAAAATGAAATCAACGTTATTAAGTGCATTATTCTTAGGAATGGCTTTCGAAATGAGCTTAATTTTTTTGTTAATTTAGTTGATAGCATCCTCGTCCTTTGCTACCTTGTCATCTCACCTTGATCATGTCAAAACTTTGCAGGCGAACTTCCTTCAATTAAGCACCTCTCGCCGTAGGCAAAACTTTCCCGATGAACATGCCGAGTTGGAATTGGTCCGATCAAACATTGTGTTTGAGCTCGCTGTTGAGTCGGGCTGCCTGCTGTTTTGCAGTGATCAGCATCCGAACGGCGTCGACGACCATCAACTGCAAGCTGGCGAGAGAGTTGTGTGAGAAGGACCGCGTCTGCCATTCCATCACGGCCATTATCCCGCGACTCTGCGGACAGGAGCTAGGTGAGAAAACGACTCTCTGCGGACGGGAGAGTCGTTTAGGTGAGAAAATGACTCTCTGTGAACAGGAGCTAGGCAAGAAATAGGCACCTTTTGGTAGGAAATCGATGGGAAATCACGAAACACATACAGCTGGTTGCAACTGCGGCTGCTGGAAGCTGAGTGGTAAGCACCAAAGAGGTTCTTAACTTTTACGGCTTTTCCTTCATCTCCTTCTCAATCGGTTCTGTCTTTGTATTCGTTTCTGCCTTTGTCTCTGTTTTTGCCTTCGTCTATATCTCGTTCTATGTTGATCACCGCTGATGACTATTGTCTCGGCTATTCCGTTTCAGTGCCGTTACTATAATGGACATAAACTTCAAAGGGCATGCTTCACAAACGTGTACCGTTCCATTTCAGTGTCGTGCTCGACGGTGACGGTGACTAAGTGTCGGGCGGCTCTGAGGACACTGGTGGCATTCCAGTTCTTCCAGCCCACGTGTCTGTGCAAGGAGCAGCGCGTCGACCCCGAGTGTAACACCTACCGCAACCTGGTGTTCGACCACCCCTGCTTCGGAATGCGCAGTCAGGGTATGTGAAATATTGCATCTTTACGACCCATGTAATGACGGAAGTGAGTGTCCAAGGGAAGCTATGTCCTCGTTGCAATGGCTAAATGATATAAATGATAATTTATGCCTCAAATGGAAGTCCAATGGGACCCACAAAGACGCTTCGTGACAGCCTTTAGCCAATCATCAAATGCAATATCTGATCAAGAAGTTAAGCGACTATTATAATGGCCTTTGCGCTACTTGCTGCTCTTATGGATGCCTTTCGCTCGGATTTCGTTGTAGGTAAGGATTACAAGTGTGTGAGTGCTAAAAAAGGATTGTAAAAAGTGTTTTCTTTTCAGATAACGACCCGTACCCGGTGCACGCCCTGCCGACCTGCGACTACGCCCTGGACGCCTGTCGAAACCAGGAGCAGTGCGTGCCCCTGTATGACAACTACCTGAAGGCGTGTCCGTTTGAGCTGGACGAGTGCCACATGACGAACAGGTACGAACTCTACTGATTGATAGATAGGAGGCTGATAGACAAACAGATAATGTGCTGGTGCTAACAGGCAAACAAGTAAGAAATCTACTGATGGATAGATAGGAGGCTCATAGACAAACAGATAATGTGCTGGTGCTAAGAGTCGCACAGGTAAGAAATCTACTAATGGATAGATGGGAGGCTGATAGACGAACAGATAATGTGCTGGTGCTAAGAGTCGCACAGGTAAGAAATCTACTGATGGATGGATAGATAGGAGGCTGATAGACAAACAGATAATGTGCTGGTGCTAAGAGTCACAGGTAAGAAATCTACTGATGGATATGTAGGAGGCTGATAGACAAACAGATAATGTGCTGGTGCTAACAGGCAAACAGGTAAGGGACCGGCAGAGAACGCGGACACTGATGTAACAAAGGGAACTGGTAATTGTGCAAAATGCACTCGAGATATAAGAGTATCAAATGCATGATATCCGAGGGATTTAATACGAGTTGTAATCAGCTGACCGGCTAAGATAATTACAAGCTACAGCTACTGCACTGCTACTATTACAAGCTACTGTAGCAAGGTTATTCAAATTATATAAAGACCTCTTTATGCGCCATACGCAAGCGCGCGGCTCCTAGCAGTATGACGTGCTCCCCGGCTGCCGTACCAAGGACATATACCTGGTAGCGCATAGCACGTCGATCGTAGTTCAAACACCTCCCTAGTGAATCCCCGCCGGCACTGGCGGGTGCTCACCCTCCCGTGTCAATAGCGCCTACGGGACCACCATTAATATAGACTAGCGTTCGCTGGCGAATCGGTGACGTCTTGCCCCTGGGGAGGCCAATTTGTCGGCTCATTTGGACCAGATTTGTGCCGAGCTAGGCTGAAAAGCTGACACGCTGCTCCTGGGTGGCGCGGCTTTGCGACACGTCACCCGACGTCCGTGACGGCTGTCCGCCTGACAGGTGGAAGGATGACAGTGGTCTTATCTAACAGGGATTTCTTAGTACGATCTGCTGGTGGTGTTAACTGGCAGCTGATGGTATATTCTACGTCATATACGTGCATCTTGTGGTCACTGACGGTCATTAGTTGACCGTCAGTAGCCTGCAGTCAGCGTGGAACGGTCACTGGTCACTGGTCACTAGTCGCTGGTCGCTGGTGGCTGGTCAGCTACGCGTCGGTGTGGCATTTCTGACGACTGCCGACACGGTGTTAATCACCAAGATCGTGTGTGGTTCCCTGGCGGAGGCGGGGGAGGGGGCGGGGGCGGGGCGGGCGGCCCCGCCTGTCGCCGCTGACGGTCGTCGTACCAGTCGGCGGGCGGCACCGCCCCCCTGCCCCCCCCCCCCCGCCGCCGCAGCGGACCATATCGGCAGCCTGACTGAAATGGTGGTCGGCACGAGATCCGGTCCGGCACATGGAAAAAACACACCACCGACCGACAGCGAACACAGGAACTCAGATGGCGAAAATTTCGAGCAAATGGCGAAAAGGCAGGGAGCTTAGAACTCGCAGGGACTGAAATTGGGCATGGAGGCAGGTGAAACACGCTTAGGTATTTCATAGTTAAATACAGTGAAATCTGTCAGCTGGGGAATTGGGACTGACCATGGCAGACTGATCTTATTATGCAGTTCATGGTTTTCAAAGTGGCGGTGTCCCGGCCATGTTTGGTTACAGGAAATCCACCGTTGCTCAAGTTGCAGCTATTACCTATAAGGTTGTAGACTGGCTGTGTGCAAGTGTTAGTGTCAGGGTGTCGGATAACTTCGAATGCTTATCCAATTATATCTGCGGCGGCTGCACTCTGATATGGTCCTAGATGGAACAGAGCAGTCAAAATAGGGTCGGCTCAGATCGCTGCCTCCTGTCCGTGTCTCGTTCCTAATCACTAAAACATGCATTACAGTATATGAATAACCTTAATCGTTATCAACAATCAATAAATGGCACACGAGCTCTTGGGGATTTTTAGTCTTTTTTTGCAGAACACAATACGATACCTACCTTTAAGATTGTGTCGGTAGGCTCTAAAACAATAAATCCAGCTCTGCCCCTTCCCCATGGCTTTCTGTGAAAAAATCGACACACGAATAATGTATATATCTTCCTTTCACTTTACGAGAATCACAACTCGATGCAATAAGAATGTGTGACGTAACAACACAAGCATGTTAACAACATGTAAAACGTTGCACTCGCGTATCGAGTGACGTTGATTTACTTTGAGAACTTTAATTACTTAATCCGTTCATTTCAGCTCTGCATGTCTGGACGCCTGGAACCAGCTGAAAATGAGCCCCGTTTTCGGATGTATGTGCACAAACGTTCAGGAAGAAAGTTGTGAGAATATCTATGAGAAGGTACACAAAAATCCCTGCATTGGTAAGTAGCTGTTTTCACATTTATTGCAGCCCTGAGACTATTTTTGTTGCACTGTGTGACAATGTCATCACCCATAGACCTCCATCACCTTATATCGTGATGGCGTGACATATGCCTAAATGCGTGTACATTTTGCCCTGTTCTCTGCACAGGTATGCATAATGTGTATTCATAGATAACAATAGAACTGTTCTACTGTTATCTATGGAATATTGTTTATACAAATGCACGATAAACAATGTTCTTCGCAAGCGTTGCTAATTACGTTTTCTGGTATCTTTGAAAAGATAATAAAACAGCTCTTAACTTATCACATAAGATTTTCAACAAATATGTTGTCTTTAGTTGATAAAATGTTTAATTTGCAATAAAAATACAGGCTTGGTACGCTCCACAGGCATTCGCTTTCCCATTTTCGCTCAGCTAGTAAAAGCCATAAACGCAATGCTGAAGGCAATTGCTGGCACATAGATCAATTGCTGCACCTAGCCTGTTCGCTGTGGCATTGCTAGAACTCTGCTTAGTATTTTAGTTGCCAGTTTTTTGTCATATCTTAAATAAAATGTTTTGTATTGATATTTATCGCTGTTCCTTTCAGACTGGGCGCACGAGCACGGTGCCGACACCGGTTCTGGTGGCGAGCACCGCACGCACTCACCGCTGCACCACCTGCTGCACCTCCCGGCACCGGCCAGCACCTCCTTTCAGCACCACCCAGCACCGGCCAGCACCTCCTACCAGCACCTCCCAGCACCGGCCACCCCCGCACACCCCGCACCCCGCACTCCAGTCCGCACCTCCCGCGCTCCGTCTCCCGGCGCGCGCTATACCGGTGTGTCCTCACGGACTGTTGTTACAGTGAGCGGTCTGGGAGGGGACGAGGTCACCCGACCACTAGCTGAACATCACCTCGTGGCTCCGCTGTACGAGGTGACCTCACAGCGACCCCGGTCATCCGACATCGTAAGGACCCTCTATGGGCCCGATGAAGACGAGGAGCCAGAGAATCCCTTCGCCCCACCAAAGCTGCCGGAGACAACCAAAGGTAAGTATTGCATGATTTTCCATTAATCATTCAGTACTAATTATGTTATTTAAAGCTGACTTGCAAAAAAAAAATGTGAATCCAGATTAAATTCGCCCTTTATCTAGGAGTCATCTCTTTTGGCACTTTTAATTTCTGTGGTCTAATTTGGTGGTTTCTCTCTCAGTTGATCTGGTGACTGTCAGTTCGGTCGACCTGGAGTCGGCCGAGCCCGTGCTGCAGTCGTCCTGTCACACGGCGCTGGCCAACTGCCGCCGGGACCGCCGCTGCCGCCTCCTGCTGGAGCCCATGTTGAACAGCTGCGTGGCCGACTCGTGCCACCGCCAGCAGTGTATGAAGCACATGCAGGAGTTCTACGACCAGTCAGACAGCGTGCTCGTCATGGACGCCGCACTCTGCGTCTGCCGGTGAGATTTAGCTAATTCACGTAATGACTCCCCTTAGATGTGTTGCGAGCCCGTCAGTGGCATGCACTTCCCCAAAAGTATATTTTTGGCTTGTGTGTATGCTACTAAAACAATCGCATTTTTTACCAAGTTTTGCAATAAATTACCGCCTAGTACAATTGGCCTCATTTAACGTGATAACATAAAAATTCATACTCGTGTTTCGCAGCCGGAGGGACGCGGGCGAGTCGGGCTGCGTGGCGGCCATGCAGCGGCTGCACCCGGCGTGCGCCAGCCAGCCGGAGGGCGGCCGGCTGCCGTCGTGTCTGCGGGTGGCGCGCCACTGCCGCCGCCAGTGGGACGGCCGCTGCCGGCCGCGGCTCGAGCGCTACGAGCAGGCGTGCGCCGTGGACGTGGTGACGGCCCGCTGCGCCGGCCCCAGCGAGCACTGCCGGAGCGCGCTGCTGGCCGTGCTCGGTACCGAGCTGCACAGCCACTGCGGCTGCCACGACGCGCCGGCGGCCGGCTCCACGCCCGGCCAGCACAGCTGCCACGACTGGGAGCGCCTCCTCTGGGCTAATCCCTGTGTCGGTACGTGGACTTTTGGACAAACCCCTCTGCCAGTGCGTAGTCTGGGCTTATGTTTGCGCCTTTGTGGGAGCATATAGACAAAAATCATAAAAAGAGATAAACATATAAAACAGACTCATATTTGAAAAAAAATGTATGATCTGTTTATCGTATATTCATAATACATAGCCTTCCAACGGCGGCGCCCGCAAGCGGCAATTCAGCCCGTCACTGGAAGGTATACTGTCCCGCATAGCGTACTTGTGCGGCGGCACAGCCTACCACTCCAGTCGTTTCACCGTCGCGGCGGCCAGCGCCCCGGCCGCCGCTTACCGCGTCCGCATCATAGGCGGCGGAACGGGGAGGGCACCGGGGCACCGTGCCCACCTTTGATTTTGGCATTCTAACATTAGCCCTATCATACTCGAGGGCAGCGCTTTTCGAGCAGCGCTGCGGCCCGAAGGTTGGGGTTTTGAATTGTGAAAAACGCCCGCCCGCCGCGAAACGCAAACACCGCAAAACGCGCAAAACGCACGCCGGAAACGCCTACGCAAATGTCGCAAGAAGAAAAAACACAAATAAATGCCCGCCCGCCGCAAACTGCAAAAAAAAAAACGCAAAAACGCCGCAAAAAATAAAACCGCCTGCATCGCACGCACGCTAACCGCCAACCGAAAACGCCTAAAAAGCGCCCAACCGCCGCCAACCGCCAACAAATTGAACACCGCAAACGACGCAAAAAAGAAAACCGCCCGCATCGCCCGCACGCCCGCCGCCAAACACAAAACGCCCGCCCGCCCGCCGCAAAACGCAAACACCACAAAACGCGCAAAACGCACGTCCGAAACGCCAAAGCAAACGTCGAAAAAATCGCCCGCCCGCTGCCAAACGCAAACACCGCAAAAAGCGCCAGGCCGCCGGAAACCGAAAAAAACTTAACACCGAAAAAGACGCAAAAAACACCCGCATCGCCTGTCCGCCCGCCGTCAAACAAATACCGCAAAAAACACAAAACACCCGCCCGCCGCAAAACGCAAACACCGCAAAACGCGCAACTCACACGCCCGAAACGCTAACGCAATTAAGACCAAAGTGGCGCCAGACGTTACATGCATACCTCACAGTAATTTATTAATGCATGAAAATGATGAGATTCTTAGGTTATAGCCACTTTAGGCAGTTAATGGCGCACTTAAGACAAAAATGGCGCACAACAGCCTATTTTTGTCTCGCTTCATATGTGTCACTGCCTAGTTTCGTGCACTACCGTTGCAAGTTTCGACGAAATCGGCCCGTTGAAATAAATACGCGCAATATTCCTCGACTTTAGCCACTGTAGCTTAAGTGGCGCACTAGAGACAAAAACGACGCACATGAGTTTGTTGTATTCGTAGCGCCGTTTGTGGCACAGGTCATTTTAATGCATCAATGTTGCAATTTTCATCGAAATCGGCCCATAAATGGCAAAGTTATGGCCAAAACGTCTTACATTGAGAGTGCACATGGTCACTCGAGGTGGGGTGCCACGTGCCACGTGTGGCCTAAAGACATAAAGCGACCATCCTTTTGTACCAGATGAAAGGGGTCGTCAGTGCCCATGGGTAGACTTTCGGGTGCGCCACCATTGTCTCCCAGCGGCCGATCAAACTTGGCCAATCTTTAACTTAGGGCTTACCTCACTATCGGTCAAAATATCTCCGGAATGGAGAACCCCGGGCGGCCACGTGTTTGACACGTAGTAGACCCAACACCAATGGTCATTATCGCAACCGACTTGGAACTCTGGCTCAAACCCATGCAGTGAGGTTATCACCTGAGCATAATTATGCACCAATGACTACCTATCCCAAAATGCTACACCCACGTGGCGCACGTGCGAAAACACGTGCACCACGTGATGAGGTGTACAACTATCCTAGAGCATCCCCTTGACGACTGACCTCGATTGGTTCCGCTGGCACGCATTGTTTGCGCGGCACAGGCCATCATACCAGCAGTGATCAAATTTTCACGGAGGTGGTCCCCTTAAACAAGTGCGGGGCGTGCACGTGCATTTCAATCGCCCCATATATGGCCTATTCCACCTGGTAGGCGACATGTGGGTGCATATCATACTGAAACATTTTTAACATCTAACGTGGAAATTTTGAGCAAAATCGATTTAAGTAATTTTTTCAAGAAATCCCATTGACTTAAGACGTGGAAATTTGTGCGCGTGCCACGTGCAAAAAAGTTAATTATATTTCAAGCGATTGACATTGACGAACGAACCGACTGACCGACTACCGGTACTCAAAAAACAAAGAAAATCTATCGAGCCGATTTTGAGCAAATCGAGAAAACCCATTTTGGCCCATTTCGTAACGTTAAACCAATGGCACGTGCAATTTGCACCCCCTTCCCGAAGCTGCCCGAAACGGCGCCGCCGGCTCATGGTAGATGCCGGGGCGGCCACCCAGCACATAGAAGCCCATCGCATTACAAGCACCCGTCTGCGAGAAATGCGATGCCGAAAATCCACCTAATGTTGAAGCCTATGGGCCTAAAACACGTGCACGTGCCACGTGCAAGAAAAATAATTATATTCTTAGCTGAGGGTGTTTCGTGGTAGATAATCTGTGGGGGCAGCTGCCCTGAAAATTTAATCAAAATCTATCGGTTCGTGTGCAAACGGTGCAAGGTGCCCCAATTCGCTGCACCAAACACGAATCCTATCCCGAAATGGAAACACCCTCAGTTTGTTTTTCAATAGAAAAACACAATTCTAAAGAATAGTGTTTGTCTAATGAAGAAACAACCTTCGGGTATAGGGTAGTGTGGGGTAATTTGAACATATTTTTACGTCTTCTCCGTTGTACCAAATTCCAGCTCAACCCTGGATGAAGAAAAACTGTTTCAGTAGCGCATGTGTCACTTGCTTTTACCATGCAAGCCTCATTTTTGGACGAGCCGAGCATACCTTGAATAACATAGCATCACTTCACCACCAAGTCACGGTGTGTTCAAATTGCCCCACCGTGTGGTAATTTGAACATACTGCCTTTACCTGCCATAAAAACGATAGTCTCGCCAGCACCGATGTTGTTTGACCCATAAACGAATAGGTAGAGCAATTCTAAACATATCTTCATTTGAAAAATCAACACAACAACAAAAATAAGTCAGTTGCAGAGTATCAATATCTGCACGCTGCACACCGGTCAGTTGACAGAATTCGCCTCTCTTCAATTAACAGAACGTCTATCATCTCCGTTCAATAAAAACTCTACCAAACCTTACTTCATCTGTTATAGTGGTGCCAATCGGAACCTGGACATTCGGAATTCCGATTCTTTATAATGTCCAATTCGGAATTGATTGCACAAAGGTATAGTAGTATGGACAACATTGGACGATGGCCTGCCACACTTAAGCATTTTTATCAAGTAATCGCGCGTAGCATTGATTGGCGAATGGAAAGCTTGTTGCTCTCAATATAATGAACACTTTTTGGCTGGTATAATTACATGATAAGCAATATAAATGACGGTTTTAAGTGTTTATAGCTGCATAATTTTCGGACATATTTGGACAAATAGTTGACTTTAACATTTTTTGGACGGAAAATCAACGAAAATACCGAACATTAGACGAATATAAGATGTAAATTTTCTAAAAATGGCATCTCTTATCTGCTACTGCTTTGGGTCGAAAATATTGGCAAAAAAAAACTGGGGGCGTTGTTTTTTCGGAGCTATCCCTGTCTTCATTGAAGTTCTCACACTATGTTCAAATTACCCCACGCTAAAAGTTATTATGCCATTTTTAAAAACAGGGTTGAAAAGCAAATTTCTTAGATTGAAGGCACTGAGTAGGTCGTTGTACAACAAAAGCCGTTGCGTGTTAGGCGCTAGCAATGCAAGATTTTGCGTTGCAATGAAGTTGCAATGACGTGTCGTTAGGCGTTTATCCTTGCGAAATTGATTTTTTACACTGTGCGTCAACATCTTCATTCCCCGAAACTTGAAACCCCGTTCATATGATAGCCCTTTTAGTTACGATAATTTCTCTCATTGGTCTTATTGTCATGCCACTTATGGATTTTCCGTAATTTTGTGTTATTTACACTATGTTCAAATTGCCCCGCATGTTCAAATTACCCCACCCTACCCTACTCACCAAAGGAGCAGGGTTCAGGTTATGTCTTTCTTCCGATCAGATGCTTCCATATGGCTGTGCTGCATATATGGGCGTTGCATGGAAAGAATGGGACCAAAGGTCGGCAGTGCCCCCCCCCCTAAATTGAAGGTGTTCCGTCGCTACTAGTCCGCATTTGCACAGAACTCGGGTAATTTTGTCGCGTTCTTGGCTGGCTAGGGCTGTATGTACTCTAATCGTTTGAACTCATCCTTGTCCGTGGGAGCTCGATGAGCTGCATGTCTGTTAGGTGCCGGATATCTGATTGCTTCCCATTTCCTTGTGGCCTCCTCTGGCACATTATTAGCCATTTTAATCCGTTTGATCATGGGTGTAACTTTGTATACTTTCGAGGTCCCATGTGGGACCCCAATGCCAACATTTGGGACCCCAATTGTCATTTTGGGACCCCAATAGTGGAGGCCCCCCGAGACGCACCAGCTACTTTGCAAACGGAGGTCCGATGTTCATATAAAAGGTTCTCAGTTTAAATAGGAGGCCCCTTGGACAAATCGGAGGCCCTGTTGGACAAATAGGAGGCCCCCTGAACAAGTAGGAGGCCCCCTGAACAAGTAGGAGGCCCCCGGAAAACAGGAGGCCCCCTGGAGAAATAGGATACTCTCTGGACAATCAGGAGGCCTCCTGGACAAATAGGAGGCCCTAGACAAATAAGAGGCCCCTAGACAAATAGTAGGCCCCATGGACAAATTCGAGGCCCTCTGTACAAAAAAGAAGCCCCCTGAACAAATAGGAGGCCCCATGGACAAGTAGGAGACCTCCTGCAAAAATAGGAGGCCCCCTGGACAAATAGGAGGTCCTAGACCTAGACAAACAGGAGGCCCCTTTCACAAAAAAGGCCCCCTGTACAAATAGGAGGCCCCATGGACAAGTAGGAGGCCCTCTGTACAAATAGGAGGCCCCCTGCAAAAATAGGAGGCCCCCTGGACAAATAGAAGGTCCTAGACCTAGACAAACAGGAGGCCCCTTTCACAAAAGGAGGCCCCCTGGACAAATAGGAGGCCCCTTTCACAAAAGGAGGCCCCCTGGACAATTAGGAGGCCCCCTGAACAAGAAGGAGGCCCCCTGGATAAAGAGGAGGCCCCCTAAAAATAGGAGCCCTCTGGATAAATAGGAGGCCGCTTGGAAAATAAGAGGCTACTTTAACCAATAGGAGGCCCCCTGGACAAATAGGAGGCCCCCTGAACACGTAGGAGGCACGCTGGACAAATAGGAGGCCTCTTGGGCAAAGAGGCCCCCTAGAAAAATAACAGGTCCCTTGGACAAATAGGAGGCCCCCTGGACAAATAGGGGACCTCTTGAACAAATAGGAGGCTCCATGGACAAGTAGGAGCTAGAGGCCCTCTGTACGAATAGGAGGCCCCCTGGACAAATAGAAGGCTCCCTTAACAAAAAGGAGTCCCTTCAAAAAAAGGAGGCCCCGGGACAAGTAGGAGACCCTAGGACAAATAGGAGGCCCCTGCACAAATATGAGACCCCTAGTCGAATAAAAGACCCCTGGATAAATAGGAGGCCACTGGACAAATAGGAGGCCCCTGAACACGTAGGAGGCCCCCTAGATAAAGAGGAAGCCCCCTGGAAAATAGAAGCCCCCTGGATAAATAGGGGACCTTCTGGAGAAACAGGAGGCCTCCTGGACAAATAGGAGGCCCCATAGACGAATAGGAGGCCGCTTGGACAAATAGGAGGCGCCGTTAACCAATAGGAGGCCCCCTAGACAAACAGGAGGCCCTCTGTAACAGTAGGAGGCTCTCTGTACGTACAGGAGATCGGCGCTCGACCTGTAGAAGCTTAGCTGTATGTACACTAGGAGGCTCTCTGTGCAAGTAGTCGAAGTAGGAGGCTCTCTGTACTCTACCTACAATTACAAATAAGAGGCCCCCTGGGCAACTTAGATGCAACACAAATCGGAGGTCACCTATAAAAAAGCGGGACTTTGTTGGAATACCTGATTTAATAAATAATTTTCCTGATATTCAAATTACTTAGGTAATCCTCGTCCTCACATGGGGGGGGGGGCAGTGGTTGCCACCCCCCCCCCGCCCTAGGTAGTTTTGTTCTGCTCTGCACTAAACATTTTGATTGCTAGAAGTCGGATGTTTCGTATAGCTGCTGCTCTATCCTTTTTTAGCGTCCACTGAAAATTTCAAGTTTCTGTGGTTTTTGGTTTCGGAGATATGACCTTATTCTTCAGGTAATGTCATAACCCAAATGACAAATACCCAATATCTTGCGTTGGCGTTGGGTCTTGTGAGCTTTTGACACCTTGATTTCGGCCTTTTTTGTCAGTCTTACCTCCCACCTATCATGGAACATGTTCACTAAAGGACATGATGTGGAGTTTGCTAATGTAATAATTGAATGAGGACTTTACTCCACAAGAAATCGTTCGGGTCGGAGCTTTCGAATTGTATTACAAAGCTTCGTCAGCGTATCGTAATCGGGTTCGGGGGTATCGGTCGCAAAATTGAGGGCGAACCCGATTACGAACCCGATTACGATACGCTGACGAAGCTTTGTAATACAATTCGAAAGCTCCGACCCGAACGATTTCTTGTGGAGTAAAGTCCTCATTCAATTATTACATGGAACATGTTGTTCAATGATGTAGAGATGCCAGGGTCAGGGTCAAGGTCAACCGGTCGTCTAAAAATATTGCGTTTTAGGCAAGCTGAATTTACTTTCGTGAAGTTTCTTTGACTGTATTTTTGGTAAAAGCTTCTCAGTTCATGATCTCATGTAATATGGACACATTCACAATCGGTGCACACATCAGTATACACACAGACACACACAGACATACAAACACATGTCATTGACCTTGAGCTAACTTGACCTGAAATGACCACAGCAAGCAAAAACCTAGTCGGATAGTGTGACAAAGAGGTTCTAGCTGGCTTGGCATCACAATACGGCAGCGTCATCGGTATATGATGAGCAGCGCACGTGATATTCCAACGGGCAACGGTGACCCCAAACAGCAACATTCTTTAGTTTGACCTGAACTGGAAGGTCAATGACTGACCTGATGAGGTAAAATTGGTATCATTGGATTCGTCTCTTCCCAAAGAATCTGTTGCTCTTGACCGCAAGGCTTAAAATCTTGTAAGAAAAAATTGTGGTGATGTCGAATAAGATACCTACACAAACAGCGGGCCAACCCATCATATACCGATGACGCTGCCGTATTAGTGCCAAGCCAGCTAGAACACCTCTTTGTCACACCATCCGACTAATTTGCTGGCTGTGGTCATTTCACGTTAGGTCAAGGTCAATGATATGTGTTTGTATGTCTGTGTATGTCTGTGTATGTACTGATGTGTGCACAGATCGGTTTGTGTGTCCCTATTACACTTGATCATGAACTGAGAAGCTTTTACTAAACATACAGGCAAAGAAACTTCACGAAAAGTAAATTCAGCTTGCCTAAAGCGCAATAATTTTATATGACCTAGGTTGACCTTGACCCTGACCCTGACATCTGTACATCGCAGAACAACATGTTCAATGATAGGTGGGAGGTAAGACTGGCAAAAAAGCCGAAATCAGCGTGTCAAAAGCTCACAAGGCCCATAGCCATCGCAAGATATTGGGTATTCGTCATTTAGGACATGACATGACCTGAAGAACAAGGTCATATCTCCAAACCCAAAAGCCACAGAAACTTGAAATTTTCAATGGACGCTGAGAAAAGATAGAAAAGCAGCTATACAAAAAAATCAGGTTTCTAGCTTTAACCCGCGAGTTGCTGGGGGCATGGGTGGAGCTTTTCCAAGAAAGTTGGTGGGGCAAAACGTTGTCAAACCTACAATGTCCGATTGTTCAGTTAGATAAAATAAAACAGTGAATCAATCCCTTTCATTACGGAGATGATATTTTGCATTACACAGACATTTTAAAGCCCCTCAATGCGAAAAACATTGGTTTGCTGAGCAGTAAAGTCCTGCAAATTGGCTTAAGTTGGTGGGGCAAAACTCTTATTGGTGGGGCAAAATGGCAAGTTGGTGGGGCAGCCGCCCCACCAAGTGAATAGGAAGCTCCGCCCCTGAGGGGGGGGGGGGCGTTAAATGCCCCCACTTTTGTCGCCGGGCCATAGCATAAAAACGGCGCGCTGCAGGCGCGCCAAATTTTGGGTACCTGTAGGCAATTGATTGAAGTTTATTGTGACAAAGTTTCAAAAAAAAATCAGTCGGAAAATTTTTGAGATATCGAGGTTTTAGTGACGTCATGATTTCAGAGTTTTCGACCAAAAACGGCATATGTTCAAAAAATCATATAAAA
This sequence comes from Amphibalanus amphitrite, assembly GCF_019059575.1. Classification (NCBI taxonomy): domain Eukaryota; kingdom Metazoa; phylum Arthropoda; class Thecostraca; order Balanomorpha; family Balanidae; genus Amphibalanus; species Amphibalanus amphitrite. The sequence goes on along the minus strand of NW_024881731.1, from coordinate 106,083 downwards.
TCACAGAATAGACATACAGACATGCCGTAAAAGCCATTAGACTGCCAATACCATGAACAATCAAATGGCTATCTTCGATTATTGATTATCGTTCCGCATTTTCCAAAATCTTGAACTGAACCTTGGCAATTTCTCGTGACTACTTCACGACCATGATACATGCATTTCTTAAATTGAACTTTTTGAGCCAAACACGTACACATATGATAAAATGAATGTCACCATGGTGTTCTACGCCCCAAATTACCCATAAAACATGTGCCACAGGCTGAGAATATCAGTTTCGATTTTCGGGGATATGTGCTTACCCGGTTGACCTGACCTTGACCCTGACCTATGCTTGACTGACCCCTACATGGAGCTGACACTCTTGTAGGCCTTATATGATGGATTGTGCACCGTTTTGACAGAGTTTATGACGAGAGGCGCCCATTGCGAAGTCCTGAAGTCCATGCTACTGAAAGCCCGATTTCAGGTGTTTGACCTGACCTTGACCCGACCTGTGACCTCAAAATTCAACTTTAAAGTACTCATCTGAAGCGTCTCGTCGCGTTCTTTCGTTTGCCGCCTCGTGCGTTTCGCTGCGCCTATCGGTTCTCGAGTTATCGGCTGGGGGCGTTTAACGCCCCCCCCCCAGCAAACGGTGGGTGGCGGAATACCCCAGCAACTGCCGGGTTAAAAATGTTAAGTGTAGAGCAGGAAAACTAACTTGGGGTGGCGACCCTCCCCCAGGTGCGGGCGAAGGTTAACCCTCACACTTTCTGGGGTCGGCTTACGGCTAGATTCGTTGCGCAATGCTGTGCCGTTAATTTTTTTTCTATAATAAAGGCATTGTGTTTTATTGTCAAAAGTGAAAAAGCCAGAAATTTTCGTCGATTTCGGATGCCGCGGGGGATATTTACATACAATGTCACTCTGCTGGCCTGGATCCACCAGTAGGGTCAGGTGACCTACCATTTCTTTATCAATATTAAAAAAAATCATGGCATCAGAGCTGTGACGAAAAATAAGTGGCCTAAATCCGATGAGAAAACTGGATTTGGGGGTACCCCAGGTTTGGCTTCTGAGCCTCTGGTCCCCCAATGAAAATTTCTTAGAGGGTGCCCTGGCGTGGTTCGTAAATTACCGCTTCCGCAATTGGAGGCCCCTAATTGCTTGGAGGCCCCCACTAAATGGAGGCCCCCTTGGACGTTTGGGACCCCAATGGTGATGTCAAAGTTTCACCCATGCGTTTGATGTGTGTCTCCCCGCTGCTGTTTCCGTGTTTTGCCGTACAGCCCACCGCTAAAGTAATGTAGGGTCTTACCAATCTCAACGGTTGGCTTTGACTGGCGATTATTTAATGCGGAGTGATCGAAAAGAAGATGTCAATAGCTTAAGTTGCAGCTGCAAGGGTGACGATACATATAAGTTACATTCAAAGTTTCATTGTAGTCTGGTTAATCGTTCCTAAACTTCAGAGGCAGAACATACCCATGACTGAAACCGCACATTACTTCTGCTGTGGACTGTACCTATATCTAACCACGTCATCGCTGGGCCGACAGTGGAGGCGCAGCGAGAGTTCCACCGTCAGCGCTCTGTCCTTCTGGAGCCCATACTCAAGGAGTACGGAGAGACGGTCAGCCCAGGCGGCTCACCGGCCGAGTCGCCGTCGCAGAACCCCGCTCGTCGAGTGTCAGACGTCACCATCATCACAACCACCACCACCACAACCACTACCACACCGGCCACCGCAGCAACCACCACTACCACCACCACTGCTGCAACCACGTCAACCACCAGTGCTACCACCACCAGTACCACGACGGCGCCGCGCTGGCCGGGGGTGGTGAGGGGCGCCGCGCCGCCGCCGGTCCGTCCACCTCGCCCCACGAGTGCCGCACAGCCGCCGCTGCCGGCGCACTGCGTCTCCCGCCGGGAGGGCAGGCCACTGGAGAGGATACCGGTCGGCTCCGGAATCAGGGTGAGAGTCTGTCTGGTGCCTGAGGGGTGAGGAGAGGTCCGGGGAGAGGGTGAGAGGCTATCCGAGTTAATATGTAAAAAAGTGAGTAAAGATCTTGTGTCATTGGGCTGTTGAGGAAGAGGAAAGTTACTTCCGAACTTCAGCGGTAACTACGTAGTTTATTAGGTCGCAACCAGGCCCATGTCACTCCACTTTTGATGACATCATATGGGGGCCTCAGGACAATAATGGCGCGGCGCGCCACAATCGCTTCAAAGCTACTTGCCAACAGTTGCCATTTTTGAAAATATTATTTTGAAATAAAGTTCCAAGTAATAAAAATATTGTAATAAAGTTGTTGTATAAATCGATACCATATCTAAAAACTTACTGAAAAATGATTTATTCATAGTAAAAATATAAGCTCGATGCGTTTTTACGTTGCTTTCCTGCAACTGCAGAGGGTTTTTAAATCGTCTATATCTTCAAAACAGGCCATTTCTTAGCATATTACTGCTCTTTTTTATCGCTAAAAAATTAGTTGGACTTTCCAATGACATCAATGGTTGAGCGATATGTGTAGAGTGTCACCAACAATCTTCAAATGAAGTTAGTCATTTTTACGTTGTAAAGGAATGGAGTACCCCTTTCGAGCATCAGGGGTGACGTCACTCAGGATCTGTCTCTGATTGGTCGGCGGGGGAGTGACTGTACCTTCTATAGATGGCCTTGGTCGCAACATATTTTCAGCTCACTAAACTACGAGTAATATGTAAGTTATTTAGTGTTAATTGTTTTCTGACTCATCTGTGTGTTTTGCGCACCGTGCTTTGTCGGCAGTATAACCGTCTGGAAGACGACCCGGACGACCCGTACCGGGACGAGGAGGACTGCTCGGAGCTGTGCATGTGCCACGGCCGCGGCCGGCTCGTCTGTAACGTGCTCGACTGTCTGGAGAAGCGCGAGTGTCAGTCGTCACTGGCGCTGTACCACCACGGCACGGCCGGCCTGGTGCCCTACCGAGAGGGATGCGTCTGCCACCATGGGGACTTTATCTGCATGAGACCGCCCGCAGGTAGGTAGCCGAGTACGACCGCAGACGCCTGAGAAATGTGCTCTTTAATACGCTCTGTAGTCTTTAATGATATCCCGGTCCTGACCTCACGGCTGCATTGAATATGTAACTGAGTGCTAGCCTGAAGGCTGATTGCCGACCTTAGTGGACCCGACCGTGACGTTCGTTTGCTATTTTCCAGATGAGTACACTCTGCCTTTCGGAGTGTTCCTCTTTTTGGGCTACAGCAGAAAAGAGGAGGAGATTCTGCACCCGTACACGCATAAAACGGTCAAAGACCACACCATCACAGAACTGAAGATGCTCCTTTTGAACACCATGCGAGAGATGGGCAGAGACTTCCAGGTAAGTGTCCTTTGAAGGAGTACTGGATTACGTGCAACTCCGGCCTTATCTGCGAGCCTAAATCAACTGCGAAGTAATGTGACTTCCTCAGTTTAAACACAACTCAGTGTTTCTTATACGGGTATCGATGCAATCTGTAATGCTTTTTTCTTTTGGTATATTTCTTTCGACAGCATATGCGCTATGATGGTTTGGTAAATAGCCCACATCCAATCAACCTCTGTCATTTCACATTGTGGCGGTAAACCCTGCCTTGTCTTGAGGTGGTGGCTGGTAGTCGCTAGTGGTTACCACCCCCGAGTGCCGTCATCTGCAGTGACTGAGGCATGCTTCTGGTTTCGTCCACCAGGAGTGGCCGTGTAAGCTGTCCATTCACCAGCGCTTCGAGTCGACAGAGAACCTCATAGTTCAGGCGAAACTGGAGGAGGTCGAGAAAATGTATAATCAGAGTCTCAGCCATGACCTCTTGAAGAGGGAAAAGGTAATATGAGATATAATCCTATCTTAATTTTGTTTCAACTTAAAACATACGTAGTTGTGTGGTTTTAATGAGAAAGGCTTCTGTTTTACTGAGAAACGCTAAATTAGCGCTTGCATTTAACGTCCCCAGAGCCATTCACGGTTATGTGAAAAATACCAGTGTTACGAATTGATTGCCACATATGCAAGAAACTCATTGGAAGAGAGGCACAACCTGAAACCTGCTCCTTTGGCGAGTATATAATATATATTTAACTGCCCGGTCCGAACACTATACCAGACATTATTCGGTCGCTTTCCCAAGGGTGTTTTAAAATAATGTCCGAACGAAGTGAGGACATTATTTTATCGAAAATAGCGTCCGAACGGAGTGAGGATGCTATTTTCGAAAATTGCACGAATGAAATGAGTGCAATTTTCGCATTGAATGTGCGAGCCTGCGAGCATATTCAATGAAAACACCCTTGAGGAAAAGCGACCGTATCATGGCTGGTAAAGTATTGGGACCGGGCAATTAAATTTATTATAGTAAATTTTTGGCACCGTGCACCAACGCATCTCTGAGAAAGAGTTCGCTTTTGGGCTTCGACATCAAGGAGGGGCACGGAAGATAGGAGGGAGAGGGGGCAGCAAATGGGTAAAGCTTTGGGCGTATAATAAAAATTATTGCCAATTGCCTTTAACACACGATGGGCGAATAATAAAATTAACCTACCACTTGGTCTCACTATACCTATACAAATTGTACATCACCTACCACGTCATATTTTGCTTGAAATTCATCCCCGATTTCTCAGATATTTCCTGGTAAACATGCGAGACGCGTCTGTTACTTTTATTAGACATTCATGCTACGAAGTAATTGCGAGTGTGGAGTAGGCGTTGCGGAGACATGCTTTGTCTTCATTAGTGGGAAAATGTCGTTGCGTTCTCTCCTCTTTCCTATATTTTGACATCCAATATCCATAAAGGTAGAACAAGCGTCGATCTTACTACGAACACTGCTCCTGGCAGTGCTGTTCTTCCCATTTTGTAAGGGTCAGCTTCAATGGCTCTTTTCACTGGCTCTTGAGAACTATATGTGCCTCGAAATCTGCCTTCTAAATTTATGCGTAGCCTGCTAATTCATCTCTTTGAAATAAATACGATAAGTCATCACATTAATTAAGGCTGTGTTCTTGCCAATATTCACTTGTCCACCTGTTTCGCAATTTACTTTATTCCAAGCTACAAGCTTCCATGACCGGATTTTTATTGAGGTTTCAGTCATCGAGCGCATTGTTCAACAGGGAGCTTTTGAAGAGAAGAAAACTGCCGTATAATGAAATTAACCGCCGTGTTTTTATGCATGGGTTTTGATAGGCATTTCCGAGTTTTGCCGTCGACTGAAATTAACCGTCTCTCGCGCTTCTGGCTTTCAGCAGGCCACCTTTATACAAAAATTTAACTGAACTTTTTTAACATTCGTCGGTGGCAAAAATGTACTATAATTTCTAATGATAACCATGCATCGTTCCAGGACAAGTGCACCGGTCCCCTGAGGGACATCAGTTACATGATCAACAATCGCGAGCGTTCCATTGTGTCGCATCCTCTTCTTTCCGTCTTCAAGATGGCCGACGTGGATGTCACCACGCCCGACACGTCAGCAGCGGGGCCGTCGCCTCAGTCAGCTACTGTCCTGCTGCTATTGGCCACACTGCTGGCTATGGGACCCCCAGCGTGACATCATCAAGGCAGAGAGTGGCCGACGGCCGGACCTGTTGTGGCTCAACCTTGGTGCCGAGCTGGATGGTTATGCGAGTGAATGAAGTCTAGTGTAGCTACAATCGCCGATCGAGAAACAGTAAATCGGCTGCATAACGGGCTTCTCGGCATTCCTGGGAAATGCAGTAGCATAGTGTTTTGATTATAGGTACAATACCAGGAAGTGGCAGAGCCCTGAAGATTTTTGTGACAATATTGGTCGCTTCTATTTTGAGGCTGATGGCCACAGCTGGCTGTGAATTGTTTAGATACAGAACTCGATGCTGAGCAGCCAGTGTTACCGTAAGCACTGACCGTGAAGCAGCGACTCGCGGGGGTCGGGGATCTGGCAGCACTGCGCAAAGCCGGGAGGGCCAGATCTGGCAGCACCCCTGCGAAGCTGGACTGCAGTGGCAGCGATAAGCAATACAAGTGCGAGGCGTCCCGACTAGGCAGCCGGCGACGTTGTAAAGTGGCGTGCGGTCGAACGATGTGTGGCTATCAGTGGAGAATCAGATAGTTTGGAGTGTGTGATGTGAGACGTTGTATAGGCGTTTAAGGGGTGTGATGTGTCATCAGCTGCACATTGTGTGGTGTTGAGAGCTAGGCCCGTCTGCTCCTGTCTGAGGTTCCTGGGGTCGAAGGAAGAAGAGCTATACCGAATGATCCTGCTTCGCTGGTTGCATCATTCCGTTTTATCGTTCAATTATTTGCTGCAGACACTCATGGCCCTCGGTGACCTGCTGGCCTTTTCAACATATATCTTCGTAAGGTCATATTTTGACCCTCTTTACACCCAGGTAGCCATGTTGCACTTTTCTTGCACCCAGGCAACCGTGCTATGTCCTTCTCTTAACCCAGATTCCCTTGTTATACTCCTCTCTACTGTCTACCGTCTACACTGAGACAGCCATGCCACCACCTTCTCCACACATCCGGATGCCCGAACACACACTATGTCCTCTGCAACACTCTGAACAGCTCGTCTGCGAGAGTGAGAAGCGCCATTCGATGTGTTTTGAGCTGACGAGTGTTGTTAATGCTTAAAGCGTGTCAGTTCCGTGGACTGTTGTGCATCAGCGTCAGGCTTGTTAAGTGTTATGATTACTTAGCAGCATGTGTTACATGTCTATGTAAGGTACGCTCTCGCAGCTTAGATCTGACTTGAGTTTTATGGGCGAAATACTGTCTATATCCCGCGACTGCTGTTATAGCTGGCAGGTTAAACCATCCGCTTTCTCAATATCGCGCGAGCGAGTCGCTAGCCTAGTGTTATGACAGAAAGATGCCGTATTCACACAAGTAGAAAGAAAATGCACTGATAACAGCGGTACTAATGATTTACGTTGTGGCATAGATAACATGAATCTATGTTATCTATGATTCATGTTATCTATGATTCATGTTATCTATGGTTGTGGCAATGCCAGTTTGTTTCTCGAAACCTTTTTCTAGTTAGTTTTGTCTGTATGCATAGTAATTATATTCTTTTACAATAATCAATAATCATTCGTGTATATTTTAATTATCTTTAGTTTTAATCTACAAAAAGGCACTATATGTAGAAAAATACTACCAAGGTCGCTAACTTTATCAACTTTAATTACCTTTATGTTAAATCGCTTAGTGCATGGTGTTTACTTACATGTTATCGCTAGGTGATGGTATCCCATAATTCCTAAGGTTACAGGCGACCTTAACGACATATCATGACTGGTAATCAGTTGTTCAATCTGTATCGTCAAAAGTAAACATATCAGCGATGACAATCTTCTATTAGATCTGTTCTGGTTAGATAGTTCAGACTATTTATTGTGTCCGATGTGTTAATACAGCTACCTACCAATGTAGCATGCGATTATGGCTTTCAACAGACGCTGCAGACAAATTTGTGTTTCATTGTAACAGCAGTACCGAAAAGCTTCCACAGCGTCCATAAAATGGCATTAACGTCAAACATTGTGGAAAGCGCCCAGTACCAGTACCCAACATTTACCATGATAGGTTTGCGCCAGTTTATGGACGACAAATAACAGCGTGCCATAGCGCCTACACCTATCTATAACGATATCCACTGCAAGACACATCTTCCTTTGCTAGCGGCAGCAGCGCAAAAGCCAGTACTTGATTGATTGGATGACATTAGACGGCGCTTGGCTTCTCACAAAAAGCTCAATGTGTGTGTGAGCTCGTCATATTTCTGGCAAACTAATATTAAAGCGCAGCAATTGCACCACAACTAGTGATTGGAACACATAAAACAGCTGTTGGCTTTTTTACATCATTTGCTCAGTATATTGTGACAAGTATTTTGAGTGTAAGTGTGTCTTGATTGGTCAATGCTAATTTATCTTTCGCTCGTTTTCAGAGGTTCATACACATCGTACAGATCGTACACCTATGTAGTTTATTTTTGACAATGTGTGACCGACGCAAAAGTTCTCAACTGAAACGATATCCTGTGCTGTTATTTGAAGGAAATAATACACTTTTAACATGGGGGTTTGAACTGGAATGCCAGTTCCGTAGCTTGAGCTGAGACAAGTACAAATCAGGAGCTTTTACGGCCCAACAACCACCCTAAGCAAAGATATTCCATTTCTCGTCCCGAAAAAGTCCCTTGCTGAGGAAAGTGTGCCTTGCTGAAGACACACCCAGAATGCAGCCACCTCAGCCTCAACCCAATCAGCATGCTGCTTTCAGCCAATGGGTTTGAACTACGCAAAATGATTGGTCAACGCGTAATAAGCTTCCACGTCAAACAATAATTTATATATGATATAGTTGTTCCTATATTAATTAACCCGCGCCCTGATGGGGTCTGCCGAGCAACGCGGTCTGATGGGGAGGGGGCATTTTGCCCCCCCCCCCCCTAAGATCTCGAGAACCGCGCAGCATAGCGACAAGCGGCAAACGGTGCTCGATAGCTCCAACGGGGAACTACCTTGTGACCCAATTTCATTGACCTTAGTCAAACCGATGACGTCACAGGCCAGGTCAAAGGTCGAATTTTCACCGTCTACACTTACAGGCATTTCAAGAAATGCTTGTAAAATCGAGTAAAATGCATTTCATTGAAAATCATCGATGGGGAAATGTTCGTCAAACACAGATTTTGCTATTTGAGGTCACTGATACCAGGTCAGGTCACAGAGGTCAGGTCACTGAGGGTCACAAATCAAAAATATCATGTGATGCATGTTTTATGGTCCATTTTATATGCCAAATGCGATCATGTGGGACAGGCAGCCCTTGGGGTCAGTTGAGATTATGTTTTGGTGAAGATCAGGTCAAGGTCAGGTCAAATTAGGTCAAATTTCAAAGTTGATATTTTTGCATAAAACGGGTATCGATTCGATGCAGCTCGTCACGGGGAGTTCACTGGTGGTCTCCGTTTTGCGCTTCGTGGTCTAGAATTGCTAAAAACTGAGTTCATTTTTCACTATAACTTGGTCAAAAAAGAGGTATCGATCTAAAATTTTGTATGTATATCGAAGAGCGCAGGTACTATCACATATATTCCGGTTTTTCAAAATTCGAAAAAATTGGAAATTTTTTTAGCATAAAAAATCTTTTTTTTTTATTTTGGGGGGTTAAAATCCCAAAATTTCGAAAATCCGAGATAGCAGTTTTGTAGCGCCGTCTTTCCTCTACACAACCACATAAAGAACTTTAAAATTGCTTGTTAACTGTAGAATTGGTGAGCGTCTCAAGATGTCATGTTTTTTGCTCATTTTTACTCGAACATGACCTCAGTTTGACCTCAATAACTCCTGACCCGAAATGACTTGTGACTTGAAATTTTGTGTGAAGGTGTCAAATTGATGCCTGGTAAGGAACCCAGAATTTGGCGGCCCTGCACGCCGCCGTGTTCTCGCTATTTAAGAAAAACCACAAGGGGGCCAAAATAGCCCCCCATCAGGGCGCGGGTTAAAATATAGGAAATATTTCTTATAAAACATATTTTATTTTCTTTGCTGATCATTTTGAGCATAAAAAACATAAATTCATCGCAAAAAAACTAATTTCGATAAAGTGAAACTATTCCCTTTCCTGTATCACTTGATCTATATCCGCTATCAAATGAAAAAAAAATACGAGCTACTCGGCACTCGCAATCCGAGTTTTTTATTTATAACATGCTCACATCATTGTCATACATTTACTTAGTGAGATATTTGAGACAACAGCTTTAATATATCTTATTCCCAAAACAACTCGCAAACAAGTAACGTAGTCAGTCATGAGTCAGCAAAAGCAGTAAAGAAACATTTCCTATATGTATTGTGCAGAATGCAGATAGGTAGTTCATGTGTTGTACTATGAGCACAAAGAAAACTTGTTACATCTATTTACTTTGTACAATGAAGAATACAAACAACCTTCCAAAATAATGTACAACAAACTCTAGCAGGCAGCGGACGCCAGACAAGCCCTCAAGCACATCGCAATGTTTCTAACTGTGACTCACAGTCAGCAAAATAGACACCTTCCGATATGATATGTCGCTCTTGAGCTGATGTTTTCAAAGCCTGATTTTTAGCACAACCTCTGCAGTCTGTATGGATGCCTTATGCAGTATCCACTTTGTCAAATCGTTACTAATCTCAGGCCGTGCCTCACATCGGCACTGCAAGGCATCGCATAATTTTCGCTAGTTTGATGTCTCTTGTTTCACAGGGATGACAATATTTACATACTATACGACACAGCTCTCACGAAAATACAGTCTCGAGATACACTATTTTAACCGTCGGTTTTACGGTTACGGATTAAAATATGCATCTCGTCACCGGTTTCCTTATCAATACTTACCTACATGCAAGTGTCCAGTTTTATTAACACAATCCACACACATCAACTTTGACCAAGTAAGAAAAGTCTGACCGGCAGTCCCACCTTGACACCACTTTACCAAAACCGTATCTCACTGTGAGTCCGGCGTGAGCCTATTCACCTCTCACAGCCCGACCAGCTGCGTGTGACGTAATCCCCGATTGTGTGTCGTCATCACACCTGGAGGTGACGTCACGTCGGCGTCGAACGGTGACCAAGTAGCAGCAGCAGCAGTAGAGAGAATGCAGGTAGGACGACGGACGGATAGCAGCGGGCCCGGCCACCGGACAGATCAGGAATGGTTACCTCCACGTCCGACGTTTTGACCACAGATAGCAGTGGGTGCGACAGAACGGCCGGCTCTCTGTGATTTATCATCCGACTGACCTCCTGCAACGGGCCTGAGCACTCCGACTGAAAATGCAGAAAAACGTCAAAAATGCATCATCGCGAACTGCCCAAAAATATGTTTAATATGAAGATAAATGTCATGAGTAATCCGAACTGTTTTAACAGATAAAGTTATCAAAGTCAAGATCCGTTTTAAGTACTGAAATTTAAAATGGTCAAGATTGAATAGTTATAAATAACATATCACTCTGAGCGGTTCTACAATGTTTCAATACGAGTATAGTTGCCATGTTCGTCTGTTTGCATTCGAATGACCAGTAGCAAGGACTTTCCTGCAAGTAACTAGGTATGTAGCTGCTTTCGTAGTTACCTATGAAAGCAATCTGCAATACCTGCATACAATGCATACAAACCTTTTCTCTGCGCAGAATTTCCTGGTTGACAGCCCGATTGTGTAACTTCTGTTCAGGCCGAAGTCTCGCTTGAATGATGATATTATTGGTTGACTCGAAATGTTCATGAACCGAAAGAGTGCACTGCCAATCCTGAAACAACAGTAGTTAAAATTAAAAGTATTCAAATCATATAGCATATCTGGCTCTGTTTGCTGCTGTTATGTAATCTGCCAAAGCCATGGAACCAGCAAACCTATAGATACACATGCGTTTGCACCTTTCAGTCTCATATTTCTATCGGCATTCTTCATGTTTCTAAATCAAAATGCTATACAAAAATAATGAGCTTTACCTGAGCACCCAAGTCCTGTCTCTTGAGGACAACGTCGAGAATGTTCTTCAACTCTTCGACGACATACTGTCTAATAGTCTTGTGGGTGTGTGGATAAAGCATGTCTTGTTCGGCCCGACTGTACCCCAAGAACAGGAACACACCAAAGGGAAGCGAATAGTCATCTGAAAAAGACAAAGCATGTCATCTGCTTTGTGAATTTACGCGTAAGATGATAAAATTAAATTTTGAAACAATAACGATGAAAAGGTGTTCACAAGGGCACGGCGTCTGCAAATGGCTGGCTAAAGAGTCTCCTCGTAAATGATTATAGCCCGCGACCGCCTGGGTCAAAAGTGCCAGTCAAAAAGTGGTAAATGTTTAAAACATCGCCAAAAATCGAGGTTTAAAGCAAATTGCAAATTAGGGACATGATTAGACGCAGCTCAATGAGTCCTGTAAAATGTCTGTCTCGGATTTACCATTAAATGCGTTTTTCACCCCTAAAAATTCAAAAAACTATATTTTTAGGAAAACAGCTAATAAATCCAAAATTTTGGGAATTTGCAAAAAAAAAAACGGAATACATGATATAGAGCTCTATTAGAACATTAGATGTCCCAAATTTCAACTTTCTATCTTGACTTTTGACCCCCAAATTGTAAAAAACAGCTCCAACATGCATACGGCATGGTGACGTCATGAGCATTTTCGTGAATTAGAGGCACTTCTGAACATTGCATGTAAAAACAAAGGGCACCACTAGATTTCTGGGACAAAGATCGTCTAGAAAATTGCATTTTTATGTCAAAAATAAAAAGTTGAAAATTGACTTTTTCTTAGCCCTCGTTTAGTTATGTATGGTATCAGCGATTTTGTTATGCTTTCAATGCAAACTTATCACCAGCACATTGACTTGGGGTCACATATAACCATTACCATCGGATTCGGCGTGAAAAATAAGCCATAAAAAATGTGTCGCAAGCCCATGTAGCAGAAAGTGAAAACCGTGACCTTTCGTGACCGGACCTGACTTTAACCCGTCCTTAGTATGACCCCTATACGCACATGGTACCTTCAATAGGTCTTTGAGGTCATTTTTGTTGAGTTTCGAGCAGCAGCTATCGATTCCGCTGTCCGTAAGCCTAATCATGCAAAACCCCAGAATTTGACCTTTGACCTGACCTTGACCCGAAAGTTGACCTCACTCTTAAAATATTAAGAGTGCTTTGGGAAGGTCTCGTAGGGACCTTTCGAACGCCGCCTCGCGGGGCTCGATACGACCATTGGTTCTCGAGATAACAGGGGGGATCGGATCCGACCCCCCCCCCCCCCCGGCTGTCGTGGGTATGGAAATAGCCCAGGCGGTGCCGGGCTAGGCTTCGTGTCTTGTCGAAGGGGTCTGAAAACCATTAACCCTCGCCGACCGAGGGGGGTGCCGCCCCCCCAATAGGGTTTTTTCGCGATAGCTCCGAACACGCTGGCGATAGAGAGCTGAAACTTGGCATACCTGACCTTTGATCCAAGCCGGATCTTTTGACACCAACCGCATTTTTGGGTCAGGTCAGGTCACTGACCTATGACGTCACAAGTGAACCTCTGCACGGTCTTCAGATGTCGCAACTTCGCAACGCCCTCACTGCCAGAGGAGATGTCACAGGGAAATGAAACTTGCAGGATCTAGTATCCATTATGATTCCCACAGCTTGCATATCTCGGATTTTTCCTAAAGGTCATATGAGGTCAGGTCATTTTCGTGACCTCACCATTATAAGTCAATGGGGAAAATGAAAACTGCTATTCTGGCGCCGGGAACGATCTCCAACTATCTCAAGCATACAGAATCGTGATTTGATGCACTCCTTGCAAGGTTAGATGCGTCACTTTTGCAATGTTGACCTTTCGTGACGTCATTTATGACGTCATCAAGGTCATATTAGTTTTTCGTCAATCACTCTTGATCAAATTGAGCTAGCGAGTCGGGAAAGCCACCAATGGACTCAGGAAGGCCTGCCGAATCGAATGATATGCAACATGACCTCTTTCGACCAACTTCGTGACCTGGGGGTGCTGACCTGACCTTGACCTGAGGTCAACACCCCAAATTGACCTGACCCGGACAAAAAGTATATCATTCGACGCGCCTGAGTGAGGCAAACACGAGGCTGCCAAAATCGGCGCTCTGGGGCCGTTTTTTGCGAAGTTATTCACCAAAAACTGAACCATACCTTGGGGCACTTGACCTGACCTCAGAGGTCACCGGTTGACCTAGGACCTTAAAATCGGGTACCAATCTCTGCGTCTCGTAACGGCGCACACGCTCGTTTTTCCGCGACGCGCTAGCTATACCAGGGGCGAAACGGCGAGGGGGGGGGGGGGTCGTACCCGCCCCCCCCTCGGCCGGCGCGTATGTAGAAAACCAACAGGTCCGGCGAGGGTTAACTTCGATCAATTTAGTTGAGGCCACAGGAAAATGCATAAAATGTCGATCCTAATTGTGACAACGCACCGTCTGCAGGTCTGGCGCAGATGAAGTCTCCGTGGTGGCAGACGCATCCCTCTTGGTAGGATACCAGTCCGGCCGTGCCGTGGTAGTACAGCGCCAGCGACGACTGACACTCGCGCTTCTCCAGACAGTCGAGCACGTTACAGACGAGCCGGCCGCGGCCGTGGCACATACACAGCTCAGAGCAGTCCTTCTCCTCCCGGTACGGGTCTGAGCTTCCCTTCAAACGGTAATACTGCCACCAGAAGACACACATCATTGATGATGTTGGATAATAAATGTCCTCTCAAAACTCTACGAATCTGACGAAATGAGCATGCTCGAACCAAAAACTAAATATAATGACGTTGGTGTAGTAGCCAATACAGCTGACATTACGGATCACAAACGATTTCAACTCTCCTTACCCGCACTCCTGCTCCTACGAGGATAAAGTCGTCGGGTCGTCCTGGTTTTCTGACCACGCAGTGGGGATGGCTGGGGACGATGGTGGCGTCACCGGCGGCAGAGTCCGTAACTAGTCTCTGACTGTCTGGGAGCGCTGCCTGCCTCCGCCGGCTGCTGGAGGGTGGCTGAACTGGCGCCGGAGGGCCGTGCAGGGGACTGCCGCTCGGCTGGCGCAGAAGGTACTCCCGCTGAGATAATTCTGTTGGGACAGATCACCCGGGGAGATGTTAGATAACATTTGTGGTGCTCAGACATGCACAAAATTTGTAACATCTTTCCTTGGGGCATGGGAATCGGAAATGGAGAGTACTGCAACTATGTGAAAACATGCTTTCCGCATGAAGTAAGTTTCGCCCACTTTGTTATCAATTTCGTAACTATACAGAAGTTACAAAGTTCAGTTCTGAAGAAACAAAAGAATACCGAAAACAAGCAAAAATCAACAGAAGGAAAAGGTGGAGTTGCTAGGGAAATTTTGACTTCAAATTCAAACATAAAAGCCAACAGGAAGCATGCGGTCAAAGCAAAAAATTGTTGGAACACAGCTCTAGCCAGCTGAAAACGCGATGAAGCCCGAGTTAGCTCGTTTCCGCTGCGGACCTTCCACCAATACGGTTGCGGCCGTCGCGGCGGTAAAACGACTGGCCTGGTAGACTGTGCCGCCACACAGGCACGTCCGGCGGGACAGTATAACTTCCAGTGACTGAGCCGGAAAGCAGAGACAGGTGCCGGGGCGGCCGCTCGATAGCTCTGGCGGTAGCCCAGCTCAGAGCCCAGAGGTTTACGTATTGGTCTACCTTTAGCAATAATGCCAATACATGAGATTGCTCACATTTGTATGTAAAAAAAAAAAACAGGCGTCTCCCCACAGTCCACGTACCAACACAGGGGTTAGCCCAGAGAAGGCGCTCCCAGTCGTGGCAGCTGTGCTGGCCGGGCGTGGAGCCGGCCGCCGGCGCGTCGTGACAGCCGCAGTGGCTGTGCAGCTCGGTACCGAGCACGGCCAGAAGCGCGCTCCGGCAGTGCTCGCTGGGGCCGGCGCAGCGGGCCGTCACCACGTCCACGGCACACGCCTGCTCGTAGCGCTCGAGCCGCGGCCGGCAGCGGCCATCCCACTGGCGGCGGCAGTGGCGCGCCACCCGCAGACACGACGGCAGCCGGCCGCCCTCCGGCTGGCTGGCGCACGCCGGGTGCAGCCGCTGCATGGCCGCCACGCAGCCCGACTCGCCCGCGTCGCTCCGGCTGCAAATGCCAAATACGAGCACAGCACTTTCAGGATAATAATTTTCTGTCCAATAATGCACTAGTATTCACTGTTGTTGTAACAGATGTTAGTATAAGATAAGCGTTCTTTTCGCATTGCATTGCCAATTCACTTCTCGACTTTGCGCTACGCGAAGCGCATGCATTTCACGGAAAGGCTCGAAATAATTTTCAATTTGCTGGTAAAGCAATAAACGCAACAGCTGAATTACCTCAATCTCACCGGCAGACGCAGAGTGCGGCGTCCATGACGAGCACGCTGTCTGACTGGTCATAGAACTCCTGCATGTGCTTCATACACTGCTGGCGGTGGCACGAGTCGGCCACGCAGCTGTTCAACATGGGCTCCAGCAGGAGGCGGCAGCGGCGGTCCCGACGACAGTTGGCCAGCGCCGTGTGACAGGACGACTGCAGCACGGGACCGGCCGACTCCACGTCGACCGAACCGGCTGGGTTGGCGGATGGAAGCTTGGCTGAAGCAAAGGGAGCAGGGCAGCTGTCAGAAACACCGGATCAGTTTTTGTATGTTTATTTAATGATACACATACCAGAAGTGCTCGTGTACATAGGTGGGAGTTAACAATATTACGTAATGAAAGCTAAATCTCACGTAATGAAAAAGTCATACCTAAACTTATGCACAAGTCCGACCTTCAATGAATCGTGAACCATAGTTAGGTTCTGAGAAGTGCAACAAAGGGAGAAAAGAGAAAACGGGCTAAGGATTACAAAAGGGGCTAAAGATATGAGACATATAAAAAGCATAATGGCCTTTACTTTGAATCTCCTTGACATGCATCAAGGAAACGTTGCATATTGCCGGCTGCAGTGGCGCAGGAGTTTATTATCGGTAAAAATGTTAACAGTCCTAGCCTAGCTATCTTACCAGTAGTTTTTTGCTTTTCTTTGACGGCGCTCTCCTCAGACTTATTATTCATACTGTCCATCTCAGGCCCGTAGAGCGTCCTCTCAATACTTGATGACCAGGGTCGTTCAGACGTCAGGTTGAACAGAGGAGCCACCAACTGCTGGTCAGCCAGTGGTCGGGAGACCTCGGCTCCTCCTAGACCGCTCACTGTAACAGCAGTCCGTGAGGTCACACCGGCGGTGTAGCGCGCAGGGAGATGGGGAGGAAGACGTGCGGGGTAGCGGGGTGGTGCTTGGTAAAATGTCGAGCGTGAGCTCCGTGGGAAGGTGAACGTCCACACGGATGGGAATATTTACGCCCTGGGGTGACAAGGGATGCTATTGATGAGAGAGAGAGAGAGAGAGAGAGAGAGAGAGAGAGAGAGAGAGAGAGAGAGAGAGAGAGAGAGAGATGAGATGAGATGAGATGAGAGAAGAAATGAGCAGAGTACCCGACCCAGGTGTTGGGGATTACGAGTGCAGTGCACGGAATTCCATAAATATGGCGGCTCGCGCCTCGCACACTCTCACTTCGGAAGCTGACTACAAATGAACGACAAGGGCCGGTTTGCGATGCATGCCACGAGGTGCGACAGGGGTGCTGAGTAGAGTGTAGAGTGCCATAGTAGAGTGCAGGTGCCGGCATGCCGCAGTAGGAGTGCACGTGCCGGCAGGCTGTTACGCTTGCAGGTGCGCAGGATGGTATTGGTGACACACGAGACCACCATCAGGCTGGTGCTGGTGGTGCTGGTGCCGGTGCTGGTGCCGGTGCTGGTGCTGAAGAAGGTGCTGGTGCTCAAGGCAATTAGAATGGCGCTTTCGAACCTGGAAGGAGGCGTATGGATTCATTGCAGTGCTGTGTAATTTCATACTTAGTTGATCATCTTTATTATCTATTTCTAGGATTGCATACACCGTAGCAATGAAATAGCTTCTTTGAAGTAATTACAAAATGCAACAAGACAGTAGGTACTCGCTGAATATCAAATATGCTGGACATGAGGCCTAAAACAGTCAACGTTGCCTTAAACCCTCGAAAATAGATCTTTCTTCAGACCATCCTTGATATTCCTACATTAAAATTCCTAATAGTCACTGCCGTTCAAGTGTTTCAGAGTGCACAGAACAGAACATTGAAAAATACAGCATGCAATATGTGATTGGCACATTACTGCACTACTGCAATTGACGACATGCACCGCCGGGTAGCGGCAACATACCTATGCAAGGATTCTCATGAACGGCTTTGAACGCTCTCTCGCAGTTCCAGTCGCGAAAATCAGTACAAATACATCCGTATAACGGGCTCCGTTTCTTCAGCGCGATCCAGGCATCGCTGCACGCAGAGCTGAAGTCCGAACAAAACATACGCATTGCAGCGATGGCAATTACCTTGATGCGTCACAGTACGCCAGAGTACGACACTAAACGGACTTTCAGGGCTTTTGAGCTCCACAAAACACTGGGCGTTTCATCGCTTATTTTAATCAGTTAGTGGACCAGATAGAGAAGAAGTAAAAGGCACCTTCTTATTTGAAACCTTATCAGGAATCATAGGGGATGCCAAACGGTCCTGTGTAGGTCTGACTGAGCGCGGCACCACAAGAGCATATTGAGAGTAAACATTTGTGTCCTACAGAACAAAACACGTTATGCATTCCTACCTATATCCCATCAGCAAAGTACAGACGGCTGACCTGTTTTTCATGTGACACGTGCCGTCGGAGAAGGGACACAGTCGCCGGTAGTCGTGATAGACTCTGGAGCAGCTGGGCTGCTGGTGGCACGCGTTCAGAGCGTACTCACAGGTAGGCAGGGCCTGCGTGGGAAACGGGTCCTTATCTGAAACATACGGACGAATGGCTATTAGGGCGTCTGTCGGCCATTGCCGAAGCATGCACATTCGTACAGTTGCATGGTTTCTTCCGGCTACGAGATAGGTGTTTTATGTCGGTTCATTATAAATGTTTACATAAGAGTTTTCTAAGCATGAGTAATCAAAACAGATCAAGCGTACATGTCCATCTGTATCACTAAGAGGTTATAGCCGAAATAATGAAACCTCCTAAGCGGCAGCGGAATTTTACTGGTAGGGACCAATCCATTGACTGATGTCTAGGAAGCGGGTCTTTAGTGTGCCGCCTCACCGAGGTGTCTGACGCTCAGACAGGGATGGTCGAACACCAGGTTGCGGTAGGTGTTACACTCGGGGTCGATGCGCTGCTCCTTGCACAGACACGTGGGCTGGAAGAACTGGAAGGCCACCAGCGTCCGCAGAGCCGCCCGACACTTGGTCACCGTCACCGTCGAGCACGACACTGAAGTAAAGAGAAAAAGAACGATACAGTCATGATTAACGACACGCTTCGTTCTTTCAATAATGACAAAAAAGTGCACGGCGAAAAATGCAAACGACAAAAAGTGGTTGTTTTGTTAGCAGTTAAAATGTCACTGATAAGCTGAATGCTTTGCTTTGAAATTATCTATTCCACAATGGACTGGAGTGAAAAAGAGTGAATAAGAAAGGGGGAATTAAAAAGAGGGATAAAGGGATGAAGGTAAAAAAAAGAAGAAAAGAGAGAAGAAGTGGGTGAAGAAAGGGAGGAAAGATCACTCCCTCTCCCTCATAAAGCAGTTATAACGTCCAGTCTATATAGTCTCAGTGAGCGGAGGGGACTCACCCAGTTCGGGTCCACAGAGGCGCGGGATGATGGACGTGATGTACTGACATGCAGCGCTCCTTCGGCACAGCTGGCGGGCCACCTTACAGTCGACAATCGGCGGGCTGGTCCTCACCGATACCGCTGAAACAAGCACATCGCTTTGTAATGCATAAAATTACGGATGACATGCGTATCTAGCGGGCTGGTCCTCACGGCGATCGCTGTAAACAAACACGCCTGCACCTCACAGTTGACAATCGACGGCTAGTCCTGACTAATACCACTGGCGCAAACAAACAAACAAACAAACAAACAAACAAACAAACAAACAAACAAGCAAACAAACACACAGACATCCCCCACACACAGACATACACACCTCACAGACCGGGGAAACATGAGGAGAATAAATGCGTACCTATTACAAATGGATCGCAATGCTGAGCGAACAGGAAGGTCCGTTCCTCATACGCATTTACTTGCTCGTGTAACCCCGGTAACAATTGACTATTGGCGAACTGGTCCGTACCGCTATCGGTGAGACAAGCAAACGCACTCTACGGTCGACAATCGGAGGTTGCTTTTCTCAGATGGGTACCATGCCTCTTCTTCCTTATTGACTTTAGTATTACCAGGGCATTGGAAAATTAAGCAATATTTTGCTTTTTGAGCCGACATTCGATGGACAAAAAAAAATAAAACTCAGCTTACGCCTCTGAAGACAAACTCGTTATTCTTCAAATGGTTGGCAACGCGGAACGCTCTGTAGCGACCTGCGAGAATGAGTCTATGAAGGTTGGCATGGCCTTGTGGTCATCTTCCTTCACTGTTTCTGGAGGCTTTTCATCAGGAACTAACCACCACAAACCTGATTTCCGCTAATGTTCATTCTCCATAAGGAGGTCTCAGAAGGAGGTCACTCTGACGGAGCTGCCGGAGCCTGCAGCCCAGCGGCAGCCTGCGAGCTCCGTGAAGCGGCGGCTGGCGTCTCAAGGTCGGTCTGCAGCCCAGCGCGTGCGGCGCCGCTCATCGCTCCGCCGGCCCGGCTCGACGGCTGGGGCTGGGCGCCGCCGCTCCGCTCCGATCAGCCGGGCCCCGGCGCCGCTCGATGTTCATGGCCAGGTGCCGCCGGCCGGCCGGGGCTCGTGGCCGGGCGGCCGTTCCCGGTGAGATGAGACGGCGGGCCGGCGTGGCGAGCTGCCCAGTCGCGCCCCGGGCCAGCCGCGCCCAGCCGACCAGATTGGACGCCGGGAGAGGTGGTGCGGGCCGACACTGCCCCACAGGTACCCCCGGCGGCGGCTGCACCGCGCCTGCAGACCAGCCCACCGGACCGGATCACACTCCGCAGCCTTGGAGCTGTACGAGATCTTCCTCCGGTATTTACGGAGAAACCGCACTGCTCGAGATTTCCCCGGTGGAGTTTTCTCTATGCATCTCCGATACAGATGTCCTAACTATAAATAGTTCCCTATGCCTCTTTCATTGCATTCACACCAGCATATTGAAAGGAGCGAACGAATCGAAAGAGAGAAATGGATGAAGTCATAAGCGAACTCTTTATTAGCATAATTAATTAACTTAAAGGTAGTGTGCCACCTTCCAATGATTTCCCATTTTATTTTTCCTAGGATAAGAAGCTTTGAGTTCTGCTTTTACCTAATATCGCAAAAAAAATCAAAAATGGGCCTAAAATAGTGTTTTTTTCGCCTAAAAGTTTATCGGTTTTTCGATATGTATAACAACTGTAGTGGGCTGACCTGCAAACGCGTCGGCAACAATCGCGAATGCAGCGCACATGTGACAATAAGCAAAGGTCATTATAGAGTTACGACGTACGGGAATGAGTTATCAGCTGTCTAATCGTAGACAACACTATGTCGAATTTAAACTGTAAGCCTGTATTGGTATTGTTTCTTTAATTTGGCTGTCGAGCATTAATTTATGGTTTGAAATATGATTTTATGAAAAATAATTGATATGAAACAGCCGTCTCTAAAGTTATGACCCCATCTCACCACATGAAAGTGGCAGAAATGACAATGATCAGCTGACGCATTTTTCTTGGCCGAAGTCAGAGCGCGCGGCCCGACGCACCACCACCGCACCACAAAGTATGAGCAGAAGCCGCGCCCAAAGCCAGGGCCCCGGTAACGTGAGGTAGCCGAGTCGGGGCAGCGTCAAGCGTGCGCTGACCCAAGCCGGGGCCGCGGCTTTGGGCGCGGTCTACCGCATCCCCGGGCAGCCCCGGGCTATCACATGACACCGGGAGGACGCGCGGCCCCGGCTTGGGTCAGCGCACGCTGCCCCGACTCGGCTACCTCACGTTACCGGGGCCCTGGCTTTGGGCGCGGTCTACCGCACCACCTAACAGGCGTGTTCGAAACCACAGGAGATGATGATGAACGGGTTTATCGAAACTTGATTGGATGAGCCTATCGGTAATAGCGATTTCAGTGTGTGCATTTATTGTTCATAGTGGTGTGAAATGTGGTTGGGGTACGACCGACAACCCGTCGGGGCGAATTTCGCACTGGGGTACTCAAAATTTGAAGAATTTAAGACGTTTCCATGAGTTTTGAAGGTATGGATAAGTTCTAAAAATCCGGTTCTCCTTATCTGGGCCATTAACTCCATACGGTCCAGGAAAGCTGGCACACTACCTTTAACATCGTAGGTGCCTATGTTTGTTATCGTTACAAGGCGCAGCATTTTATGTCCACAACAGCACATTCTTCTAACAAGTATTGTAACGATCTGCGACGAGTTCTGGGAAACCCTTTGCCACTTGTTGCTGCGTCCAACAGAAGCCATATTACGGTCGCATCCAAGAGACGTAATGAAACACTTCCCATGCACCAGAAAAGCGCTAAGCAGGACGAGAAGTAAATATGTAGGCTAGCGCAAAGCGTCCAAGAACATTCACACCATTGGGCATTTTTTATAGAGAATTAATCAAATTACGAATCAGAAGACGTGAACCAGCTCTCCACCCCTCCCAGTACAAGTAATACCTAGTTGATAAATGATAAGGCTAAGTATGGCGCTATTTGAGCACCTTCCCCTACCACCATCTCTAGGAATTGAGTATCACCTGAACGTGCAGATTACCGATAAATTATTATCGTGACTGTTTTGAGCACCTTAGCCCGTGCCCCGCTGGGCTATTCAGCCACATGTTCCTGCTGATGGGAGCGGGGCAGATTCTCCCCCCCCCCGAGTCAAACTTCCGAAACGATGGCCGTATAAAGACAGGGGAAAACGGTAATCGAAAGCTCTTAGAAAGACTGACCTTTGAAACTTTTTAATAAGATGGTTAGGGGTCAGGTCAAGGTCAGGTCAAGGGTAAAAATTGCAAGTTTCCACCTTATCGGCTTTGGAGCGCGGTTGGCGAAGAACGGACTGAGATTGCTTATCCAAAACGTGTTCGTAGGCTACAGAGACAAGATGCTTTGCATACCGAGTCATAAAAAGATCAAGGTCAAGGTCAGTTCATGCCAACAAAGATGAAATATAGAATAGCATGCGTGCGACACATGTTTTATGGGTTATTTCATTCATAAAATTAAATTTGCATACTCAATTAGACAATTAGTGATAGGAAACACATGTGGATAAATTTCAGTCCAAGGTCAGGTCAAGGTCGGGTATAAGTGAAGTCAAATTTCAAAATGATTGCTAAGACCCAAAAAGGTGTATATCTGATGCAATTTTTCATGATAAATCGAATTGTACTGTTTTAGTATTTTTGTTCCCGTGCGAGGTCTAGAAGTTCAGAATTGTCATTGTTTAATATTGCTTGTCGTTACGTCATCAAAATTTGAATAATTCCTGCATTTTCTAAACGATTTTCTAAAAATTGGAATGTAGATGCACAGACATTCCTTCTCTAACTTTTATTCCGCTCTTCGATTTTCACAAAAGTTTGGACATTATCATGAATTTGCCTAAATACCTAATTGTTTTTTTACACATTAAGTCAAAATCCAAACATTTTCATTAAGCGAGATAGCAACTTAATAGATATAGTAGAATCACGTACATGTTTTTGTTTTTGTTTTGTTACGCCTTGATTCCTAAAAACCGAACATGTTAGAACGTTTAAAATTTTGCAGTTTACGAAGTGAAAATGAGGTCACATGGCGTCACTGAAACGTCATTTTCTCAGCAAATTTTCCGACGGATTTTGTTTGAATTTTCAGGGAACATGGTAAATCAATGTATGATTTACCCGCGCACCGACGGGGGGGCGAATATCCGCCCCCCCTGAGGTTTTTCGCGAATAGCGGGAAAACCGCGGCGCGTAGCGCCGCGAAATTTGGTATGACTATAACCTCATCAATTTTACACATGGTGTGCAAGTTTGAACTTCCTACCTTTTAAGGTCAGGTCACCAGGTCACTTTGAATGACCCAACCTCAAGTCACTTTTTTGCAACTTTGTCACCGTGCCACAGCTACAGTAGATGTCGGAGGCCTTTGAAAGTCGCAGGATATTATAAGGTCATTAGTAGCTACAATTTGTATATCTCGGAATTTTGATATCGGTGACCCAAGGTCAGGTCAATTTCGCGACCTCCCCATTATAAGTCAATGGGGGAAAAATCAAATCCCTGTTTTTACCACTAAAACGGATCGGAATGGCCCCATATACTTTACATGACTTCATATACGATCAACCATCACTATACCTTGAGGTCTGTTTTGCTGTTGGGCAGCTGTGAGGTCATGTGACGTCATCAAAGGTCACCAAAGGTTTTTGGCCAATAACTCCGTACAGGAACGAGATACAGACGCGTGGTTGGTCTCATTGTGTTCAGCTCGTCAAGACGCATCGAATGATATACATGATGACCTCGAGGTCACGTGACCTGAGGTCAACCTTTGACCTTGACCTTTCGAGGTCAACATATATATCATTCGATGCAGATTGACGAGAGGATCACGATGATGCCCTTAGTTTGTTCCTATCTTGACTAATTCGAAAGTTATTCGAGAAAAACTCTCCATATCTAGCGCCGCCATTTTGACTTTTTCGACCCCTGTGACGTCATCTTTGACCTGACCTGAAAATGACCTTAGTAAAAATTGTAGATCTTGGCCGTGCGTATCCGATGCCGTTTACCGCTTGTCGCTATCTTGCTTCGTTCTCGAGATCTCAGGGGGGGCGGTCATCCGCCCCCCCCCCCCCGTCGGTGCGAAGTTGGCGCAGACCCCCGTCGGTGCGCGGGTTAATGATAAGGTACGGAACGTTTGACGTCGCGGCTTAACGCGCTTAGAAGCTATTCGCGAAAAACGGGATTCTGCCCCTAGCATTGCGGACGCGGGTTAAAGCAGGGTTGCGGAGTCGGAGTTGGAGTTGGAGTCGGAGTAAGTCGGAGTAGACAATTTTTTCCCGGAATCAGAGTCGCAGTCGGAGTCGCAAGATATAACTGACTCCGACTCCGGAGTCGGAGTTAACACTGCATTGCCCTACCCTACACCTGTTTGCTTGACAACATCAAGCTCGTTGACCTTTCCACGCCGAAGCTTAGATCACATTCATGTTTTGGACGGGCATTTTCAGAGAAAAAGCAGAAGATCGCGGCTGCAACAGAATCTGCTTTTAGTTTGGCATGCTATAAAAAATATATTTGCAAAGCAAGGCGATGAAACGCGCAAATGATCGCTTAAGAAGGTCGCCAACATGAGCTTTACTGTCATGATATGGTCTTCAAGGGTAAAATCCGGATTCGGAGCTGCAGAGCTGAGGTCGGATCGGATTCGATTTTTGAAGCCAGAGTCGGAGTCACCAAAAATCCATCGACTCCGCAACCCCATGCCGCAGTCACATCAACATACTTAAGCAAGGAATAAAATATAGGAATAAGACCTAGCACCGTCCTTTTTGAACAACCTGCAGTCCCGGATCCAGCAGCGACCAACGAGTATGCTCTCTACCCCAAAGTACGACCCAGCAGTAGCGTAGTTACGGTGGTAGTGATGACAAACAGCGTACCCACCTGTCGGTCTGACCGTTGTTGAAGTGCTCGTCTTGGGCTGTTCGGTCACCCCAGATGCGGGCGGTGTGGTGTACTGAGCTGGCAGTGGAGGTATGGAGTCGCAGCACTCGCGCTCAGGAAACTCGCTGGCAGCCGCGGCGTCCAGCCACACGGCAGTCACCACCAGCAGCGGTAGCAGCGACAGCAACAGGTCTTCACAGAACGACAAGGTTTTCATCCGTCTCCTGGGTTTTTCTCTAACGTAAATCATTTTGAACCGTTCGTAAGTCCTCCAATAACAAGCTGCAATCAATTTGTCGGTCTTTAATCAACAGATGAAGCGCACGCACTCGTCCCCTGGCCGCCGAGCGCGGCGCTGTTCCTGCTCCGGAGCCGACCAGTCTCTGAGGTCACCTGGCGATGCTCGGCGTTTATATAGACGCGGCGCGCCGGAGCCGACCTCGACCGCCGGCACCGACGGGCCGCCGCAGCCGCTCACCGCGAGCTGCACCGACCCAGAGAGTCAGACACTCAGCAACTCCACTTCGCACCGCCGACCCAGGAAATGGTCTTTTTCAGCGCCGTAAGTCGACACTGATGACGGTGAGTGGGTAGTTTGGCACAACAGTCAGCCGACAAAGGACTGAACGATCGGAGCCAGGTGGAAAAACAAGCTGGTGGTCGTCAGGCCCGTCGAAGGAATCAATAGTTGATTTGCCGCCATGGACTGTGCCAAACGATTTCGTGAATATTCACTGAAAGGTCTAAGATATTCACATGGCGTGCAGCTGATGTAACTGGGTCCCAGACCCAGTCGCAGAAATCCGTAATGCATTGCTCTTTCTTCAGCATATCAAGTAGTTCCTGTTCAGTTCGGGAAAGACGTTGAATTTATATCGCTGACATCATGTGACAACAAATACGTCAGATGAGAATATAAATGACAGCCAGTGCAGTTGTGACACCCAGTGCCATTAGTGACGCCACATGTCAGGTGATGACTTTTCTTATGATGGCCATGGCATTACATCAATCATCACCCTGAAACCATCCTGAACCGCCCCATGCCCGGGCCGGCACCGCGCCCGACCAGCCCTCACGTGACCCCGCCCGCCACCAATGACCGGTCGACCAATTAAAGAGTCATCTAGTCACCGGCAGCGTAAAGTTCGACCGGTCACTCGCCCCAGGATCCGTTCGATACGACACCAGCCACCGGGCTGACCTTGGCGACCCCTGATCAATAAAGCCTAAGGTAGCTGCTCAGAGCAATCCCCTATAGGCTGAGCGCAGGTGGAGAGCGGGTTTGAGCCTCCCGAGCACCTCTCCAGATCGCCTAACAACTGCAAACGAGGCGTGCAATCCCACCATGCTACTCACCTCCAGAAGGTGCAACTTTTCTTGCGCATTATGAGTAGCTTGTAGAGCCTCTTCGTACTAACCGGAAATTGGAAATTGGAAACCGGAAATTGTGGTAGGATGATTCCGGATGAAAATGCCAATTATCCTTTAAGAAATTCACTCGTGCATATCAGTCTATCTTATTATCGGATGATGTGTAGGTTTGTCAAGTAACTTTTGTAAGTATGGCAAAATAATAATGTGCATTAATTGTTCCCTTATTCCCTTCCCCTTTATGTGGGAAGGGAATAAGTTTTTTCCTTAGTTCCCTTGTTCCCTTTATTCGTGATCGAAATGCTTTTCTTGGTAAGCAAAGACATATTACTAAGTGTCATGAACTGATTGTGCAAATTAGAATAAACTTTAGCATAGTTCGTTGCTATTCCATGTGTAAAATTAAGCCTATGTGAAAAAACATATAGTACCTCTTAACCGTGACGGATCGTCACTCACATCATTGGTGCCTGATACCGATCCAGTACGGTATTTAGGGCCATATGTCATAAGTTGTCCGTTTAGCGCAAAGCGATACCATTTGTGCCAGACATACGGCATCATCCTATCCACAACTTCGGCCGCCGGTCAACAACTATCGGCCATCTATCCAAACCATCCTCCCTCTCAAAAATGTTGTCGAACTCTCTAAACGCGAGGCTGGGAATGCCAGTACCACGTGCCAATGGTTGTCTCAACTTCTACGCCGGTCAACAAGGAATGTATAAAAAACTTGGTCAAGTCGAGCTTTACTCACGTCTCCAAACCACCAAACCACCAAACCAAACCGTTCTCAGATCCACACGGCGCCGTTTCGGAGGCGGACTCCCCTGTATCTCAGCCCCGTCACACTGAAAGAAAAAAATACCACCCTAGTTAGTTTTTGGGTGGTGGTCATATTTTGAACAGCCTTTTACTTATGGTAAACCAGTTTACGATCCAAATACTAGGCCCAATATCAAAGGAATACTATGCAACTACCAATGCTCATCAAAATACCATGGTCTTAGTACGGTAATATTTTTTCATCATACTACCTTGAAACTAAAGCATAACTAATAAGAAACCAAAGCTCTACTAACGCTAGTATTATCCTGGTACCGCCTACTAAGAAAAATACCACCCTAGTTAGTTTTCGAGTGGTGGTCATATTTTGAACAGCCTCTTACCTATGGTAAACTAACTTACGACCCAAATACTAGGCCTAATATGAATGTAAAACCATGTGAATACCAATGCCAGTAAAAATTACCATGGTATTAACACGGTAACTATATGTCGTCATACCATGCCCAAAAACCCACGTGATACTAGCACGAAACTAGGACTTTACTATCGTTAGCTACTCCCTGGTAATGCTTACTAATGACTTATCATGGTAAAACCATCCTTTTGTCATCTGGATACCAGCTTTGCTTTGCTGGCCAACCATCGTAAAACAATAGTTTACTATGTGACATTTATTGTGATATTACCAGTCGGTTAACAGGATCTTACTAGTCATCAACCAGCATGCTTCATATGCTGTGCTTTAGCCTATCCATGCCAAATTTGTTTATCATTACGACAGCCACTTACTGATGCACAACAGCATGCATGACAGTATCTACCTAGCAGTCGACAAAGCAGCTCTTCACTTTTCCAAAGCATCTACCTAGTAACCTACATGAAATATTTCACACATAAAAAGCATTTGGCCACAAACAAAGTTACGTCTGCACATAACCAAACAACGCGCATGAACAACAATTATTACAGTTCACTTTATCATCACAATGCAATCGGTCTCTTTTCACACAATCGTTGAATGTCGCCCTTCCAGCGATTTATCACGCAACACCTTCTCCAAGGGCATTGGTAGCCATATACCGAAGGTTCGAACTTCGAAAGCCAGCTCTGGAAAAGAGCAGGCATTGATATAAGATAAACCAATGGAAAGATTGATTGTGTGTGCTGCAGTGACACTCTATCTCCTACCCCTCCCACCTTGACTCGCAGTGTCCCGTGACCTAGCTCCCAGTTTGATGAAACAAGGATTTAAGATAAGTTGTTTTAAAAAAATGGCAGCATCTAATAGAACAGGGGATTTGTAGGGTGAGGAATTTAGCAAATTTGGGACATTAGGCCAGAGGCTGGTTCAGGTAAAATGCCCTATAATGAATTAATTGCCATGAGGTGCAGTGTTGAGTGTTGGCAATAATTCAAAAATTCTACTCTTAACCAGCGCCCCACTGGGGTATGTTCTGTAACGCACTCCACTGGGGGAGGCGGGGGCTATTTATAGAACCCCCCCCCCCGCTCCAACTCCGAAACTACTGGGCCGATTGTCAAAACTGAAACGGCGTCTGATAGCCCTGGAAAAACTGTCGAGCAAAACCTAATTTTATTGACCTCGAGATCACCGTTGACGTCACAGGTCAGATCAAAATAAAAATTAGCAACGTTTTGGCTTGTTAACCCTCCCCCGTATAGGGGGGGGGGGGGGTCGAACGGACTCCCCCTCGGTTTTTCGCGAATACCTCGCGTAAAAAGCGGCCGACCGCAACGAAGCTTTCAGTACCCTCGAGTTATAATCAATTTTACACCTACCCTAAAAAATGTAATGGCCCTGACTAATGACCTTTGACCTGTGACCTACTTTTCGAGACCATGTTTGGCCGGAATCGCGATTCGGCGTATGTCGGCTCGCATTTGCCGCGCGTTTGCAGTCCTTTCGTGGTTTCAAGCGTTCAAACATGGGATATGATGCTGCTCCCATGCATTAGGGTGGATGTCAAGGTCACCAGAAGGTCAGGTCAGTTCATTGACCTTTGATGACCTCGGTTTACTTTTTCGAGTTTTATCAGCATCTTTCTAGGCTAGTTTTTTTAGCTGATTTCGAATTTAACAACCATATATGAACATTTACGAAGTAGTTTTGGTGCCTTCGTAACATGTTACGAAGCTGTCAGAGGCGGTTGCCACCTAGTGCACCTACTACGAATACCCGGCAAAACCCTTACTGGTTGACCTGACCTGACCTGACCCGACCTGGCCTAAATGCATGAAGACATCATCTATGATCATAGCTAACATGATATTCGTGATCAGTTCCCTAAAAAACCCAATAGCAGCCACGTTTTACGACGTTCTAACAGGTCCCAGTTTTCCCCACTTTTGGGTCATTGACCTGACCTGGAAGGTCAACCGATGACCTAGGACCGACGACCTAGGATAAAATTGGGTACCATCGGCTTTCTCTCGTCACGGGCAGCACGCTCGTTTTTTCCGCGAAGCTCTAGCTCAATCAGGGGCGAAACGGCAAGGAGGGGGTTCAACGGACCCCCCCTTAAACGTTCGTGGCTGAAAAACACCAATACGGGCGAGGGTTAACCCCCACCCTACTGTGGGGAGGGCTATTCATAGCCCCTCTCGTGTTTACGCAATATCTTTAAAACCGCTGGACGTATCAAAACAAAGCTTTTAGGACCTTCGGCTGCATCAATTTATTTGACACCTTGTGCACTAATAAAATTTTCGTAGCTACTATAGATCGGCCGGAAATGACGCCAGAGTGACATCATGTTCGGCCGATTTTGATGCAAAGCATTGAACAACGGTAATCGCTCTCAAGATCTGAGTTTTAACCCGGCAAGCGGTGGGCCTCCCGGCTACCTTCCGCGCGGTGGGAGGGGGGGGATTTTTGACCCCCCCCCCCCGAATCTCCGAAGCTACTATGACGGATCGGTAAAATTTAAATGGCGTTCGATAGCCTTGTTAAATTTGTCGAGGGAACTTCAATTTCATTGACCTCGGGGTCACCGATGACATCACAGGCCAAGTCAAAGATAAAATGTTTCACCGTTCACGGGTCTTTTAAGGAATGCGCTGCAACATCGAGTAAAGGGCATTTTGTCAAAAATCAGCGATAGGGCGTGAGTTGCCTATTATACGAGCATATGTTGCTATTGGAGGTCACTGATAATACCAGGTCCGATCACCAAGGGTCAGCACATGAACCTATCTTTACTAAGTAGGGTTGTGCGATGCATGTTTTATGGCCAATTTTTCATATTCGCCTCAATGGTGTTGGTTATAAGACCATCAGGGACGGTTTTTTTGGTCACTTTCTGGTGGAGGTCAGGTCAATGTCAGGTCAAAAAGGTCAAATTTCAGGTCAAAGTTGATAGTTTCGCATAAAATTGGTATTGATTCGATGCCACTCGTCACGGCGAGTCTAATGGTGGTCTTTGTTTTGCGCTTTGTGGTCTAGAATTGCCAAAATCGAGTTTGAAAATTTGACGTCATTAATTTTGAACAGTTTTTTTTGTTATAACTTGGCAAAAAGGAGTTATCGATCTAATACTTGGAATGTGAATAGAATTCCATAGTGGCTATTACATATATTCCGTTTGTTTCGAAAATCGAAAAACTTTTGGGATTTTTTGGCTATTATATCTATTTCTTTTTATTTTTGGGGTCAACTTCAAAAACAAAATCGAGAGAACAGTATAGTAGCCCTGGTAATTCTACACATTTCATGTCTTGAACATTTTTATGCATAATCAAATTTATAGACCTGACAGCTCTTCCCGCGAAGCTTTTTTTTTTTGGTCGACAATGGCAGAAATGACGTCACTCCGACGTAGCGGCCAACTTATCATAGCCTTTGGAAAAAAAAATTTGGTCACAATGTGCAAAAGGGTACTGAAAGTTTGGTGAAGATCGGCGCAGCGGTTCTGGAGATATATCGAAAAAAAACTAAAGATGGATGCAAAAAATGCCCCCCCCCCCCCCACCGCCTTGAGGGTTAAGCTAGATCCTTTTTTTTTGCATGGGTGGACTCTACAGGGCTACCAAACTGATTTCGGACTTTCGAAATGTTGAATATTTTGAAAATTATAAATATAAAAACTCAGAAATTGTATTTTTTATTTTTTTACATATACGTTTCTGAATGAAAAAAAGCAGAATATGACCACGTTTCCATGGGCATCACTGATCCGGATCAGTAAAAATGGATTAGCTAATCCAGTATAGTTAGACAATATATGAAAATGAAAATAAGGGATTAACTGATTATATAAGCCTAATCCACTTGGAATTATATCATGTAACGAAGAGTTCGAGAAATATAATACGATTTAAGTTTGCTGATCCGGATCAGTGATGCCCATGGAAACGGGGTCTATATGTGTTTGAACACATATGCGTTGAATATATGTGAACTTCATCTGACAAACACCTTTTTTGTTGAAAAATGTCAACTTCAAAATTTGACCATTTTTGACCTAAAGTGACCTGACCTGACCTCAGCTATATTCAGCTAAAATGGCCTAAACTGACACATACAACACTGATTTCGATATATATGGCCTACATGAACCATAAAACATGTCTCACGTCACCGATGCACGATATAAAGCTTTCGTGACCTGGGATGAGATGGCCTTGACCTGAAAAATTCGAAGTACAAGTTCGGTACCCTCAGGTTATGTTACGCATATATTCACGAGTGTGCAAACAAAAAATGAGCCTGATCTGATTTGTTGGCCGGCGCCCAGAGTGCCAAGACGCTGATATTTTTACTTTGACCTGACCTGTGAAGTCATCGATGACCTCGAGGTCAATGACATTAGGCTTCGCTCAACAATATTTCCAGGGCTACCAGGGGCCGTTTGAATTTTGACAATCGGCCCAGTAGTTTCGGAGTTAGGAGCCCCCCCCCCCCCCCACTGTAACGTGCTGTAACGTGCTGTGGGGCGCGTTAGAGCACATACCCCAGTGAGGCGTGGGTTAACAAATAAAAAAACACGTTGATTTCCGACGCTGGGAAATGCCCGCAATGATACCCACCCCACCACCCTCCCCCTACCCGGTCCAACAGGGTCTCAAGGAAATTCAACAACATGAACCGAAACAAAGGCTGCGATCTTTGCTGGAAATGGCACTCGTGAGATAAGTATTATTATGCTGAAGATACAACGACTTACTTGTTATTTCCGAGTATCCTCCACCGTCAGCTACGCTAACCACCCACACAATCACCGTTCAAATATTTAAAACCACGGAGCACCTTCACAACGCCGGCGCGCGGCCGGAACTGACATGGCGGCGCCGCTGCAGCAGAGTCAGACGCACGTGGATTGTTAGTAAGGGTGTAGTGTTGTCATGGTGTTGCCATGGTATACCTTACCATAGCAGCAGAAGCACACCCAGGGAACTGTTGCAAGAAATTTCTGGCCTTTCGTCCATAAAACTATTAATTGCTCAGGGTCTCAGCTAGTCCTTGGATGACGCTCCTTCCAACATATCAAAAATTGGCAAACACCTCTATGGAAAGGAGGAGACTTGATCGCCGAATTCACCTGCTGGATCCGCCCGTGGAAAGGTTGATTTTACTATGGTAGGGAATATTAGCTTACGAGGGTATCTACTAGCCTCAGGTGGTTACCACCTTGTAAACTGGGGTACAAAACCACCCCTGATGGCTGATAAACGTAACCATGGTAATATCAACATGTCAAGGCAGGATAGTATTCAGCACCATAGTAGGCTGGTAGTAATATGATGGTAGGCTGATGGTAAAATTTACCAAAGCTAGTAACTTAGTAAATTGATGGTAAAAACTTTTTTCAGTGCAGAGCGGTGTGAAACGTGTCGGTGTTTTGGCGGCCCTGATAGCCACTCGAGGGAGGCGTGGGGCGGGTGTGGTGCGCCCATTCGTCCGGAGCAGTCCGGAGATGCTGCCGCACGCCGCAGCTGAGAGCTCCCACGATCCGTCCGGGAGGGACGTCAAGATCGGACGGAGATCGAGCGCGTATGTCCTGTTTATTATCATATGCTCGGGCCGGGTTTGGTGAGCAAAAACTGACCAGTGGAATAATATATGGCCACCTAATCACACTGACCATCGGTCCGCGGTTTTACATTGAATTGACTGACCAATTGGTCTGAGATCTATCCCTCATGCACTTTTATTTTGATCTCAGTCATGTTGGCACAGAACCGTTAAATTTTCCTTTTGCGCTTATTAGTAGCATGAAGCATTGGTGCAAGAGCCAGAGAGGTAAAATAAAGGAAGCATCGAGGGAAAGTACCTAATACCTCTGGGAAGCGGAAGCAACCACTTATCTTATTGCGGAAGGAAAGGATGACCTGTGTCCATTTGATCATTGCTACGCGGACCCAGAGCTGAAGCCATGATCCGAGGGATCGTTCGGTTCTAAGTAGAAGTATTAAGTAGGTACTGGCGCCGAATTTTCTCCGGATAGCTAAGATTCCAGAACAACAAATATCCGGAACGTTGCGCATCCGTGTTCCGTGCCGAAATGCGGAGACTTGAGACCTTTCTCCGCACGGTGACACGCCAGCCGACCGTGCACAGCTCCGTGTGACCCGATATTTCCAGAGACCCGTGCGACTGGACAGTAAACTGAACACTTCGCTCGCAGCTGTCGGCAGCGGTCGCGTTCCCAGGCGTCAATACCCGCTGATACCCACGGTCGAGGTCGGCGAGTTCACGGTGTAACTCACGGGTATTGTATACGCGCCCGACTGAGCTCGGGTGTCGGAGAAACCTACGTCGACGTCCGGTAGAGAAATGAGCAAGAATGTTCCCCTTAGTAACCAATAAGCGACGCTGCAAATATGCTGCAGCAGGGCGCGAAATAACGCGCTGAAGTGTACCTAATCCCGGCTGTCCAGGCCGGTGGCGTGACGCGCCACCGGTGACACGGGCGGCGCAGTGACAGGGTGTCGTGCCGGGCCATGCACGGCCGCGGCAGTGTAAAGCCCCGCGGCGCCGCCACTCTCGGCGTAATGAGCGGCCGGCCGCCGCGTGACAGCGGCTCGTGCTGGATTCCTCAGTTACCGGCGCGCTCGATTGCGCCGCTCCGCCCCTGTGTTCGATCATCGACCGGCCAGCCACCACTCGTTTGTAGACTCCGGTCAGGTCAGCCGCTGCGACTGATAGCGCGTCGGTCTCAGTCGCCGCCGCCACATAGCAGCCCTGATGATTTACTGACTCTGTGACATGCATTTGTAAGGGGAGAACTAACTTTAAAGTCATGGGGTGGTCGGCAGTCGGCACACTGGAATAAGTGGTATCTGATATGCAGGAGATCGAAATTAAAGTTGTCTTTGTCCTTCTCTAGCTGCAAAACCGTAAGACTAGAACGAGAAATAAATAAAATAACACTGCAGAATGCCACGGACTCGGACAGAATATACCACGGTATAACACCACGATGTAAACATCCGTGTTAGCCGACATTAAAGTCCCCCGATAATTACGATTGCATGTATCGGGGCCGCCACCTCGTCAGCATATCAGCACCAATGGGCGGTCGTGATCCACAAGCGCACCGAGGTTACCTGCAAACGAAAATGTTTTAATGCAAATAAGATTGCTGTTTTACATAATAAATGTTATTATTTATCAGCATCAACAGCTCATCGTGACCCAGTTGGTGTCTGTTGCACTGCCGTCGGCTGTTTCTGCCAGCTCAACTCCGGGCAGGAGTCGATCCCGGCTAATCAGACTGATCACGTTTGGTAAACACCCGTACCTGTGTATATAACCGGGCTAGACAAACAGCCGACGGCTTCCCTCTGGCCCGAATCTGATACCTGTTTCCAGCGAGCCCGCGCGGTGCCGTGCTGGTGTAAGGTCTTTTATCGACCCAGCTCAGCCCCGCCATAACTGTCTCACTGGTCTCACGGTCAGTTTGCTTGCGTTAGATTCAAGCATGATAAGGAATACCCTCGTCCCTCACGTACTTATAATACGGAAGATCGCCAGCAGCAGTCACCAGGCCACAAAGGGTTGAGCTTATCCAACAAAATACGATGGCCATTTTACTGATGATACTGATGATATCAAGTAAGTGTTCACTTTAATGACTTTAGTATAAAACGCAATTTGCGCACATTTTTTTCAGATGAAAATGAAAGGCAGACTTCATGAGGCATTCAAGTGCTCTTTTTCTAGCTTTTAGTGATCACCCTGAAGTCTTCGTTAGACAGAGGAGAATTATTACAGCTTTTTATCACGTAACTAGCTAAGTAAGGAGCAGTACTACTCCAATACCATGCACAAAATCGAGAATTAAGGAAGGGGGAGGGGCATTTGATAGCCTCAGAACCAGACTAGAAGTAGAGAACTGTGTTCACAAGTTTTGTCCTACGGACAGAGCTCGACAGAGTAGACCACTCCGTCCTCGCATCCACCCCTCCTAGCGCCGTTGACAAGAAAACGAGCGGCGGGCCTACGTAAACCACTAGGCAGCGGAAAATATTGATCGATAGTCAGAACGTCAAATGTCACTCCAGCATGGGTAATCAAATCTCGTTCGACGGTAAGAAGCCCTAGCGGTCACACTACAACTAATGAAACTACCTCAACGTTGAACGGCGTCCGAACTCTAACCAGAAGTGGGTGATCAGCTTCCAAGAAAAGTAATTACTGGATAGCCTCTGCTCACCCAGGTTTCATGATGTCCTCATATGCAGGCACTATGGATTTCGTTAATTAAATCCTCACCGATCAATATGGTGATACTGCATCATCCTAATGGCATCGTTTATGTAATTCAGAAGAGACCTTGCACACTTCGAAGCATGCCACTCGTTGTTAACTCTTGAGCATTTCCCACACAGACAATGCTACTTTGGCAGCAAGTCGACTCTTATAAAATGTACTTAAAACGATCGTTTATTGGATACGATAAACGCTTTTAAAATATGTAAACAAATACTGGACTATGCTAAAACGGTCTTAACAGCCTGAGCATAAATATCACTTACATCACAGCTCGACGCGTGTTCATAACTCTTCAAACAGCTCATCGTCACTCTCTTCCACCTTGATAAAATCCATGATGACATTGGACAGGTTAGCCCTCTGGCTGGCATAATCCTCATCATCGCTACTGTCGATCACAATCGGCTCGTCCAGGATTCGATCGTAGACGGTGCTCGCCTCACTCAGAGTGCGGGCCGCCGGCCCTCGCGCTCCGTCCACAGGCACATTCGGCGTGCTGGCCTCACTGAAGGTCCTGGCGGCGCCGGAGCGACCCCCGGCCGGCGCGCTGCTCGTCGATCCGCCCCGCTGGGGTGACGATGCCGTGATCTCTCCGAGATCGTCACCGCTCGTCTCCTGCTCCACCAGGGAAGTTTCCAGCTCATCGGCAGCGTCGGCGAGCAGACGATCATCGTCCCGGTCCTCCGACCAGACGGAGACTTCGAGCGATCGCTCCAGCTCGTCGGCAGCGAGCGACAGCATCTGTTCATCGTCGTCATCGTCGTCGTACCACACGGTCTCTCCCGAGTTCTCGGGCCGGGTTTCACCACCAACAGCCCCCAGCAGCTGTTCGTTCGGATCCGCCAGACACTGGTCTACGTGGTCGTTGATACCCTGCTGGGGCACCTGCTCGTTGCACACAGGACAAGTAACCAGACTCGAGCCGGCACTAAGCCCGCTACAGCTATCCGTTGTGTGAGATGTGGTTGGGGCGGGTTTCTTCCTCTCTGGACTTGAGAAGATGCCGGTCGGGGTTCGAGTCGCGGACGTTGCTGACGAGGTTCTCGAAGCTGATGGCACTGACGGAGGGGTCGGACCGACCGCGGAACCAGCACCGGACGCACTCCGAGGCGGGTCGCGTTTGTACCAGGGAACACCTGGCGTACCACCCAGCCTATTCCCTCGACCATCGAAGGTCGAGTCACCGGGCCGGCCGTCCGCTCGGTCGTCCCCGCCGCCCGCTCCGCCGCGCCGGACCGGCACCGTCACCGTACGGCTTCCTCCGGCCGTCGCCACCGCGCCGCCCCTCTTCTGGAAGCCGTGCACGTTGCCGGCGATGGCGTTGACCCTCTGGTTGCCGTCGTTGTTCACTGTGCCGATGTCGGCTCGCACGCCGGTCGGGTGGCCGGGACGTCTCTGAGGCGGCGGACCGGCGCCCTCGGGCGGCGGCCGTTTGCCGGGCCGCTCTGAGGGCGCTCCGGCGGCGGCGCCCCGCCCCCGACCCCGTCCGGGCCGACCGCGGCCGACCGGGGGCGCTGCTCCGCCCACAGCAGTGGCCCGCCCCGCCGGCCTCCAGGGCGGCTTCTGGGAGACGGGCACGGCCTTACCAGTGACGCCGAAGTTGCGGATGTCTTGCAGCTTTGTTCCAGATGCTGAAACAGATAAAATATGCCCCAATTAAAACGATAAGCACACAACTTCTAAAACAAATCACATCATTGGTGGCATAGGTCATGAAAACC
This sequence comes from Amphibalanus amphitrite, assembly GCF_019059575.1. NCBI lineage: Eukaryota > Metazoa > Arthropoda > Thecostraca > Balanomorpha > Balanidae > Amphibalanus > Amphibalanus amphitrite. The sequence goes on along the minus strand of NW_024881731.1, from coordinate 68,178 downwards.
CAGCCAGCACCCTAGCGTTTATTATCCCCAGAAATCACAGGCACTGTAAAGACTGAGGCCTGTGGATACTGTCTAGACCCGGAAACATTTCTGCAAATTTAGACTGGAACTCCCATGCCTTAATTACTGCATAGGTCAATGCAGTGAAACCACTACCCACTCTGACCCCATTTATTATAATCCCCATCCACCTAACTCACCTGTGTCCTTCTTGGTCTTCTTCTTGCCGTACCCTTCCGGTTCCTTGATCTTCTCGAAGAGGCCACCGCAGGAGGCCTGATGGTCGCGCCACCAGAAGTCGTTCTTGCTTGGCGCACGGTTCATGGAGCGTTTGACGTAGCCGAAGTGGGGCGGTCGGGAGCGGCACGGCCCCGTGCAGCGCCACCAGTGCGTCAGCATGTGCTTCACCTCGGCGTGGAACGTATGGTACACCTGGCGGAGGACAGGTGGCGCCAACGGGACCGGCAGACAGGTCAGACAGAGGCGACGGGATCGACGGGATAAACCCTGCAGGAACCGTCGTAAGAATGATTCGGTGTATGAATAGATAAATGAATGAACCAATGAGTTAACTGATGAATGAATAATTCAGTGAATGAATGAATGAATGAATGAATGAATGAATGAATGAATGAATTAACGAACGAACAAATGAATGAATGCAGAAATGAATGAACGAACGAATGAACTGCATTTACGAAGGACTAGCATGAAAATAAAGCAACCGTTATGCAAATGAGATTTAGTACCTACTTGGGTGTCCGCGAAAAAAGAAAACTAAAAGTAAATAAAGTGTCCCATTTCATTATCGCGCCGTCCCGTGCCGTACCGTGATGTTGGTGCCGGCGATCTTGTTGATGCGGTGCATGTGCCGGTGGAATTCTGGACCGTGCTCCTCCCGGTTGTCGTTGTGGTGAGTGACAAACAGCAGTGCGTGAATCATCTCGTGCAGGAGGGTCTCGACCAGGTCACTGCGCGGCCGCAGCATCAGCAGCGGCCGGCTGAGGCGCACCGAACATAGGCCTGAGGCCGGCTGGTAGGAGCACACGCCGGCGCACCTGGACACAGTAGAACACCTCAGACACGGAGCACACGCCGGCGCACCTGGACACAGCGGAACACCTTAGACACGGGGCTCACACCGGAGGAGGGCTGGCGAGTGACGAGCGAGCTTCGGGCTATGGATCGTACATATTGCTGAAAATTTTATTATTTTTAAGTGTCAGACTTCAGAGGCCAACCAGAGCATCCACCTGCTCCTAGATAATTTTACAGATCCACCAGATGATCAAGGGGATAAAATTTAGCAAATGTGACAGAATTTGTCGCGAGATCCCCGTCCTGTCACGTTAGATCGGGAAATTCCGGGAGCACAAATACCTTTAACCGGATATTTTGCTTTATCGTAGCAGCAATTTGAAACCGAAGTGTTTACCGTGACAAATATCCCGACAAAACCTGATGTGGTTATCGAAATTTCGACAATTCCGATTATTTTGACGATATTCGTCACGCCCCAATCAGTTGTTCTCACCGTGTCATCCGGGGACTCCATTTGAGCTCGACGCCACCGAGTTTTCCCCAGAAGAAGTGCTTGTCAAAGTCGCGGAACAGCTGGTAGATGTCTGGAGTCGGGTCGATCAGCTCATAGGCCTCGTCTACCAGGGATGTCCCAGGTGGAGGCAAAGACTGGGGTGAAGAGGCACTTTTACAGTGTCGCTGAGACTCCTGGCTATTTGAGCCTCCTACAGCTCCGCCGACTCCTCCACCAGTCGGAGTTAATTCAACGCCTGGCCGATCAGCTGCATCATATGGGATGTTGGCCAGCAGATTCTCTTCTTCTTGGAGTCGTAGGGCCAGGGCAAAGTCAAGATCCTCGGTGTGGCTCATGCTTCCTGTAAACCAGAAAATATCAGCTTGGCTGAGAAGTGAAAGAATACTTACACCTGCAAGATCAAAAAGTAACTTTATTACCTACTATGTTACTAGCTTTATTACTATTTCAAATTCATCAATGCTGTTTTTCTTGTACCTAGTACCTACCTACCAATCTGGTGATGTAGGTAATCAAGGAAGATCTTCATATACTTTTGTTATTGTATTGCTAGGGTACCTGTGTTATCTTGTGCCAGAGCTTTGTGGAAGCATTCAGTGCTAATTTTACTTTGTTAATGCATTTCCTTGGAGTGATGCCCTTTTTAATGCATTAGCTAGATGACAGTTCAGTGATCAGTCCTCAATGGGCTTATTCAATGGGCTGCCAGTACGACAACCCTTGCTGAAGGTCTGACCAGGTCATAGGTTTATGCGATCTGAGCAGGTTCAAGGCCATGTTGGCTGACTAAATGGGTGATGCCTTGTTCTCTTATCATATGTGATGGCTACTGCGTTGACTCTGTTCCCCTAATTCGTGTTTCTAATATTGTATACAATCTGTTATTGTATGTATCGTGAAACTAGAGAAAAATTTGTGTTTGTCACAGTGCAGGCTCTTGTTCCCAGCTCGGCAGCACCCCTTGTGGTGTCTCCACCAGGCGAGCCCTACATTCGCACGTTCCTTCAGACTTCAGTTCCTCATTACTATACCCATCCTCTATCACTATGCTGTTCTCTGGAAGGCTCCCCCAACAGATGAGTTGAACAGGTGAGTATTCAACGAAATGGTCGTGCTAGACATGCTTGAGCATTTGAATACCAACACAACATGTTGGCTCTGGAGTAAAATTTGTATTTTTCACGAAGTTACCCACCTCTCCTTGCCCTATCATGCCTAGGCATTATGCAGAGATCTAAAAATGACCTCTGATGGGCTGCAGGCATTCAAATTGACTATCCCAATTCTGGTAATCGTAAGCACTACCTTACTGAAAACTTCAAATTCAGCAAGCCAGTGAGAGTGCTAAAAAAATAATTTTGACTTACCTACTGGGACTTCAGTCTCTGGCAAGTAGCAATCAGATCTTCAATAAGACTTTGAATAAGACTTCAACTTACGACCTCCCAGGACCAGGACCATGATGCGAAAGCGGGAACGAATGATAGGAAAACGCAACAAGGGCCCTGTTCGCTCGCTGTTTTTATATCAGCGTGCTGTCGGTTTTCTCCATATAAGGAAGTTATTGCTGGCGCGGCTTGGCCTCTCATTGGTCTAACGAATAGACCACTTGAATTCGACCAATGAGGAGCCAAGAAGCAGCAGCATGGTCGCAGCCTGCTGATAAATAAACGGGGTGCGAACAGAGCTCAGGCTTCGACCGCTTTGCCAACTTTGAGAAAACTCGGGGCAAACTCGGGTTGAACTCGGGGAAACCCAAGGAAACCCCACGGAAAACCAGCGGAAACCCCACGAACCGCGTATATTCGAATGCAGTATGAGTAGAGCATGGGTCCCGAAAAATTCTTCAGAAACTAGAGAAATTCTCACGGGGCAGGACGTCTGTCAAACTAGCAGCGAGCTGCGAGCAGCGAGTCCAGCAGCGAGAAACGGGCCATCCCGATTTAGCTGAAAATTTGCTCACAGAGCTTTCTCAGCACGCTGATTCCGAAAATCATGGTCTCTAGGGTGGGAATCTTTACCGTTCTCGAGATAGAACCCTCTAAAGTTTTCGACACCCATGACCGGGCCATCCCGATTTGGCTGAAAATTGGCTCACAGAGCCTTCTCAGCACGCTGACTCCGAAAATCATGGTCTCAAGAGTGGGAATCTTTACCGTTCTCGAGATAGAACCCTCTATAGTTCTTACCACCCATGACCGGGCCATCCCAATTTGGCTGAAAATTTGCTCACAGAGCCTTCTTAGCACGCTGATTCCGAAAATCATGGTCTCTAGGGTGAGAATCTCTACCGTTCTCGAGATAGAACCCTCTAAAGCTCTTACCACCCATGAACGGGCCATCCCGATTTGCCTAAAAATTGGCTCACAGAGCCTTCTCAGCACGCTGATTCCGAAAATCATGGTCTCTAGGGTGGGAATTTTTACCGTTCTCGAGATAGAACCCTCTAAAGTTTTCGGCACCAAAGACCGGGCCATCCCGATTTGACTGAAAATTGGCTCACAGAGCCTTCTCAGCAAGCTGATTCCGAAAATCATGGTCTCTAGGGTGAGAACTTTACCGTTCTCGAGATAGAACCCTCTAGATTTCTTACCATCCATGACCGGGCCATCCCGATTTGGCTGAAAATTTGCTCACAGATCCTTCTCAGTTCTCAGCACGCTGATTCCGAAAATCATGGTCTCTAGGGTGGGAATCTTAGCCGTTCTCGAGATAGAAACCTCTAAAATTTTCGACACCCATGACCTGGCCATCCCGATTTGGCTGAAAATTGGCTCACAGAGCCTTCTCAGCACGCTGATTCCGAAAATCATGGTCTCTAGGGTGGGAATCTTTACCGTTCTCGAGATAGAACCCTCTAAAATTCTTACCACCCATGACCGGGCCATCCCGATGTGGCTGAAAATTTGCTCACAGAGCCTTCTCAGCACGCTGATTCCGAAAATCATGGTCTCTAGGGTGGGAATCTTCACCGTTCTCGAGAAAGAACGCTCTAAAGTTTTCGACACCAAAGACCGGGCCATCCTGATTTGGCTGAAATATTGCTCACAGAGCCTTCTAAGCACGCTGATTCGAAAATAATAGTCTCTAGGGTGGGAATCTTCCCAGTAAACATGACGACGTCGGCCCGACGTCGGGCCGAGGCTCGGCCCGACGTCGGCCCAACGTCGGTTCAACCTCGGCCCGACATCGGCTGGACGTCGGATATGCCCGCATGTTCCGACGTCCAGCCGAAGTCCAGCCGACGTCGAGCCGACGTCGGGCCGAGATCGTTTGCCGAGGTTGACGAGATCGTTTGTCGTTGGACCGACGGGGCCGACGTCGGCATGTTTATTGGGATAACGCGCCAAAAATATCAACCGGCGGCGGGATTCGAGCCCCCCAGTCGCCGACGTCGGCATGTTTATTGGGACAACACGCCAAAAGCATCAGCTGGCGATGGGATTCGAACCCCGTGTCAATCGAACGCGAGGTTAGTGCGCTAACCACTACACCACGCAGCCAGCTAACGAGATTGGTTTGTTTTGTTGCGTTATGCCCTTTCGGTCTGACAAGACCATTTCAGAGCCGGAAGGATGATAGGATGGAGACATTGGTCTTCTTGGCGAGCACCCTGCAAGGGCGGCGCCACCGTGGGGGCAGTGGGGGCAGACTGCCCCCACTGGCAGGAGGCCGTGGGGGCAAGACTATGTTTTTGCCCCCACAAAATTTGGCTGATGTTGAAATGGAAATAGCGGGCCGGTGCAACATTCATGATAGGCGGTTATAATAGTACGCCTGTTTTTGACGGTCCCCGTATCAAGTGCATCAGCAGAACGTTCGTTCTCGGACCGTCTGTCGCATATCTCCTACTCCCACTCATTCTGCTACTCATTTTCATTCACCAGAAGGCTGCCCTCGAGCTTGACCTCGAGGAGGTTGAGAGGCAGTTTGTCAAAATCGGCCAGAGAAGAGATCACCCTCTTTTGGGAACCCTTAGACTGAGAATGAGCTCAGGGAGGTATGACAAAATGTGATAGGTATGTATATTGTATACCCGGGTTATATGGAAATGTAGGGTAGGTGTTGATCGCCAACCCGCCCGGGCCCCGAGGGTAATCACAACCACCGCAGCCCGGGGAAGCCGCCCCCCTGTCTAAATCCGTAAATAAGGTAGCTACGGAAACAAAAATGGTACCAAACGAAAGGTATCTACGAGAAGATTCTAAAGCACCTCAACTTTTGGACCTCAGGTAAATTTTCATTCAAGGTCAAAAGTCAAGGCCAAAGGCAAAAACCGGCACTTTTGTAGTGGTCTCAAAGGTGTTCCAGAGGACGGCTTGGTGCATAAAACCGGCTAAAGTGGATGTTAAACGAAAGAAGAGTCTGGGGATTCCGATGATGTGCATAACATTCAAATTCAAGGTCACAGTCATGATAAAAAATGACCACAAACTTTGCACTTTTTCTTCTATCTTGTATACTAAATTCCGAGATGTTTTGAAATGTTTTAAAGCTTAGCGGGCCCCTATTTGTGCTTTAGCTTACGATACAAGGCTGCTACAAGATCAAAGTCACAAGAGAGTATCCTTGCTAGAGGCTATTTCACTTATTCAAGTCAGGTATAATAATTAAGGACATGTTTTGCCGTCCTGAGGCTCTAAATGAATGCTGAAAGCAAAATGGATGCCAGAATCGTGATCAGCGGCTCGAAATCATCACTAACGACTTTTCATGTGTCAAAGTCAACCAAAGGTCATTCGAGGTCACATGAGGTCAACATAAAACTTGACCTTTTCCAAACAATATATATGTCATTCGACGTGTCTCGACGAGACGAATGCGAAGGTACCGCGGCCGTAGCTCTAGAACCATTTTTATTGAAGTTATTTGCGAAAAAAAACAAAAGCCCCAGCTCGGGGTCGTTGACCTGACCTCAGGTCACCAAAGTTACTTAAGTATTTTTTCTAAGTCAAATGCTACACAACCGTGCTCGTAATTCATCTTAAAGGGATCCTCCAACCTTAACCCTCGCCCGTATAGGGGGGTCGAACGGACCCCCCCCCCATGGTTTTTCGCGAATAACTCGCGTAAAAAGCGGCCGATCCCGACGAAACTTTCAGCACCCTCGCGTTAATCAATTTTACACATACCCTGAAAATTTCATGACCCTGACCCCAATGACCTTTGACCTGTGACCTACTTTTCGAGACCATGTTTGGCCGGAATCGCGATTCGGCGTATGTCGGCTCGCATTAGCCGCGCGTTTGCAGTCTTTTCGTGGTTTCAAGCGTTCAAACATGTGATATGATGTTGCCCCCATGCATTAGGGTGGGTGTCAAGGTCACCTGAAGGTCAGGTCAGGTCATTGACCTTTGGTGACCTCGGTTCACTTTTTCGAGTTTTACATGTTCCTAGGCCAGTTTTTGGAGCTGAATTGGAATTTAGCAGGCATATGAACATTTACGAAGTAGTTTTGGTGCCTTCGTAACATGTTACGAAGCTGTCAGAGGCGGTTGACACCTACTAGGAATACCCAGCAGGACCCCTACTGGTTGACCTGACCTGACCTGACCCGACCTGGACTAAATGCATAAAGACATCATCTGTGATCAAAACTAACATGATATTCGTGATCAGCGCCCCGAAAAACCCCATAACAGCCACACTTAACGACGTTCTAACAGGTCCCGATTTTCCCGACTTTTGAGCCATTGACCTGACCTGCAAGGTCAACCAATGACCTAGGACCTTAAAATTAGGTATCATCTGCTTCCTCTCGTCACGGGCAGCACGCTCGTTTTTCCGCGAAGCTCTAGCTCGATCAGGGGCGAAACGGCAAGGGGGTCCAACGGACCCCCCCCCCTTATACGCTCGCGGCTGGAAAAACACCAATACGGGCGAGAGTTAACATTAAATTTGAGTTGAGATAGCCAAAGTGGGGTCCCTGGCTCACAACTACCGGTTTCGGCACTCACAACATCGAGAAATGCCTTAAATCGGAAATATTGAGTTTCAAAATTGCAGCATTTTGATCCAGAGGGGCTAATGCATTTGAATACCCCTCTGAATGTGTGACGTCAGCGCAGATCTAACGATTTTTAAATGTTTGACTAAAACGTTTTGTAGCACGCGCTGATATATGCTGCTTTGCGCGCAACGAGTGCCGCACTTTCAGCTGCCAAACTATTGCTTCCAAATAAAGTCGCTAGGAACAGCGGAGATCCCAAAAAGTAAACAAAAGTAAAAGCCTAATATCTTGAAAACCGGTGAATATTTTTCGGTGAAATTTGGTAGATATTCGTTTTCGGTCTTTCTGAACCGAGCGACATCACTTTCATGCCAATTCATAAACTTTTTGGAAGGTGGGAGGGTCCCTTTAATCTCTAACACTCTACTTTTGGCAGCTGGTTGAAGCTCACGTCTGTGACGCCGCAGTTTGCCGTGCAGGAGTCTAGAAATATCGGCCCTGAGAGCTGAAACGTTATCAAGAAGGCTAGGTCCTTTTTTTGCTTCAAAAGATGTCAAATTAATGGGGGATAAGGTAGCTACAGCAAGTGTCGTCTTTCTATCCCTAAGCGTTCATGAGGTATTGCAAATATTCGCCAGGAGGAGGCGAAAAACACGGGCCTCCTTCCGGGCCCGCGAGGGTTAATGGTTAAGCTCAATACGTATGCATGAAACCTGAAACCATAATGATTTTGAATGACAACGTCTAGGGGCAAGGTGCTCATGGATTTTGCAGATCGGGGTATCAGACAATAGTCTGGTCAACTCAAGCTTGCCCCCACTGGCGAAAATTCGTGGCGCCGCCACTGGCACCCTGGGTCCAGTTCATATAGAGTCCCTGGTCCCATTGCTGTTACGTGATACTTATTGGAAAGGGCGACCCCACAATGGACTCATATAGCCACTCTTACACACCTGCACCAACGTTTCCCAAAGTGTCCCTTTGATAAGTGGCACTTTGGCAAAGTGACACTTGCCGACTGGCCTTTCTATATGAACTGGGCCCGGCCCTGGTGAGTTGCCGGGGCTGAGCCTGACCAAAGGATAGGCCGAGCAGCCCCCAAGCACTCACCGCACGGCGCACGCGGCTACGGGCGAGCTCGGCTTACGGGCAATCCCAAATGGGATAAAGTTTCCCGTCCAGTCCGGATCAGGGGGTTGCGGCGTGGTGGAAGATTTCAGTTTCCTGAGAATATTTTGAGTACAGAAGCTCTTTATGAAACATGAAACACGCATTTTATATTATTTTAACGGTCAAAACAGCGGCCGATGTCGGTCCGACATCGCCCCAACGTCGGCCCAACGTCGGCTGGACCTCAGCAATTGATCTCGGTCCGACGTCGGCCCGACGTCGGCTGGACCTCGGCTGGACGTCGGAACATGCGGGCATATCCGACATCCAGCCGACGTCGTGCCGAGGTTGGACCGACGTCGGGCCGACGTCGGCATGCCGATGCCGAGTTGCCGACGTCACCCCGACGTCGGCCGACGTCGGGCCGACGTCGGCATGTTTACTGGGTTTATACCTTCTCGAGATAGAACCCTCTAAAGTTTTCGACACCCATGACCAGGCCATCCTGATTTGGTTGAAAATTTTCTCACAGAGCCTTCTCAGCACGCTGCGGCTGATTCCGAAAATCATGGTCTGTCAAATCGACCGGGCCATCCCAGTCAAATCGGGATGGCCCGGTCATGGGTGGTAAGAGCTTTAGAGGGTTCTATCTCGAGAACGGTAAAGATTCCCACCCTAGAGACCATGATTTTCGGAATCAGCGTGCTGAGAAGGCTCTGTGAGCAAATTTTCAGCCAAATCGGGATGGCCCGGTCATGGGTGGTAAGAACTTTAGAGGGTTCTATCTCGAGAACGGTTAAGATTCCCACCTTAGAGACCATGATTTTCGGAATCAGCGTGCTGAGAAGGCTCTGTGAGCAAATTTTCAGCCAAATCGGGATGGCCCGGTCATGGGAAGTAAGAATTTTAGAGGGTTCTATCTCGAGAACAGTAAAAATTCCCACCCTATAGAGACCATGATTTTCGGAATCAGCATGCTGAGAAGGCTTTGTGAGCCAATTTTCAGCCAAATCGGGATGGCCCGGTCATTGGTGTCGAAAATTTTAGAGGTTTCTATTTTGAGAACGGTTAAGATTCCTACCCTAGAGACCATGATTTTCGGAATCAGCGTGCTGACTGCTGAGAACTGAGAAGGATCTGTGAGCAAATTTTCAGTCAAATCGGGATGACCCGGTCATGGGTGGTAAGAAATTTAGAGGTTCTATCTCGAGAACGGTAAAGATTCTCACCCTAGAGACCATGATTTTCGGAATCAGCTTGCTGAGAAGGCTCTCCCAGTAAACATGACGACGTCGGCCCGACGTCGGGCCGAGGCTCGGCCCGACGTCGGCCCAACGTCGGTTCAACCTCGGCCCGACATCGGCTGGACGTCGGATATGCCCGCATGTTCCGATGTCCAGCCGAAGTCCAGCCGACGTCGAGCCGACGTCGGGCCGAGATCGTTTGCCAAGGTTGACGAGATCGTTTGTCGTTGGACCGACGGGGCCGACGTCGGCATGTTTATTGGGACAACGCGCCAAAAATATCAACCGGCGGCGGGATTCGAGCCCCCCAGTCGCCGACGTCGGCGTGTTTACTGGGACAACACGCCAAAAGCATCAGCCGGCGATGGGATTCGAACCCCGTGTCATTCGAACGCGTGGTTAGTGCGCTAACCACTATACCACGCAGCCAACTAACGGATTTGGTTTGTTTTGTTGGGTTATGCCCTTTCGGTCTGACAAGACCATTTCAGAGCCGGAAGGATCATAGGATGGAGACATTGGTCTTCTTGGCGAGCACCCTGGGTTTAGTTCATATAGAGTCCCTGGTCCCATTGTTGTTACGTGACACTTATTTGAAAGGGCGACCCCACAATGGATTCATATAGCCACTCTTACACACCTGCACCAACGTTTCCCAAAGTGTCCCTTTGATAAGTGGCACTTTGGCAAAGTGACACTTGCCGACTGGCCTTTCTATATGAACTGGGCCCGGCCCTGGTGAGTTGCCGGGGCTGAGCCTGACCAAAGGATAGGCCGAGCAGCCCCCAAGCACTCACCGCACCCGGCTACGGGCGAGCTCGGCTTACGGGCAATCCCAAATGGGATAAAGTTTCCCGTCCAGTCCGGATCAGGGGGTTGCGGCGTGGACGAAGATTTGAGTTTCCTGAGGATATTTTGAATATAGAAGCACTTTATGAAACATGAAACATGTATTTTATATTATTTTAACGGTCAAAACAGCGGCCGATGTCGGTCCGACGTCGGCCCGACGTCAGCCGGACCTCAGCAATTGATCTCGGTCCGACGTCGGCCCGACGTCGGCTGGACCTCGGCTGGACGTCGGAACATGCGGGCATATCCGACATCCAGCCGACGTCGTGCCGAGGTTGGACCGACGTCGGGCCGACGTCGGCATACCGATGCCGAGTTGCCGACGTCACCCCGACGTCGGCCGACGTCGGGCCGACGTCGGCATGTTTACTGGGCTGTGAGCCGATTTTCAGTCACATCGGGATGGCCCAGTCTTTGGTGCCGAAAACTTTAGAGGGTTCTATCTCGAGAACGGTAAAGATTCCCACCTTACAGACCATGATTTTCGGAATCAGCGTGCTGAGAAGGCTCTGTGAGCCAATTTTTAGCCAAATCGGGATGGCCCGGTCATGGGTGGTAAGAGCTTTAGAGGGTTCTATCTCGAGAACGGTAAAGATTCCCACCCTAGAGACCATGATTTTCGGAATCAGCGTGCTAAGAAGGCTCTGTGAGCAAATTTTCAGCCAAATCGGGATGGCTCGGTCATGGGTGGTAAGAACTATAGAGGGTTCTATCTCGAGAACGGTAAAGATTCCCACCCTAGAGACCATGATTTTCGGAGTCAGCGTGCTGAGAAGGCTCTGTGAGCCAATTTTCAGCCAAATCGGGATGGCCCGGTCATGGGTGTCGAAAACTTTAGAGGGTTCTATCTCGAGAACGGTAAAGATTTCACCCTAGAGACCATGATTTTCGGAATCAGCGTGCTGAGAAAGCTCTGTGAGCAAATTTTCAGCTGAATCGAGATGGCCCGTTTCTCGCTGCTGGACTCGCTGCTCGCAGCTCGCTGCTAGTTTGACAGACGTCCTGCCCCGCGAGAATTTCTCTAGTTTCTGAAGAATTTTTCGGGACCCATGCTCTACTCATACTGCATTCGAATATACGCCCACGAACCCCCAACATTTCGAATATCTGGCGCTACTCGAAATTAATTATATGACGTATTACTTTTGAGAGTCAATACTTTGAAAAAAGTTAATTGAAATTCAACAAATTATCCTATTGCATCAAAAATTTAAAAATTTAGACTAGAATAATTACATTTGAAACAGTATTTGCAAGGATTTTGGCTTTTAAAAAAAAGTTACGTCATCAAAGTTTCAATTTTTATCTTAAGACACCATACTTGACGCAAAAGTGACAAACACGGTGTCTCGTCGGGGTTTTCACGCAATTTCATGCATTTTCACGCATTTTCATGCATTTTCACGCATTTTCATGCGTGCAGTGGTTTTGTTTGGTGTGTGTTTGTTGATTTGACTTGCTAGATCTTGTTAAAAGTTGCTGTGATATACAATGCTTTCAGCGAGAATACTTCAAAGGATTTTTGCCACTAATGGTAAGTAGTAGTCACATTGCATGTAACATTTGTCAAATGACTGTGCCATACCAATACCTACCAACCAATCACAATATCAGCATGGCCCATTTATGAAGCCTGTTACATCCAAATTCGGTCGTTTGTAGCATATGTAAACCCTACTTTAGTCTGAAAAATCCTCAGCACCATCCTCAGAGCAGAGCCCTGTTTCACTGCCCGATGCTGCAGCGTGCTGTGCTGTTGTATTGGTGCGGTGTTCGAAACAAATTTGGCTTGTCGCTCCAGTGTTGCGAGCATGGCTGCGGAGTCGATGGATTTTCGGCGACTCCGACTCCGACTGCGGCTTTCAAAAACCAGCTCCGACTCCGACTCCGACTCCGGGCAGAATTGTCGACTCCGACCGACTCCAACTCCCGACTCTGACTCCACAGACCTAGCAGGGCTGCAGAGTCGACAGATTTTCGATGACTCTGACTCCGACTCTGGCTCGGGTTTCTAAAATCGACTCCGACTTTGACTCCGACTCCGGTCACAACTGTCGACTCCGACCGACTCCGACTCCGACTCCGCAGCCCTGGTTGCGAGCATCTGAGTTAATTGACGATTCCATGGAAACCCAATTCACTGCTACCTGCAGTGTGAAGCAGGGCCATGGATGAGAGATTACCTCTATATCTCTTATTCATGTACCTTATATCTCTCATCCATGGCAGGGCCCAGGATGCTCAAATCCTCCACCAAGCCTAAAACTCTGTCCTGGGCCCTGGCAGGATAGGTGGGTACTAGGTATCTACCTTCATGATTCATTTGACATGAGGTACTGTTCTGTCTTTTCAGGTCCAGAGGTGTGCTTGAATGCAGCAGTGTTATATAATACTGAACGAGGCCGGTGTAAATAAATTTTCAAGACCGAGGTCCTTACTGGATTTTTGAACGAGGCCGAAGGCCGAGTTCAAAAATCAGTAAGGACTGAGGTCTTGAAAATTTATCACCGGCCGAGTTTGGTATGTATTTTACTGTATGCCAACGATAAATTTATTTTCTGGACCGAAGCTCTTAGCCGACTTAGGAACGAGACCATCCCAAAATGTTGGCTTAAGTGCATTCTGGTAATACATTTTTGACCGTGGTCAATTTGCTTACACCAGTTATTACCACACCCCTCTGGCTAATGTATTTGAATAGGCCAGGCATACAGTAAAACCATTAGCTAGCTGGCAGGCCTGTCCATAGTGACAGAATCAGGCCTGGTCACACACCAGAATGGCCATATTGACCAATGTTTCTGCCTGAGTTCCATAATCTTTGCAGCTTGGAAATGGTCTCATTAGACCAAGAGATCCTAACCTAACAAACCAACAACAAAACTCTGGTCGTGTGTCACTCCATTGGAGCCATGCCGACCCTGGCGCTGGCACAGGTTCTGTCTCATGTTGATGCCTTGTCTGTCCCACAGCTGCCTGGCCAGGTGGGATCACGGCCGCGGCAGCCACTCTCCTGCCCAGCCGCGGCCCGTCCAGTGTATCCGAGCTCGGCCCGGCCCGGCCGGCCGGTGTGAGGGCCATGTCGTTCCTGCCCCCGACCGGACCGCGCCGATGGCCGCTGTACAACGAGCAGGTGTTTCCGCCGACCGGAGCCGACGAGGCGCCCCGACCAGCCGTGAGTAGTCTGAGTGGGCCCGAACCAGGGTGGGTGGGATAAAAGGTGGTGCAGGGATCTCTAGAGGTGTTGATCGCATGAAGGGGAGCTGTTTCTGGAGGTGGTATCCTGGTGGTGTTGCCCTCAAAAAGGTGATACGTGGCTTACTTGTTGAATGTGTACGATGCTCAACATCCGCTTTTCCCTGTTACTGTTTCAGTTCGTCTGCCACGTCAAAACGAACGTGAAATACAGCACCAAGAAGATGTGGTACATCGCCTCGATGATCCGCGGGATGAGTATCGAGGAGGCGCTGAAGCAGCTGCAGTTTGTCAACAAGAAGGGGGCCCAGATCGTGTCCGAGGCACTGAAGGAGGCACAGGAGATGGCCGTCCGCGACCACAACGTCGAGTTCAAAAATAACCTCTGGGTCGGTGAGTACAATGAAACTGCTGTCGTGAATGTTTTATGTGCCCAGAAAACTCATTTGAGCATACTTGTGCATCCAGCTCCTTCTTCTTTGTCTATCGGTTCGCCCTTTTTCCTGACGAGTTGGAGAGGCTCCGATCCAGTACCGTCCTCGGCCTTACTGGAATATACGCCTGCTCCGACTGGTTGGATGCTTAATACTTTGTCCTATTCCAGCTGTTAAAATCGCTATATTCCGACCAAACGGACAGCGATTTCCTGCCACATTCTTTGTATCCAGTTCCAGTTGGGATTTGACCCTCGCAGGTCGTTCTATTTAGTTCCCTTTCGCTGTTTAGATCGGCCTATCCCGAACAAAGAAAAAGGAAACATATCTATTAATCGGAATAGAAACCCGTATACCCACTTGGAGCCTGGAAGCTTGGCTACATATTTTTTTTTTAATCAATCATCCATTGAGTTTTTTTTTCGGCATATTCACAGAGATTCCGCCATCCTGAGAAGGTGATTATGGTTATCCTTGCTGTTCGGTCGCATCCATAATTGTCCGTCTGCATCTCGTTGCCTGTGGGATGTTTCTACTCCACCCGGTCAGACTCGAGGCACTGGTCGGATCCTTGATTCTGTCGATAAATCAAACAGGTCGCACCTATCTATCTTCGCTAATTACGTTTTTTTTTTCTCTCAACGGATCAGAACTTTGACGGGTGATTCTCTCCTCCGCGCAGCTGAGTCGTTTGCCACCAAGGGTCGCGTGCTGAAGGGTCTGCGACGACACGCGCGGGCCCGTCCGGGTATCGTCCACTACCGGTACACACACTACTTTGTTCGCCTGGAGGAGGGCGCGCCGCCTGAGCAGTACTACGCAGATGCACCGCTGCCACCCGAGGAAATGCTCAAAAGGTGGCTGGAGCAGCGCCGGCAGAGGACCATTACCCACTCGTTGTGAGAAACCGACCCCCGAACTGATTGTGAGAGTGTTGACTTGCCGAGCGGTCGCATATTTTGTGCGAGTGAACATTTTGTGACGTGTGTGATGATGAGGAAGTTCTTCTGTCCGAACAGAGGTGACAGTTTTTTTTTTTAGTTGTCGTAAGTGAAGTGAGTCGATACGCTTTAGTCGTTGTCCGGAATGCAGGATAACACATTTTTGCTTTCCCAATATGTGTTGCGTTGGTGAAATAGCATCTAGAAAGTCAGTTGCCAACTACGAGTATATATTTGCATAGAACACGTAACAGCAATACAGCGAGCGACAAACAACACCTATCATCGTTTGGTCCCGGTTTCACCAGCTGTTCTTGGTCCCTACACACATCAATAGTTACGATAACAGTCGCGGGCGGAGCGCCGCGTGTCGAGTCGCCGCCGAGCCCGCCGGGCTGGCCCCTGTGTGCCGGCGGGCCGGGCGGCGAGCCGGAGTCGCCAGCGCGCGCCGAGGCATGGCACGGGTCGTTGACGAAATTTTCGGTCGGAAGACCGTACTACACGGGCTCGGTAATTTCGTAGATATTCTCAGCAATATGCTGGGGTAATGTTTCTTTGGTAATTGGTTTATTAAGCTTTCCGTAATATTGAGATCAGTTTGATTACTCATAAGCGCGTGTTAGTGGATGAACTTACGTGATGGTCTGTATGATAGATTGATTTCTTTTATATTCAGGTCATTTAGTCGAAAGTTAACGCCCGATCCAAGTTAACCGACGAATAATGCCCACTCGCAGTTTAGGCGAAGAAATGAATTGCTGTATGAACCTTGAAGTTTCAAAGTTCCAAAATGCATTTGAAGCATTCTTACAGATGTCATACTGGCTGCTTCAGCTCCCGCCGGCTATACGCTGACATCAGTTGTGGAGGACAGTGATGTCTCCTTGAGAGCATATTTTGCTATATAATTTCCGTCTTTTGCCGCTGAATTAAACCCTCAGCGTTGTGTTTATGCCTACCATCCCATGGCTTACAAGAAATCGCTCGCTTGCATTTCCATTCCGGGGAGGCGCCCAGCACCTACTCTGCTGAAACAACACTTCTTCCTTCATCATGTCGTTGGTCTCCAGTTGCTCTGTTGGTATCCTCTCACTGGACTAAACTGGTCCTCCTCTCCATCCCTCGCTGTGTCTCGGACCTCAGAACTTCATCTTCTGCACGGCGCTGTTGAGCCGGATGAGCTGTCCCTGCAGGCTGGAGACGATGGAGCCGACCTGGTCCACCGAGGTCACCCGCTCGATGGACTGGGTGTGCGGGTTGTACCACACCTCGTACGGCCGGCTCAGTGAGGTGGCCACCCAGCGTCTGCGGCAAACAGTCGGCGTCTCAGCACGGCACGCGATAGTACACAGCTCGGCACACGGTGGAACAGTGCACATCACGGGCCGATGGAGGTTGTTGGTCGGGCGAGATCTACTCATATTATCACCAGTCGCCGCTAAGTGCCTATGCGCTCACTAATCATTTATGAGGTAAATATTGAACCACTTACCACTGTAGCACAGTACAGAGACGCATCTGACAGTTCGGATTTACCTGAACTTTTCCTGCGCGTCGGTGAGGCTCTCGGCCACGAAGTAGGTGTCCTGGTAGTCCTGGTCCTGGTAGGGCTGGATGCACGTGGTGCTCGGCTCATAGGGCAGCAGCTGCGGCCGGTCGGAGAGCGCGTGCTCCAACTCTCCGTACGAGGAGAGCAGGCCGGCGCCGTACGCGCGCAGCTGGCCGTTCTCACGGCAGAGGCCAAACTCGACCGTGAACCAGTACATCTGTAACGTCGACCATCGTGAAACACCGTCAATTCCATCGTAAACCAGTGCATCTGTCAACACGAAACACCTGTGAACGTGGCCCACCGTGAACCAGTGCATCCGTCAGCACCTGGCCGTGAACCAGTGCTGCATCTGCTAGCACCCCACCGTGAGTCTGTAGATCTGCGGACAGCTACAATGACCTTTATTCGTAACTCCACGGTCCACATTTCACAGTTGCTCACTGTACCCACTGAGTGCATGCAGGGCTCACTGCTTACCGTGGCGAATTTTTCGATTTCCTCGTCAGTAGCCCCGAGCGACGCCAGACCCAGCTCCTGGGAAAACTCGGCAAAGAACGGGTCCGCTAGCAGAGGTGCGTGTCCCAACAGTTCGTGGATACAGTCTCTGAAACGGGAAGAGACGGATTAAATATGCCATTTGAAAATTGAATGCATCTATTCGTAATTCGATTGCCAATAACACGGGCATGATAAGTAACCTGGCTGCTATTGCTATCGTTTGCAGATCGTTCCGCACTGTTCCAAACCACATAATGTTATTTGTTTAGTTAGCAATGATTCATCATGTATGTATCGTGTCAGACATTGTGATATTTATTCACTTTCGATGATAACACAAAAGCAAATATTCTAAATAGCCAGACGTTTCGGCCTCAGGGTGCCTTCGTCAGTGACAATACTGAGATACTAATACATTAATAAATTAATCAATATTTTACACTTTCAAAATACACATGACCTGGACATTTTTCAACCATTCAACCAACGCAGAATGGTTGAAAAATGTCTAGGTCATGTGTATTTTGAAAGTGTAAAATATTGATTAATTTATTAATGTATTAGTATCTCAGTATTATCACTGACGAAGGCACCCTGAGGCCGAAACGTCTGGCTATTTAGAATATTTGCTTTTGTGTTATCATCGAAAGTGAATAAATGATTAATCAATTGGCTACTTCTCATTATGAGAAGATATTGTTGTGAAGAGTAAAGGAAAATGCGAAAGTGAGAAGAGTGAAGGGAGATGGATGCTTTCATCGATATGGTAGCAATGGAAACTTGACGCTCTTGAGACAAAATGTAGCCGTTTTTTTTTTTTTTTTTAGTGGCCTCAACTTTCGTTTTTCGCCTCGCGAGGGGCTATATAGGGCCTTGGCCGTGGCAGTCGTGTTCGGTTGGCATTGAAATTCACTGTTGGTTGGATTGTAACGTGAAAGACAAGGTAAGTGAATGCTGGTAGCCATGGAAACTACTCGACAATTATCGCTAGCAGCCGTGAGCTTGCCATCCTGAACAGCATTTCACTTATTTCTGTTTTTAGGCAAAACATAAGAGCTTGCATAAGAGTGCATAACAATAACAATTTATAGATTGCATGGTAAGTGCATGAGGAGGTGAAGGTATGCTGGATGTTCTTTTGCATTGCATTGAAGGCCAGTTGTTTTCTGGTTTAATATAGGGGAGAGTGGGGCACATTCGTGCAAAAAATGGATAAACCCATATATCTGTTCTTTTGGGGGGCAGTAATCGCCACGCCATGTGTGGATCGCCCATGATCGTAAATACAATACAATACAATACAAATACTTTGGTTAGTGCAATGGCAAAATTGTTGATTGTAGTATGGAAAGGAACTATTGCAGATAGTTTTCCTCTTTAAAAGTTATCCTCTAAAATTATTGCTTCCATTAGAAACAATGACTTTTAATAACTCTGAACATTTGCACGAAACTGCCCCACCTATGGGGCACATTCGTTCAAGAGGTGGGGCACTTTCGTTCACCCTGCAAAGTTCGAGAAATTACCGGGCATTACCAGAAATTTACCAAAGGAAATTGGCAGGGGGTCATTTCACTTGATTCCTTTCGACAAGAATGCATTGCACAACATATGTAGAAAGAATGGGCTGGCCAACAAGAATGTGCCAACTGCCGGCCTCCGTGACCTCGCCAAGTTCACGTGAATTGCTCGTCACGACGTCGCAAGCAGTCGAGACTGAGTCAGGCGAGTGTCATTAGAGAAACCTACTACAGATAAAGTCATAAATCGCAAAAACTAAAAAAAAAATATGCATGAATGTGCCCCCAGGCAGTGCGTACACGAACCTGCCCCACAACGTTATTAGTAATATATTTCAAAATTTCTTTTTGAAAAAATGCCACTTTTTCAACAAACAAGTTTGCAGCAGTTCCATGAATAGAGTGAGCTTCTTCACCCCCAATTTTGAAAAGCTGAACCACATTTCCGAGTCAGGATCACGAAAATGGATAATATGAGAAAAGTTTGGAAAGCTCACGAATATTACAAATTTGCGTTTTTATCAAGCATGACAGCAGGTACAGTGTTGTCTTCTACGGTGAACGAAGGGCGGCAATGATAGACATATTTCCATAATTTACCTTGAGCTCGTGCAGTCACTCGTGTTCCCATAAACTGCTGAAAACGAATGTGCCCCATGCACGAATGTGCCCCATGCACGAATGTGCCCCACTCTCCCCTACCTTACCTACCATTTGTCCTAGTTATCTGTGGATGAGCTGGCTTGCAGCTTCAACCACGACTTTTCAGATTTATAGATACATTTTGGGCCTTGATATTGCATTTTGGATTAGTTGGGAGAAGTTGTCCATTTTTGTAGGCTCTGTGGTGGATGGATCTTTTATAATTTGTTTATTCATGCTGATCCTTTTTATTCATCAAATTGTGATTGATAGTACCTATTAGATGTTCATGTATCAACGAGCCTCAAATAAATAACTGCTTAAAGGGACCCTCCCACCTTCAAAAAGTTAATGAATTGGCATAAAAGTGATGTCCCTTGGTTCAGAAAGAGCGGAAACGAATATCTACCAAATTTCACCGAAAAATATTCACTGGTTTTCAAGATATTAGGCTTTTACTTTTGTTTACTTTTTGGGATCTCCCCTGTTACTAGCGACTTTATTTGGAAGCAATAATTTGGCAGCCTTAAAATGCGGCAGACGTTGCGCGCAAAGCAGCGTATACCACCACGTGTTAACGATGGTTTTAGTCTTAAGATTTAAAAATAGTTAGATCTCCGCTGACGTCACAAATTCTAAGGGGGCATTCCAATGCATTAGCCCCTTAGAATCCGAAAACTGCAAAGTGCAAGTTTGAAATTCCATATCTTCGAATTAAAGCATTTTTCGATGTTGTGAGTGCCCAAACCGGTATTTGCAGGCCATGGCCACCAATTTGGCTATCTCAACTCAAAACTAATGTTAAGGTGGGAGGGTCCCTTTAAGAAGGCATTTGTCTCATTCAGATAAATCTAATAAAGCCTAAGTTATTTTTGTGTTAAAAGCTGCTCCAATAAATCTTCATGCATCAGCCTTCTGTATTTTATACTTTATTTTCTAGTTTCAATGAAGCCATCCTTTCCAATCAAGTTGTGCAATGATAATGATTGGAGTAATATTTTTGCTGTTGTAGGTATGGTTGGGTAGCTGGGAAGGGACTGCATGTGAGAGCCTGATTGGAGTAATATTTTTGCTGCTGTAGGTATGGTGGGGTAGCTGGGAAGGAACTGCTATCAGACCCATGTGAGAGCTGTATAGGGCATTTCTTTTTTTTTAGAACATGGTATAGCAAGTAGCCAAAAATTCTTCGTTTACCCATAGGTATCTATTGCTAGCAACATTAAAAATACAGCTTTAAGTGATTCAATTAAAATTATGTAAGACAAGCAGTGCTGCTGCTGTTGCTGAAATGCTTAAGGTCTTGGTGTGAACACAAATGTCTGAACTTCCTGTGACACTGTTTCAGACCTCAGTCATGGCTCCTGCACAGGGAGATGGTGATCAAAATGAAAAGGCAGTGGCCAATCCACTGTCTAATAAAATACAAAAGATTCTGGGCAAGCAGCTGGAAGATGACAAGGTATGATCAATTTCATTATATATTTTACTTGATTTTGTGCCTATGTTAGGCTAGCTTCCCCCTTGCTGATGTTTTATGCATGGATTAAATAAATATACATTAGCCATAATCCTTTGACTCTCAGCATGTGTCATTGTTTCTTCTCTCTTCCAGGAATTACTGGAGGCACTGAAGGATGTCTCTTCCTTTGTCAAGGAGAACACGCTGCTGTCGCGCCGTAACCTGCGCGGCGCCATCGAGCGTCGCTCTTTGGCCGTCAACTCGGAGTTCCTGGCGTCGTTCGGGCGCGTGCGCGACTCGCTGGCGGCCGTGCACGCCGACGTCTCTGGCATGGCCGCTGACTGCGGACGGCTGGCTGCCCGGCTGGCCGCCACCCGGCGCCAGGCGCGCAGCCTGCTGGACGAGACGGCCCAGCTGCGCGCCGAGGCGACGCGGCTCGGCGGCCAGCGCCGGCTGCTCTCGGCCTTCACGGCTGCTTTCCAGCTGACGCCGGCCGAGCTGGCGGCCCTGCGCGCGCCAGAAGTGACGCCGGCGTTCTTCCCGGCCTTGGAGCGGGCGGCGCGCATCCATGGCGACGTGCAGCTGCTGCTGCAGTCGGGCCACCAGCAGACGGCGCTCGAGGTCATGGAACAGATGTCCATCTACCAGGTGGGCACATAGCGAGTTCGGGCAATGCCTAACATAAAGCAGATATGACTGCCTTTTGGGATACAGCTCACGGGAGATCAGCGAGAAAATCTGCTCAGTAGGCGTTTGTCCCATAGAGCCATCTACTCAGTAATATCAACTACTCATATATCTTTAAAGGGGGGGGAGGGGGCTATACTAAATGAACTAGATTCTTAAGGTGGTAAGTGGTAACACTATTGTTCAATTGCCATTTTACCTAATGCTTGAGTCCTATGTGCTGAGTCTTTTGTGCTGATCCCCTTGTGCTGGCCGTTTATCTCACCATTGCCGACATGTTAGGTACTTATCCGCTCACCTGATCGTGTCTTTCAGGAGGGCGCCTACGAGCGTCTGTACAAGTGGGCGCAGTCCTGCGTCCGCTCCTCCGACGCTGACAGCAACATATGCCTCGCCAAGGCGATAGCCTGCCTCCAAGACAGACCGGTTCTCTTCCAGTGAGTGATCGGGTCTTTATTTGTTGCAAGACACTATATCGTCTATAATCGCTTATATAGTTGCTTGTGCATGCTCTCGGGCTTGGTTGTACATTGTGGAAGGTTTCAATAGTCGTTACCTAACAATGGGTCGTCTCGTGCACACGTTGTTGGTGAACTTGGAAGACGTGACTAGTGTCCTGTTTAGTGTTTGTTTTTACAGACTGACTAGGCGAGAATATGTGGCAATATGGAGGCTTGTGACTGGGGCCCTACCCGTGACTCCTCTGACAGACGAGCTACGTGCTTGCAGGTACGTCATGGACGAATACTGCGCCGTGCGTCGCCAGCTCCTGGTGCGGGCCTTCATCGACGCCCTGACGGCAGGCGGGCGCGGCGGCACCCCACGGCCCATCGAACTACACGCCCACGATCCGCTCCGCTACGTAGGCGACATGCTGGCCTGGCTGCACCAGGCGACACCTTCCGAGCGTGAGGCTCTCCAGTCTCTACTGCGTGACTGTCGTCCGGCCGAGACACCGACACGCATTGACACTGCTTTGGCGTCCGTGTGTGAGGCGGTGTGCCGACCGCTGCGAGCGCGCCTGGAACAGGTGCTGCTGGGGTCTCCCGGCGCCGTGGTGTTGCACAAAGTGAGCGGGCTGATCCAGTTCTACCGCTCCACCATCGGTCAGGTGGTACTCGACGGCCCACTGCCGGCCACGCTCGACGAATTGCAGGCGCTTAGTCAGCGGGCCGCGCTGCAGGCGCTCCAGGCGCAGGCGGCGCGCCTCTGTGAGCGGGTGACACCTCCAGCTGCCGACCTGGCGCCCGCGCCAGCCGTGCTCAGTGCACTGTCGCTACTGCGTGAGGCGCTGGATGGTGGCGGTGTGGTTGAGTCTCGCCGCGCCCAGGTGGAGCAGACAGCCGCCTGTCTGTTGGAACCGCTGATGGCTGCCGTACTGGAGTCGGCGGCAGCTCTGCCGGCGCGAGACTGCGCCGTCTACCTGCTCAACTGCCTGTACCGACTGCACTCGACGCTGTCGCTGTACGAGTACATGGAACCGCGGCTGGAGTCGCTGCAGGCGCAGCTGGACGCCCAGCTGGAGGCGCTGACCTCAGAGCAGGCCAGCAGTGTGGTCCAGTCGCTGGGACTGACACACATCTACGCCGGCCTGCAGTCGCCGCCGCCGGGCCCGCTCAGTCAGCAGCCGGGCCTGGGTGAGGCGGCCGTGGGCCAGTTTCTGCAGCGGCTGGACGTGTTCCTGGCCAGCCCGGACATGCTGACGCTGCCGCAGCTGCGCCTGCTGGCCAGCTCGGCACACAGGCTGACCGTTCAGCGCCGATCGGCGGAGGTGGTCGGCGTCATCTACGAGAAACTCTACACGGCCGTGCACGAGCCGAGCAACGGGTACGCGGAGCCCGATAAGCTGATGCCCCGTACGCCGGACCAGCTCAAGGCGCTGTTGGTTGTGTAAGGGAGACGGCAAGTGCTGAGTGGTATGTGATGGGCAATGGCTACTGACAGTGCGCTGCTAATATCCAGCTGGTTTATGTTCAGATGTGCAGCATTTATTGTTTTACTGCAATATTGCATGTCACATGGGAGGTGAGTTTGGTGGAGTATGATTGACGTGGGTTGGCATTGAAGGTCAATTATTTTTGAGAGGTCATCCTGTGCGTCTGCCGTCTTTGATTTTAATTAAGTTTAAAGCATTGTCACTAAGATATTGTTATTTTGCTGTCGCCTACAATATATTGCTGTTATTCTATATCGCAGTAGTCTATCGTAATATCCGTCACAATGACTAATGAGCCAACATTGACCAATTTCTCCGCAAATCACGAAAAAAAGTGTCGGTGGAAAGCGCAAAGCCCGAATCATCGCAATGAGGCAAAGTCTTGCAACCATTCGCTAATCGTCGGATGCTAGGCGATTTCAACATACTCCGCTATAACAAACGACAAATAACCGGCTATATAGGCACATACCTTTAGGAAGAACATCAGAGCCTGGCTGAACAGACAGACTGCTGATTTTCTTTGCTGATGTCGCTCCTCTGTCGCCCACACCTTCATTTTATTTCACATTGCATACACCAAACACCCACAACCACATGCTGTTCGACTTCTCAGCGAACAGGCGACGCTCCGGTCGCTGCCTCGTCCCTCTCCTCCCACCCCTACTCACGGCTCCGGAGAGTGATGCGGTGAGCTGTGGTGGCGCACATACTGAGTGCACTGGAACACACGGTACGCCAGCGAGGCCAGGAAGTCGCGCGCTGTCAGCAGGCCGGCCACCGGACGCAGGATGAAGCCTGTACGACCTGGGGGTCGACGAGGGATGGCTGCTGGTCGGCTCATGGTCGGGACTGGTGTGAGATAATACGCCTTCGTTCAATCCGCTCTGAACTCTAAGTCACTTTGACACTTCTTGCAGAAGCCCTACTGGATATGCCGCTCTAAGTCTTCAACAACAACAACAACCTACAGGGTGTCCCATAAGTTCGTTCTGACCTTTTATTTGCATGTAAAACATAGTACATTGCGTTTTGATATGTTTATAACCCCTCAATGTGCTCCCCATTTCATAGGCAAACACATGAATACATGCTGCAACATGCCAACCGGCATGTTTGGCAGCATAGCAGGCTGGAAGTTAGCCCAGACTGACTTGGCATGCGCCGTGAGCTCCTCAATGCTGGAACACCGCTTCGCTTCGACGAGCCTCGATTTCAATATTCCCAACACATTTTTATGAAATTTGGATCCGATGAGTTGCCTGGGATGTGATCTTGCCACACACGCCTATTACAGTCTCCTGGCACTGCTTTTATGCTTTGCTTGACCTCTGCACTGATGCACTGTCTTGCATGAAGATGGGCCTACGACCTCCCGGATGCCATTTTCTACTAAAAAAATGTGGTCATACTTGCGGTTCAAGTTAAGCTAGAAAGCTGAAACTCCTCCTAGATCTTCTTGGAGAAGCATTCTGCGTCCCAAGACTGTTTCTGGAGCATCATTCACAACGTGATCAGTGTCTGGACGCATATTACCCCACATTACCGTGACCCTGGCCTTTTGCATAGGAATAAAGCTGGATGACACAAAGGCCTTTTCCGTCGCCCATATGGGACCGTTTTGGGGTTTAGACGGGTGTTTTATCTCGAGCACGGACTAGGTAGTCCAGATGACCACATTGATGTCATCGGTCCTCCAGTTTTTTTAGCCTCAGGCATAACGAAACACATGTTTGGCCATTTTAAGACGTTTTTGACTGTTTTGAGCCCTCCGGTAAGTAGAGCTTAAGTCACCTTGGGTTAGGTACCCCGAAATGATACTCTTAGACAGCTGGTAATACATCCTGAAAAGCCTGTTTACCAACTTTCTAACGCTAAGACCTTTTTGACGGCCATTTTGGCGCCACACAGTTTTGGCCACATGGCTCACTCGTGAAAGCTGACAAAAAAGAGCATAAACTTGCAGCGATTGACTCCCGACAAATCATCGGCGTCACTTGTTTACTGTGCGTCCAGTTAGCGACAGACATTGGCTACATACTGGATGGCCTCAATCACCCGCAACCGTCGTGAATGGCCCAGTGCGGTCTAAATACCGAGACGTTCCCGTATCAGAGACCTCTATGTTGCGGCGTAAGCCGTCTCCAAAGGAAGTGAACTCTCTGGCAAAAAATATTTTGTCTAGACGAATTAGTTACCGTGGAGGACATTCACAGTTGCCATGGCAACCCCAAAAGCTCAGTTACAAAATAAATTAAGCGTGGCTTTAAATAAGAGAGCCTCTAAAAGAAAAATTTAGGTGAGAAGGAACTTATGGGACACCCTGTACTGGATATGCAAGCCATGGAATATCTACCTGCGTGATCACGGACTATTCACAAACTTCGGAAATCGCTCAGTTCTAATGAATGATCGGTTGCCCTCCTTTGCCCTATCCCTTTCCAACTTTGCCCCCTCTCTTACATTATCCAAGTATTCTTCACCTCCTTTACCCTTGTATTATTCCTGATCCTCCCTACCTCTCCATACCCCGACTACTCACGGTGCATGAAGCGGGAGACGTCCTCCAGCTGTGGGATGGAATCGGGCGAGTAGCCGCACTCGCGCTGCAGCAGCTCCATGACGCGGCGGTAGGCGGCGCACGCGCCAGTCGGCACACAGCGCATCAGCTCGGTGAAGACCTGACGCCATGTGTCCACCTCCTGCGGCGTGTACTCGACGCGCGGGATCGGCTCACCTCTGGGGACACGTGGAATTTAAGATCGTTGCAATACTCGGCCACATGGAGCCGGCGTGCAAACTGGTATGGGCCTGGAGCCGTGAGGTCGTATGTCTTGCATGTATCAGCGAAAAATAAGTGCGTAAGGTTGGAAAATGAGCTTTTATGCAGGCTGCTCAGGGGCCGAGTGCTAACTGCTAAAACAGGGCGCTATTTCCCCTGGCCTTTCCCCGACCCTACTCAGTTTCGTTCCCTTTCTTTTCATATCGTTCGAACCACCGAAGAAACGTCGCTTAGCTCTGTTGTTGGCTCTGTTGTGCTCTCACTGTTTGTAGGTGAATGCGATGTTGGCGATGGCGTGGCGTCGGGCGCGGTACTCCTTGTCGGCGAACCCCGGGTGCTCCATGTCCAGGTCTGGCTCGTATTTGGTCATCAGGTGGTTGCACAGGTCCAGCTCGCTTATGTGGCTCGGGTACCACGGCTCTGCCGGCGCAGACATCATCAGATAAACTGGACTGAGTCCGAACGACTTTGGGCGGCCGCCAGTGAATATTTCCGTTCTTTTTATGTGCCATGGCAATCGTCTACGGGACTCTCACTTGCAATGAATGGGTCACCGGTCCGTCTCTACCAAAGTGTCGCTCGGGAAGGAGGTAGCAGATTTGCAATGCCTATCCATTCACTACCCAAGACTGTACTTACGCCCTCAATTCGTACCTTTTACGGCGCTGACGGAGCCCTCTCCGAGTATCTCGAGGCCCGCCACGGCCCCGCTCTGGCGCAGTGAGCGCAGTAGCTGGCGCAGATCGTCTGAGCCCAGTGTCAGTCTCAGGAGCACCTGGTGGGAGGCGTCCGGCCGACGGGACGAGCGCGACTCCACGTGCTGCAGCAGGCCGTGGTGGCTCTGAGAACGCAGAGACCCGTCAGAGGAGTTAGTCCCTTTCTATGACCGTGTTTCATTTCAATGCCTTCTACCTGCGACAGTTCGGGAACGGCTGCAGAAGTCACTAGTTGTGTGAAAAAAAATATAGGAATCTTTTCGAAGCCCGGGAAACTGGCTGCCCCAGTTTCCCGATCGCTTATTTTTTCATTGACATCCATTCCAGTCCTCTGTCCTAATCACGACTCACCTCGATGGTTTTGATGATGCGGCCCAGGCTGTTCATGCCCGACTTCATGGATATAACGAGCGTGACCTGGAGCGGGCCGGTGGTGGCGGCGGTCTCCTCGCTGGGGGTCGAGGCCGCCAATAGCACCTCCTCCTCCGAGAGAGTATCATCTGTAGCGGTCGATAAAGGAGGTTATGTAAGGCGTGTGTGTAGTGGAAGAGAGAGAGAGAGAGAGAGAGAGAGAGAGAGAGAGAGAGAGAGAGAGAGAGAGAGAGAGAGAGAGAGAGAGAGAGAGAGAGAGAGAGAGAGAGAGACGCGAGCGAGCTCGTCAAATGTAAGAAGTGATAGTCGTCAAAATCTCGCTGTTTTTTATTCTGTTTTATTCCTGTATAAACTCCGAGGCATATGCAGCGGCTGTATTCGGATTCAGTCAGTGATCCCCATATGAAATGCGTGCGGAGACGGATGCAGGACCGGACTCAGAAGATTCTTCCGTCGGATGAGGCGGGCCCTATGTACGGATCATTACCTTCACGACCATTCTAAGAAGTGTTCCGTAATGACTACGACCGACCTAATGATCAAGATATTTATGACTTTTCGTCCCATTGGCCACCGACCTTTGTCCTTTCCAGCATGACGCGTTTTTGGAAGCGACAACATTATTGACACGGACCTTCGGGACAGACATGTCGAGTGTGGGAGGATGAGACGTCCACAAAAACATTTCATAAGAATGGCAGTCGCAGATAATGATGCTGACATATTTACACTGAATTCACGTGGAGAGACGTTGATTTTCTAATTTGAAATCTATTTTCAAATGCTCGATGAAATTTACCTAATAGTGTGGGAATTTAATTGTATCATGGATAAGTGGTAGCGTGCTTCTTTCGATACGTCGCAAGTAGTCGTCCAACTCATAGTGGGCCTAGCAATTTTTGCTTCCAGCGGCGCTCTCGCAGCCACTGCTGTAACCTCACGTTCGCCACACACTTCCCTCGGACCAATTGCTAGATGGGCGACTCAAATCATCGCTAATGGTCGCCCTGGGTAGCTCTCTGTGGGCGGCATTCAGCTCGGGTGACCAGCACTGGCCATGGACTGAGGAAGGGTAGGGTGGGTGGCCACCTGTGAACTAATGGCTGTCGGCTGGACGGCCACCTCCGGCCATTGGGGTCGTCTCTGGTCGTCTCGGGTGCGTTTGTATGGTTGTCGATTTCGATGGGTGGCTACCTGAAGACGATGTTCCTTAGTCACCTGATGGACGAATACCCGACATGGGTGTCTTTCCGTGCAGGCCACGGAGGCTCTCCCCCTGTGGCCGCTTCCCTGCGGCGGCAGCCCTCGACAGTCACAGCGCTGTTCCCGATCAATGTCAATTACACATCGGGTGTGAAGAAGTCGACGTCGTGAGCGGGACCATCCAGCCAACTGCGTCACTGGGACGTCCCCCCTCACTGTCGAGGGAGCGGAGTCGCACCCATTGTGGTGCACTCAACTGAAAGAAGGCGGTAAAATGCTGCTTCAAAGTCGTCCGTCTTGACAAAACATTCCCGGAAGGAGCGAAAAAGGAAATGAATGGGCCGCTAGGGGAGGGGTGAGAGAGTGAGTGAGAGGAGAGAAAGAGAGAGAGAGAGAGAGAGAGAGAGAGAGAGAGAGAGAGAGAGAGACATACGCGTTTTTCTCGGTACGCCTTGTCCTCGATTTGTTTTGTTGCCAGCCTTATTTCCGACTTCAGAATGACAGAATGACTATAGTAACAAGGCTCACCTCATTCACACAAGCAGAAAACAACAAACACTCAGCTCTGCGCAGAAACCAGGACACGCCTCGGTTTACGAGGCCAGTCTCTGACCATCTGGCCAGTACGAGCTTACCGTCGAGGCTCTGACGGATGTGGCTGAGCCACTCCTGGCGACTCTCCTTGTTGACGTTGGTCTCAAACTTGGCATCATCGACCAGCGAACGCCGCCGTGCCGGGTACCCGTTCTGAAACGGCGGAAAACGTACGCTTTAAACACGCTCTGGGATAGGTCGCCGGTTGGCTCGTCTGTGACACTTACCGTTAGTTTTACACTGGGCAGTGCAGACTGAAGGGGATTAGAAATGCATGTGTTATGATTAGAACCTTAGTTTAGGCATACGTTCGATCCCCCCCTTACGATCCAGATTCCCCGTCGCAAAACGCGGTGACTGAAGCTTTCAACCATTTGTAGGGGCATCTGGATGGATATCTTGAAGTTCTGACAAAATTGCCGGAGCCTTTCCGTTGTCTGTGCATACAAACCGTTTAAACACTAACATCATGAAGTGAAAAGTTTGCTGTCTACTGGTGTTATAAGGAACTGTGTTACGTCAGTTCAGTTTCGGTCGTTGCATAAGATCATTGATGTGATGAAAAATATGAAAATGGGAGTCTATTTTGCGATTAAAAATTGCGCGGGTAGAAAGGTTTATCACGAAACAGCGAAGCATGTGTTGACGAATTATGCGACGGGAGGATGCTCCGCTGAAATTTGGGAGGCTACATCTTTTACGATTTTATGAAGACGTCATTAACGATTTTCAACTTATATCGAAATCACTCCTACTTTATCTCCATCTTCGAATAATACCATCATCACTCCGTCGTCCGCCTTTTTGCACCTCACTCGAAAGACGGGCATCTTCTTAGTCGGTGGCAACAATAATGGCTCGCAGGCGACGCCTGAAAGGGACGTATTCGGAGGTCGGCGTACGAACCTCTATGGTAATCGCCGGCAATGTGTTACCGTCCGCCGCCTGCCGGTATTATCGGCCATTAGCTCCCTCGGCACGAACTATAAGTCAGGCTCGGTTATGGCGTTTCCCTGTTGGCACCGAAGGACCTTTGTTGGCGTGTGAGTCGCTCTCCGTCAGGCACCGTCAGCAAAATATGTCGCACCACTCCAGCTGGGACGTTTTCACTAAGACTGCATTAGCTGCGACCGTTTCTGGAGTAATTCTGCCATTTCGCACGACATGACCCGGGTGCAAATCATTGGAGGTGTCTACTACCGAACAGCAGCGCTAGAGCTAATGGTCATTACTATAAAAGCATTATTTTCCTTACATTAGTTTCCGTGCATTTTAACAAGCAAGAGATTGTCGAATGATCAACAAAAGGGCATAGTAAAAAAATTACGTGGCTACATGCACTTCAACAGTGTTGCATTTTACACGGGACAGGTCATTTTTCCCGTTTTATTCTACCTGTCTTACCACATAAGACAATGACGGCATTTTTGAGGGTGTAACCCTTGCAACCGATCTTATTCATATATTGTCACCAAATGATCTAGCTCATAAATTGAGTTCATATGCCTATATTTTGATGCCGCGTGTTTATTCGCAATTGTCTGGTTTACAATAGATATCTGGACGTCTCGCTATTTCTTATGTCAATTCTGCCCGAGACAATACGGCACGGCACACTAGCCGGACGTGGCCGCGGTATTAATCTCTGGCGGCGACCAAGTCAACATTGCTGGTAACTGGGTAAACAACTCCAACAGATAGCCGGTCAGAATGCCGTCGGCCCCGGTTCTGCCGCGGGAAATATATCGGCGAGGCAGTCATCTAGCAAAGCATTTACATTGTGTATTCAAGGGAATGAATTGGTGAATGGATGAGCGATATGAGGAGGGGACTCTGTTGCTGAAGACACAAGATCGGACTAGGTAGAGGAGGGCAACCATTGGATTTTGATCATCACTGGCCACTGAACTGGTCAGGTCACTGGATGCCGGATGGACATAGCGGAAGCGGAATTGATGGACATTTCACTGCTGACGGATGACCGGATGCCTAAGATAGTCACTGGCTAGGTCGGTCACTGGTCAGGCACTGGTCATGTCACTAGCAGGGTGAATGGTCAAGTCACTGGGCACTCAAGGCAGGTCAGTTCACTGACCAGCTCACTCGGTCAGGTGAGCTGGCTGACGGGGGCGGGCTCATTCCGAATCCGGTTGACTCGCTGGCCAAGGTCGGTCACTGGTCAGGTCACTGGTCAGTTCTCTGGCCAGGTCACTAGCAGGATGAATGGACAGGTCGCTGCTTTGGTCAGTTCACTGACCAGCTCACTCGGTCAGGTCATTGCTGACGGGTGTGGGCTCCTCCCGGGTGACTCGCTGGCCAAGGTCAGTCACTGGTCAGGTCACTGGTCAGTTCGCTAGCCAGGTCACTGCTGACAGGAGTGGGCTCATCCCGGTTCGGCTGTGCGCTGATGTGACACGGCTGATTATGGCCTGGCCCGACTGTCGTATATCCAATCAGCGTGCTCCCGAGATATCCCAGGATCGATTCCGTCTGCTTTGATCCTGTCTGTCAATACCGAGGTTCATACCACCTGCCGACGCGGAGTTACGCCCGTGAGCACATGCTATGCTCGTATAAGGTGCGCACTGACCAATGTTGCCAGGTGCTAGCTATTATGTGTATGGCGGTATACTATGCTAGTTCCACGCTATGTACTAGTTCGGGATGTATGGTTTCACAATTCGCATGCTCGTACTTCGTCGAAGCGTCTGACGAATTTTAGTTAGAATTGAAACAAAACGCCCGATTTTTATTAACCCGCGAGTTGCTGGGGGGGGGGGGGGCGGCGTTAAACGCCCCGACTTTTTTCGCCGCGCCATAGCATAAAAACGGCGCGCCGTGCGGCGCGCCAAAATTTGGGTACCTATAGGGAATTGATTGAGGTTTATTGTGACAAAGTTTCAAAAAAATCGGTTAGAAAATTTTTGAGATATCGAGGTTTTTGTGACGTCATGATTTCTGAGTTTTCGACCAAAAATGGCATACGTTCAAAAAATCATATAAAATCACAGAATAGACTTAAAGATATGCCGTAAACGCCATTAGACTGCCAATACCATGAACAATCCAATGGCTATCTTCGATTATTGATTATCGTTCCGCTTTTTCCAAAATCTTGAACTATATCTTGGCAATTTCTCGTGACTACTTCACGACCATGATACATGCATTTCTTAAATTGAACTTTTTGAACCAAACACGTGCACATATGATAAAATGAATGTCACCATCGTGTTCTACGCCCAAAATTACCCATAAAACATGTGTCACAGGTTGCGAATGTCAGTTTTGATTTTCGGGGATATGTGCCTACCCGGTTGACCTGACCTTGACCCTGACCTATGCTTGACTGACCCCGCTGACACTCTTGTAGGCCATATATGAAGGATTTGCACCGTTTTGACAGAGTTTATGGCGAGAGGCACCAATTGCAAAGTCCTGAAGTCCATGCTACTGAAAGCCCGATTTCAGGTGTTTGACCTGACCTTGACCCGACCTGTGACCTCAAAATTCAACTTCTAAGTACTCATCTGAAGCGTCTCGTCGCGTTCTTTTGTTTCCCGCCTCGTGCGTTTCGCTGCGCCTATTGGTTCTCGAGTTATCGGCTGGGGGCGTTTAACGCCCCCCCCCCCCAACAACGGCGGGTGGCGAAATACCCCAGCAATTGCCGGGTTTGTATAGTGGTTGTTGTGTCCAACTTTTAACATCTTCTTTCAGAGTTGGTGCCGAGAATTAATTTAGGCCAGGTAACTAGCGCTAATACCTAATCCCTATATGTCAGTCTCACCAAAATGGTTAATATTTACTTCATGAGCAACATCTGACAGCGTTCGAAAGCTTCAAGCGATTGGTACTGTGGCAAAACTCAAATGACAAGCTGAGCAAGATGAGCAAAACTAAAAAAGTAGGTTTCCCGGATTTTCGTTTTTTGATTCCTAACTCCTAGGACCTAGAACTAATGTCTGTTAAAATTACGACCTCTCGATTCGGGCATTATCAGAAAATAGAAGGAGAAAAACTGTCTTTTTGTACGCAGACAATTATAAACACTGTTGAATTGAACTGCTAATGAAGGCATTGGAAAATTGTACTTACGCAGACTCAACACTTAACTTTTGAGGCCATGTGACGTCCGGTAGGGTCAAGCATATTTTTTTTTTTTATCGGCAAGAACTTCTAACACAGACATCCTTATTGCTAAGGCATGTAACAATTAAGATGTTCCGATCTCAACAAAAGGTGCGATTCGCTCGCCTGATATGTAACAAGACGTTTCGCATTAGGAAATGTCTTGAGCTAGAGGTAAGATTTCAAAACTGATTTTATCTTAGTTCCAAGGAACATCATTCGGTCTATATAAGATGCCATAATCATTTTATCATTTACTGATATATGAGACGATAAACGATTCTTCCACAAATCATTCGGGTAAATTTGACGATTAGTGACCTGTCACAATCTTAGCTTTGATCTGACCCGCAACCAAGTGGAGTAGGTTCCCATCATTTTCTTTTAATCTTTCGACCACCGTGTTCTGCTAGTTGGCTTGGTTAGGTAGGCGAGAAATCTTCAGTCCCCCGGCGTGTAACGAAGAGTGTTTGAATATCATCCGTGTTTTTTTCCGCAGATATTTCCGCGTCGACGTTTTTGGTATGCTGACCTGTCCGTGTAAATTATTAAATATTTTCTGCACATGTAAAAAGTTTAGACGCAGGTCGCTCAGGGTCAGGTCATCAGGTCACGTCAAATAACCTTATTCAGAAAAGTTATATTGCTCATCATAGCTACACGTACAGAACGATCGCCTTGAAACTTTCAGCGATTGATAAGAGAAGCAGTGTGTATAAAATCACTCGGAAATTTGATATCGGTGACTCAAGGTCAGCTCAACTTTGCGACCTCTCCATTATAAGTCAATGGGAGAGAATTGAAAAGGTCCTCTTTGGACGAACGTCATACTTAACAATCAAATATTGGATAAAGGTAAATATAAAGCATTGAATCGAATGTTTGCGCTCGTGACCCCTCTTTATGCCCCTGAGGTCATCTCAGGTCACAAAAGGTATTCAACAGTTTCTCTCCGATAACTTTTGCTAGACGCATGTTAGAGCGATGCAAATGCCTTAGATGTGTTCAGCTTGACGATTTCAGCACGACCTTTTTCCCGTTAGGTCATTACCTTGACCTAAGGTCAAATTTTCTAGTTGACCTTTTAAGGTCAAATCATAGTTCATTCGACTCGTCTCGACGAGAGGAAGATAATGCCGGTAAGAAAAATATCGTGCAAGTTCTGAGTCAAAAGTTATCGCAGAAAGTCCGTTTCAGCTAAAAACATAAGAGTATTTTGGCAGACCTAACCATAATTGATTGCCCTTTACATGCTAAACCGTTGACTTAGGTCAAATCTGAGATGATCACTAAAAAAGAACGTTTAAAGAAGGGGGTGTTAAAACAGCAGGGCGTGGAAATCCAGGAGCCCCAGCGGGGCGCGGGTTAAAATCAAATAAGTGATTAATTTCAATGTTTGTTCTAGTGATTTTCTCCGAGCTTCGTGAAAATTTCCATTTTCTAGTATGGAACATCACAATTTTTATCAGTATGTGCTCACCTCGATGCTGTAGCTCTTTTTGATGGCGAACCTCTCTCGATTGGCGTCGGCCACGGTGGGTGTGCCGGCGGCGCTGGACCTGGCCTCCGAGCCCACCGGTGCCGCCGGCTGTGACCCGCCCATGACCGCCGCGGCACCGCCCGCCACCCACCTCAGCACCCCCAGCCGCCCAAAGTCCATCGCGCACGGACGTTATATAGCGACCGAGAGTCGGCGGACGGTCGCGGGCGTGCCGCGCGCGCGCGCCCTGACCACTCCTCCGAGCTGAGGGGGCGGCTCACGCACCGGCTCCGACACCGCCCCGGAGAGCCGGCCGATCGCGGGAGTCGCCGTCCAGAGGCTAAGGCGAGAGGAGCGATAAACGTCCCGAAGAGTAACGCACGCTCACTTCATTTGATGATTCACTAATGATTTTCCGAAACAATGTTTGAACACTCCCGTTTTTGTATAGGTAGTTCAGACCCTCACCGCGGTGTGATCGTCCAGGTGCGACCACAGCGTATCCACGAGTGACCACAGGCGACTCATATGTCTATTATATCTGGGATCGGGAGAGACCTGTCGACCTGAAGGCGCGTCACACGGGTGGGGAGCGCCATCGACCCCTGAGGTGCGCCGTGTCCGTATCGAACATGCCCGGCATGTCGGAGATGATCGGAGCGGATCGGTCGCCGCTGTCAGACCAGCCCATGGCTGTATCGGGTCGAACTGGTGCACAGGCACTGATTCTGGGCGGTTTCCTGGACTTCTGCACTTACTCTGCCCCTCACCCCGTGAATAACAGATGTTGATACCGAAGACAAACGACTTGGAAATCGTTTGGCTTGCGGGTTATTGTACGAAGTTCAATTTCATTTTCTTTCCTTTAACCAATTTATCCTTTTCACCTGAATTTTGTATATGGCCGGATTTTTTGAAGATTGGGCCGTACTAGAAAACTGGACTGTAAATGCTGTGTGAATCTTGCACACTTTATCATGATACAGAGTCTGCGTTATCAGGATTCAGCGAGTCGTTGACAAGGCAATTCGCCACATGTCAAAACCATCCACCATCCCACATGCAGCTGATGCCCAGCATGATAAGTGCCCTGGATGACCGGAAAAGCCAGTACGTGACCGTTTACAAATAGAGTTCGGGCGCGTTTACTTCGGAGGTGGCTCCTCTCAGCGTTCGTGTCCGAGCACCCTACATCTTTTTGCGTTAGCTTTTGACCATTGGACAAAACATTTGTGCACATTCGCCTTATAGATGGCGCTACAAATGGGCGGTTGGTCACAAGAATCACCATTGTGCAAAACTATTCGGCGGGCTTCCTCTACAACTCGACATTGAGCGAATGGTTCAACATTGTTGAACGACCTACTAGGCTTGGATTTCAGTGTCATAACTCCATTTGACTTACAAAACATATTTATGTCGAACATTGAGCGTATAGTCAATGAACGCATGATGAGGCGGGACCAAGGCGGGACCACCTAGATGTAATGACTTAGATGCCTGACTTAATGGGTAAAACGTAGCTGTGCTATGTCTGCATGTTCGTGTGTTGTGTTGGTGTGTATTGTTATGTGTTGAATATGTACCGTGAAATATCGGTGCGAAATAAATGGATTATTATTATTATTATTATTATTGTGCAAAATAAATCGTCCATGGTCGAAACTATTCGTTAATGCCGAGCTAGCTCGCTCAATGCCGAAGTCTGGCGAAGTGTCAAGCTGTTTTGCAGATCGCTCACTTCGGTGTTCAATCGGTTTTGCTGAATGGCTAAAATGGAACACATCACGCCGGATTAGTTGTGCCCAATGCCGATGGTCGAAATGGCTCCTGAAAGAGGTATGGCGATTGATTGAATTTAAATGAAAAAGGTGTACTTACCTGATAAGCCAATTTGTGCAGTGTGCACTTAACTAAGTACCTATTTATATTTTTACTTTGACGTGAATCGGCGAATTTGATTTTTCCACTACTTAGCCATTGGTTAGCCATTGGTTATACATGCATCCGAGGGTGGGTAAGAAATGAGAATATTGATTAGTGCATATTCAACGCTCAGATTAATTTCTTTTTATCCGGGGTACAGTGCCGGCTTTTTTCATCTATCTAATAAACCTCGCTCCGTATCCAATCGCTACCGCCGCTGTGCCGGTCGTGACTCTGCGTGCCCGACCCACTAATGTGCCCACTGCCCAGCTCTGAAGAGAAAATCCATACGATGGATGGAGCAGCACACACCAGACCGTATTTGGCGGCACATAAAACTGAGCTACGCACCGTCTACAATAAACATGTGTTGCAGAAGGATAAAAATAAAAATGCCAGCAGCGCCTCAAAGAAATGGATCAATGCTCTGATGCTCGATTTGCTTTAACATCCTGCAAGAAAATACCTAAATATTCGCATTGATATGACAGACAGTTAATGCATTTTAGTTCTAGTTGGCCTGCCATGTTGTTAGGATCTTCCTTGGATGTTGCGACCTACCTTTGTTGGATGTTACGCATTATGTATATGCACGTTAACTTGAGTCTTTGCATCCGGGAGTAGGACCAATAACAGTTATAGCGCGTGTCGTCCAATTTCAATGAATCTTTATGCTGGCTGTTTTCCTTCGCTGGTTTTCCAAAGGCCCTAAAAATACAGTTTCCTCATATTATCTACGGTTCGTGGTCTTGTTCTCATTGCTCTCCGCTACCTATGTAAAGCTAGAATATAGGTTCATAACATTATCCGATTGTTTCACTCGATTAAAGTTGCATCCTAAAGGCAAGGTGACATGGACCCGAAGTGTCGCCTTATTTGCTTGTCTGAAACTGCCTCGGGAAAGCAGTGCTGTTCGGTGCGCCACCGCCAGCCTCGCCGATCATTGCCCGGTGCTCGATATAGCAGTGGTTCTATAGTTCACCAGATCAGCATCTGAAGACCTGAATATCTGGTTCGGTCTCATGTTTAGTGCGCAGTGCGCTCACAGTATTTCAGAATCGTGTGGAGTTTTAGTATTAAATGTAACGCATTGTGTGTTCTTTATGTTGAATAGTTTCTTTCTGTGAAAAGTTACGGTCTTGTGTGTCATCAGTGGCTCTAACGGAGATATAGTTTTGTCAAGAGTGAAGATGTGTCGTGAAAACCTAATTTTACTGTATTTGATCTATCGGTCAACGAGTGATGAAGTTGCTTAGGTATGCTATGTAATGGTTTCATCAGACAGCTAGCCTCTGAGAGCACATCCAATGGGTGTATGTGAGGTAGCGCTACGCGACAGCGGACGCGCCTCTTTGGGTCGCACGCTCTGCTTCCTGAACCTGCTGATTGCCGTGCTGGCCGAGACCGTGTTGGTGTTTCTGCTCATGTCGACTCCGCGCTGGCGCCGCGACCAGGACCTGTACGGCTCGCAGGCAGTCGACTCGTGGTACCGTCTCCTGCTGGCCACATCGCTGACCGCCGGCCTGCTGCACCTGGTGGGCGCCAAGGTGTGCCACGACTGCGGCTACTGGTGGAGCCGGGCCCGCTTCCAGTCGTCGCTGTTGCGCTGGGTGCTGGCCGTGCTGGTGTCCACCGGTCTGACCGCCGCCGCTGCCGGCGTGACCTTCACGGCGCCGGCCCGGCTCGCCGCCGGACTGGAAGGCCGCCTGACCGCGGCCATGGAGGGCTACCGCGACAACCCGAGCCAGAAGGCCTTCTTTGACCGGCTGCAGCAGCGCGGCCGCTGCTGCGGCGTCTGGGGACACCAGGACTGGACGACCACGTCCTGGCTGAGACGGGAGGACATTCCGGGTCGAGGACCGTCCTACGAGCTAAACGCCGCCTACGACAACATGCTGCAGGAGGACGGCAGCCTGCTGGTGAAGTGGGCGCCCTGGAGCTGCTGTGACCCCGAGTACGGCGACCTCTGCAACTCGGTGTACGAGCTGCTCCCCCACCCGGCCTCCAACTGCGCCAGTCTGAGACAGAAGAACAGTATGCTGCAGGCCGACTTGCCATCAGACGAGCAGTTGGAAGCGATTCGACCATACATCCCTCCACCTCCTCCAACAACCACAGCGCCTGGCGAACAGGTAGGAGCTCCGTCAGAAGAGTCGCATGGTGGTGGTAAACAATCTAAAGGTAAAGGAAAACGAAAACCAGCAGGTAAATCGAAGAAAACTTCAAAACCGAAGCCTGCTTCAAAACACAAAAAAGCGCCTGGTCCCAAAAAGAAGAAGCCGGGAGCGACGCGTAAACGTAAGAAGAAACCAAAACCTACTAAGAAAAAGAAGCCAAAAGCCAAGTCCAAATCAAACAAAGCTAGGACTTCCAGGAAGAAGGTGACAAGGCGACCGCACGTGAAAACCACTCGAAAGACCCCACCCACCAAACCACCCTGGAAACCACCTCCCGACTTCCCTCCTCAGATCTTTGGTTTTGGCCCACCAAAGCCAAAACCAACGAGGAGACCAGGACAGGCCACCACAGAGTTTCGCTTGAAAAGACCTACTTTCATGTCTGGAGGAATGGGCTTTGGACCGCCTCCCTTTACCAAGAGCTGGGGACCGCCTTCT
Source organism: Amphibalanus amphitrite (assembly GCF_019059575.1). Taxonomy (NCBI): domain Eukaryota; kingdom Metazoa; phylum Arthropoda; class Thecostraca; order Balanomorpha; family Balanidae; genus Amphibalanus; species Amphibalanus amphitrite. The sequence continues at coordinate 28,787 of NW_024881731.1, read as the reverse complement.
GCGGGAAGTGGAGCCAAAGCTCCCCCGCCGTTTAACGGCTTTGGTCCCCCGCCCCGAAATAATGGACGCAGATGGAAAAGACATCCAGTTCCAACAGATACAGAGATTAAAATTGTAACGCCGAGCATGGATATGCAAGTTAATGGACACTTATCTACAAATTTGAATAGAAACCCAGCTGTTGTCCTGAGAACCGAGGTTACCAGAAACGATCCTACAACTGAGTCAGTTTTTAGAGCAAATCACTTCAACCAAGACCGAAATAGGACCGCACAATACTTGGATGCGAAAAAAGAAACAAACAAAAGCGTCGAAGCGAGAAGAATGAGGAAAAACTTACCTATTTGGAGCAGCAGTGGAAAGATATCGCAACTTCTTTCTGGAATTAACCCATCAGCTACCGAGTATCAAGTGCCAAAAGAGCGGTTTTCTCAGGACTTTGCCAATGAGCTCAGTTCTGTTCAGAGTAGCTATCCCGGAACTCTCACCACTAAGTCAATAAGTGGTATTAATGGAACAGAAAGAACGAAAGTTGACAGAAATGAGCCTCATTATATTTCAAGACACGAACAAGATGTCTATGGGTATAAACAGGCCAATATGTCCAGAAAATCACTTGAAAAGAATAATGGAGAGGCGGTAAACCGAGAGAAGAAACATGGCAAGCATAAACAAGGGTACCGTCATGGCGGCGGTTTTGGTTCAGATGAAGAATATATCGCTAGCTTGCAAGCAAAAGCTACAGAGATGATCAAGCTTGGTGCAGGTCCAGCTGACAGCAGACGCAGACCACATGAGCACTTGGTGGATGATAAGGACTTGCTGTCTATTCAGTACCGCTTGCTCCTTGAAATCGCCGACATTCTGCACTTTCACGACTTGAAGTCAAAGGCTTACGTGAAGGTTGAAGGAAGGCAAGATAGTTTGAACCGACAAATAAGGGTAAATTTAAAAACGAAGACTGCAACTGTTGCCACGCTGCAACCGGTTTCTATTCCCCTTGAACTTCACATGAAAGAAGAGGAAAAACACACAGACATACCGTTCGCACAAAATCAAGACGCAGATGGCCGAGCAAAGTTTAGAAGCTACCAATTTCAAACTGTTCAACATGCATCTAGCATCGAATCAAAGGACGCTTCCGGGACCACAAGAAGTTCTTTCGCACAAACACTGGATTCCCGAAGAGTTATGCCGAAGGTCAAGCTATCAAACATGACTATTGCAACAGGATTGGATACTGCTGTCACCCCTTTAAATGGTGAATTGCTGCCGACACCAGAGCCCATCATATTCCTTTCCAAAGACATCACCACTGTCGCCCCTGAGGCCAGTCTCCGTTCGAGCGGTATATTCAAGTCGTCGCGCCAGCGCCGGCGGGCGTATTGGATCGTCGACAAGAAGCCGGACCCTCGCGCCCCTGTGCCTCCAGACCCGCGCTACAGCCTTCCGGATGGACCCAACAAGGACTTTCTCTTCACTGCGATACACGAATTTATGACCGAGTACCGCAACAAGTATCATGACTGTGACGCCCTTCTGGAAAAGGGAAAGAAGATTCTCGCGAAGATCGAGGAAGTCCCTGGTCTGCCAGAGGCTATGCAGGCCCGGGTGCGAGACAGCAGTGGCTACTGGACTCTCTACTATGTGGTCAACGGCATTACAACCACACTGGATCCGACGCCTTACGCCAAAGATATTATGAGGCTCATCGATCGATGGAGGGGTCAGGATTTCGAGAACACGTCTCCAAAAGAGGTTGCCGAGAGCGTGATCCGCTACTTCAAGCCGTGCATAGAGACCATTCGGCCTCCGCTGCGACCATCGCGGGACTGTCCGCCACCGTGGGAACCCGAGCCAGGCTGGTACCTGGCCAACTTTGACGACGATGAGTACACGACGGAAATACTCCGACCGACCTACAACGAAATGGAGGTGCTTCTCAACATGGAACGAACCGGAACCAAAGCTGTTGTCTTCACCGATTTTAAGAAGCAGCGTTTGAAGCGTGAGATTGCCAAAGTCAAAGAGGAGTTTGAGATAATGAGGGAATATGGCGTAGACGACCCGTGGAAAATGCGCTATGATATACTCTACTGTCGCCTGAAGCAGGATCCATCCGACGCGTTCTTCGAGTCGGGCTGTCTGGCGGCGGCCGGTGCGCGGACGGCGGCTGTGTTCGGTCCTCTGCCGTTCCTGCTGCTGGCCGTGGCCACGCTCCAGCTGCTGGTGGCGGTACTGGCCCGCTACCTGCAGTCGGCCAACGAGTCGGCGGCTCGTCACGGAGACCTGCGGCTGACTGCCTACGGCTGTCTGCTCGGCCAGGCCACCGTGCTGCCCCCTGAGGCCACCGACGACAGTGTGGCCGCCATCTACACTGAGGAGGACGAGCTGGCTGAGGGAGGCATCAAGCTCACCAGACCGGAGGAGAGGATAAAGGCTCAGCGGCCAGCGCCGGCGGCATCCCGGCGCGACAGACGCGATAGAAGGAAACCCAAGAGAAGGAAGAAGAAGAAGAGGCGAAAGGCTAAGCGGAAGGGAAAAAAGAAGCGTAAGAGGAGAAAACGACGATAAGATGTATGTTTTCATGTATCTGTGTGCGTTCCTCGTTGCAAAATGATATATTATAGTTTGTTCCTCACTCCCTTATTTCCTTTCTAACTGAAGCTAGTCAAGAGAAAGGGCCGCTTTTTTAGCAGTGCTTCAATAAATCTCATATTTTATGTATCTCGACAATGTCGGGAATGCTATCAAATAGCAGCAGCCTTTGCGACTTGACAACACTGGCACCCCACTGTTTTCAATAGTGAGGTAACGGTGATGCTTTATTTTGTGCAACCAGCTCTTTTCCATAAACACAGTGATAAGGTGAAACATAAAATATGTACTTCGAAGATTCAAACGACATTGACTGACGGTAGGGAGCGGTACAAACATCAGATTAATATTCAGAATGCGACATTATGGCTTGTTCTTTGCGCAACGGAGCACGCTTGGCAGTCCGCAGTATTGTTAGCACTGAGTATTGTGTCAGTCCTACGCTGATGCACCAGGTGCAATCTTAGCCCAAAGTCGTGCTTTTGGGCTCTGCCAGCACTGTATAATGCTGGTCTGGCATAGGTAACCGAACAGGTCTGATGCGCAGTAGTTGCCAACTAAACAGTGATTACGGATCAATTCTGAAAGGCGAGTCGGGCATAACAATGATGCCCGTCGTGGCGTCCCCATGGAAAGCGTCCTTCGCTCAAGAATGCGTCATCTCGAAATCGAATGAAGTGTTTGAAAGTGTGCCAGATACTGAGGTACGACTGTTGCTAAGATTGCACCTAGTAAAGATGGTCAATTCACACGCAGCCATCGGTCTTGTTGTCAAACCACACCACACGATCCGAGTATCACAGCGTGCTCGTAGTTTGTTGTCACTTGGTGGCACAGAATAAGTGAAAATGGCTATCCTCCGATGGTGTATCTTCTACATCTGCTGATCTTAAACATGAGAAAAGGAAGAGAGACGATGTTCTAGTTATGTCTACCTTAGTCGAAATAGCGTTGCTTTGGAATTGAGGTATTCGTAAAGGAATACACAGATAAACGAGCTGTGTTTATGTCGTTATGAATCACCCACAAGAGACGGGAGACGAGGCTGATTAAAATCTTTGCACGCTCACTCACACAAATACAGAGACCTTCACTCAAACGCGAGCATCGATGGAATAAGACCAGACGGTGAGCGTTCCACAGGATCGATTAAGTACATGTACACACACGTACACACATGACATGCAGAGGCGCGAGGATCACAGAGAGATGGCTCCACACCGCCGACGGTGGCGCCGCCGCGGGGGTAGCGGGAGTGATGGGTGTGAGCTGGGCGCGCTCTTAGCGCCCCCACGTGCCGGCCGTCGGCGCCGGCCCGATGGTCCACAGCGTCTCCAGCTAGATGGTCCACACCTGCACCTTCTCGGCCACCACGCACCAGTTGGCGTGGTCGTAGTAGGAGGAGATGATGTGCAGGTTGTCCACGTACTTCTCGATGAGCCGGTCGAGCTCCTTCTCCCTGAAGACGTGGTAGTAGCGATGGTGACCGAGCTCACCACCGCGGTCTGACGGGAGAGAGTCCTCTGACGAGCCCTGCCGACTCACTGGAACCTCCTCGCCTTCGGGATTCTCTCCCGCAGCCGCTGCTGCCGCCGCAGCAGCCTCCGCCCGGTCGAAGATTTGCTTCGCGGTGATGGGAGGCGAGGCGGCAGCAGCGCCCGACTCGCACTGCGTCTGAGCCAATTTCAGGGCTGACTCGAGCGGCCCGGCCGACCTGTAGCCGTCTGAGGTCGAGAGACTGGACGTTGAACTGACGCTGGAGGCCAGTGAGGTGGCAGCACTGTCCGACTCGGCGGCACGGCGACGGGCCGAGCCGCCGACACGCGCCGACTCCGGTTCAGCCTCCTCCAGCACCTGTTCCAGCGGCGGTGCGTCCAGACGAGCCAGAGTTACCTTTCGACGACCCCTCGGACTGCTCAGGCGGACTGGTGGCTCTGGCGAGCTGCTCAGGCTGTCGTCAGTTTCGCACGGCGCCGAGAGGTGACTCCCAGGTATGGACGTTCCTCCGGTTTCAGAGAGACCACCTGATGCAGATGGTTCCGCTGAGGAGAGAAGAAATCACGAGTTAGACGGTCGTCTAAAGTAGTCTCGAGTGACTATCTTTTTCTACTGACACCGTTCAGTCTACACTCGACATGATGCTGTAAAGCTACTCCTGCTTAGTTTCTTACTTAATTGAAGACTAAATTAGTTCGAGGAAATATAATTGCAGGTGTGCATAACATTACCAGTTATGTGTAACTGTGTATGCGTCTGTCCAAGTTCCACGAGAAAGGCTATCTCCCGACTGACCTGATGATCTGTGTACGGTGCGTTCCCGCTCCTGCTGTTCGATCTGGCGGTCCAGCTCCTGGATCTCCTGCGCTGACGGCCAGTCGGAGGCCAGGCTGATGACGCTGCACGCGCTGCTCGGACTGCTGGCGCTGCTGCTGCTGGTGCTGCTCGCGCACGAGCTCTCCGAGTCCAGATCGTCCGTCTCCGGGTTGAACACCTCGAACGTCAGGTAGTGAGGCGCGACCCGCCGAACGCCCTGCACGTTACGGAAGCCCTGCACGCCAGCGCGCCGGATGATCTCGATGTTTTCACCCATGATGAGGGAGGAGACTTGGCTGCTGACTCCAGACGGCCTCAGCCCGCCGGTGGTGGTGCCACTGGTGCCGCTGGTGCTCCCAGTGGTGCCACCACTGCTACCACTGCTACCACTGCTGTAGGGTGCGCTGGTCCCTCCGCTTCCACCGCTGCTGCCACCAACTGCGCCACTGCCACTGTCGCTGCTGCTGGCCTCCGAGAGGAACTTGAAGCTGGAAGAATCCGCACGTGGCTGCATGGGTGATGGTGAGGGCGGTTGCACAGAGCCAGCCATGAGCGCAGAGACACGATCCCGTACCGCTGGACCAGAGGGCGGTCGTTGGAGGGCGCCTGCGCCACTACTCATTACCACGTCTGGTAGGGAACGCGGCGCCACTGGGGGTTCGCCAGACATCGCAGGATGCTTGCTGGTGCTGCTGCTGGCATGAGATGGAGGTGCGTTGTGCGTTGAAGGCTCTGGTGGTGTTGGCGCTGCTGCAGGTGTAAGGACGGTTCCCCCACTTATCCGATCTGATGAAGGCAAAGAGGTGGCTCGAGAAGGAGGCGCTTTAGTGAAGGTTTTGGTGGCGTCTGACGAAGAAGGTACGGTGACTGAGCTCGCGGAGCCCGCGGAGCCTGCTGCTCCTGCTGGGGGTTCCATCAGATGAAAGCGCCCATGAAGGTTGCTTTGTAGTATCTGAGCACCCAGATTTGGGGGACCTTTAAAACCACCCCCCCGACCGGGAGCAGCCGTCAGTCGGGTGGGCGATACGGGCTGAACGGTTGTTAGTGGCGACTTGGGCGACAGCTTTCCATTGGAACCGTCTGACGACTCGCTGGAAGCAGATCTACTACGCTCTTTTGTCTCTGTCTCTGTTGCCTCCACCTTGGGAACAAAGATGACTGAGACGCAGCTATCCTCGGAGTCTAGACTCGTGTCACTCTGGAAGCTATTCTCCTTGGAGCTATCCGAGCTTTCCTCCCGGGACGTCTTTCGCTCGCGGGGACAGTACCGGTACAGACCGCGTCGGTCCGGCCGGTTACACCCTGGACCTGACATCAGGCACCCCTTGGTGACCGGCTCCGGCTGCGCCCTCTCCGGCAAGCTGCAACTGCGAGGGCCGGGACAACGCGCACCAACCGACGGTTGTGGGGCAGCAGCGGGCGCCGGCGGTGGTCGCTCAGGCACCGTCTCGGCTGCGCTGCTCTGTTCCGGCTCGGCTGCGTCGGTACGCATGGCGGAACTGTCCGTCAACTGGCGCACCATTCTCACGAGACCGTTCTTCAGTGAACAGGGCTGTGGTTCGCTCTCTGTGAGCTTCTCCAAGCTCTCACCTAGCTTGCCAAGGCTATCTCGCAGAGCCTTGAGCCGACTGTAGTTGGCGAAAATGCCTGCCTTCGGAGCCTCTTGAGCGCTCGCTTGCTTACCATAGATGACGTTCTCATTGAGGCTCTGTTGTTTGATGATCTTGGAGCGAATCTGCTGCCTCTCGCCGGCCCAGTCACGTCGCATCAGGTTCTCGTTTAGAGAGGTCTGCTTCAGGATACCGCGCACAGGTCTGGCTGTTGGCGGCAGCTCTTCACTGCACACGCGAGGCACGGCTGGCTCGTCACCGAGGCGCCGCTGCCGTACCAGAGAAGGCTTGGATGTGGCCTGTGTGGTTTCTGCTCCAGGCTCTGCCGCCTCGTCGCCGGCCTCAGCCCCTTCCACACCGTCACGAACGTCATTCTCGGGCACCGTGGTGAGCGAGGCCTTCATCGGCTCACATGCGCGAACCCGTGAATCCAGCACACTGTCACTTTTCGATTTCTTACCAATAACATCGACGGTGAGTTTTTCACGAGGCAGTGTAAGCGACTGTGTGGAAAACGTTACCGTCTTTCCACCGCCCTTCTTCACGGTGACTTGTTCTCCGGGATCTTCAAACATAAAACTACGCGGCCGGTCCCCCTCACTGTCAGCCTTACGTCCTAGAATGGAAGCCGAGAGAAGGCTCCACATGTCCCCGACACTGCGCGACTTGAACGCGGTGAGCTGCGGTCCTCCACCGGTGCTGGACGACTGCTCGCACCCGAACGTGTTGCGACGTCGAGGTGCCTCCTCCAGACCGGAGACGTCGTCGTCCAGCCGGATCTCGATCAGCTGGCCGTCGGTGGCGCCGTCACCCGCCTTGGTCGGCTTGGTCTCCGAGTAGCTGGGCCAAGGCGAGAAGATCCACGGCCGCGAGCCGTCCACCTCGCCGCGCCGGGCCAGCTTCTGTGGAACATCACCACCAACATCAATGTTAATGAGATGGTGGTGATAGATCTTAAGGCAGATATAGCTTTTGCAGAAATGTATCAGGAATGATGATGGGAGCTCTGATGCTCTAGGAGGCTTATCAAAAGCTTACTAAACATGTGCAGAACTAAGGGAACACAGTTTTCGTTTAAGTGGCAACACGTCTTGCGGAAAGTTCTGGCATTGGGACGGTGTAGCCAGGTGGTCGCCGCGTCACTCACCTGGAGCGCTCGACGCACGAAGCTGTAGCACGACTCGCTCGGGGACGACAGCCCGGACGAGCTCTGGGACGAACTAAGCATGGTCGGGTCGATAGAGGGGATCCGGTGGGAACGACGACCCGCACGACGCACGTGCAGCCTGCGACAGACGAGGTCAGTTGACGTCAGGTGGGGTTATCTGGCTAAGGTCGTTTTCATTCGGGCTTGTTTGGACGGTAACGGAAAAACTCAAATGGGTGGATATTCACCCCTCGTCCGTGCGCAATTTGAAACAGCTCCTAGGACCTAGGTATTCCTCGCATGTTGTCAACTCTTCCACACTTTTCTTACGAGCTTAAAGGGACAGTATCACCATTTTGATGAAATTTGACATTGCATAGGCCCCACCTTTCTGGTCCGGGAACTGAAGACCGATCCTCGAAGCTCCACACCGTTATCCCGCTATCGCCGCTCAAAGTACGAAAGGTGTACTACACTTTGAATCGTGCTTCACTATCTTCACTGTTTAAATGTTTGCGCCGTTTTGAATTGACCGCCAGTAATAAAACTTTTACCCTGGTCATTTCGTCAAATTTTATAAAGCCAAAACGTTTTTCGCACTTATTCATCACCGTTAAATTCATTAAATAGTCGTAGGCAATTTCCGCTGTTTCCTTCGGATTCTAGCGGCTCAACAAAGGAATTCCTCGAGCTTGAATCACAATCTCCCTCCAATGTATGACGTTTATCACGTGATTGTCACGTGATATTTTCTCCCATTGTCAATTGTCACGTCCAATTGTCACTCCCTCCAATTGTCACGTGATATTTTTATAGGCAATACCTAAGGCTACCTCTCCCTAAGGACAACTCAATCAGAAGAACGACCGCGTAAGCGTAGCGTCAATAATGTATTATCTGCGCCAGTTCTGTAGTAATTTTGCATGCTTCCAAAATGGCGGCCATGCTTGTATAGTGGTGGTTCGCTCATGAAAATGAATCATGAAAATGAAATGTGGTTGCAATATTTTTCACCGAGCTCGGTCCTCAAACTATGTTTTTCTGATTCAGGAAAATAAGAAATGCTAGTAAAAAAAAAATCAGCTCCAAACATTAATTTTTTTTTCGATGATACTGTCCCTTTAAATTCGAGGGCGAAAGTTTAAATCATTTCGTTGGTTTTCTAAGTTCAGTATTGCAGTCCACCAAGTGTCGTATAAAGTGTTTAACGAGTTAACCATCATCGAACGATCGACCGCCATCCGAGAGACACCGACTCCATCTTATGCCTCCGACGGATTGGATAAGAGAATTATGCTCTGTCCCCTTAAAAATGTCTTCACTTCAACATACCGTGGCATCGAGACAGCTCGGACCCTCGGGACAACAGCATTGGATTGGGATCGGCCGGTTTTCAGATTGACAAACCGTTGCGTATACCCTCGTCGCCGTTGTATCTCCTGGCGTCTTTCCACTAACCTGGACCTCGGTGACCTGGACGAGTCGCTGTCGCTCGTGTGCGTGAACGCGCTGTAGTTGAGTGGCTCGTCGTCCGAGGTGGTCGAGATCACCTCCGGCTCGGCCAGTGAGGTGCGCTCCTCGCTGGCGCTAGCCCCCGCCGGCTCGGCGCTCCACGGCACAAGAACGTCCTGGCTCTCGAACTGGAAACAGGAAACGCCACTCAGTGGGGAAGTCCTGGAAGGTCATCTGCTCAGAGCCCTATTTCCAGCGGACCATCGGCTCCTATACTATCAATCCCCTTTGACATAATGAAATGATTCTATGATTTTTTAAAATGCAAACTTAATAGAAAAGCCCGGACTCCAAACATTCAGTTATTTGCCATTAGCGCCAACCTAAGCCCAAAGCTTTGATGTGTATCGTAGGCCTGCCAGAGATGCATTGTTTTACCCCAGGAACTCCTCCGTTACTCTGACGTTCACATCCCTTTATTCCTCTCGGAGAGCACTAAAGAGGCCTGTGAATGTCTTATGGATAAGACGTACACCATGTGTTTCCACCTGCCACGATTACCTTTCTGGCCCGCTGCTCCATGGCCCAGACTGTGACGATGAGCCGGCCGCCGATGCGCAGCACCCTGGTCAGCTCTCGCAGGGCTCGCACCCGCCTCTCGGTGGTGGCCAGGTGGTGGATGACGGCCACAGAGACGGCCGCGTCCACCGACTCGTCGCGGAACGGCAGGCTGAGCGCGTCACACACCACCACCTGGGGGTTCAGTGTTACAGCGTCACATAACACCAGTGGGTAGGCGTCATACACCATCACCCGGGGGAAGGTGCGTCACACGGCGTCACACACCACCACCTGGGAAAGCATCACATCCTCAGTGTCACACACTGATGTACCGTCACATAACGTAACACAGTGTCACTTACCGTAACGATACGTCGCAAAGCCTTGCGTGCAAAATGACCGTCGCTCATCGTCACGTTGTAACGCTAGTGAACTGTGTGTAATAGTCAGTGGGGAGTGCGTTGTGGTTGGTGGGAGCGGTAAGTGGTTGGTAGGACGTAAGAGACAGTTGGTAGAGGATGTGTTACGGTCGTCTGGGATTGTGTGCTGTGTTAGTACATGCTGCGGTCGTTTGGATTTGCAACCGTCATCAGGGAGTGTGTAGCAGTCAGCGTCGGTGAAGAGTTATCAGAGGTTTGTAAGTAGTATAGCGGCCAGTGGAAGTGTGTAGCAGTCAGCATCGGTGAAGATTTGAAGAATTAGCAGTGATCGGTGAGGAGTATAGCGGTCGACAGAGAGCGCATAACCGTTGTTATGGAGTGTGTAGCAGTCGGTGTCGGCGAAGAGTTATCAGTGGTTTGTAAGCAGTGTAGCGGTCGGTAGGGAATGCCTAGCAGTCGGTGTCGGTGAACAGTTATCAGCGCTCGGTGAGGAGCAGAAGCAGACCGCGTCGGGAGCACGCTACACCCCGCTGGATCAATGCTCAACTCAGTCACGCACCAGTGCGGCCCACCCGACCGCTACGAAGCACCGCACGGGTTCTGTTTTCACTGCTTAGCATCCATACAAGAGTAGCGACAAAACAGAGCTCAGCATGCAGCATAGAAATGACCTTATAATGGGGGAACTGCGTTGAGTATTTTACCCAAGAGTCTGTCCTTGCAAAGGTCGACTATTTGGTTTTCCCAATTGGCAGCCGAAGTATGGCCCTGTCTACCAGTGGGTATGTAGATAAAATTGCGGCGTCTCTGTAGCTGTCATCTCACCTGCTGTCGGGTCTGCCGGGCGGCGGTCACCAGAAGACCCTTGCACCGGTCTCCGCCCACAAAGTAGGCGTCCGCATTCAGACTCAGGTACTTGCCATCGCCACAGCCTGCAATGCAAGTCAAAACCAGATTGACAGCCGATCGCAGATCTATTCAGTAGACGCTTTCAATGAGGGTGCCTATGTATATTTACCGTGGCCGCTGATTGATTTATCACATACTAAGGTCCAGTAAGATTACTTACTGGGATTTATCCCATTTGTGGAAGGATCTAGATCGATGGCCGCGGCAACGGACGTGCCTCCGTGGCCAAATTGGAATATTGAGCGTCATGGGCACAGACTATTGGGTTCGACCAACCTCGTGATGACTCTAGGGGCCATCTGGGTCAACGTTTTCAATTTTTCCCCCCTAATTAATATAATCCAACCAGGGCGTGCAATAATTTATACGGGACAATAACAACGACGGGGCAATGACGAAAATCAGGCAATAAGCAGAAGGCAAAACGAGGGAGTTGGGTCAGCGATGCAATGTTGCAGGACACATTTTGAGAAAGAAAGAGCGCGCGAGTGAGAGAGAGAGAGAGAGAGAGAGAGAGAGAGAGAGAGAGAGAGAGAGACAGAGACAGAGACAGAGACAGAGACAGAGAGAGAGACAGAGACAGAAACAGAGAGAGAGACAGAGACAGAGACAGAGACAGAGACAGAGACAGAGACAGAGGGAAGGGGAAGAAAGGCAGACAGTCAGACATACCTACTGGCAGACAGACAGGCAGACAGACTGACAGACAGACAGACAAACAGTGGCAGACAGAGTGACTTACCGACGTCACAGACCAGTGATCCGGGCTCCAGGTCGGCGAGGAACTGTCGGACCCGTGGCCAGGGCCGATGCCGCAGGTCGGTCAGCTGCTGAGCCATCTGACAGTACACGTCGTGCACATAGGTGCGCTCCAGCGCTACCGAGCGCGCCTCCCGCTCTCCGCCCTCCTCTGCGGGCATGGCGCCGCCGGCGGCCGCGCTGATCATGGTTTCGCGCTGTTCGTTCAGTGTCCGGACGCAGGACCATTGGCGAGGACACGGGCGGACATGCTGCGACTCTGTGTCCGTTGTCCGGTTACTGGAGTCAGCTCTTCGATGGCAGCTGGCCGGCTTATCTAGATAGATGACCCTAAGAGGAGAAACGCCGATGTGAAATTGCGACCATGATCGGAACAGCGTTAATTAAAAATCAATAACAAAGATCGGATGCTGGGGTCATTGACCTGACTCATCATCCTGTGGAAAATATGGAAATATTGGTTACAAAAATGAGTGCAACCCGACGGAATATAGTTTTTAGGAGGTCGGTTGCCCCGAGGAAATCGTCAAAAATCCAGGCTGGATTAAAAAGGTTTAAGGACTTCATAGAAACTCATGGCATTTTCGAAGTGCTATGACATTTTGAGAGCGAGAAATTATCTTATCTCAGTGTACTCAAATCACCAGTGTATTTTTTTGTGAGTGAACATAAAGTGGACGTTAAAGGCCTTTGTTGTAGCACAGTCGCATAAGAAAGCCGTGTGGGCGCAGGCACAACTTTGTTCTTTGTTGATACCTCATGGTTTTCCCTATCTACAAAGTTATTCGTCATACGCATGACGTACAAGATAAGTGACAATGACTATTCCCAATAGAATTTACGATATGTCAGACCTGTCGAGTATCAATGAAGGCAAATAACAAAAGTAAGCGATGCATGTGCATTGTGCAATGACGATTTATACATGACAATGAGCCCACAAAGCGATATTTTCGCAATTGAAACATGGAATACCCCGACAAGTTGTGATATATCCAGTGGTATTGCGTTCCCTGTTTTGGTTACTTACCGTTCGTGCGGCCGGTGTCGCTGCACAGAGGCGTGCGTCGTCCGCGCAGTAGCGGACGTACAGCCGCCGCCGCCGTCACCGATCGAACGTCGCTGACGTCACGGTACTGGAGCGCGCGCGGCCGGCGCCCCCCCCCCCTCCTCCGTCGGCGGCGACGGTCGACGGCGAGCTGACCGAGCCATTCACAAACCGGGCGCCATCCGAGCGTTCAGCCGAGTATGTACTTACGTGCTGTGGCTGTCACACCCACTCCTCCGCTCTGACCGTTAACCGCCCACCTGCGGCTGTCGGTACTGCTGGCAGGTGGCCAGGGCTTTGGGCCACCACTGCCTTGGGTCATGGGGAACATCGTCGGGCTAAAAAGAGCCAAAACCTGGCAGGCAGGTGTGTAAGAGGTACACAAACGCTGGATCTTGACTGGACATGGGACCTGGTTCGTGCTAGCTTGATAGCATCATGCATGTCTTGCATGATGATTCGGCGAGGTACGCAAAAGCAGACGGACAGGAGTCAAAACTGTTGACGGCAGAGCTACAAGTGCGCAAAAAATGGATGACGCTAAATTTCGCCATTTTTAGTCATACATCATATAGGGGAGAAGACTTCTTCCCTTTCCCTCGCGCGCCAAAACACCAAAATTGTGCCATTGGGTGCTGTTTTGTGTTGTGTTGTCAGTTGTGTAGGGTAAAGTAGGTACTTGTGACCCTTTACGCACCATGCAACATTCCATGTTAGGTGCAGCAACGCAAGAAATCAGAGAAATAGGTGCAGAAATCAGAGCACAGCCAGCCATCGATAGCAGGGCTTCTATAATTGGCCAAGCACCGACTCTACCGAAAGGTCTCGCGATCACTACGCATCAAGTGCTTTGAATTATTTCCCAAGACGTTACCTATTGACGTGAGAGTCAATAGCCAAGCGTTTATCCTGGGCCGCGGCGGCGGACCAAGCATATCAAGTGAGATGGGGGCGTTATCATTGCAGCTTGGATCCTAGACTTCCCAGTGACAAGCTGTAAGTAAACGGTGTTCGGAAGGTCATTGACGTTCATTCCGACAAATTTCCATTTATCTTCGATCAGGTCGAATGTGCGAAGGCCACTCGAGTCCATCAAATTTAGAACTTTCCGTTGTAGTACATCAATTTCTTTCCTGTTATCTTCAACACTTTTATTTCAAAGTTTCTGTTCACTGTATTTCCACCATGATGAGGGTGTTTTGTTTTCTTTTGCGCAATATTTATGATAAATGTGCGCTAGATTAGCCCAGCGCCGCGTTGCTGGCTACTGAGCTCATCACTTGAACCCAGGCAAAGCTCACTCGCTGGATTCGGCCGAAGGGCCGAATGACATTACGCAAGTACGTACATATAGGAGACAGTGTACGTACACTGTCAACAGTCCATATCAAAGGACAACGCGAACACTAAACCCCGAACATGACGTGACAACTTGACATTCGCGCACAGAACAACACTGTTTCTGTACCTAACGGCAGCAAAATTCCTCAATGTCCTATCTCCCATCTTCAAAAAATCCACAGCTCTAACATCGAGCTTCACATAATCATCATTTGGAGTACATACAGGTTTCCTAACGCAGCGATTGCACTGCACCACTTTACCACTTAACACTTTACCGTCGCAACATCAAACACTGGAGTCAGTAGGGCCGGCATAACCTCCCATGCACACAGAAGAACGGAAGTTAGCCCGGGCTGGAACTCCTCTGATTAACCACAATGGAGTTTCGGCCCATACACCTACCCACGGGCCATTACAATGGGGCTGTGGCCAGAACATCGTTCCGTCAAATGCATATGCGCCATAACACTGGAGTTGAGGTTGGAACACCTCCTCACACGCATACGCCTTACCACTGGGATAAGAACGAGTGGAACACTACACTCGTCTACACAATATACAAATTACGCTTCCCGTAACGTGCACAGTTGGAGTTTCGGTTGGAGTACCACGCCGCGCACTCGCGCTCTAACGGTAAACCATGTGTTTGCCCAAAGTCACAAGCACTGTAACATTAAACACTGGAGTTCACCGTGGGGCTAAAACACTTTCCTGTCCACTTGTGCCATGGCGATAAGCACCGGAGATGTCCATTGTCCATAGTCATACGCGTCGTAATGATAAGCACTTGAGTTCGCACCAGACCACTGTATTGTGCAAACGCACTGTAAGGTTCAACGCTGGAGTAGGGGCCGAAACACTGCCCGGGAGACCGACCCGTTTGCGCGTGCCTGGCAGCTAGCTGGTCGGAAATATCCGCACATCACACTGGAGTCCTTGAGGTCCTCACTCGCGTTCATTCGTTCGCTCTCACTCGCTGTATCTGCACACGCTCTTTGACTCTCATCAGCTGTCTGTAGCGCAGCAGGTCATTCTTTTGTGTCCAACACTGGCCAACCCACCCAGTTCAGTATATAGGCGAGAGACGCCACTTTCAGCTCCATCTAGACGTGTCCACTGGGCATGACCGGGTCGCGCACACCCTGTCCCGAGTTCTGCTCCTCCCAGCGTTTGATGCGGTGCAGCGGAAGACTGATGACGCCGGCAGCCAGGAAGAAGGAGCCGGCGATGTAGAACGTCGCGTCGTAACTCTGTGTGGAGTCGTACAGAGTTCCTGGAAAAGGAAAAGAAGTAACATGTGGCTAACTGCAACCCATCCGAGTTCATCCGATAACGAGTACTTGATAATAAAGAGCAATTAAATCAAATGTAGCAATTGATGCTTCAAAAATAGTCAGTTTACCTGCTATGGGGCCGCCGACAGTTGCTGCGATTCCTTGGAACAGTAGCATCAGGCCGAACGCATTGTTCAGGCGATGAAGCCCCAGCATCTCCACCACCAGAATCGAGCGCAGCGACGCAAAACACGCTGAAAATAGAAACATGCAGTGCTGACGTGGAGTAACCCGACATTAAGTAATTACATGAATAACAATGGTTTCCAATTTTCATATCAAGTTTTCTCATGTCACGGCTATTTAAAGTCTGTGATGCACATGTTATTGACGTTGCGTTTCGATGGAACCCCTAAAAGTGGCACGAATATTCCTACACAGATGCTATCCCTCACAAAACGTCAAAACCATTGGGTCAAGGTAAAAGAAAAGGTGCTTACCGATGGCCATGCCGAAGACGACAGCATACGCCATGAGCATTTCGTACGTCTGGAAGGAGGGTGACGCGATGCTGGCCACGCCGGCCGTGATGATGGCGGCGTTGTTGACGAAGAGGGCGTCGACCCGCGGGTGGTCGCTGATCCATCCGCAGCCCACCCGGCCCACCGTGTTCATTATGCCGATCAGAGAGATGATGAACGTGGCAGACGCCTCGTCAATGCCCAGCAGAATGGCGCGGTCTGCAACACACGGGTAAACATGCGTAAAGTAATAACTAATTGCCGCATCTTTTCATCAAACTGATTGCACACGCGCACATATTGAATTAATAGGTAGAGGCAGCAACAGTTACTCTGCAATGCTATTGTCATCTAACGCCATCGGTGTGAAAGCACATGTCTCGATCAATCAGGAACTGGATCAACCACAGACTGCCAGTAGATCCAGGGGCTTCATGGATCTAGAGATAGGTCGCCAGAGAATCGACATCCATTTGATCAGAAGCTAGAGGGATCAAAGGTTGGGGAAATCAAGTGCTACAAATAAACGGTTGAGATAGGGCAACTGGACATCATTGAGGCAGGCTTGTGCCTTTTGTACGGCATGAGACTGCTACTCAAGCCTTACTCAGCACCCACACACGACGGGCTCTGTGGTGTCGCTCCGGTACCAGTTTATCGAACTGTATCACTACCAAGATGGCGCTGCCGCCGACTGAAACCTGTCGTCCCAGCGCTACTCACCGACCAGATACATGAACGGCACGAACAGCCCCATCAGTGCCAAGAAGCCAGACAGCGACAGCACCATGAAGGTTGGGCTCCGCAGCAGCGAGAAGTCCAGCATGGTGGCCAGCACGTCCGTGAAGGGCCGCGAGCAGCAGAAGCAGTAGGCGGCGGCGCGGCGCTCGGCCTCGGTTTCCTCCTGTTCCGTGGGCCACGCTGGTGGCAGGTGCGTCACGGACGCGTGGTATTTGTCCGCGCTCTCCTGAGGACGTCAGAGTGAGGTATGAGTGATTCCAATATCGGAAGCTAGACGATGAACAATGAACATGCTACTGCATGTGTGCTGAATGATAGGTCGGTCCTTTTCCCGACTTTTTAAGTTGTATGTAGGGACGTCATTTTATCATGACTTGATTTGTACAGAAACTCTGGTTCGATGTTAGGTATTCTATTTCAAGACTGACAACCCTGGTCCCTGTGGGTCTGCTTTTACTAACTGGCAAAAGCGCTTCATATTCCAACTACAAGGCTGAATGTTAGCAGTAAAAAAGTTGGCAGCAGCACGCCAGTCATAAAGAACCCAGCCATGAAGAGCATAAGCTATAAAACAACACATAGAGGAACCCTAAAATGCCCGAACTCACGACGCTGGCGAACTCCTTGAGTTTGAGCACGCTGCCGCTGTAGAAGATGTCCTCCCTGTACAGGGGTCGGGCGGCGTCCTGCACGGAGAAGCGCCGCCTCGTCTCCGGCAGGCGCAGCTGCTGCGAGCCTCCGGGGTGCCCCGCGGTCGGCACCTTCAGCTGTCCGGAGCCGGCCGCCGAGCCGGGCGACAGCTCGTTCCGGTTATCATCGGTGTGCGGCGCGGCGTCCTGACCCGCGGCCGGCTCCGGCTCGTCAGGCGGCGGCACCACCTCTAGCAGAGGCCGGCCGGTGTCTGCCGGTGCCGCCTGACGCTCCTCGGCCTCGGCATAGCCGCTGTCGGAGGAGCGCGGGCTGAGTTTGGCCGGGGCCGGGCCGGCGCCGGGGGCTGGGCTGCCGCCCGGTCGCGGGGTCGGCGGCTGGCTGCTACGCCGGTCCATCAGGATACGTGCGTAGTTGATGGACGGCAACGACTTGCGGTGCTGCCCGTCGGCAGGGTGACGGCGCTGCTCGCTGCCCCGCCGCGGCATGTGGTGCTCACTGCGTACCCCGGTGAGGGCGCTCGGACGACCGTCCACCGCCGACGGACGCCTGGAGACGGAGGAAGGAGTGAACAGTGAACAAGAATCAATGGATGACACGAGATGATAGCACGTAAACACGACTGCTCATGATCCGGTCAAAGGAAATCTGGTGAACTGAAGCAAATAGTTGGATATTCCAGACGGTAGTGATGATTCAATGGGCGCGCTGCTTCTTTCCTGCAACACAAGCAACGTCACATCTGAATTAGAAAACACCACATTGATTACCTGAAGTTGCTGGCTGACGTGTTCCTGGACATGGCGGCCTCGATGGAGTACATGGAGCCGAACGGCGTCACGTCCTCCATCAGCTTATCGCGCGCCCGCTTGATGCGGATCATGAGCGGCGTGCCGGGAACGGAGGACGCGTCCACGGTCTGAGTGGTCTTGACCGGCTGCAGGGGCCGGAACAGCGCGCCGAACAGCGCGCACGTCACCACGATACCTGTCGGGATAGAAGGGTCAGGTCACCACACCACGATACCTGTTAGATGGAGGGAGCAGGTCACCACGATATCTTCCGCATACAGGCAACGGGTCATGGCAATGCGAGCAGGTCCGCAGTAGGCTAATAGCCAACAGGTCAGCAGCACGGAGTCCCGCGAGGGATTCTTTAAATGGCTTCGTTAATTATGGTAGAAGAGCCTCCCCTGGATCGGACGTCCTTTTCTCGTACTATTAATTTCCATTATTTGATTCGGCGGCATCCTCCTCGGTTAGTGGATTCGCCTATAGACGAATGGAAGTTTTTTTTCGAAGTCTTTGGAGGAAGAGGATTTCTCTCTGGCTATAAGAGGTAATGCCAGCGGTACGTCTAGGCTGGTTTTGTTGCACGGCATTTGAAGCCAAAACATCTCTGACGTATTTGCAAGATGTATTCTCTCGACTGACCCCAATATTTCTGCTGTAATATGTGACTGCTCCCGTTCTCGCGGGAGACCAGTGATACGTCGCATCTGTGACATCAGGTGTTCCTGAGCACGGCCCATAAACATCGTGACGCAAATCACAGAGTTGGTTCATGTGGGGCATGCCGTCCAGTTAAACAACCCATCTCTGGATCGAGCTTGAGATGTTGCATTTCCCGACATACTTACATTATAAAATGATAGTTGATGAGTGACATCGTGAAAAATATCTAATGGATAAGCATTTCAAAAGGTGGAGTAGTGATTTATTTGAATTCAATTTTTTGCTATCAAGAGTTGCATACAGATAATGCAAACGATTGCGAGAGCACGAACATAACAATGGTAGATCTACGAGAGCTAACAAAGGATGAATCACCCCAGGCTCTGACAGCGCCCGTTACAACTGGAGCTGATTTACTGGAGGTGGTTGACCGTGTGACTGTTCTACAAATCACTGGTGACACGATCCACAAACATCTCGCCGAGTCGGACCATGCACCTAGTCAGCTCGCTCTCCCATGTGCACGCGACATACCGGGGGTCGAGTTCACCGGTCGAGTACGCCGCGGCGCGGAACGGAGCGACGCGTCTTTGTCCGAGAGGTGCAGCTGGTCTGTTTGTTGAACAGCCGCCGGCGGTCGGTCCGCCGCCGCGGCTGGCACCAGACCTTGAACTCTGACACAGTTTGGTCGACGGCGTGCGGTCGGGCCGGCGGCTGGCGCCTCACTCAGCCATCGGGACACGCCATGCAGTACACCGTCTGAGGAGCGGTACTGAGCCGTCTGCGCCGCGTCACCAGCGACCAGTGCGACATAACCCGACTGACAGCAACAGCCAGGCCACTGCAGAGCCGGAATTCTACTGTAAATATTTCACCTCGCCGCTACTGGGAATGTGCGAATGACCGATTTACAGCTCGACGTTCTTTCTGTATATGTAGTTGTGGTATTCAATGCATAAATGCTAAAAATGGCGTTTTCTTTGCATGCAAAACTTGGGTATGAAGATGTCTTTTGGCAGCTAACCTTGTTAGTTTAGTCGATGGTCTCTACAAAATCTGGTAAACAGCATGATAACCTTTAGATAGTTTGGGAATATAATTACCTAACATCAATCCACAGCGGTCAGTGTATTTTTCTCAAGTCGTAATCAGTTTGTTCAGGAATCCTGACAGCGTCGCTTATTTATGATTGAACTTCACCTGAGGGTAGTCATTTTTCATTTCAGATCATTGCTAATGTTAAGAGATTGCAGCAAGCTGTATATTGTCAGTGCTACTCGTGTTACCAATATTAAAGTGCCGTGCGCTTCTATCTAGACTTGATAACATCTTTATCTGCGCGGGCGGTATCAAAGAACACTTGTCATCGAACATCTTAACGAGAACTTCAGCATAAGATAAGCGTGACTACGTGCAAAAACAGTTTGCCTTTCTGTTGTTTACGACATCTTGAGTTGAACCATTGTTGCCCTTTCATGATTATCAGCCATCTTATCCTCGGGGTTTTACCGGGTACATTGCTCTAGTATCTGCAACTTCAGTTAGGAAGTCATTGGTCACGTTTAAATGACCATTGTTTGTCACATCTACAGAATTTGCTAGTGTCTTTCACTGCACAACACCCCTCCACGGTCCACCGCTTACTTGGTAGAGTGAGTTTCAGCCCGGAATAGAGGAGGGTTAAAGAGGATGGAAATGGATTGATTAAATAGATAAGAACAGAGGGTCAGGAGGGGGCAAGGATGCCGATAACAACTGCAGTCCAGGCGCCCTAGCCCCTCCCTCAAGGGTAAAGATAATAAATTTTAGAAGCATCGTGTGATCGCATCGACACGTATCGTTAACAACCTTCCCGTGCCGTTACCTACCTGCCCATATTATCCCCCCCCTCCCCCTGGCCCGTACCGTACCCACCTGCCTGAACCATGACGGCGCCCCTCCAGCCGCGCCACTTGACCAGCGAGCTGACCAGCGGCGCCATGATGAAGGTGCCTATTCCCGAACCGCACACAGCGATACCGGTGGCCAGAGCCCGCCGCTTGTCGAAGTAAAACCCGGCAGCGATCACAGCTGGCAGATAGATCATGCCGAAACCGATACCTGTGATGATAGGGAAAGCATTTTAGAGAAATCAGATCATGCTGAACCCGTGTATGTGGTGTTACAGAATAACAGGTAAATACCGTACATATGATGCAGATTGCAGGGTAGTTTCATGTGTAGGTACGCATGTAGCTAAAATCGGCGACACTAGACCGGACACGTAGGTAGGTATAACCGTTTCATGTGGGTAAAACTTAACATTGGTGCTCTTACGAATACCGACCGTGGAAGAAGCGATAGATTAGTGTCACGTACTAATTATAGTCAGTGGATTGGTTGTTTGCGTCTTATCTGCGTCTGCGTCCTCTTCAAAAATTAATAATTTTGAGCACCTCGATCTGAAGAAGAGCGTGGCATGCACGTGTGTTATCTTGTAAATAAGTCGAGGCAATGCCGTTTTTCTGCGCTTACTCACCTCCAACAAGGCCATAGGTTA
Source organism: Amphibalanus amphitrite (assembly GCF_019059575.1). NCBI lineage: Eukaryota > Metazoa > Arthropoda > Thecostraca > Balanomorpha > Balanidae > Amphibalanus > Amphibalanus amphitrite. The sequence continues at coordinate 7,489 of NW_024881731.1, read as the reverse complement.
TGACCAGGAAATCCACTGACGTGGCGTACGCTGAGATGAAAAACCCCAGACTGGAGATGACTGCTCCCATAATGGTGACGACTCGGAAGCCAAACTTATTTGCCAGGGCACTTACAAAGGGCCCTGAAACACAAACATAAAACCGTCAGAAATACCATCATATAGGTACAGCCCACCGCTAAAGTAATGTGCGGTTTTACCAATCTCAACGGATGACTTTGACTGGCGATTTTTTTAATGCGGAGTGATCGAAAAGAAAACGTCAATAAATGAAGTTGCAGCTGTAAAGGTGGCGATACTTGTAAGCTACATTCAAAGTTTCATTGTAGTCTGGCTAATCGTTCCTAAGCTTCAGAAGCAGAACATACCCATGACAAACCGCACATTACTTCTGCTGTGGACTGTACTGTGTAGTACCCACTCACATTGAGATTTCGGTGAGATAATGACATTTTTTAAGTTGTTGGAGAATGACATTCAATGACTATTTCATCACCTCATCAAGTCAACCACGTGTTCAGGAACAGCCGGTAGTGCCGCCAGATGCCAGACATTTGACGTAAATCAATTCTGTTATATTTGGATTATCGAAACTCGATAGATTTGCCATGTAGTACGAGTCTGTTTATTACATAAGCACAATGTCTCCGATGCCACAGCCCCGCAGTAACGACCTCGTCATGCAGCGCTGCCACCCTGAAGCCGGTGTCACGCCTTCACCGAGTGATAGCCAACTGACGTCACTGCTCTGGGCCGGTGACCAAGGAAGAATTGTGTGGTGGACGCTTGAATATTATGTCTGAACTGCCTATAAAGAGCGCAAACATACCAAAAGAAAGACCATACGCAGCCCAAAGAATAATAAACAAGAGAGCTGCAGGATGTGTGTACTGTGTACGCAGTGTTCACGCCACGCATTCGTGCGCGTGTGCGTGTGTTTAGTTCATACGTTTATAATTTACACCAGAAGAATAAAATGCGTCTCCTCGATGTTGCTCAGTTGTGAGCCAATGTACCGAAGAAGTTTAAAAGCAAAAAAAAGTGCTGCAGCATTGTGCCTCGTGCTCGGTTGGCACAGATCATCAGCTGCCGAAATGGTCACCCCAGTCAAAACGGTCAACACGGAGCGACATGCTGTTACGAGAAGTGAGAACAGCCCTCACCAGTTGCCTGCATTGGGTAATCGTAAGCCCGGAACAGGGAAGTGTAATCAAGGATGAGGATGTGTTGGTCCCGATGATAAGGACGAATGATGCTGGGGGCCTTTGTGTGTGCTTGCACTTCAGTTCTTGTTAGGAAATGACTACTTAGTGCTCGTTCGATGCATTTAACCCGCGTGAACTTGGTTCAGATACGATTTCTGCCGTGCCTTTTCATTGTAATTGATTACACACACGACCAGCTGCAGGTATGGATATCGCAGCTGGAGTTGCGCCTCCCCTCCAGCTGGCACTGGTACGGTAAAGCACTGATGCATACCGCCGCGTCCAACTGCTGCGGGTAGCGACCGGCAGCGGGGAAGGGGGAGGAGGGGAGTGGTTGGCAGGTCGCCACCGCGGACCCGGAGCAGGGTACGGGTTCAGTGAGACGCCCCAGAGCCTGTTCACTTCACTGCGGTGTATGTACACAGTGCACTGCCCTCACAGCGCCTATTGTGCGACATCCATCAGCCCCAGTGTATCTGTTTGTGCACGGCCGGCGCGGTCGTCTGGTGGCGGGCTGTGCCCGGCACGACGCGTATGACTGAGTCTGGCAGACGACGGACTCTGTAAATCCGGCGCAGTCCCAGCCAGAGCCGGCGTCTCGTTCCACGCAGCGAACCGGCGACGCGTGCTTGTCGCGTATTGCGCCGGAGACCTACATTTCAATTTGTGCCAGCTGGAATTCAGCGAAGCGTAGTGGCTGTTTCAAATAAAAGTTTCGCCCAGGCATCATCGAGGCGGCGGAAACGGTCGCGCTCGCGACATCAACCCACGCGCTGTGCGACTGTGCGTCTGCTTCAGAATGAATTCTCGGCTGATGTGCACATCAAACTGAATAGTGTGTGGGATTGACACACAGTTTGAAAACACTGCAAGCGACTAAAAGAGAGCATGTTTACTTAATGACATAACATGGAAAGAATACTTTCAGTCGCATTTGTTAGAAATTTTCTTTAAAAAAATAGCTGTTTATTTCTTCGGTTCATAATCCGATTCGCTAAAAGGTACGCTTTTCAAATGGGCACTGATATGCCATAATGGACGGTATCAATTTCTCACGCCCCAGTCACCTTGAAACATGATACCATTGGATTGGAATGACACCAGCTATCCATACCCAAGACGGCCTTGCGCTGTAACAAAGCAGTGCAATCATCGGCCACTAGCGCGGCGTTGCGTAGTTGAAATCAAAACCGGTTCTGTTCACCTGACGATACTGCGCCGGCGGTCGGTAGGTATTGCGGTACAGTCTACCCGCCAGGCCAGCAGCATTGCGCGGCGGCCGGCGCTGGAATGGTAACCCGAGACGTGACACGGGGGCTGAGTGCCGTTCACGTGCCGCTGCGTCATTGATCCCCGGTGAAACACAGGGCACGTGCAGCACTTCCCACGTGGTTTTCGCTGACTAAGCGGACAGCTTTCCGAGAAGTGCTTCAATACAGCGCGAACTTCTTGAAATTTGAAGCGACTGGACTGGCATTTCATATGTCTGAACGGCTTCAAATGCAATTTCAATGAATAGGAGATGTGTTAAGTGCCAATGAAATTAACATGGTATGCGCCCCTGTCATGCTTTCATACAAGATGAATCATGAAGATGACGCAATAAGTGCTTTACACTTTAAACGGTGTCCATACTGTCTGTATGGTTTGGTTATTACATAGTACCTAATGAGTGATGTAATCTTAGGCAGACAGGCGGACAGCTAGTACCTACTTGATGGTGAAATGATAATCAAGTGTCTTATCATGCCTATCTATCAAGTCCGCGCCATAAGTCAAGGCCAAGGAAATGCAGCCTGGAGATATGTCGATGCCCTTTTTTGATAATGATTGTAAGAAAATGCCACTATGGTACGAAGTGTCGCTGTAGGTAAAATTGTAATTGAATAACTCACCTGCAATGAGGTAGAAGCCGGAGAGGATGGAGCCTATCCAGGCCGTCTTTGATTTGCTCTCTCCAAACTCGTCGACGAGCGGCAGCAGGAGGACGCCGAAGCTGAAGATGAAGCCGTCCACGATGGCGTTGCACATGAAGCTGGCTGCGACGATGACCCATCCCCATCCGCCGTCGGGCGGCACGACGTGCGGCACTTGGAGCACCACGTCCTCGTTCTGGTCGGCCTCCGGGTCTGCAGACTCGCCACCGGCCGCCGACTCTGGGAGGCGCAGAGACGGAGCGGCGCTTAGAGCATGGCTTTAATGACGACAGGTGAATTGGTGAACATTTATGAATTAACATTTATGAAAAGGTGAACATTACGGTGAATTTATGGCCGCTGCATTTCGATGGCTGCAAGTAACACATTTCATTTGGTTAAACCAGCCACTGGCCGCACTGGAAGACTTGAAAGATGCTATGACTGTTTTTCCTCCGAAAATGTTCCTCCGAATTGGCTGCACATAGAAACTATATAGCGTACATCTTTTTTAGTTTTTTTTTTTCTCGTATGCATGCTTATTGAGGTGAAGAGTGTTTGAAGGCATTGATTGATATATGCTTGAAAAGTCGACGCCAACACTGAACTGCAAACCTGAGCATATAATGAACAGCTTTATCGTGAATGGTTTAAAGATACGCATTGGAAGGTACTGGATATCCTTATTAAGGCAGCAAGCAATTGCATATAAATTGTACCTTGATTGATGACATTTTCCATTGTTAACCGGTACAAAGCCAAATATCAATATTCTTCCTGATATTATACCTACTTCTACTTTGATTTCCTTGGAATCAAAGAGTTTTAAAGACGTAGGACCACTATGCACGTGTCTTCCATCCGCTACGGCGTCACCAAATCGACCAAAGCTCTAAAATTATTCAGCTGGTCGCCATGAAAATTGCACACTTTTTCCACGAACACCGAACGTGATGTCATGCGCTCTGTGTTCTCCAGTGTCGCCACACCGTCATTAATATGTTCCATGAGCCATACACAGTCCGCCGGCCGGCCGCTCGCTGTGCAAACAGCCGAAGCGCCGCGGCGCGGCCGCCAGGCCCGTCTGCCATGACCAGAGTCCGACGGCCCGGGGCCCACCGACTTCCGAGTCAATGCCTTCTGGGAAATGGCCGGCGAGTCTGCCAGCTCGACCGGTCAGCACAGCGCCGCCGCCGCGGACTCTGGCACAAACCGAGCGTGTTTGTGGGTATCCTTAGCGGACACCAGCACAAACTGAGAGACGAGGGGGTTTGTGGGCACTGAGTCGGCTCAGCCAGTTAGGAGGGGTGACATCAGCCATTCTGGCAGAGTACCAGATACCCTGAAAGTTTACAAGCCTCTGTGTGACATCAGCCGTACCATTTGCACGTACCGGACTGGTAAATACACAACCGTTGACCAAGGCGGTGGCGTTAGCCGTGATCATGACTGGCACATGGAAAATTTCGTTCATACATCTGATATGAAGTCAAAACATTTGTGAAGGAGATAGAGTCGCTACCCTCGTCTTGTCGGTGGTCAGTTCCGGACAATGAGTTTCAGCGCTCATCATGCGGCTTCGTCTTGCCTTAGCTTACCTCGTCTGATCTGTGGTACTCTCAGAAACTGCGTGTCCTCGCCCTGTATTGATCGCCTCTGATCACCTATGTGAAACTGAGGACGTCTGTCCTCCTCGTCTGTCCGGGGAGCCATGTGAACTCCTCCGGAATGGGACCTGAAAAGGGAAAATGAGTCGTCAAATAAAACATAGACATGGTTCGCGTCAAAGCTGGGTGTCAAGGTAAACGGTGATTCAGGTGGATCGCAAAACAATGGCATAATTGCAGTCGTTCAAAATATGTGAGAAAAAAGACGAGAGCTGACAAACAGACCAAGGTATGTAAGGTGCTCTGAAAACGCTAAATAAGGCAAAAAGCTGTCCGGCGTAGCTTTCAGCGCACCTGACAGTATCTGCTGCTGTTTCTCCCGCTGTTAGGGCAGAGTTCTGCGGCACACGTCATCTGGGATGGTGCCGTTTCCGCTTAGGACACCAGACCAGGCCACATCAGTGCCGCTACGTCACTCACCTTTGTAGACCACCGTGTCCTCTCAGTGGAAAACCAGCTCGGGGCACCGGGGGCACACCAGTAGCGTCACTATACGCCGGAGCCATACCACCGGCTAGGGTGACTCCACAGCCCGCTATATTCCCCTCCGACAGGCCACAGTGTGACAGGAGCTGGACACACCAGACGCAGGGCCACCACGTGCGGTGTCCTGTGGCGGTCGTCCGCCATCTACCTGCCTATCTGACTGACCTGCGTCACATCAAGTGGTCGCCGCAGATAGACAGCCGAAAAACAGGCACATATCGAGCCGGGCCCATCGACCGCCTCCTCTCTCTCTCTCTCTCTCTCTCTCTCTCTCTCTCTCTCTCTCTCTCTCTCTCTCTCTCTCTCTCTCTCTCTCTCTCTCGCTCTCTCTCTCTTCCTCTCTTCCTCTCTTCATCTCTTCATCTCTTCATCTCTTCCTCTCTCACTCTCTTTCTCTCTTCCTCTCACTCTGATTCTCTCCTCTCTCTTTCTCTCTCTCCCTCTCTCTGTACCTCTCTCTCTCCCTCCCTCCCTCTCTCTCTCTCTCTCTCTCTCTCTCTCTCTCTCTATCTCTTTCTCCATCACTCCCTTTCTTTCCCTTTCTTTTTTGTTTGACTTTCCCTTTTCGTACGAAAGTATTAGGTATTGTTCAGTTATTTATTTGCATTCATTGCTAGTATTCACTAATTAATCGCTACAGTTTGTTGTCTATCTAGACTGCATTTAATTTTCACCTAAAGAAGCTGGTTATAAAACAATGACATGAAATTCTCAATGTTCGTTCTGAACATATATAGTCCAATATTGACGTAAAATGCACCGGAACTTTAAAACGTTCTTTATCGTTCCCCTTATCGGCTCAAATAGCTCGCCTAAAGAAAATAATCGACGTACTTATTAACTGAGTAACGACTGAATGCAAAAAGGCCAAAGCATGTGTGACCGTATGGTGCTCATTGCCCGAGTCGAGTGTCCTACCTTGACTGATCTAACCGTCTTGGCCCTTTTTACTAGAAATGATGTAATCCGCTTCTGAGCGAAACTTGCGTCAATTTCGGTGTGCGCAAACGTCATTTATGGCAACACGGAGATCCTTTGTGACCTTTGCCGTTCTTTGTCGTTACAGCTTGTATTCCATAAGCTTTCGGGTTTGGAGAAGAGCATCATTTGATTTCCTCGAAATGAGATGCATCTTGCCGGAACAAAAGCACCTTATCTTGACCTATCAACTAAATGATATCTGATAAGTTGCATATACATACAGAAGCACCCCGATGATATGTAGCCCACCGTTGTGTACTTTATCAATCCTAGCATGTACTGTTGAGCTATATTGGTGCGGGACTTTGCAAACCAACGGATGCGCCTTGTCGATCAGCTCAAGAAGTCAAGAGCTCGGGGGGGGGGGGGTAGATATCTGAGACCAGTGAGACGATCGCGCGACACGAATTATGAGAGCCACCTGAGTGGTCTGGGTCCCGTAAGAAAGTGCCGTTAAGTGGCATCCGAGCGACCGGCGCACGCGACTCAACAGTTCACAGTGAACTCTCTCCGCAGCGCCAGAGATGCGGCCGCCGTGCCCCGCCTCCCCCACCCCGCAGCCCCTGCCCCGCCCCAGCCACCTGCCCTGCAACAGTTCAAGGTCGGTCCGACCGCGGCCACTCAACAGCTGACTGGGACGCCGATCGATAGAGGTCCGGTGGGCCAGGGGGAGGAGGGAGGAGAGGGGCGGAGACTCGCTCAGAAAGATAGCGCTTACGTACAGGGCGTCCGCGTCCCGTGAGTAAGTACTACGGATGGAAGACAAAAAGTTGAAATAAGAACAATGAAAGAAAATGAAAATGATATGGTACAATGATAGAAATAAGAATGCAATTGAGATTTGAGAATGTTGACGTATGGATGTCTATGGGGTTATAGTGGACGTCTATTATTGAGCTGTCATTTGTCGGTTACTTTAATGCAATACGATTAACGAGGGTCATTATAAGCGATAACATAGTATGGCGCTGTTCCGCGACACACTGCATCAATAACGGCGGCAGCGGTGGTGACGACTTTCCATGAAAGACTAAGCAGGCTTTCATTCATCAAACTGAAATGGTCAAAATGCTCTCCAAAGAGCAAAATGGACAAGAAAGCTGCAGACTGCATGTGACCGTTTTTCCATATGCTGCGCATTTGGGCTAGCTCAATGCACTGCATATGTAATCTGTACAGTGTGCAACTGTTTGACTTGAACGAAAATTGACCCTTGACCTGACCCTAAGATCAC